>NC_081771.1:28884533-29501533 GCF_963082965.1 Carassius carassius
TTGTACATTTTAGATCTTGGTAGACCATAGAAAGAATCCATAAAACTAATTGTGCAAATAAAACAATGTTTTCAATATTTCAAATATTGTATCTGTAATATATCTCATATTTAATTATTTATTGACTAACATTGAAAAATACATCAATGTTTCAGATTTGACTTGGGAACTCCCTTGTTCCTTGGATGGTCAGGATGTGCTTTTCAGATCACTGGAGGGATTTTCTTCCTAGTTTCAGTCTGCAAGATCTGGTCTCAGACATACAGCAGGTAAAAGTGCAACGTCAGAGTCGTGCAAACCTCCTGGTACAGCAATTTATAGTTGAGTTAGCCAAATACAGTTTGCTCTTTCACACTGGCACTGCATTTTTTTTTATTAAACCCAAAAGAAAAGTTTTGAAGAAACTTCACACAGCTCTATCACACTCAACAACAAGCCCAATATTCAAAAGCACAGAACAACACCTTATAAGTATCATAAAAGTCCATTGGACTTGTGCATTATATTTTAAGTATGCATGAAATCTTAATCTTGCACTTTGGAACCCATTTTCAAAAGTTGATGTGTAAATGAACAGCCAAAATGCAATAAATTTGCTGAATCATGATTTATTTGTGAAAATTTTAGTACATTGATTATGCACACAAATGTATGAATATATTCCATAAATATACCATTTAATATATACTTGATAAAATGTTTCTCCTCAGTGCACCAGTTCTCAGCGTTCCTGTCGTGGAGAGCAATGCCTTGCGTTCCTCTCACACGAATGTTTCCATCATATCTGAACTCTCCACAAAATCCAGCGTATCAGCCATATCTGAGCTCTCCTCGAAGTCTGAAACAACAGCTCTGTCAAATGTGCTATCAAAGAGCCCACATATCTCAAGAACTAGACGTCCCCCGAGAACCAGACGCTCTATCAAATCAGATGTGTCGCGATCAGTGAGCTCCACACGGTCCTCAAGAATCAGCAGATCACATTTAAACCACAAGGAAGCATCCTCTCCATCTAGAGGCACTACACATCACTTCATCAAGAACTCCTACCTCTGAAACTCTGAGCTTGGATTATTGAATCTGGTTATGATCTGGAAAAGAATTCCAACCACAGTTACACAAAACTAAGATGTTCAGTGCAGATGTCTAAAAATCACTCATAACAAAACAATGCTATACTGCACAACTGAACAGTGTTACTATATGCCCGATGAACTCACCAGATCATATGCAGGGATTTTTGTAAAATGAACTGAATTTTTTTTAATGAGATCATTTCTTGATGGATCAGTTCTTTGAGAAATATTGCATATTAGTTATTAAGAGCTTTACTGCCTATGGATTACTGAAATGTGAAATGTAGAACAACAGTCTGTGCTTTGTCAGATCTATTTTTGTTCATTGAAATTGATGAAATAAAACAATGCAGGATGACAGTGACATTTTTTTAAATTTCCTAAAGACATTTTAAATATAACACTACACTTTTGTGTGGATTGCAAATCTATATGGATCTGTCACATAATTACATTAATAGCTAAACTTTCATGGTTTCTGAAATGTTATTTGAAAATGTTGTTACTTATATATACATATATAAATCATACTTTCTAATATAAACTATTTTAACTTTTTCTATTTTCCAACTTTTTAGGGACCTAACAGAATATTAAATTATAGATTATATTAAATTAAATTAAGTAATAATTTCTTGTATACATTTAACAAAACACAATTAAACACCTTTCAAACCTGTAACAAGCAGAGATGTGAATTATTTTTTAATTATATATATATATATATATATATATATATATATAAAATTATTGTTATTAAATTTAAAAAAAATAAATAAAATACATTTATGCATTTAGCAGGTGCTTTTATCCAAAGCGATTTACAGTCGCGATTTACATTCATCAATTTTTACCTATCATTATTATTATTATTATCATATATATTTTTATCAATATTATCATATTATTATTTTCTTGAACTACTATATATATGATAGTCAACATTTGAAGTGGATCAAAACCTTTCATCAAAGTAAAAATAAAACATAAAACCAAAATGAAAAATATATATGAAATATATATATATATATATATATATATATATATATATATATATTTATATAGAAATAATTATTGTTATTAAATTTAAATAAATTAAATAAAATACATTGAATGTTAGTCTGCAATGCAAGTAGGGGTCTAATTAAAGCTTCTGTTAAGGGGTCTAATCATTAAAGCTAAAGTTCTTGGCAACCTCTGTCCATTTTTAATTTGAGTAATAGGGTTATTATTATTATTGTTAACTAAATCGAAAACTAAAACTATTAAAACATTCTTGTTAATTGAAGTAAAGCTGAAATAAAATGAAATATACTTATTAGATGAAAAAGTAAACAAAAAATAGAAAAGCTGCCTTGGCAACTATAACAGAAATAAGTACTAAAATTAAAAACTGAACCAAAAATTAATTAAACCAAGCTAGTAATATTTATAAAATTTATAAAATGACAATAGTTCATTACAAAATTACAACTCAAAGTGTATAAATAAAATTTCTAAATATCAAAACTATAAATGATACCACATGAACACTGGATTAATGCAGTTTCACTAGCTTTATCTCCATTTCTGCAATTATTTCAAACGTTGCTGAATATTGTTTATACATAAACAGAATGAGTTTCACTGTTCGTGCCACTCTACTGCAAACATCACGTATTACTTACACCTTATATAACAGATAAATTTAATCAGATTTATTAAGAACATAGCCATATGACAATATTATATCCAATAGTCAGTCGATGTTCTTTCAGAGACAACACAAGCACAAGTCCTGCGCTATTAGTTCTGTATGTTTTTCTGGCCATGAATGAAACCGTAAATCTTTAACTTTTTCTGAACTGTCGAGACTTAATATTTCTGTCTGAAAGCTGATTAAATAGGTGATAACTTCCCATCTTTTCACATATTGTTTTATTTTGATCCATGACTTACTGAATGCACTTTTAGCTGGTCATTGATGTCCTGGAAAAGGGTCTTTTCAGAGACTTGACCTGGTGACCCTGGCTGTCAGATTCAGAGATCGGACAAATCTCACTGAATGTGAAACTGCTTATGAGGTAAAACCATGTAGTTTTACCAGTTTGAAGCTGCAGTGAGCTGAAGAAAGCACTGAGGATGCAGATACAAAGACGGGAGGAAACTGTCCTCTAAGGACACACACCACCATGTAATTGTATTCCATGTTGGCTTGAAACCTCACAGCAGTTCAGGAACTCTCTTTCCATAGATCTTTCAACTTGTGTTCTGTTCATCAGTCGTATGAATCTGGCAGCATGAAGCAGCAAACAGTGGTGATGTACGTGGAGATCGGCTGCTTTTTGTCATGTTTAAGTGGCTGGATTTTGATCTGTTCCACTTTGGCCACCGAGTACTGGACCTTCTCAGAGGTCAGCTCTGTGGTTCTGACCACCGGTAATTACTATTCTAACCTCTGGATGGACTGTGTCTCAGACACCACAGGAGTATCTGACTGTAAATACTACCCCTCCATGATGGACCTGCCTGGTAAGGAATCACTGTCCAAACTGAGACGCTGTGGAGTTATTTGGTGGGGGGGAAATGAAATGAAAGGCTCACAGTTCTTAGAAGAAAGAGAATACATTATTCTATAAATATGTTTAGTGTAAGGCAAAACACATTTTAAGTGAAACTTTACATTTGCTTTTTAAAATTTGTTTTTGTTTTGAATATCTAAATCTACAATAACACTTTCATTTGAAATGAAAACTTCTAAAAAATTCTATATTCTAAAATTCTAAAAAAGAAGTATCAAGGTTTCCATAAAAATACTGAGCAGCACGACTGTTTTAAATCCTTAAAGTTCATCTTTGCCATCAAGGGAATAAAAGAAAATATACTAAAAGAAAAAAATTATTTAAAATTAGAATAATATTTCACAATATCACTGGTTTACTGTATTTTTAATTAATTCAAACTAATGCAGCCTAGGTTATGCATATAATATTTAATTAAAGATTGTGGAAGCTGGTTTCTGACACAAGATAAATATACTGTACATATATATATATAATTTTTTTTTTTTGTGGTGGAAATGGACTTCCATATTCATGTCTCTCTCTCTCTCTCTCTCTCTCTCTCTGGTTGTTAGTTTTCCTCCATGTATCCAGGGCCCTGGCTGTCGTCTCTGTGATCTTTGGCTTCTGGGGGGCTGTTCTTGCTCTTATTGGGATGAAATGTACCAAAATCGGAGGTTCTGAGTTCGCCAACGCCAGAGTTACATTTGCAGCATCATTGTCGTACATGGCATCTGGTACAAACCTTTCTTCATTAACATGTTTTTCATAACGCATAAATTGAGTAAGCTATCATAAACTGATGTGTTGCTGTGTCTGTTTGGCAGGTTTTTGTGCTATGATAGTGTACTCCTGGTGGGGAGATAAAGTGCGTTCAGAATTTGTGGATCCATATTTCTTGGGACAGAAGTATGTAATTATGATATATTTTAAAATAGTCATGCATTTATAATTATTTCCAGTAATAATAATAAATGAAAGTGCTTAAAAGTGAGGTATGCAGTTTTTGTGTTAATAGTGTCACCTAAAGGCCCCTTAAGATTATTCTTATACTTACAGTATGTTACTATTTTATCTGGGGCTCGACAGCAAACAGCTGACAATGAGAAAACAAGTTTATCTTACCTGTCCTGAAGAAACTCTGCAAAATCATAGTCTCTAAATTAAAAAAATTCCCCCATCTTGTAAATGCACCGCTAGTGTTTACCCATGGTTTCCCAAATTATCTATCTCTGCTTATTTTGGTAAGTCCAATTTTGGTTTACACTTTTGTCACCGAGTTTCTTGTCCCATGATTGTTAGAAGTGCCTCACAGACTAAACACATTCTGGCTTAGCCAGTAGGTTGCCAGGTCTGCGTGACAAAACTAGCCCAAATAGCCAATCAAAAGAGGCAAATTGAAAACGTCTCAGTTTTACGAATGTAACCATGGTTCCCTGAGTAGGGAACGAGACACTGCGTTCTCTGGGGGTCGCCATGGGGAACACCTCGTCATGACCTGTGTCTGAAGCATACATTAAAAAAACACCAACGAGTTGGCCGGCGACAGCCTCTGACGTCACTACCGGCGCCACTATAAACAGGCACCGGGAGAACACATCATTCCCTTCTTTGTCTGAAGCTTGCGTCCGAAGCACGGCAGGAAGCTAGAGGACGCAGTGTCTCGTACTCAGGGAACCATGGTTACATTCGTAAACCTGAGACGTTCCCTTTCAAGGGAACTTCGAACTGCGTCCTCTATGGGTTGCTATGGGGAACAGTATACCCACGCCACCATGCTGAGGGGAGTTCAGGCCAGAATCATTGCAAACACTAAGTACCAACTCTACCATTTCCATGGGAGTTTCCCTTGGGATGTTTAGACGGCTGTCTGTGAGAGTACCCCTTACAGCCAAAGGCCTAGGCTACATACCCAACTTAATTGTTAGGGCCTCGGCCCGTGGCAGAGCTGAAGGCTTGGAATCAGGGTTCAAGATTCAAGATTTTTATTCGTCACATACACAATAATATAGAGCATATATAAGCAGCAGTGAAATGTGAGTCAGGTCCCCTCCATGGACAGTGCAATTATTAAAGAATACAACACACACACAAAAAATACAAAATATACATAAATATAGCTAAAAAAAGAATGAAATCAAAGTAAACAATAAAAATAAGATCAAAATAGATAAAAAAAGATGTATACTGTAGAATTAAATATAGAATGGAAAATAATGTGCATTAAAGTACGCTGTATTCTTAAATATTAAGATATTAAGGAAAGATTCCTTTAAAGGGATACGGCTAAGAACCTAGCACTTTACACTAATTTTTGCCTGTCACACAGGGGCTACCGCTTGCTTTCGCATAAGCTTGCTAAAGGAGTTGTCTCAACAGATCTCTAGTAGCAACACACTGTTTAGATAGGTATCCGAGGATACATAGGTGGAGAGGCACCCAAGATGAACGGGGCTTTTACCAACTCAAGAAAGGGTACGAAGCAACTGCCCAAAGCCCTCACCATATAGGATTTTAGAAAGAATGCAGAATACTAGCGTGCACACTTACCATAGCCTGGATTTTCAAATACTGTTCTTAAAGAGGGCCTCTCATGGCACTCTGATAGAGCAGCTCATAGATGGAATGGTGCATCTCAAAACAGTGTGTTTGAGAGTCATCAACTCAATCTGTGGAAATAAAGTTGGAGTGCTCTGGGGGAATAAAAGAGAACTCAGTCTCATATGAGAGGAGAACTCCAAATTCAGAGTAGCGCACTCATAGGCAACCCTTCTTGGGAAAGGGGAGCACTGCTAAACTACCACAAGAATTGCCCAAATAGCCCCTCATGTTGAGGGACGCAATGCTTTAAGTGTGTAAACAAATACACAATGGCTAAATGGAGCCCAAGGAACCAAGGTCTGATCATCTCAAGAAAGGAAACGAGGCAGAGCGCATAACCCTAACTGTTCAGGATTTCAGAAATTGCACAGAGTCTTGTGTGCAAACTTAGAAAGTGTGCAAAGTGTTCACATGTACACTAACGACCATGTGGTTTTCAGAAAGTACACAGAGCTTAGCATGTGTGCAGCACAACTAAGCAGCACAACTAAGCAGCCAGGAGACCCCTCAGGGTGACCTGGCCAGACATCCATGAAATTCCCTGCAGTGCTGTGCCAGGCCTGATGATCAAGGAGGCTCCCGTACCGGAACGAACCACTCAAGGAAGTCGTGGCCTAATGGTTAGAGAGTTGGACTCCCAATCGAAAGGTTGTGAGTTCGAGTCCCGGGCCGGCAGGAATTGTGGGTGGGGGGAGTGCATGTACAGTTCTCTCTCCACCTTCAATACCACGGTTTAGGTGCCCTTGAGCAAGGCATCGAACCCCCAACTGCTCCCTGGGCGCCGCAGCATAAATGGCTGCCCACTGCTCTGGGTGTGTGCTCACAGTGTGTGTGTGTGTGTTCACTGCTCTGTGTGTGTGCATTTCAGATGGGTTAAATGCAGAGCACAAATTCTGAGTATGGGTCACCATACTTGGCTGAATGTCACTTCACTTTCACTTTTCACTTTCTCAAGGGGTGCCTCCTTTTAGTCCGGACCATCAGTAAGGTGGTTGCCATGAACATTGAACCAGCCAAAAACATTATAGGTCTAGCATAGGAGACTGTTATGCGTGAGGTTTCCACCTAACCTCAATCAGGTGGAGAGCTGGTGGTTACAGGGGAATTAGGAAGGGGAGAATAAAAGCAGAAGTTAAAAATCCCTACAGGGAACGAGTAGATACCTCGGTTTCGCCTCAGACGAGAACGCTGCCTCGTCTGGATCACATCCCTTAGGTTCTGCTTACCTCTTAGTGACCCACGATTCCTCTCACCCATGCCCGCGGGTGGGGGAGGAGCGTGAGTCGCAACACTAGCCTTCTGTGCCCGTCTTTGATCCTCAGATCGAGACAGGCAAGGACCCCTATGTTGTTTGGGCTCAGACCTGGACCTTCGTGAAACGAAGGATCTGAAAGCAGTGGAGCGCGCCTTCTTTTCCCTGAACATCTCGATCACCGTGTCAACGGAAATACCGAAAGGTTCATAAGACGAAACCTGAGCATCGAGAAGAAAGCCTTTTCTTTCTTCCGGATGTCTGCAAGGTTCATCCACAGATGTCTCTCCACTACCACCATGGGCCCCATATTCCTGCCCATGGTGGAGGCAGCCTGCTTGGTAGCATGGAGAGAGAACCGTGGTTTGGCGCAGCTCAGCTCCCTTATCAGGAAAAAGGCCCTCGCCTCTATCCAGGTCTCTAAGCAGATCATTCTGATATGCTTGAAGCACCACCATCGTAATAAAGCCACAGCCTGATCTGCTGCTGCATATGCCTTGCCATTTAAGCCAGATATATTTCTTGAAGGGGCTTAGATGGCAAGGAGGGAGATTAATAGAGGATGTTTCCCCCACAGAAAGAAAGCTCTTTCTACAGGGGGCATCCTCTCATAGCCGTTTTCGCTCATTGCTTCGATCTCGGCACAACTCTTATGCCGAAACCGATGGATGCGAGAAGAAAACGCCCTCTATCATTTCTTTTCGATCTCTGTATGGAGATCAGGCAGAAATGGAAGGTTCACCTGAGCTGGAGGGCTATGATCAGAAAGATAATGCTCATCGAGGTGGCCTCACGGCGTCACCTTGTTAGCGCACTTTCATGGCAAGTCCAGCTTTGCCGTGGCGTGATCCATAACCTCCAACAGCTCTAGATACGCAGGGCAGGAGAATTGAGAAGGCTTAGCTTCTTCACCATCCTCAAATATCTGCTGCTTTTCCTGGGTAAAAACCCAGCAGAGCACTAACCTCAGTATCAGATAGTGTTAAAGATATAACATCATCCTCCCGAGGCTCTCTCTCGTCCACCGCCATTACGAGCGCAAAAGGGAAAGTCCCTGTCTAAACCATTCAGACAGATTCACCTGTAATTCTCACAAGCTCATTCTCCTCCATGCCTCAGCAGCGGTGGGTCCTGAACCGCGAGAAGCAGATGGCTGCCTTTTTTTCCTCGGAAAGAGACGAACGAGAGCGAGTTTTTTCATAGAAAACACTCACAATGCAAGCAGATTGCCTCCTCAAAGACATCACGTGCGTGCTCTTCACCCAAACAAATAACGCAAAGAACGTGTGTGTCATCGGGTGTCAAATAGCGCAGACACGGATGCACACATGACGTGTTCTCCCGGTGCCTGTGTATAGTTGTGCCAGTAGTGACGTCAGAGGCTGTCGCCGGCCAACTCGTTGGTGTTTTTTCAATGTATGCTTCAGACATGGGTCACGACGGGGTGTTCCCCTTAGCGACCCCTAGAGGACGCAGTTCGAAGTTCCCTTGAAAGGGAACGACTATATGGTAGTGATCATAAACACAGCTCAGATAAGGCTCCTTACTAGTGGCCTTCCTGCACTTCTAATGCAGTTTTATCCCTAGTAGAATATAAAATATTTCTGTACAAGCATTTCAGTCAAATAAAATGTATCCAATAAGTCAAACCATTAACCCCTGGGAGAAAAATCTTCTGGCGGCAAGAGTTTTGATATTGCCTTGGAGACTTTACTATTTCATGAGATAATGTACACTGAATGGCCTACTTGAAGATTAACTGGGTAAAGAGAATGTATTTTCACATGTTTTTTTTACTTTTTCCTCAGGTTTGAACTCGGTGCAGCTCTCTTCATCGGCTGGGGAGGTTCGTGTCTGGTTATATGTGGGAGTGCAGTCATGTGCTATTTCTCTGCGAGAGAGTCATTCCCACGAAGGTCTGGCCTATTGCACTGTATTATTATCAATATTGAACAGCTGCTTACTGTTACTTTTTTTGTGGAAACTGAAACATTTTAAAAGTATTCTTTGATGAATATATATATATATATATATATACACACACACACATATATATATATATATATATATATATAAACAGCATTTGTTTAAAATGAAAATGTCTTTCGTAAAATCATACATCATAGAAATTATGATTATGACATTAACAATGTAGTCTATCCTTGCTGAATGCTGAATTTTTCAATATTTTTTTATTTCCTCAGGTTTACCCAGAAACTCAGAAGACCCCCAACCTACATGACAGCACGCACCAGACGGATGCACATGCTGCCGGGCTCGTCCAGACCCACAACAGTCATCATCCCTCCTTCACACCAATCAGACAGTGTCAACAGGGAAAATAGACAGAGTAAAGGGAGGAGAGGAACACAAGAAAGCCAGTTTCCAGGAACTGTCAGGCCCCTTGTAGACTCATCCGTGTAACCAAATGTTTAAAGACCTAATTTACAAACAATTTCAATGCTTGTTGTCTCCAGGATGCTTGTCACAGCACTTGTTTGATTGCTTTGATTGTCCTAATTTATACTTATGATTAAATGTAAATGCTTGTATGTGCAAAACAAAGAATCTTTGAAGTGTTTGAAAAAGTTTAATAAATCAGTTTTTTTTACACATTACATAAACTATTAAAAAAGTATGAGGCAATCATTTTAAAGTGCAACATCCCTTAGCGTTAGGTATACTTGTACCTTTATATTTCATATAAAGTACCTTTAACACTGTTAATATCAAACAAGTTTTGCACTGCTGTCCCTGAATGATCACTAAGCCTGAGCTACAATAGATACTGGATATTACAATTAAAAGGTACATTAACTTGAGGATGTTTTGGTATTGCTTTGCAGCATTTTATTATATCTCATCAGAATCATCCCAGTCACTGACGGTCACTAAACTGCTCTTGAGAGTGCTACTGGTTCCTGTGTCTATGAGGCCTAAGAAACACAAAGAAAGAAATCAGAATCACAGCTAGTCTTCACATTATTACTATTACTAACACATTTATTCAATTATTTCAACTTTTAAAAATTACATTTGCTTAACAATTGTTTGGAAAATATGTACATTTCAGATTAAATAAAAACCTACAGGAGCCTTTCATGCAATCTGAGTTTCTAAGATGTAAATTATTTGTAGCAATGATTTCTCATTAATAAAATATTTCAAGTTAATAATGAATTCAATGTACTTGTCTTCTGTCCTTTGGCCGCTGATGAGCCCCACACACTCGTGCTGGTGTCCAGACTCTTGTCCAGGCTCCTCCTGATGGGTACGGGACATTGGCTGGGTTTGGTTACAACGGGCACATCCTCCAGAGAGGAGATATCCCAGTCGTCATCATCATCATCATCTTCATCGGCATACTGAAAGCAACAGGGCAGGACAACACATTACAAATCTAATATAGAGATAAAGACTTACTCATTTCAGGAGTAGAGTAAAAAAAAAAAAAACCTTAAAGGGAATACCTACCAGTCACAAATTTGGGGTCAGTACACATTTTTTAATTCTATTGCGCTTACAAAGGCTGCATATTTTTGATTAGAAATCAATAAAAACTAATGTAAAATACATTATTATTGCAATATAAAATATGTTTTCTATTTTAATATATTTAAAAATGTAATTTATTCCTGTGATGGAAAAGCTGAATTGTCAGCATTGATTTATCCAGAGATCCTATTAACGGTTTTATTAATGCTTTGAATTAGTTTTTATTTTTATATTTTCTGGTTTCCTTTTACATTTAATTAAACCTTTAGTAATTTTGTCATTTTTATTACTTTTGTTCAATGTCTATACAGTTTTTATTCATTTTTATTTCAGTTTGTGTTCTTTAGTACATCAAGTTAAACTAAATAGAAATATGAAATGTTGCCTTGTCAACCAGCTGAAATATAATACCTTTTTAACAAGTTTTTGTATTTTATTTTGGTTCAGTTAACATTTATTGTAATAACATTTATATTGTAAATAGTTAAATATTTTTTTCATATTATAAATGTCTTTCCTGTTACTTTTGAAAACTCTAATGCATCCTTGCTGAATAAAAACATTAATTTCTTAAAAACTTACAAACCCAAAACATTTGAGCAGTAGTGTATATCTACAATATTTACTACAGTTATGCTAATGAGCTGTTGGCGCAGTGGATAAGATGCATGCCTTTGGTGTGAGAGACCCGGGTTTGAATCCACTGTGAGACACCAATGTGTCCCTGAGCAAGACACTTAACCCCTAGTTGCTCCAGAGGTGTGTGACCTCTGACATATATAGCAATTGTAAGTTGCTTTGGATAAAAGTGTCAGCTAAATGAATAAATGTAAACATGCGGTTTCTCAATAAGAATTTAATTAAATGCCAAAGCACTTCAAATAAGTTTTGAAATGTTCCACCTGTTCTGTTGTATAGATACAATATCACATTTATTTACCTTTGCATAATATAAACGTCTGTATCGGTTTAAAGCAGCAGGTCTCACCTTCAGCTCTTTCTTTGCATCTTGCTTTATATTTTTGACAGCTGTTGGCTTTTCAACCAAAATATTAATGCCCCCAGCTGGTTTCTTTGGGCCTCGAGCTTCCAGCTGTTTTTCAAGGCTTTTGCTAAGAGTTTTGACATTACCTACAGAAAACACACACACAAACAATACAAATGTATAAAATTTGTGTTTCTAATTGCAATAGAACAACTCCACACCGTCCTAACAATAGCAGCGAGTCTTACTGTGAGTAATCTTGTCCATGTTTCCATTCTGGTCAGTGTGTTTGTGCAGCTGTGAGAGGTTGATCTCCTCCATCTCGCTGCCGTCGGTCCACTCGCTGTCGCTCTCGCTCAGAGCCGTGATGTCCGTTCTGTCCGCACTGATCACAGCAGCAGCGGAGCGCACTGCAGGAGCGTGAGGGGTCGAGCGATGCTGTGTTTTAGCAGTCTGGGCCTTGACTGTGGTGCTGTTGACCAGAGCGGATTTCTTCTGTTTCTGAGGGGTTTCTTCTTCGGACGATTCCTCTTCCTCAGATGATTCTTCATCAGAGCTGAATGGAGGAGTTCTGCAGGTGAGATGCAATATGCACATTCATACAACCCAGAAAAAGGCATTGTGCAAAATATCACAAATTGATAAAGTGATAACATAATAAAAGCAGTGATCAGTTCACTTCTGTAATGTGACACTTGATTATCAGTGTTGTCATTTTAGGTTACACTTTATTTTATGGTGTCCTTTTTACTGTGTAATTATACATTTAAATACTGAGTAATATTATTTATCTGCATGCACTTACTATACGGTTACTTGCATGTGCATAATTAATTGTTATTATAGTAGTAAGTACATGTAACGTGAAACAAGGACACCTTGAAATAAAGTGTTGCCAATTTTTATAACTAACATTTGTTAATTAAAATATACATTAATTGAAAATAAAATATAAACAACTTTATTTTGTTTATTTTTAACATTTGACAAAAATTTTATTTAGTTAAAGTTGAAGTACTAAAGTTATTAAAATAAAAACTAAAACATAGATGTAAATGACGAAAAACTAACTAGGCACATTTAAAGAACAAAAACAGATTAATTAAACATTAATTAAAAATATAATAATTTAAACAAAAAATGTAAATATTAAAAATACTATAATTGTGCATTAATAATACTAAAATAACACTATTGATTGGACATGCTTGAAAAAAAAAAAAAACATGCCCTACCAAGCTTGGATATTTTAGCAGAAAACAATTAAAAGATAATAAATACATAATAAAACATATATTGTGCATTATTATGAATATACAAATCTGTTTAATTATTATGAATATACACATCTGTTTAATTTTTCAGCTTCAAAAACACTCTTACTTTCATGAAGGCCAGAATAAACACTGCTGTACCTGTGATGTTGTAGCGATGTGGAGGTCATGGGCAGGATGCTGGTTCTGCTGCGTGGAGTTGGTTGTGGGGTGTGCTGCTGTTTAGGAGCAGGGCCTGACTCCACTCGAGTTACTGTAGATGGAAAGCTGCTGGATCTGGGTCTGGACTGAACCACTGCAAGAGAATAATGCAAAAATCTGCTCTACTGTCTACATAAGCCTTCTAATGCAGCATCCTGACTGAAACAGAACTCATGCATGCCACAAAAACCTGATTTAAGGGAGCAACAAAACATCCACACAAATACAAAGCACTCACAAAAACTGGGGGAAATATTGCTTTGTTAGATACTAGCTTTAATAAATTAAACAGTATTCCACATTGTTATTTGTCAGTGTTATTTTGGTGTCATTTACATATTATTATAGTTTTATTAAATTTTAATTAGTTTTTATTCATTTTTCATGACTTTTTCATGTGTCTAAATAGCTTTTATTAATTTTTATTTCATTTTTAGTGTTAGTTACTTTAGTACTTAAACTAAGCAACAACTGTAAAAGGCAAATTTTTTTTAAATGGTTTCAGTTTTAGTTAACGGTAATAAACACGTTGGGAATAGACATAAAACAAATATATTTAAAGCCTTGTTCTCAGGCGATTCCTGACCTTGTTCCTGTTGTTTGGGTTTGGCTGGCTGCTGCGCGTTCCTCTCCTTCACTCTCTGCTCCAGTTTATGGCTGATCTCTTTCAGAGCCCTCTGATACGCTGGATCATCTTCCTGTCTCTTCTGACGATCCGTTACAACCTGGGTCATGGTGCTCTTAAAAGCCCCTTTAGAGAGACCACTGACTCCCTGAACAACATGATAGACATTGAGCTTATACAGTGCCATGGCTTCTCAACTGTATAATCTATAAAATATATTTTGGCCATAAGTTATTTTGTAATGCAGGTTGACACTCTTACCTTGATGCCTAAGCTCTGCAGTCGATCTTCAAGGTTCTGCTGAGCTGCCAGACGCATGTCTCTCCTTAAACCCGGGTTCTTTAACAGCTCCTGCACTTCCTGCTGCCATGACCGGCTCTCTGTGTGACCTTCAGAGATGCTAGAGGAATCTGAATATATAAGACGAATGATCAAGGTAAGTGGCACTCACCAGTTTTAAAAACTTTAAATGAAGAAAAATTCGAAATGAAAATGACTTTTTTATTTTTCAAACCCATATACAATGGAGAATACAAGCACTTAAAATATATGCTCATTTACTGTATCTTCACAATGAAATGTCCTTTCTCTTGCTCTGAGCTGTCCACTTGATTACATGCATGCTCATGCCTTTAGTTTGGCATGCTCAGCACTGAACACGCAGACGGATGTGAGCATGCCACAGACGACTACACTCAATCATCAACTGCGTTACCTTTCTCCTCCTCAGACAGCTCCACTATAGGATCCAGTTTATGGACTGAGCTGGACTGCTCTAATAGGACAGTGCAAAGAGGTCAGAGAAGAGTGCAGGGGTTATGGATGGACATTCAATTCTAACCCTCTCATTTTGCACTGATATTCCCCATACTGACCGCATGCTGATTAAAGACCCCATTACATCATGTGTCTGTTAGTTACATGTACAGTATGTTTGATTTGAAGCCATCTCTATGCTAGTGTACATCAAAAACACAAAGTTAACCAAAGTTAACCAAAGTTAAGTTTAACAAAGTTAAAGCAGTGAAGCATTACACTGACCACATGTGACAGTTAAGACATTAATAATGGTACGAAAGATTTCAAATTCAAGCAAATGCTGTGCTTTCTATTCTGAAAAGAATCATGGTTTCCACACAATTATTAAGCCACTGAAACGATTCTTGAATACCAAATCAGCATATTATAAGTATTTCTGAAGAATCATGTGACACTGAAGACTCTATTAATGAAAGCTTTGGCATTAGGAATAAATTACATTTGAAAATATATTAAAATAGAAAACTGTTATTTTAAATTGTAATATTTCACACTATTACTATTTTTACTGTGTTTTTACTGTGACTTCTGTCGAAAACATTAAAAACTTGGCTGACCTCAAACTTTTGAACAATAGTACAGCATTAGGTCTGACAGATTTTGATAACTAGTTGTTACACATCAAACTCGTCAACTAATATTTCTGTTCTCACTGACAGTGAATTGCTGATACTACAACATGCAAAATATTTGATAGTTGCAGTAAATTATGTATCTTTGAAGAAATTGTATTTCTTTTTTGAAGATTTATCACATCATGCCTTAATTAGGTCACAGCGTGTGAACTGTGATCTACTTGATGTTTAGGGATCAATATTATTTTCACATTATCTAACACCATATTATGCAGGGACTTACCACTGAGCACCACTTTTGCTTTAGTCTCTGGAGCCAGGGCAGCAACCGCTGAAACAAAAAATATCAAAAATAATTTTTCTTTGTAATTCTGAAGAAAATTCATTTAAAAAGTTGTATTACGTTTGCCCGAAAATATATAGTCTACATACCTTCACGCTGTACTGATATTGCTGGAGGCTTTGACGAGATCTGTTTCATCTGTCATATAAACAAAAGAGCATGTTTTTTCTTAAAAATAAAAAAATAAAAAACTGTCAGCAACACATTATCTGAGCCGTCACTTCAAACTTATGTTGCACTAAAAGAACAACCTGCATAATGACGAGCTGACAACACAATCAGTGTGATGATAATTCCCACCCATACACTCCTTCAACACGAACCTAACAGTTATGCTGTGGGCTGCTGCGCTAATACAGGAAATCCTGAACAATCGAGTCTCTTCCTGTGCTGGGATACAGTACTGACCTGCTTGTTTTGGGAGGAAATAACCTGCTGTTGCTCCTGCAGCCTGTGGCTCAGCTCCAGCACCTGTCGTCGTGATTCCTCTCTGCCTTCTGACACGGCCGAGCGCAGTTTAAACAGCTCCTCCTGAAGCTGATGGAACCGATATAACAGATATGTTGTGGATATATGAGTGATTTCTGTATTTAAACTGCTACATGAGGTCTGTGAGACCTACCAGACTTTTTTCACTGTCATGTTCCTCCTTTATTTTTTGCATTTTCCCTGCCCACTTCACCTCCTTAGTAAAAAATAACATCACCTTTAAACCTACAGCAATTTCCATTCTAAAATGTGGTGAACTGGACTGTCCCAAATCAAATAAGTGTTGTATCTCTTACTTGTTTGTGAAGTTTTTGTTGAAGTTTAACAACTTCCTGCCAGTGTTCATTAATGGGCTGTGTCTGTAACGGCTGCACACATTCTTGCATATTTTTCTGCTGTAATTTTAGCAGCTCCTGAGGAAAGGAAAGTACCAAAATAATGCCATTTCAGTATAATCACATCACATAATATCAATCCTTCTATAAACGTTTACATTGTATGATCAATGTATTTTGTCCTTTACAACCATGATCATTTAAATCCAGCAAAATTTGGAATTCCAGCATATAGTATAATGAATATTATAATTTGATGTTATTAATTTAGAGCAAGAGAAGGTTGAGTAAATGAAATAAAAACACACTTTTTCTAGGTTTCTGTTCTTTTGATGCATTGAATCCATGTCCCGCTGACAGGCTTGCTTGACTTCATCTATTTTGCTGTTCATCCGCATTTTCTCTTCTTCTTTCCATATTTCCAGTTGTCTCTTAAACTCTTCCTGCCTTTGGATGAGCTCTTTTTCCTGTAGAAAATAGAGTATGGCATACTTATTTCAAATAACAAAACATTCTATTTAAAACATAGTGTCTCTTTTGTCTCCTTTAACCTGTTTAGCAATGCAGTCTTTCTGCTGTGCCTCCATTTGAGATGTGACCAGGGTCAGCTGCTCCTGTAGTTTGTTGATTTCCTCTTGTAACTTCATGGTCTGAATTTTTTTCTGATTATCAGTTATCAGTTCTAGAAAATATGAGATGCTGTTGTTAACTATACTGAATGTGCACTCGTAGTGTACTTTAATGGGATCATATGATGTGATTTCCAAGCTCTTGGTGCATGAAGAAGATCTGTAAAGTTGAAAACACTAAAGTCTCAAATCCAAAGAGATATTCTTTATCAAAGTTAAGACTCTGCCTCCGCCCCTAAAACGGCTCATTAAACCCCCCCCCCACACACACACATTTCTACGTCACTATGCAAAAGCAATTTATTTGGCCTTCCGAAAGTAGATGCATTTAGGAATTTTTAAGATTACTTACAACAGAACAGCAATGCATTTTATGGACGACAGTTCCGTGAATCGAGGAGAGGAGGTAATTCTGACTTTGCTACGACAATCTGGCGCTTCTAAATCAGCTACTGTAAGTATGTTTTGTTATTATTTTAAGTATTTGCTATTGACTGGTCAAATGCAGAGTTTTGCGTGTTGTGTGTGTGTAAACGCACGTCTGTGTGTGTGTGTGTTTGTGAGGACAGGGTCACACAGTGGAGTCAGCTGTTTTAACCGTCAGTGGCTTGTGTACTGCAAACACATAGGAGCTTCATTACTGTGTCTGTCACACGACTCTGTTCCCCTTTCGGGCTTGAACTGATGGTAAAACTAAGGACATTATTAACTCAGGGTTCCTACAGGTTTCTTCAAGTTAAGTTCAAGTCTTTTTAAGACCTTTTTAAGACCATTTATATAAAAAAATAATACCTATTTCACGTCCCTACCAGCAAAGAAAAACAAAATGCTTGAACTTGTTTTCATTTATTTTTCAAATGTGGAATGGGTAAAAGATAAGCCGAGCAGGTGTGAAAAATAAAAACATTTCAGTAGGCCACAAGGCAGTTTGCCGAACAATGTTAAGTTGTTTTTTAACATTAGCTAGCTACTTATTCCATGCTGGGAATATGGGGAACTGAGAGACCCCCGAACAATAAACATCGAAAATTAGAACTCAACAATACATTAAATTAAGAAACATAGTCAACTCCTTAGCCCTTCACTCAGGGCAGCAATCTCTTTATCAAGGACAGCCAGTTCTGTCAACTTCTCCTTTATCGTGACCGCAAGTAAACGTTTTAGCAATGTCGGAGTCAGGGAACATGCATTTGAAAAGCTCTGAGATACCCTCATTTCCATTGTAGGACTGGTGTTTAGTGATTGTGTTAAGAGTCCACAACACCTCAGCTTTCATTGTTGGCGTGGACCCAAAAGCTGTGTGCAGATCCACTCTAGTTGCGGTCATAGCTGAAGGGTCTGCAGCGCTAGCAGCAAGCTGGCCAAGGGGCCGTTCACATATCACGTCTTTTGCGAGCTCAAGTTCGTTATTTCCAATGTAGGTGCGCGGTATGCGCGCTCATAATGGAAGCGGACACAGTCGCGATGTGCCAGTTTTTTCCAGGCGCGTCCGCACCGCATCGAGTTAAAAACATCTCAACTTTTCAGAATGCCGCGAGCGCACCGCAGGTCATGTGACAAGACTTATCCAATCAGCTTCATCCTTTCCCGTAACAACGTTGAAAGCTCAGCCAAGATGAAAGAACAGCTGATCATAGCTGTATATGGATTGCCATTTTGAAATAAATTTAGTAGCAGAGCTACTGCGAGCAATTTTTAGTGCTGCAAATCCATTTATCCTTTGCTGAAATTTCTGCGTCTTCATGGAGAGAGCGCGTCATTGTTGCTTAGCAACGGCAGAGGCCTCAGGAGCACTTCTGCCCGAGCCCTTTGGAAAGAAGGAAGCGTTTTCCACAAGTTTTTAGGCGCGATATGTGAACGGCCCCTAACATTAGCTCCTGCTGCCGCTTCAGGCACATTAGCAGCTAGCTGGCTAACACTAGTTGGTTGAAACACGCAGGCGATGGAAGGAGTTTGTTTTTGTCCATTGAGAGCATTCATGTGCTTGGATGACTTGGCATGAGACTTACCTAGCTGAATCCTTTTTTTTGCTATGGTGCAAAAAGCCTCAAAAATGTTGCTGTCCACTGGTTTTAACCAATGACGAAAATAGTTTTTATCCAGCCACGCTTCATTAAATTTACATTTCCCCATAACCTAAGCTAGCTAACGTAAAAACAAATGTTAAAAATATAACGGCGTCAGTCAACCTTTCCCTGTGGAATGCTGAGATTTTCTTTGATTTTTCGCGCTTCTCCTTTGCTTGTTGCTCGAGGTCTGTGTTGTGTTTGGTTGCAGTCTATGGTTGTGGTGCTGTAGCACGTGATCATAATTTACTGAAGGCATCACGTTCGCAGTATTTTGTGTTTTGCGTTCTCAATTATTGGTTCCGCCACTCTTTATTTATACTACGTCATTTAATCCAAATAATCGTGGTTGACAAATGAAACTTTTGAGGAAAATTACAATACATAGAAGTTACATACAGCACAACTTTTAAGACCCAGACATCAAAATTCAAGACTTTTTAAAGTCTTTTTAAGGTATTATTTCCAAATTAATAAATTCAATGCTTTTAAGGCTTTTTAAGACCCCGCGGGAACCCTGTTAACGGTCTTTACATTTATTTTGAAAGCTAAAGCTCGCAATTATGGAAAGGAGCATTACATTTCCGATGAGTGCTTGCTGTGTTCTGCCAATCACAATGCACTGGGTCAGTTGGCCAATCAGAGCAGAATGGGCTTGTCGGAAGGAGGGACTTTGTAGAAATAATGCGTTTGAGAGAGGTGGGGAAAAGAGGACCTACAATACTGTATTTGAAAAATAATGTGTTGTTTGAACATTAAAGCATGTCAACATATTCTGATACACCAAATACACAAAATAAGGATTTTTAAAAAAGCATCATATGACCCTTTTAAATCTTACAAGTACATTTTGCTGTAATTGCAGATATAACATTATTAATTAAGTGTACTTAAAGAGAACTGTTTAATAATTGACTTTATGAAAGTGCAATTTGTAAAAGTTTTTAAAAATCACATTTGTATAATATTTTGTCATGCTTTATAGAAGTACTGTACTTAATTTGATGTGTTGACTGACATACTAAAGCACATGTTTGTCACAGTGTCTGGTCTGTGTTTCCCTGGGTGTCCACTAGTGGTCTCACTTCCCCATAGGCACCCCACTGTAGACACTACATTTCCCACTAAGCCTTGTCCCTTCGTCACAGTTAATTGCACACCTGTTAATTACACTCAGCTGTGTCCACTTTCATCGTCTTCACCTATGTATATAAACCGGTCTGTTTTCTATCTGTGTCATGGAGTCCTTGTTTTCCGTCACCCAGTTTTCTCGCGTTCCCTTGTGTTTACTAGTTTCCGGACTGATTTTGTGTTATGACCTCGTGCCTGTTTTTGGATTATGATTTTTGGATTACCCATTAAAACACTGCTATTGGATCTCTCGCTTCCTGTGTTAAATTGTTACAATGTTAAGTAGTAGATTAGATTTTTTATCTGTAATGTGCCATTTTATATAAAGTTCATATATTTTAAATGTACTAAATGGCAACTTTATCATTACAAAGGCATTATTACAAATACATTTATATACATAATATACAAGTTTCTTTGAATTAACTTTACATAATATATTTTTTTTTAGATGTATGTATTTTAAAAAACTATAGAACATTTTTACTTAATTGCAATTAAAATGCAGTTGCCTGAAAACAATCCATTTAGTTTGCATTTACGTTTATTCTTTAAAAGTATATTATTTCCAATAAGTGCTCTTTAATAGCATGCTAAAATGTGTACTTGCAAAATACAACAGAAACACAATGTTAAGTGATTCAGCACACAGTTTGAACTCACTGATGTCAAACTCCGTTGGATGTCTGCGCTGCATGTGACTTTGCAGGAAAGAGGCATTCATGAAGGCTTTCTCACAGTGTTGGCACTGAAAGGCAAACAAAATCAGGGGCCTGATTAATTTACATAACAAAATCTGTGGAGAATAATACAGATAACTTATTCTTTAGTTATTCGCTTCTTTTGTATTCCATTGGAAAAACAAAGTCATATACGTTGGGAAAACACAGTAAGGCTGAGTAAATGATGTCAGAATCTTTTTTTTTTCGATGGTCATAAAATGCAAATGTTTCCGGGAGAATCGTTGCTGAAGGTCAAAGTGAACACGAGCCCTGCTCAGGTGACGAGCAGGTGTCGGTGCAGCTCAACACAGCTGTCACTCACACTCCACTCACCGATAATACCAAGAGACAATGTGGGCACGTTGCCATGGAAACACAGGGTGGTGCAAGGTCGATGTCACATCTTTTCCCTGCTCAGATCTCTCACTCCAATTCGTGGATATGTGGGAAATCCTCAACGCTGCACATCATACACCACATTTAGCAGCCAAATCGGCAGTCTGGTACTCTCATGCAGATTTAACCACACTGCCACTGATACCCATCACAGACACATGCACTGTGTTTGCCTTTTTTCTACAACAAGACTGGGAAGACTGTCTCCATAAAACTCCCACTGTGTGACCTAATTGCATTGCTGCACTAACATAATTTCCCAAATCAACTGTGAAATGCAATTATGTGTTTAGGATCCATTGGTGTCAATCTGCAGCATCAGCAGGTGTTGAACAAAGACCAAGACAGTGTATTACAGAACTGGAGGAACCTCTAGAAAACTGGGTCCAATTTCTCATCAAAGTCAAAGGAAAAATATATTTTTCAAAGAGAAAATTAAGGTTATTGTAAGACCAAGACCAGTGACATTCTACTTTTTTTCACAAAATCACTTGATCTTGAATTAAACAGTAAACCATAAGCGTTGCTTTCATTTCGATTCTGCTGTCAGGCACCTGTGCTTTTCCTTGCAACAACATGAAACACCAGGTTTTGCCTTGACAACAGCTGGCCGCAATTAGGGCCAAATGAGCAAACAGCTGAAAAAGCCATTGTACAAACAATGAAATGTTTCTAAAAGCAATGTAACATGCAATTTTATTTCATTGATGAGATGATTGGGAGGGGATGATGGGTATGATGGGGGATGGGTGCTTCAATTGATTTCCTCCACTTAAGGCTTTTATAAGAGCAGTACAAGTCACCGTCACCAGCCGACACCATCTGCTCCACTCTCCAAATCCTGAATGGTGTGTCCAAAAAACACAGCGTCTGGTGATTAGCTAATCCTGTCATGGCCTGCAGGCCTGATTATGGACTTAAAAGTGTTGACATCACCTCATTTAGAATGAATAATAAATTCAGAATGTCCTCCAACAAAAAAAACGACCCTATAGGTTGTTTGTACAAGCTCCTTATTATAACCTATATTTACATCTTAAAATAAAAAATAATGACAGTGTCGTTTTGCATCTGTCGTCATGAAATGATGTATGACTGTCATTATTTAAATGTAATTTGTTCATATTTTACTAGGTGGCTAATTCATATGAATTTGTACGAATGACCACACCTAAGCCCGCCCTTAAAGGAGCATTGCGTAGGTTCGCTTACACGTTACTGACACCAGTGGCCGTTAGAGGAACTGCAGCCAGTCTCATGCTCGTTCTCAGTGCGCACGCTCTTTTTTTTTTTTTAACTTACGAGGAGTGTCCGTGGGTGTCTGAATTGTGCTGGAGGCTGGTCGCTTCTTTCCATCCGCAGAGTCCATTTGAAAACACTATTGCCGCTGCTTACTATAATGGCTGGCGTGCCGTACGGTTGTAAGCCAAAGTAGACGAGAACGCGCATGACGTCACATTTTGTGAATTTTCGCGCCAATTCGGGCCCGACTCCTCCACACACAATTGAGCCTACAGGCTGATAGAGGCAACCGTGGTAGACAGTCGAGGTGTCATTCTTTTTTTTACATCATGGTTGGCTAATACATGTACAAATGAAAACTCTATCTTAAAGATTTTTTTTAAGTAAAAACCTCCACATAGCTCCTTTAAACCTACCCTCACAGAAATCATGCAAAATCATCATTGACATTTTATGAGCACATGTGTCCTCTGGGATCAAACCCATGATCACATGATTGCATATTGTCATATATAGTGATGCTCTACCAACTGAGCTATATGAAACCTGAATTGGGGCACAACTGTATATATTCTATATATTCAATATATTCTCTGAAGGGCTGTATTTGAGGGATTTGGACAAACGACATATGCAGGTGTACTGGTTTTAGGACATGTTGAATAAATCACATACATTTACTTGATAAGAAAAGCACACACTGCACTAGTGATGGTAAAGAACTTACTTTTAAAGATGCCATAAAACCAAAATAGTTAGTTTTCTTACTTTTAGTCTGATAGCTTTAATGCCGTCTATATGCAAAAAATACTCCTAAAATTTGTTTTTATTTTTACTTACTACAGATATTCACATTAAAAACCTACATTTTTTGTATTATTCATATACTACTATTGTATTTATTAATATTTAGAATTTTTATATTTTTATTTATTTTAATAATTTAGCAATATGCTTTCATAATTTTTATTCGTTTTTTTTAATAAAGTATCTATATTTAGATTTAATTACAGTTTTAGTCATTTTAGTCCTTACGATGTCTTATTTAAAAATGGCCTTCTAACTAACAACTAACAGAAATAAAGTCATTTTAAGGATTTTATTTCTGTTAGTTGCAAGGGCATTCCTAATTTCCGTTTCAGTTTTTCAAGTTTATGTTTCTCATCTAATCTTATTATTTTATTTCAGCTTTATGTCACTACAGATCAGTGATCAGAGCACAGTAAGCGAATTGGGATTCAGCCTTAATGTTGTGCCTTCACACTGTCAAATGTTTGAAAAGCACACGTTATATTCACAATGAACTGTGAGACAGGGGTGGAATAGAGTCTGGCCTTGAGGGGGAGGTGACAGGGACAATGAAAATGCTAATACAGTCATTCACACTCCACCACGGGGCTGTACAGACCTTGTGGTAATTGGCACCAATCCCCGTGCTGAACATGGCTTGCTGAGAGGCTATGATCTTCTTCCTCTGCTTCAGTTCCTCCTTTAGCGTCTTGGCCTCCTGGGTTTTTTTCTGCAGCTGGACGCAGAGCTGCTCCCTCTCGCGGTCCTCCGTCTGAAGCCTCTCCTCGGCCGTCTGCAGGCTGATGCTGAGACAGTCCTGGGAGTGCAGCAGGTACTCCACGGTCAGCTGGGCTAGCCGGAAGAGCTTAATCAGAGCCGGGTCCACGGGGCTCTGACAGCGCCGGCAGTGCTCGCCCTCCACACTACAGAACGTCACCTCTGTGATGTGCTCCTGTAGAGCATGGAAGTCCGATTCAGAAGCCACCCGGTCCACATCCACGGCACTGATCCGACGCCAGTCCACATTCTCACGCCGGGCTCTGAACCTGAAGGGCGGAGGGATGCCGGCGGCTCTGGAGGATGTAAGGGGTCCGGACATGGTGGATGCGGCTGGTCTGCTCTGGCTGCCGGATGAGGGTTGACTCCGAGGAGAGCTCAACAGAGACGGGATCCCTGCTGAAGAATGGGTCCCCGGGGGATCTGACGGGTACGGGTAGTAAACATTGTCATAAAACGGCTGCAGGGGGGAAACAAAGAGCTAGATGATTTCTTAAAGAAAAAATAAACCAGTCATTTTTGATAAATAAACCAGACAATTTCTTAAGGTCACGTGTAAAAACATTCCTGATTGATTCCACCACTGCAAGCTAATCGTTACCAGCTAACAGCAACAACACAAGCAGGTCCACATGACTACGAGCGTTCATTAAACAGGTTACATGCAGGAATAAACGGTTAAACCGTCGATATATGTTAAATTCCACCTTATTTCGCTGATTCGTGCTGTCGCTTGCCTCCTTACCATCTTGCTGTTTTTGTGAAGTCTTGATGAATGATCGCAGCAGTTTCAAGGCGTCTTGTGCGTTTCTATGGAAACAAGAGCGCGTGTCCCAGTTTGCACAGCACACACTGCACGAGAACAGAGAGGAGGAGAAGCACGTGGATGTTAAAGGTCTTTTACATGATTTTACCTGCTATTTGTCATTTAAGAGAGATAATTTTTTTATCACGTATTATTTCATGAAATTAACAGTTTTTTTATTTGATCTTAAACGGTTTTCTTTTTCTAAAAGATATATTACTAATAATCAGATTGCAGTTTATTTACAATTATTCTTGTATTATCCCACAATAATTACTTCACATATAAGGTACATGTTTCTTGTTCATAATTATTGCAACATAATTATTATTACTTATTTTTTTTTACATATTTTAGGTAAATATTAGCTAATATCTTAATGATTTCAAACAGGCTTCATTGCCTTCATGAAAAATATAAAGTATATGTAAGTTAAGTATGTATTTATTTATTTTCCTTTTTTCGTTTGATCTTAGAGTGAAATGTGGCCTGGATGTTCTTTACAGATCCACTTTCATGAGATTTGACCTTTTTCCGTCACACAGACTCTGAACGTCTCTCTGTCTAGACTAGACTAACGTTAGAGCATTTCAACAGTCTTCTTCTCAGATTACTGCCCCTTTAAAACATCTCAAGTTGGGACAAGCTCAGTTAGGAACAAAAGGGTGATTCGTGCACGAGAACGGTACAGAAATATTGCTTAAACCAGAAGAGAACATCTCCATTTCAATTCAACATAACGAAGAGAGGAATAAATATAAAATAAAGTTAGTTTTCGGCCATTTAACGGAAAACCAAAGAGTTTTGGAGACTCTCAGTCGTAACGGGAAGAACAGATGCAATGGCTCTTACCTCTCGGCGAAGAAGTTTTTGCAAACAATCCACGTAGAAGTACGTCAAAACCTGGCCATCCGAAAACCCGCTTCAGTCCTGCGCTGCGAAGAAAACAAACGATACACGGTTTTGGTGAACCTGAACACATGCAGAAACAAAACGATTCCCCCAAAACTGTGAGAGCTCCGGAGCGCCGTGACGTCACACAGCGCATTCCTAGCGCGAGCCTCGTCTCATCTCATCTCCGGGGCTCTAGGAGGGGAAGGGCCTCGCAGGAGTCCCGCAGGGAGCATCCACACACAAACCTACTGCCAGTGTTGGGAAGGTTACTTTGCAAATGTAAAAGGTTACAGATTACAAGTTACCCTATTTAAATGTAAGCAGTGCAACTATTTCAGTTACTTTATTAAAATAATACAGGCCTAAGTGATTACATTTGACTACTTTTCTAAATTTCTAATGTTTTCAACTGTTAGTAATTTTCAAACATTTAACATTTTTGGTTTTGATTGCTTCTATTTTGCTGATTTAAGTGGCTTTGGATAAAAGCGTCTGCTAAGTGACTTAATGTTAATGTAATTTTTGAAATCAAATCTTATCTTTGCATAGCTATGAAACACGTGCCAATGCATCTAACAATGCCTGAAAGAACAGTTAATCTTGAAAAAATAAAATAAAGCATATTCATAAACCGGGTTGGGTATAAAAAAGGTATCGAATAAGCATGTGTTCTACTCTGTCCTAAACTCCGGAAACAATGGTGTCTCATATTTTAGAGCAGTCATGCAGTTTATGAAAGAAGTCAATTAAATCTGTATGAGGGTGTTCTCAGGCACTTCAACTTTATTACTACCGGATTATTTACACAATATTAAGAAACCTAAAATGATGCCTGAAAGGAAACCAGATGGAAATAAATTAGAATTCATGAAAGGATGGAATCTGACAGGATTGAAATTGAAATGAATTTTGAAATCATTTGACACTTTGATAATATATCTTTTCAGTAGTTTTATCAAACAGAATGGAATGGTTTAAAGTGAGACAAAGCAACTAATACTTCAATGCTTCAAAATATAAAATGTCACCAATGTCGTCATATATTAAGACTATTAATATTATATAGACTATATGTATGTGTGTACATATGAAAATACACAACATAACAGGAATGATCATAGGCTAGGCATGCACATACTGATATCGTTTTAAGAATGCTACTCATTCGCTTTTTGACTAGGCTATTTATTGTTCCATATTAATATAAGAGTAAAATGTAAAATATAAAAGTAAAGATTACAATCCATGATACTATCTACAGTTTAATACTAATCTGTGTTCATGTTGGAGACCAAGTATTTCTTAGCAAATGTCGCCATCTAGTGGTATTTATTAGATGGTGCTTTATTAGCACGCAGGTTTGAAGAACGTACGTATGTATGTGTGTGTGTGTGTGTGTGTGTATATATATATATATATATATATATATATATATATATATATACACCCACACACACACACACATACACACACACCCACACACACTGTTTATACTGTTTATATATTCCAAAGGATCAAAGGACAAGATTTTAGTAATGTGTAAAATATTAATTTATTAAATTGACAATATTTCTATCTTACACAAATATTACATTTGAGAAAATGTATTAAAAATTATCAGCATTAGAGAGACCCTCAACAAGTGCCTTTTCCCGCAGATGTTTCAAAATATTTCTGTAGTAACATGAAATGTATGAATACATTTACAGCATGTTAATTTCTACATTCACTAGTATATTTTAACAATTTAAGAAATACAAATTAACATCAGTTAATGTATTAGGAAGGAACACGATTTAACAATGATCTACAGTAAATGAATAAATTAATCTAGATTAATAAATGCTGTAAAATAATTGTATCATGGTGTGATACCATTTCTTTAAACACTGGATTAGACAGCTGAGTCTATGAGGGGCAGGCTGGGTCTAACAGACTGGCTTTCTTGTGTTCCTCTCCTCCCTTCACTCGCTCTGGTTCCTCTGCTCTCTCTGTATGACTGGTGTGAAGGAGGGATGATGACTGTGGTGGGTCTGGACGAGCCCGGCAGCATGTACATCCGTCTGGTGCGTGCTGTCATGTAGGTTGGGGATTTTCTGGGTTGTTTATTAAACCTGAGTAGAAGACAGAAGAGTTGTCAATGTACTACATATTCATTAAATTTTTTATATTATTTTTTTTTCTTATTTCAGTGTACAGTACAGTGAACCAGACCTTTTAGGGAATGACTCTCTCCAAGAGAAATAACACATGACTGCACTTCCACAAATAAGCAGACATGAACCCCCCCAACCGATGAACAGAGCTGCACCGAGCTCAAACCTGAGAGACAAAAGTCATTCACTTTAAAGCAACTTTTTAAAGTTTTTTTTTTTTTAATATCATTTTCAATGTAATGCTAATGGTAGGCCTATGACTTCTAATAAGGCAAATTCCACTGTAAATCCTCTGTAATTATTAGAAATATAATAAAACAGTAAATTACACTCACTTAACTCTAGGTGTCTTTAGAGTCACAAAAATACAAAAAACTACTACTTTAAGAGCCCATACCTTACCAGCTAAATTTTATACATGGTACTATTTTTAAGGTTCACAGCTGATTAGAAGGTGATTGATGAATAATAAAAATGTAAATAATTACATAAAATAAAGATCTTTTTTAAATTACATGAAATGCCAAATTTAAGTAAAATGTTGAATTCAAATTTAATTAAATGGTTAATTTATTTTCCATTTCACTGACCTTAACCTAAGTCTACCACACTATGTCCACAGCTATTTATTTTGCAATATAGGCTTCTACCTTTTTTCTCCAGTCTGTCTGCAATACATTTATTGCTTTCTGCATCTGATTTCCAAATTTCATGTAATTGCATCACTACTTAGGGCTGCACAATTAATCGAATTTCTAACCGCAAATACAATATGGATGCCACAATTATGTAAGCATTCAAAGCGGCAATTAATCGCTCAAAAGTCCATTTACGTATATTGTCCATGCTTAATATGCATTTTTTTCTTTCTACATGTTATCTTGAGGGTTTTTCCCATTATTTAAATTTTAGTTTTAGTATAACATTATAATACTATTCATATTTTTACTCTTCATAATTTGAAGAAACCAATCTGATATATAGTTGACATTTGAGGCATAATAGCTACTACAGAAAAACACTAAAGGTTTTTCAGTTTGTTTATTTTAATATAAAAGTCTGGCATGCAGTTGCATCAAACAATGGTATAAACATCATTCAGTGTAAATTGTGATAATCGTAATTAATAATCGCAATTACAATTTCAAGGGAAGGATTTTTGTCATAATCGTGCAGACCTATCTCTACTGCCACCTTTATTTATTAATTTGGTTAGATTAGTTAATAAGTTAGTATTTTTGGACTGGGCAGAAATTTTTAATTTTTGTAAATTACAGGTTTTTAATCCAAAAGAGAAAGATATGCCCTTAAGTACTTTCTAAAAAAAAATAATTTACACAACTAGAAATGAGAAGAACTTATAACTTTTATAATTAGACATAAATAAAAGTAACATTTACGTACTTTAATTCTAAGAAATATGGATCCACAAATTCTGAACGCACTTTTTCTCCCCACCAGGAGTACACTATCATACCACAAAAACCTGCAAAACAGATACAGCTATACATCAGTTTATGATACTCAGTTTATGCTTGATGCAAAAATGTTCACGAAGAAAGGTTTGTACCAGATGCCATGTACGTCAACGCTGCTGCAAATGTAACTCTGGTGTTGGCGAGCTCAGAACCTCCGATTTTGGTACATTTCATCCCAATAAGAGCAAGAACAGCCCCCCAGAAGCCAAAGATCACAGAGACGACAGCCAGGGCCCTGGATACATGGAGGAAAACTAACAACCAGAGAGAGAGAGAGAGACTATTAATGATCCTGCAGTAACATGAAATCATGAAATAAGGCCAGATTTCTTCCTCACCAGGCAGGTCCATCATGGATGGGAAGTATTTACAGTCAGATACTCCTGTAGTGTCTGCGACACAGTCCATCCAGAGGTTGGAATAGTAATCACCGGCGCTGAGAACCACAGACGCACTTTCTGAGACGACCCAGTACTCAGTGGCCAGAGTGGAACAATTCAGAACCCAGCCACACAGACAGGACACAAAGCAACCGATCTCCACATACATCACCACTGTTCGCTGCCTCATGCTGCTGGCTTAAAGAGCAGAGAAAGAAAATGAGTATGTGTGCGGAAAAAAAGCTATGGTGAGAGCGGTGCATGTATTTCTAAAAGGCTTCGAGTCAGTAATGAAATGAGATTAAGCACTGATGTTTGTCTCCTCCTGTTTTTGGAACCGTTTTCCTGCAGTTTACAGCTTGAAACTGGTAAAACTACATGGTTTGACCTCATCAGCAGTTTTCATTACCAGAGGGTATTCCCATGGTTACCCAGATTCCAAGTATTATAGGAAAATGGTTTTTAAAAAAAACCTCCAATGCATTTCTCATGATCTAGAGCAAGTGAAATTAAAGAACAAATTAATGCCAATATGTCATGAAAACACAGCTTGTTTCTCTGTCAAAATGAATGATAAATTGAAATTAAATAAAAAATATTTGAAAATGAAATAGAAAAAAATTGACTTCATTCATTCATTTTTTTAATACTACTTTATTCTTTTTTATATATACTACTTTATTTTAGCCATACCTATAAAACTGACCAGATGAAGTTATGTAAGTAGAACGGATGTTATACAAACACTGCATTCGGATGCAATGCCAGTGTTGTTCTAGTAATATATATTTGCATTGATATTTTTAATTATATTATCATATATTACAATAATATGTTATAAAGATATATTGTCTTTGTTTTCTGCCTTTGAAAACAAAATGTGTGCCAAATAACGACCTCTTGACCCAGTTTCTGTTGAAGCATTTATTGCTCATTGTACTTGTGATGATCTTGTTTGTACAGGTTGTCTTGTTTTTGAAATATAATCTGTGACAGAACATCAGCTGGTTACTGGGTATGAAGCGTCCTGGGAATACTGAGAGTCCATTGTAATTAAGATACTGATCTAACATACAAAGTTTAAAATGACATGAAATGTATGCACTGTTTATGTATAAACAACATTCGGCTATTTCAGTGCAACCAGCATAAAATGAGAAAAATCTAGATAAATAAAGAAAGAGTCAAATAAAGGATGAGTCGGCTTAATGCTGATCTTCTTCTGATAAGCAATACATGAGGAGTATAAACACTTAGTCTGTACAGTACTTTCAGCATTGCTCTCTTTGTTGGAATTAATGTATTCTGATGCACTGTGTTTTAATATTGTCTTGTTTTCAAGTAAAGTTAAAATTACAGTGGAGTGAGTGCATGAAGATGTTTGCATTTGATCAGAATCACTGTGAGCGGGACATCTTCAGTTGATTAATTTTCTCTCAAACTGTTCAACATAATCTTTAACTATCTAAAATCTAAAACTAATTTTTGATGTCGAAGTTATGATACTGTAAGTCATAATTATGTTATACAAATCTGAAATTATGAAATGAAAAGTCAGAATTATCTCTTTGGGGCCCTAAGCAGAATTTGATTTGGGGGCCCCCCTCCCACCACGCGGAGTCACCTGTGCTTCTAGATTATTTACACAAATGTCACGCTATAATGTTACATTATAAATGAATACAGTGAGGTTATGTATTAATACAAAATAAATAAATAAAAATCAATACTTAACATACTTCACTCTTAAACTTCTGAATACAAAAAAATTTTCATTCCTCAAAATTGTTCCTTCCTAGCTTTTCAGGAGGCAAAGTCACTGATGACATCAGGACAGCAGGATTGTATTGTTGTGTCCCCCTTCCTCAAATATGATGATGGAAAACAAACACCTACTATAGGGGTGAAAATAGAACTTTAATCAAATAAAAAAGTAAAAGAATAAATCTTATTATTTTTTTTCCCCAACTTTATTTATTGAGTGGATTTTACATTTTTTCCCAACACCAGGTGACAGATGTATAGGTAACAATAAACATTACAAAATGGGACCGAAGTGACACCTGGACCCGATCCCCTCCCCACCCCACCCCACGAACTAACCCAACACAGGCCAAAAACGAAGACAAACACACAAATCCGAGCATACCAACAGACATTCATCAGAACAGACACACACACACACACACAAAAAAAAAAAGGTAAGTAAATTAAATAAATAAGTTGGGATTCAAACCTCCAAATCAGGGGACAGATTGAGAGAATTAACCAGCCCCAGGAAAGGGCTCCACGTGCCCAGAAATGCTGAGGTAGCGCCTTTCAAAGAGGATCTGAGCTTTTCCAACCTCAGATTGTCAAGCACTTCTATAATCCAACGATCATGTGTGGGGGGGCGGGGAAGCTTCCAGTTGAGCAGAATCAGCCTTCGGGCTAGCAACGATGTAAATGCCAGGGCTCGCTTCAGCGCAACAGGGAGGTCAGTGTCTGGGGAAATGCCAAAAATGGCTGACAAAGGGCTGGGAGGGATCGTGTGTTCGTAGGCTCTACTCAAGGTGTCAAAAAAGTTAGTCCAAAAAGTTGTCAGTATAGGGCAGGCCCAAAACATATGCGTATGATTGGCAGGTGACTGGTTACATCTATTACAGGCGTCTCGGACATTAGGGTATATTTTGGACAATTTTGCATTTGTGTAATGAACTCTATGAAGGATCTTACATTGGATTAGACCATGACGGGCGCATATGGAAGAAGAATGAACCATAACCTGAGCATGGCCCCACTGTTCGTCCGTAATAGCCATGTTCAGGTCGCCCTCCCACGCGGCTTTGGAAAGGGCACCAGGGTTTGCAGAGGTCGATCCCAGTAACTGGTACAATACAGAAATGCATTTTTTACTATTGGGATCTATCGCCAAAAGGGAGTCAGTCAATGTTTCGGGGGGGCGGTTTGGAAAGTGGGGAAATGTTTTCTTAACAAAATCTCTAATCTGAAAAAAGCGGAAGAGATGTGATTTTGGCAAGTTGTGAAGAGATGAGAGCTCTGTGAAGGATGCAAATATGCCATCCTTATATAGGTCCTTAACACTAGTGATACCATTACTATGCCAGGCCCTGAATGCCAAATCTGATCTTGAGGGGGTAAAGACATGATTATGGAGCAGTGGTGTCAGGGTGGAGGGACCCTGCAAACCTAAGCACTTCCTAATCTGACTCCAGATCTTGAGTGAGAGGGATACAATCGGGCACGAGCCTGCAGGTCCTGAAGGCAAAGGGAGTTGGGAGCATAGGACAGACCGCAACGGGAAGCGTGCGCTTGATCGCTCCAAATGTACCCAGGCAGGAGGAGAGGGGTCCCCACTCATCCAGTATAAAAGTTTTTGCATGTTAGCTGCCCAATAATATCGTCTAAAGTTAGGGAGGGCCAGGCCCCCCTCGGATTTAGGGGACTGTAAGATCGTTTTGCGGATCCTGGCAGGTTTGCCGCCCCAAAGAAATTTAGATATCACTGAATCCAGTTTGTCAAAAAAAGATTTGGAGATGAGTACAGGGATGTGCTGGAACAGATAAAGGAATTCGGGGAGGATAACCATCTTGATCAAATTTGCCCGGCCTACGAGGGAGAGTGGTAGGACCGCCCATCGGTCGAAATCACTTACAGTTTTTGCGACCAGAGGTACGAAATTTTTACGGAACAATTCAGACGCGGTCGTTGTAATATGAACCCCCAAGTAGATAAATCCGTCGTTACTCCACTTAAATGCCGATAAAGAGCGTGGGAGCTGCTTTGCCAGAGAATTTATCACCAAAAGCTCACTTTTCTGGTAGTTGAGTTTATATCCGGAGTATGTACCAAACCGTTCCAAAACATTTAAAATGACAGGGAGTGAGATGACAGGGTTAGAGATATACAGGAGCAAGTCGTCGGCATATAGTGAAACTTTATGAGTTACGCCAAATCGTGTGATGCCCTTGAAGCCTTCCTCCGCACGGAGCCAGATGGCTAGAGGTTCTATTGCTATGGCGAATAAGAGTGGAGACAGGGGACAGCCCTGTCTAGTGCCTCTCCAGAAGCTGTCGGGGATGAGTATAATAATCTGACCCATAAGATAAAGTTCTCACCCAGACCGAACCTATCCATTGCGTACAGATATCCCCACTCGACCCTGTCGAATGCCTTTTCGGCATCGAGGGACACCACAATTTCCGGGATATTATTATTTGATGAGTGAATAATGTCGAGTAGCCGTCTCGTGTTATGGAAAGACTGTCGGCCCGGCATAAACCCTGTCTGATCTGGCAAGATAATGGAGGGCATTAACCTTTGAAGACGGAGTGCAAGAATCTTTGCGAGAATTTTGAGATCTACGTTGAGAAGCGAGATTGACCTGTAGCTGCCACAGAGCAGGGGGTCTTTCCCTTTCTTAAGAATTAGGGAGATGGTGGCTTTAGATAGGGTATCCGGAAGGCGACGCTGATGAAAAGCCTCGTTGTACATATCTTTTAGGGCTGGTGCGAGAAAAGCGGAAAAAGTTTTGTAATACTCTACAATGAAGCCATCCTGCCCCGGGGATTTACCGCTCTGTAGGGAATTAATGGCTCCCTGAACCTCAGCAGTGGTTATAAGGGCACCTAGGTCTTTTAAGGGAAGTCGTGGCCTAATGGTTAGAGAGTCGGACTGGCAATCGAAAGGTTGTGAGTTCGAGTCCCGGGCCGGCAGGAATTGTGGGTGGGGTGAGTGCATGTACAGTTCTCTCTCCACCCTCAATACCATGACTTAGGTGCCCTTGAGCAAGGCACTGAACCCCCAACTGCTCCCCGGGCGCCGCAGCATAAATGGCTGCCCACTGCTCTGGGTGTGTGTTCACAGTGTGTGTGTGTTCACTGCTCTGTGTGTGTGCACTTCGGATGGGTTAAATGCAGAGCACAAATTCTGAGTATGGGTCACCATACTTGGCTGAATCTCACTTCACTACACTGATTCTGTGTCTATTTGGGGGAAAGTCATATCGTTAGGCGTCTCGTCCACAATAGGGGGGCAACCAGAGGTATATAGGTCAGAGTAAAATTCAGCAAACATTTTATTAATAATAACAGGATCAGTGTGCAACTCGCCTGAGCTGGCTCTAATGGCAGGGATATGCCGTGAGGTTGCTTCAGCTCTAGCCTGATGAGCCAGAAGCTTCCCCGCTTTATCCCCGATTCAAAAAAACGCTGTCTAGATTTGAGCAAACGGAGCCTGGCTTTGTTATCAGATAGGAGATCAAAGTCTGTCTGAAGTCTAAGACGCTCTCTGTAAAGGATAGGGTCTGGGTTAACTGCATATTCGTCATCAATGCTCTTAATTTTCTGTAACAGGTCTAACGTTTGTGACGCTTCAACTCGTTTTGAGTTAGACACAAAGGAGATAAGCTGTCCTCGAATATAAGCCTTCAAAGCCTCCCAAATTACACCTCTGTTTGTATCTGGCAAGTCATTCAGCTCAAAAAAAAAAGAGTTATCTGGGAGTGTATAAATTGCTTATAGGAATCTTCCGCTAATAAAGAAGAGTTAAACCTCCACTGTCTGAAGGGGCTGGCGTGAGTACGAAAGTGTAAGTCAAGGAAGGTAGGAGCATGGTCCGATATTGCGATACTGTGGTAGTCACTGGACTTAATCATGGAGAGCAGTCTGTCATCTAGAAGGAAGAAATCTATGCGTGTGTAGGTGTGGTGCACATGAGAAAAGAAAGAGAATGTCTTGGTCATGGGAGAAGTGTGCCTCCATGGGTCGGAGAGGCCCAGTCGTTTGGCGAAGTCGTGTAAAATTTTGGCAGATTTGCTTACAGAGTGCGGTTTGTTTGACGATCTGTCTAGTATGGGGTCTTGAACCAGATTAAAATCCCCGCCTATAATTATATGATGATTATCAATGTTTGGTAACGACGTGAATAATTTGGATATGAATGAACAGTCATCCCAGTTAGGACCATAAACGCTGGCCAAGATGACGGGTGTATTTTGTAATTTGCCAGTGACGATAACAAATCGACCATTAAGGTCTGATACCACTTTACCTGGTTCAAACATGACGTTTTTACGAATCATAATGGCGGTGCCTCTGGCCCTTTCGTTAAATTTGGAGTGAAAAACATGGTCAACCCAACCCCTTTTTAGTCGTGTCACCTCCCTGTTGCGCAGGTGGGTCTCCTGAATAAAAAACACATCACCTTTGAGTTGTTGTAAGTGGGTCATTATCTTATCGCTCTTAGTGGGGCCACCCACCCCCCGCACATTCCATGAGATAAATCTAATTATATTGTTCATGCTTGACATATCTTATTGATATTCCTTGAGAAGGCGAAGCAGGATTTGGGGGTGAAGGAGAGAAAGAGAGAAATAAGGGAAAGAGAGAAAGAAAAAAAAAAAAAAAGGGGGGGAGGGGCACACCGGATGACAACCACATACACAAACACACACAAACAACCCTCTGGCCTGGAAAACCCCAATAACAAGCAATATTTTCCGTGTCCACTGCACAGCGGTGTGTCTATTACACTTCCGCATGAATTACTAGTGTCCCCAACTCCCGTGAGCAACAAAATAGTCCAGTGACAGAGCATTACCAAAACAAACCGAAACTCGTCATTCAAACAGCATCTTTCTCCATAGTCCGCCAACACGGCTTAACAAGAATGCTAATGTAAACCATAAAATCGAACTCAAACATTGACCGTGAAAGAAAATAAATCAATAGGTAAGTAAAAGTAAATAAAATAGGCTGCAAAAAGCATAGACAGTATGGCAAAAAGGTGTGGCTCGTGTATACGGTCGCGCGCGCGGACACATAGTTAAGGAATCACCGCAGCCAAACAAAAATATTAACATCAACCATAAAGTCGAACACAAACATTGCCAAAGAAAGATAATAAATAAATGGGTAAATAAAAGTAAATAAAAAAATGAGCTCTAGATTAAGAGAGAATTACATGTATATGCATACATACACACCTATGCACACATATACACACACACACACACACACACAAACGTAGTAATATGTTGCAAAAGAATGTAGCGCGTGTATACTCACACCACCATACACACACGGTCGCGCGCACGCACATGTAAAGTTGCATTTCCACCCCCACATCTCTATAGTCGCATAAGCATAGGTGGTAACATTAGCTGTTTATGGCTAAAAGTCCTGGAGCAGTCTTACCAGCTCAATAAACGATAAAGCAAGTGGGTTGTCGTGTCTTAGCCATCCAGTAAGTTAGTTAAAAGTGGACCACATCCGAGGGACCTCAATTTACAGTAGGCCTTGGAAAGGGAGTGAAGCTGGCACAGTAAACCACCAGTCGTGTAGGTCTAGCTCTGCCGTCTCAAAGCTAAGCGAGTTACGTTACCCGTCCTCCGTGGGTCCCGCGCTGCTTTGACGTTGAGAAGCGATGAAGTCCTGAGCAGCTTTCGGGGAAGGGAGGTGGCCTCGCGGCCCGGTTTCGGGCCTGATGAACAGCCTGGCCGGGAAAAGGAGAGTCGGTTTAAGGCCCAGGTCGTATAGCTGTTTCATCACGGCCCGGTATTCAGAGCGTTGTTCTGCCACTTCAGGCGAGTAATCCTCGAAGATGTGGATCTGAGAGCCCCTGTAGTTTAATCTGCCCTGTAAACGTCGAGCTTCACGCACAACCAAGTCCCGCTCTTGAAACTTAAGGAAGCGAATGATGACGGGCCGGGCTTTGCCGCCAGGCCCCGGCTTTGGAGCTAGGGTGCGGTGGGCTCGGTCAAGTTCAGGGGTAGAGTTCAATATTTGATCGCCGAGAATCTCCACCAAAACCTGAGAGAAAAAAGCCGTGGGGTGGGCGCCTTCGATGTTCTCTGGAAGGCCCACTATCCTTATGTTGTTTCTTCTAGAGCGGCCTTCCAGGTCAACAAGCTTAGACTGTAGCTTAGCGTTCGCTTCAGACATTGCGGTCAGCTCTGCTTCCATGGCCTTCATGTCTTGGCACGTGGAGTCTGCAAATGTCTCCAAAGACGAGAGACGCTGTTGGTGGTCGAGTAAGGTATTCTGGAATTTATCAACCCGCTCCTCGAGTTTGGAGAACGCAGTGTTAAATTCCGCCTGGAACTTTGTCATAAGAGAAACCTCGTGTTTAGCTAGCATATCTGCTAGCGCGGGTAGCACGGTGTTCGGAGGGTCGTTCTCTCCTTTCTGGTCCCCTTTTTTCGATCTACTGGTCATTCTCTCAAAGCGGCGATGCACTGTCGAATATATTTAAACGTTGGGGATCGTTTTTAACACTTTAGCTGGACTGTAATAAAAGTTATAAACGTAGAGGTTGGGAGCAGGGCAGAAACGCGACTCACTCCGTCATTTCCTACACCGGAAGTCTAAATCTTATTATTTACTAATTACAATTGTACCATTCAACATTTACCTATGACTATAACTTTATTATGACTAATTTATGTCTTAAGCATTCAGAAATCATGCAAAAGGAAATTAAGCAGTTTTACTATGATAAAACCATAGTTTATTTTTATAAGGGTTGTGATATGCACGTTTTTTGTTGAAGAAATTATATAGGCTGTGTCATCTATAGCAAAAATGTAACAGCAGCAATTACATGGCATTTGGCTCCCTGTGTAGGCATTTGTAATAACATGTACATAAACTGTTTATTTTGTATGTGCCTACATTATGTATTTTAACAGATCTATTATTAACCAATCATTATTGCCTCATAGTTTTTTTATATAATGCAATAATTTATATAAAGTCATTTTAAAGGCTATTGATGGCTTAGGTCTGTTTTTATGGCTACAACAACAACAAAAAAAGATTACAGTATATTAATACTTCTTTGTAAATTATTATTTGAAGTAACAAAACCATGGTTAATTTGCAGTTGCCATGGCAACAAGAACGATGATTTGTGGTGTTATTGATAAAACCATGGGTAATTTTCGTAAGGGAACCAGAAAAAAAAAAAAAAAAACTTTACCAGGAATGTGCCTGAAACGGGCCTCGTTTTTACCTAAATGATTTATAATTTATTTTAATATATATTAAAAATGTATAAGGTGACTGCAAGTCTTTCTCCTCAAATGCTACTGAGCTTCAAATTTGCCTTTGAGCCCATGTGAAAAAGTAGCATAATTTACATATGATTTACAGTTTATTTTAATAAATATTCAACATTATATTCAATTGTGCATTATAGCTGACACCTAGATGAACAATTACAGTTGTTTTTATGACTGTAAGTCATTATCCTCAAATGCTACTAACGTTAGAAAAGTGTATAACAATATTGCATGTAACTTTAGAGACGGTCCCTAAATTTGAGACTCTCGAACGTCCAACAACAAGCCAAATATGTCCTTTTCTTCTTTCTCTTTTCGGCACCAGAGGGATACATCCTTTTTGTGACATGGATTATCTTTTATTACAGTGCTTGCGAGCCGGTGGAATTGTCAATGCACGCGAGGTGTCTATGCGCAATTGCGCATTACTCAAACGCTAGCAGACACAGCAGCAGTTGTCGGTAAATAAGAATTATCTTGTCTTGAATTATTCATTTATACGTTCATTATTCACTCATTCATTTATATCACTTGTTTAAGTTATTTAATTGTCAAAAGAAAAAAAAATGATTGGGGGGCCACCTGGTGGCAGCCGCTTAGTTCGCTTATGCCTCAGGCCGGCCCTGAAAACTCTGCGGACCCGGTACCGGGTCCAAAAATAGCATGCAAAATGTTTGTATTTCATTTGCAAAGCCTTCCTTATATGGTATCATACCATATATGGGTTCATTTGAAAGCTTAGAGTGATTTCTTTACAAAGAATACCATTAATTGGGGTTTTATGATTCATAAAGTAGTAAAATTAAGCTTAGAAATATATTTTTCCCCCACACAAATTTCCGTCTAACGATTGTGAATAATTTTTCATAAGAATGTGTATTTTAAATATTTTTCACAAAACAGTCAAGTCATATATCACAAGAAAGTTCTTATTCTCAGGAATTGTAAGATGTAGATCATTTTATTGTGTGACAATCACAGATCGAATGATCTTCAACAGAATCGCGATGTAAAATTTCTCACCTCAGTGCAAATTATTTATCCATATTAGCAACGCTTCAGTCAGCCACCAACAGCCACAAATACCTATATACTCGATATAATCCTTTAGATTAGAATCTCTTCTTTCAAACAAGACCATTTTTACGTTTCTGTGTGCTTCCATCGGTGAGATATAAAGCGTTTTGTCCAAGTGCGCATCAGGGGGACAGACGCGCTCTCGCGCAAGACCCGCTCTCTATCTCATATGAAGAGCCTGAGCGGCAGTCTTATGATATATCGATCTGATCTCATTTGTGAAGCACTATTTGTCCCTTCAGCTGTCAGTCTGAGCCGTGGTGCTCCAGTCAGAGGTGCTGAATTTGACAACTCTGCGCCAACAGCGGGGGGAGGGAGTGGGCAGTGAGTGCCCATTTCCACCTCTGCCCGGCCTCTGCCCGGGGCAGCAGTGGCCGGTGGGATATTGCGTTCTCGGCTGTTTGTAAACACAGATCACACACGGAAAGGTCTGAGGAGACGCGTCGTGGTGATTATCAAATGTATAATAATCATACTACAAGTTATGGATGACCACCGTCGCCGTGGAGAGGACAGGACGCGCATCTGGTGCAAGGGCGTAACTTTGGGTCTACCATTGGGGGGTTAAACTCGCGACATATTTATTATTTAATTTATTTATTGAATAATTTTCTTGTGTAAAAGGTAACATGCTAATTTGCATAATTTAATTATGCAATCCCCCCAAAACGGGTGACTGTATTGGAGCAAACAGCAACTTAAAGGAGCATTGCGTAGGTTCTGAAATTTCTAACCGTTACTGACACCAGGGCCGTTAGAGGAACTGCAGCCAGTCTCATGCTCATTCTCAGTGCGCACGCTCTTTTTTTTTTTTTTTTTACTTACGATGAGTGTCCGTGGGTGTCTGAATTGTGCTGGAGGCTGGTCGGTTCTTTCCATCCGCAGAGTCCATTTGAAAACACTATTGCTGCTGCTTACTATAATGGCTGGCATGCCGTACGGTTGTAAGCCGTCATTCTTTTTTTTTACATCATGGTTGGCTCATACATGTACAAATGAAAACTCTATCTTAAAGATTTTTTTTTATTAAAAACCTCCACATAGCTCATTTTAAGTTACAATTCAGTGACATTGGTTCTACACAGTCCCTGGCACCCTCTGGCTTTACCTCACAGGACACTGGCAAACGAACATCTAGCCAGCCAACTCCAATCAACAAAACAAATCATCAGCTAACTCAGTGTTTCTCAAACTTTTTCTGCCATTCACCACTTCGGAGGTAGGAAAGGGTTCCGAGCCCAACCTGTCCCCAATCACCCCAACAAAATGTTAATAAACTAAGATTAACTGTTAAAATGTATTTTATTAACATCACATTTTAAAAACTTAACATGAAATAACAGCATTAAAAACTTTCAAACAGAGAAAATGAAAGTGCAATTATATTATCACTTTGCATGAAATAAGACTCAAAAGTAGATTAAAAATAATAATTGTGTTTGCATTTAGCCTCTGATAACATCAAATTCAGAAACTGAGAAAATACAAGTGTGGACTTAACCTTAGTTGTGCTTGGATTAATTTTGTCACTTTGCAAACTCCATGCAAAAAAAAATAATACATAATAATAATAATAATAATTATATATATATATATATACGTTTTTTTAGGTATTTTAATAAGATAGATAACTAAAATACGTTGCGAATACAGCCCAACTAAAGATGTTTGAACAACAAAACACATCCACTTGCACATATTTGACAATCGGCATATCAGATATATCCTGCTATAGCTAACAAATTTGTGAAATTAGAATAAAAAAGGAAATAAAAGCAGATCATCAGTCATTCAGCGCTGACAAGCAATGAACAATGCTTCTCCATGGTAACCATAAAGCGATACTACGATCAATAACGGTCGCCTTGAAAAACTTTTAAACTTACGTGTGAAAAGGTTAAGTGAGGCTTACATTTAAATGTGTCTTTGTTTTGTTTTGAGTGTATGGTCAATAAATAAAGGAATTAAAAAGATGGGCACCAAACCTGTTTGTCATGTCTCTACTCACCACACTTTGAGAAACGCTGAGCTAACTTAACATCTAATTTAGCAATAGGGGTACCTGCGTTTGGTCAGGAATTTTCTTTTTTTTTTTTTTTTTGGCTGGTGTCGACAAACAATGAAAAATCGTTGTCTGGCTGCCTTTCAGTGTCCTTCTCATCTTTCCGTCAGCTTTCTCCAACCATTCATCCCAGCGACTGCGCAAAATAGTGAACAAACTTGGTAGAGAAAGCCGGTTGGGTAATACCAAGTAGTCGGTGCGGTGGGCGGGGGGTACATTACAGATTATTTAAAATATGATACTATCTTTCTTGCTGGCAAATGAAATTAAGAAAAAAAACGAACAAAAGTATTCATTCTGAATGTTTCATATTATTTTAATCCGAATGATGGGATGATATTGAGGGGGTTATATTAGTTGGATCTGATTTTTGGGGGTCATGACCCCCGTAACACCCATGCAAATTACGCGCATGGGTGAGGCTATACGCCTGTTAGTTACTTTTATTTCTTCGAATCTTTATTTTGAAGCGTGGAATCTCCGCTAACAATAGTAAACAGTTTATTGACAGAGAAGTACAGTACATGATGCATCTCAGTGAAAGTACAGTAAATAAACATGGATTATTACAGTACAGTAACTTCACAGTGTTTTCTGTAAAATAATATACAGATATTGCATGTTTCCCCTCTGCATGTATGTACAGTATAGGAACATCGGACGGAAATCCCCAAAATAGCATTTGAGCTTAACTGGTTAAAAGTCACAATATGAGATACTAACTCAACCATAAAAAGTAAATACAACCAAAATAAAACTATATGGTCAAAATTATATGGAAGCCCGTTTCTGCCATAAAATGGTTAATCATCATTATGATATAAAAATTCTAAATTAGGATAAAAATGGATCATTATGATTTTGTTTTGTAATTTGTGTCTCACTGAACTTCATTGACCATCTAATTTCCAATACTCAAACAAATTAAGTTTATTTGAACTATAAATACATAGTTCATTACGTGTTATCAACCCGCCGTGCATACAAACATACATACGATTATTTTTTTTTAACACAGAATTAACACTGATTTACAGCTTTAATGCGGATTTATTAACTACTTTTAGAGTTTAAAATAAACCGATTCTATTTGGCAGCGCGCATGCCACATTAAACATTACATATAACGCCAGATGGCGCATTTCTGCTTATTTTTTCAAATTTGTTTCTATGTGCGCTGTCTTGTGTACTTTAATTTAAACAAAGTGATTATTTTCACATTAAGTGAATTTGTGTCTTGAAATGTGACTTATAATATTGAATAATTTTCTTTAACGTGCAGAATTTCTATTAAAATAAACAATTAAAATAAAAGCAGAAAGTTAAAAGTAAAAGAAAAAAAAATGCACCTTAGTCTTCTTCTTACAGCTGTTCCCCATTCATTTTTTCCCCTCTCTGTTGCTTTAGATATGGAAATTATACAAAGACAAAGGAGAGAAGCTTCTCCTCACAGGAATGTTTCAGTGTTTTTGTTATACCAGCATTCATTTTAATAAAAAAAAGCATTACTCCATGTTATAAAACACACACACACACACACACACACACACACACACACACACACACACACACACACACACACACACACACACACACACACACACACACACACACACATATAAGAGGAGGTCAAACTAAAAGCAGTCATGTATCAGTCCAGCCTTTATTACTATCCTGTTAGGTCAGTAATGACGATTAAGATACTGGCAGAATCTTAAATGGCTCACATCAATTCTGAAATGAACCCCTGTTCATAAGTTACACAAGAAAGCTTACTGGACTGCCTCTAAACTACAACAGCTTTCACTGTGGGATACATGTATGTAACCATAAAGACTGCCCAAAACATGAGGTAAATGTTCAATGACACAGTCAGAGATGACAATTATTGTGAGTTTGACAGCACATGTAATTTTCTACAGTAATCAGCTTGTTAAACCCTTTATTTAGAATGCAAAAGAGCATTAAAGACCTGTTCACCTTTAAATGCAGGTCAAGGTGAGGTCATGGTGTCAGTGCATGCTTCATTTATTCTGAATCTCCTGTTGTGGAAACCCTGTATTTTACATTTCACCCTGGCAGAAGTTTAGGAGCACTGTTGTTTGACCTGCTCCAGCTAGCTAAAGTGTTCCCATTAAAACCAAACAGATATCAGCGGCCAACCATCATTTCTCAAACAGCTCTTCCCGTTTTCCCTTCCTGGAATACTCAATTATCTGTCCCTTATTTAATAAAATACAGCTTTAAAATGATCAATCTCAATCTGAAGCTGCCCATATTCCTCCCCAGCACTCCAAACCCCCATTACACTGACATTTACGCACCATTTACTCACAGCACATGCTGCTCCTCAAACACATTTAGGGCCATTTCCCCTTAAAGGCCTAGAAAATCTTCTTCATGAAGCAAGTTTTGTAGTAAAGAAACATCGTCCGTTATGTTTATTATGATGGCAGGATGGCTTTCTATGGGATATCTTGGATATTATGAGGCTTCTGAGACCCTTAACTGAAATTCAAGATGCTTCAACAATGGTTAAGATGACAAGAAGACATACAGAAACATAAATACACACAGTAACACACATACAGTATATATATAAAACAGTTTCTTTGAAAAAGAGCAGTTCGTAAAATGGAGCTTCATTTGGAGGAAAGAAACGCTTCAGTAACCACATCACAGTTCACCTGTGTGCTCTGACAGCTACACACACACACACGCACGCACGCACACACACACATAACATGTGTCTTATTAAGGGTGACTTTGGTCTCTTCCAGCAAGAAAAAAAGAAATACGGACAGAACTAACCTCTAACAGAAACCTTTTTATTTTCCTCACCACTTCCTTCAACAGCAGTCGATATTTCATTAAGATGAACTTAAGCAACGGTCAAGAAATGTCCCACAACACGTCGGCGTATATGAAATAAAACAAGATGTGCAGACGGACACTGAGTGACCTGCTGTGCCTCACAGCACTGATGAGAGAAATATTTTCCAGATCATTCCAGATCATATCGGTGCTGACACTCGCTTACACGTCCTCACACACAGGACACAAATGATGACTTTGAGACTTCTGTGACTTTGAGGTTCTTTTTGAACAGCTTTTCTCTGTCTGTATCTGAAGCGAGTGACCTGAGGACGATGAGAAGAGAAGATGTGGAGCTTCTGCTGCTGTCAGAAATGAGAAATGATCTGCCTGTCCTTCTCAATCTTTATTTCATATCCATTCTGCATGTAAGCCTTACCTTCAAGTAAAGACACGGCACAATAACATTTTATAAGACATCAGTCTTGTCAGTGCAAACTGAGGAGAGATTAACAGTTTTATTTGACTGATCTTCAATTAAGAGAGAAACAATGTTTTTACTTGTGTTTCTAACTCTCTGAAGAATTAGTATTATTTTGTATCATTTTCTGCTGGAGGCATCATAAGGCATCAATTTGATATGAATTTGATATGAAGAGCAAAAAATAGCATGTGGATTCCTGAGACTATAAAGCCATCAACATCATGTCTATAACAGGTAATTAATACCACAACAACATAGTAAGTGCATTAGTGTCTTTAGATGGAGTTTGATTTGCATAATAAATGAAGTCAGTTATTCCCTTGTTTTTCCAAGTCTGATTCAAGACATCTATCTGTTCATCTGCTTTATGAATTTAGATAAAAGCAACTGGCTGCTCTGAGATGTTGGGCAGTATCAATTCATTAAACAAGTCATTATTATTAACTAACTTACAATTTAAACACAGCAAAATGCTTTGCATATTTTTGTTCCAACAATGAAAATAGCTCAAGGAGAAGCAGAAAGTAAAAACCAAGTTAGTTTTTAAAATTGCAGTCTTGGCCACTTGAGAGCCTGTGCATTAATCACGAGATTGTCAGTTCGTTCTTGAATTTGTCAGTTGCTGTGTTTGAAATCGCTCCTTATACCTTCATTCACTACTTTCTATATTAGTCCACTAATATAGTCCAGTTAGAGGAGTATGAATACAAATGAGTGAATTGATGTGTGTGGATACAAACAACAGATTCTATCTCCAAAGTGAAAACATGAAAATATCGGCGCTCTGAAGTATGTGCAAAGGGAATATTTTATTGACAGAGCAGTTTTCAGAGCAAAGAAACTGTCACACCGTAGGATATAATAAATATTTCACTTCCAGTTGGATTGGAGAGCAAAGATTCACTTCTAGAGATTGCACTAATCAATCTTGAATCAATCTCATCCCACAAACTCCAATAGGAAAATCATGCACGTCATGCAAAATCTATTGGAGTATTACACAGTACTACACTCTGGTTGCATATTATTCTAGATCCACACCTACGTGCAGTAGAGATATTTATGGTTCACATAATTCAAACATTTAGTGGTTGTTAGTTGTAACTCCCAGTGTTTCCTCGGTAATTGAGCATTTGTAGTCTTTGATGTGCGGTTGTCTGCTGAAGTTAGTGAGACAAGGCCAACATAACAAGCTTTTTCATTCTTAAAGATACACTCCAGAACGCTCTGCCTCATGAATGTGTGCCTGTACTCAGTGAAGAGGTTTCTCTTTGAAGAATTCCCTCAGGAAAGGTAAACCCCAATGTGTTTCTCACCGATAATGATTTATAGGGATTCATTCTCACCTTCTGGCAGCTCACCTTGTCTGCTGTGGCATTTGTAATCTTCTAAACCTCCTGTAAACTCAAAATTCCGCATAAAAACATTCATGAGACAAAACAATGACTCATAGCTGAGTTTTGACAGTCTACTTTTTATTCAGTGGCGCAAAAATTTAGGCGTGATGATACAACCTTGACATGCTGTTAGTTTAGTTTTTTAATAATACTTTAGTGGTTTCTGTGACATAAATGGGCTGACAGAATTTTTTTTTAAACATGACAAATACTTACTGGAGGACAGGATTATTCAGCTGGAGTGAAATCCAGCTGAAAATAAATTTAGGAGGGACACAATTTGCATTTGTGGCAGGAATGTCCACCAGAGCAGTTGCCTGTGAACTGAATGATAATTTCTCTGCCATAAGCCGTCTCCAAAGGTGTTTCAGAGAATTTGGCAGTACATCCAACCTGCCTTTACAGCCGCAGACGACATGTAACCACACCAGCCCAGGACCTCCACATCCAGCTTCTTCTCCTCCAAGATCGTCTGAGACCAGCCGACCGGATAGCTGCTGCAACAATCGGTTTGCATAACCAAAGAATTTCTGCACAAACGGTCAGAAACCGTCTCAGAGAAGCTCATCTGCATGCTTGTCGTCCTCATCAGGGTCTCGACCTGACTGCAGTTCGTCATTGTAACCAACTTGAGTGGGCAAATGCTCACATTTGATGGCATCTGTCACTTTGGAGAGGTGTTCTCTTTATGGATGAATCCCAGTTTTTACTCTACAGGGCAGATAGCAGACAGCATGTATGGCATCGTGTGGGTGAGAGGTTTGCTGAAGTCAACGTTGTGGATCGAGTGACCCATGGTGGCGGTGGGGTTATTATATGGGTAGGAGTAGGTAATGGACAATGAACACAGGTGCATTTTATTGATTGGATTTTTTTTCAATGCACAGAAATACTGTGACAAGATCCTGAGGCCCATTGTTGTGCCATTCATCCACCACCATCACCTCATGTTGTACGGCCTCGTGTTGCAAGCATCTGTACACAATTAATGGAAGCTAAAAAAAATCCCAATTCTTGCATGGCCAGCATACTCACCAGACGTGTCACCCATTGAGCATGTTTGGGATGCTCTGGATCGGTGTATACGACAGCGTGTTCCTGCCAATATCCAGCAACTTCGCACAGCCATTGAAGAGGAGTGGACCAACATTCCACAGACCACATTCAACAACTTGATCAACTCTATGTGTTTCACTGCATGAGGCAAATGGTGGTCAAACCAGATACTGACTGGTTTTCGGAACCCCCTGGACCCCCCAATACAGTAAAACTGGACATTTTAGAGTGGCCTTTTTTTGTGGCCAACCTAAGGCTCGACTGTGCAGTAATCAAGCTGTCTAATCACCATCTTGATATGCCACAACTGTGAGGTGGATGGATTTTCTCGGCAAAGGAGAAGTGCTCACTAACACAGATTTAGACAAATTTGTGAACAATATTTGAGAGAAATAGGCATTATGTATACATAGAAAAAATCTTAGAAAATCAAAATTTTCACAAACTTTTTTAATATATTTTTTGCACTGATAAACACATAGTCATGCATAATCTCATTCATAATTTCATTCATAATGAAATTCTCATTATGTCACACAATAATTGATTATTTCCTCAGAAACGTTCTTCATGCTAATAAGCTTCCCATAAGCCTAAAAATCTTTTGCAGGCAATCCTATAACAACCCGTCTGCTTTAGATCCAAAGGGGAGGGTGGAAATGCCATCAGTGTTATTAAGATAGACTCAAGAGGATAGAGAGTGCACTTACGACACTTATGCTCTGCACTCCAGCAATCTTACTGCATCAAAAACAGCACAAGTGTAAGGCATGCCATTTGTTAAAAACTTGATCCTCTCTGGCTTGGAGCTCATGGTGTGTGCCTTCCTGTTCAGTCCAAACTCCAAAGCCATGATAATGATGCAGTGTGCAGCCAAGCTTAACACAAGTTGTGGTTGCAAAATTGCAGATACCTTACAAAAATATGTGTCATACTGAAGACCATAATGATGATGGATAGACTAGATACAGAACTGCTGCACATTGCTGGATTGGAGCAAAATTCAGTAAAATTGAATTTTTGGATGAGTACGTTTTTTACGTTTGTTTTTTTTATGTCACTAGGCTGCATTTATTTGATCAAGAATACAGAAAAAACACTAATATTGTAAAATATTTGTACAATTTAAAATAATGTTTGTCTATTTTAATATACTTTAAAATAAAATAAAAATTCTGTGATACAAAGCTGAATTTTCATCACCCATGTTTTTCATCTAAAGTTTCAATAAACTGTTCCATTTAAAAAAGATTATCTTTCATATTCACATATTTCATTTGATCAGCTTTAAAGGCTTAAACTATGTTGCCATTCTTGTTAAAATTAAGGTGTTCATTATTGGTATAGACACATTTGTGTGGACTCTTATTGTGCTGTAGCAGTAGTGTTTCATATATTTAAAATGCCAAAATCCTTTTTTTTTCTTAGAAAAAAATGTATTTGAAATGTTTTTGTTGTCATGTTGTCTTTGATTGTCTCATATCCAAATGCCCACTGCAGGATAGCATCCTAGTAACGTCACTGTTGATTATGTTCAGGCCAGGCTGTCCAGTAGGGCGGACACTGAACTCTTGCCTGACTAAGATCCGGCTCAGTGCCACCAAGTTCAGCATGCTGGGTGAGGGAGCTTTAATGCCATGCCAAGCCCTATAGAGGGGATGGAGCTGGCATGCAACCAGGCCAGCGGTGGCGGAAAGCTAAGTTCTGCGAGGCTGGAGGGTGGCACAGAAGGCTGAGAGAGAACAGAGCGAAGCCAGGGACAAACCCATGCAACAGGGACATCGTGCCAAGTTCCTACTCAGAATTAGCCTGTAGTGTTCAGGATTTAATTCAAACAAATATTCAGATGTATATGTAGAATGTGAGTTCTGTTTTTAATGGAAGCCCGTTTCCACCATGAAAAAAGGTAACTTTTTATTTTTTACTTTTTATTTCACAATTTAAACCTTTTTCTTCTTTATATAAAAAAAAAATGTTCATGATTTTTTTTTATTAACTTGCAATTATGATAAGAAAAGTGTGAATTGTAAGGAAACTGTGAGGAAAGAAGACCAAAATGTGAAAAAATCTTTTTTACATTTTTAAATCACTACTTCAAATAGTTTAAACTATTTAAAACACTACATAAAAAAGGTCAGAATGTTTTCTGTGAAAAGTCTGAATTATAAGATATAAACTCCCAACTGTGAGAATAAAGACATAATTGTGAGATAAAAAGTCACAATTGTCTTTAAAAAATTTCATTCTGTGGCTAAAAACAAACAAACAAACAAAAAAAACTTTTGCGAGGTGTAAACTCTGATGAAAACTGATGAGAAAAAAAGTAATTTCTTTCTCAGAATTGCAAGTATATCATAATTCTGTTTATATCTTGCAATTCTGACTTTTTTCTTAGAATTGTGAGAAAAAAGTCTGAATTGTGGGATGCAAAGTCACAATTTTAAATTCTGAGTTAGTTTTTGGGTCTGTGGTTATTTTCTCTGAAAACAATTTTAGAAGAACCTAAAAGTCCTATCATTTTAAAGCTCTGAATAACAACAAAATGGTCCACTACAGCATGGAAAGGGTTAACTTGAGGAAACATTGTGCGGTAAAAAGTTTGGGGTCGTATTAAGGATACATCAGATTGATTAAAGTTGACAGTATACTGTTAAAGAAAATTTCTATTTCAAATAATTATTAAGCAGCACATCTGTTTTCAACACTGATAATAATAAATGTTTCTGAAGTAAAACAACAGCATGTTAGAATGATTTCTGAAGGATCACGTGACACTAATCAGAATCAGAATCAGAATGAGCTTTATTGCCAGGTATGTTTACACATACGAGGAATTTGTTTTCATGATAGAAGCTCTGCAGTACAACAGAATGACAGCGACAGAACATAAAACACATAATAAAAGAATAAAAAAATAAAAAAAATACAAATAAGTAAGTAAGGAGAAAGACTGGCTAAAGACTGGTTCCTGAAGACCTTGCATCCCATTGAATATATTAAAATATAATAAAATTGAAAACAGTTATTTTAAATTCTGATAATATTTCACAATATTACAGTTTTTACTGTGAGTTTGATTAAAAGGTGAACATCTATCAAAAAAGTTTGAATGGTATTGCACCAAAAGTATTCCAGTGATACATGTGAAAAAATACTGTAACTTATAGTGGTGCTCAATAAAACATCACTATTACTATTGCTTATACTTAGCTTTGAAAGCGCTGCACTGTTTGTGTTATGGACATGAATGATACATTAATTTATGATTGCTGTGGAGGATTGTTTCCAGAAGGAATTAGCAGGTATTCATGCTGTCCTCCTCCAAGCCCTGTAAGACAGCACTGTAGATCCATTGAATATTTTGCAGAATCTCAATTCCGCCCTCTCAGTGCTGTATATCTGCAATGGCGAGAGACGCTGACTCAGTGATCTTTGGTGAACCATTCCTCATTGCACTTGGCTGACAGCACCATAAAAATGACAGCAGAGCGAAGAGCATCACGGCGCATTACCAGAGCGGGCGAACAGCCTGTGACAGTAGAACCGGCGGCAGCGCTCCATCACTCCTCCTCAGCAACAGTGTATGATCCTTCTCAAGCTGTCACAGATGGAGAGAAGCCCAGAGATCCAAAAATGACCCACATTCATTGCAATATCTGTAGCGTTTTTGGATTCTCTCAAAATCTCCTCTTAAAGGAAGAGTTCACTCAAAAATGGAAAATTGTTTCATCATCCCAGCAAACAGGGAATGTTCCCATATGTTTTTTTAAAGGTTACATAAATGTCAGGAATCAACGTTTATGGAATGTTCTTATAACAAATTTTTGATATACCATACATTTTTGTAATGTGAAAAAGAAAAGTTTTTATTTTCTTGGAATGTCCTTCTGATGTTATTTGTATGTTCTCAAAATGGTTCAATAACAGTATTCAGTAATAACAATAGAATTTAAAATTATAAAATTAAACGTTCCTCTAACATACACCAAGAAGAAACATCCTTAGTATTATATATATATATATATATATATATATATATATATATATATATATATATATATATATATATATATATATATATATATATATATATATATATATATATATATATATATAGTATATATATGGTATGTTCCTCTAATGTTCAGATAACCAATAATTGTTTTCTTTTTCTTTAAATATTAAAAATGGGTGTTTTAAATGTTAAGAGAACATTTAAATGTAACAAATTTCATAATATTTAAAAAGTGATAGAATTTAATGTTTCTATAATGGTTACATAACCAAACCCATACAAATGTAAAAAAAACACTTTTTAATGTTCTGGAAAAAAAAAAACTGAAATAACGTCTCCATAACATAATTTAGCTATAGAGAAGACATGAAATAATTTTCAATAGAGTCATATAGATTTAAGAAGATTTTTGGTGTTTACTGTACTTTTAAAGTTTGACAGCAGTGTTATTTTAGCATCATTTATATAGTATAATATTATCATATTTATTAATATTTTGAATTTGTTTTTATTTTTATATTTTCCATATATTTTCATCTAAATTTGAGTAATTTTGTAGAGTTGTGTTGTTTTTATTTCTTTTTTAATTATTTGATTGAATTTAATTTATTTAATTTTATTAACAAATAGTTTTCACTTTAGTTTTAGTTAATAAAACCAACACTATTTGTAATGCTCAGTGTAAACAATAAAAAAAATAACAAAAAAACTCATTTGCAGTAGTGATAGTTGACTAGTTGACTAACTTTCTACAAACTGACCCTTTTTATCTATATTTTTATGTTTTGTTTTTTGGAAATCCACTTTTGCCAACTAGTTTGGAATTAAATGTGGGTGATTAAATATAAAAAAAAATGTTGGGGGGCTAAACTGTGAGGTTTAAATGTTTTAAACCATAAAGAGGTCTGACTAAACCTATGACAAATGATTTAATTTGAGCTTTCTGAGAATACACAACACCCCTCTCGACTATTGTAACACCATAGAAGTAATCTAGAGGAGTGCTCTCCAAAAACAGAAAGGTTATGAACCTCAGTAGCAGCAGAGGCAGTGAAGTGTTAAGTGCTCCTCTGTTGCAGTAAGTCAGTAAACCCCCTCTGAGCAACCTCCTGTTTTCAATCACTTTCTCTAAGGCCCCCTGGGAAGCTTAATAGTCAGCATTATAAAACCACATAATCAAACAAACAAGGGAAACATCACGATTATGTATAATGGGCCTCTGCTAACACCCCCTTCCCTCTGTAGTCTCTCTTTCATTGTGTCTCTGTGCAGGCAGAGCAAAACACTGATTACTTCTCTCAGCTGGGGGAATGCAGGACTAAAGCTCATAGCTCCTGCATTAATCAAAGTCCCATATGGATTTCTCTCAAAACCGCAGGCCTACACATTTGCAGGGTGCTGCTTCGGCATAGAGCCTGCTGTGAGCACAGGAGCTTTTATGTTGTCAGTGTTGATGCTTCTTACTTTATTATGATATCAAGTCATACTCTGAGTCATGTATATCCATTCTCGCAGCTGTATTATTTGCCAGCACCACACTATATGCAAATGTTTAATTTCCACCATTTTCCAAGGAAAAATCATCTATTCTTGTCTCACAAATATATATATTCAGTTTTGCTTGCACTTATTTCAGTTTTGCTTGTATAATTCATAATTTTTATTTCTGTTCCAATAGGATCAGTTGGTTCATTTATTAATTTTTTTACTGGGTTTCTGCAGGTCTTAAAAGAGTTCACAAATTAAGGCAAAAAGTAGTAAAAAATCTTACATTGATAAAATCATAGCATTTATAGCATGCACTGTAAAAAAATATATATCTTGCTTAGTATTTTTGTCTTGTTTTCCAGTGAGATAAATTTATTTGAGATGCAAAATTAAAATTAAGTTGTTTTCTGAGAGATAATGTCTTTCAAATATTTTTCAGTAAATTATGAAAACTGGTTTGTCCTTTGAATTAAGTTGATTTTTGGGGGGGCTCATTAGCAGATATTTGTTCTTGTTTTAACTCTGAACTCACCGACTCAGTTTTAATCAGTTTCTCTGAAAACAAAGCTTTTTATATGATTTTGATTTAAATAAAAGCATCTTGATTTAAAATATTTGCACTGGAAAACAATAGACAAAATAGGAACATCAGAAGGTACAGTGGAATTTATTTCCATATTCTAGTGGCAAGGATATTATATTTATTTAACTAAAACTAAATCCATAAAAACAATGGTTATTCAAAATAAAGTAAATGCTAACTGCTAAAATTTTAAATATAAAAATATAAAAAAGTAATTTAAGCTAGCTGCCATGGAAACATTTCTCATTTTGATTTAGTTGAAAGTTGAGTACTAAAATAACTAAAACTGATAAATGAAAATTAATTTTAAAAATTATATAGGCATTTAACATGACTAAAACTTTAGCTAAAATGTAAACTAAGAAAATCTATAATAGTAAAAGAAAATATGAAAATAACACTGTTGGGGTTAAGAAAGACATTTAAGCTTTAAGTTTGTTTTGTTTTGAGAAGTAAAATAAAAAGTAATGGAAATCTGTTGAAAGTTATATTTTCAAATATTATAGTGTTGCTAATTCAATGCATTGTGTGCTCCCTAAACATTTACATTTAGAAAACATATGGACGTGTTGTGTACCCTTTAATTTATTCCTTAGAAATTCTTTACAAACGGTTAAAAAATAACGGTAACACTTTCTATGAAGCCCGTGTTTATAAACATTATAAGGGTATTCTTAAGGCATTACAATGAATGCATAATGCATTATGAAAAAAACATATAATATGTTATATCAACTCATGAATAATCATAACAACAATTATGATGCATTATAATCCTTACGTATTTGTGGTTATACGTTTAAGAGTATGATTATTTATAACACACAATGAACACCATATTAAATCAACTTAATTTACAGTGTACTGGACTGTGTCATATCCTGAGATTGTTTATTTAAGATCTGCGAAGTATCTTACTACAAAGTGTAACCCTCCCAGTCCACCAGGTACTGGAATCCTCGTCCCCTCCGTCTCGAGTCCAGAATACGATTAACCGAATATGTCGGTTCCCCATCTACGAGACGTGGCGGCGGGGGAACCGGAGTAGGCGGATTAATACGTGCATAAAACACGGGTTTAATTTTGGACACATGAAAGGCGGGATGTATCCTCCTGTACGCTGGAAGTAGTTTGAGGCGGACTGTCACCAGACTAATGATCTTGGTGATAGTAAACGGGCCAATAAATTTGGGAGCTAACTTGTTAGATACGGATCGCAGAGGAATGTTAATAGTAGAAAGCCACACTTTTTGACCCACGACGTAAATGGGAGGCTTTGACCGGTGGCGATCGGCCTTGGCCTTAGTGCGTTTCCTCACCCAGAGCAGAGTCTCGCGGGCTCTGGTCCAGGTGTGGTGGCACCTCTGAACAAACGCGTGAGCGGAGGGGACCGCGACTTCAGATTCCAGACTGGGAGAACTCGTGGCTGGTAACCTAAGCTGCACTGAAACGGAGAAAGGCCCGCTGGTTGGCTCGCTCAGACTGCCCGTTACTCTGGGAATGATAACCCGAAGACAGGCTAACCGACGCTCCTAGCAGCTTACAAAACTCTTTCCAAAATTTGGATATAAATTGAGATCCCCTGTCAGAAACCACGTCTATCGGGAGGCCATGAAGCCGAAAGACGTGATCTAGGACAGTGACCGCTGTCTCCTTGGCTGTCGGTAATTTGGGCAAGGGAATGAACTGTGCCGCTTTCGAGAACCAGTCCACTACGGTCAAAACGACCATCATACCATTAGAGGGCGGGAGGGCGGTAACAAAATCTAGTGCGACGTGGGACAGGGGTCTCGAAGGGACAGACAGCGGTTGAAGGAGCCCATCAGGAGGTCGGTTAGATGACTTACCACTGGCGCAAACTGAGCAAGCCAAAACAAAATCATGGACGTCACGAGCCATAAGTGGCCACCAGAATCGTTGTTTAACCCTCTGGAGTCGATTAACGCGGATACGCGTTATGAGTCATTTTCTCCTGATAACCCCGAAAAGAACTTAAATTACACTTTCAGTTTTAATCGTACAGATAAGAGCAATACATAAATCGAATCTGTAAAGGGTCTACTTTTTTTTGGATACAGACATAATAACAACAAAACTTTGTGCACTTATAAAATAAAGATAACAAACAAGGTGTGCTGTTTGCAGCCTTTGTCTGCGCTGATCTTCATTTACAAACACGTCATTACAATTAACTGTAACTCAGTGCATACTCAACGAAGAGACATGAGAGAGATATCTATAGAAAGCTTGACATGTCTACTTTTAAACTAAATAAGTGCTGCCGAAAACAGATATTCTGTGTTAAAGTAATCCATATGAAAACAATGCAATGTCCGTTTTTCAAGTCTCCCTTCATTATATCTAATGTGACCACGCCCCCGCGCTGAACGCGCTATTCAGATTCAAACTTAAGCGCGCGGGTTGAGTACGCCCACAGTTTGAGTAATCAGTTTGTGCTGATTACAGTGAGATTAGACTTTACCCATTTAGATATTTATAAGAAACTGAAAAAAGCACAAATGTCGGGGCATGACAAAACTTCTCCAGGCCCCAAAAATACCCTTAGACTCCAGAGGGTTAACTAACCCATTAGTTCGACTTATCCCTGGATGACAAGCAACGTTAGAGCAGTGACCCCACTGAATGACTTCGGACCTCAACTCATCCGGCACAAATAAACGATTCGGTGGACAACCGGGCGGAGGCGTTACCCCTTCTAAGGCCGTCTTGACCTTCGACTCGACCTCCCATACGAGTGTTGAGACAACGACTTTCTCAGGTAAAATACACTCGGGAGTCACAGGGCGGGCCAGGGATCAAAAAGACATGATAAAGAGTCGGGCTTGACATTCTTGGAACCCGGGCAGTACGATAGAGTAAAATCAAAATGACTGAAAAAAAGTGCCCACCGAGCCTGCCTGGAATTGAGTCTTTTGGCAGTTCTAATGTACTCTAAATTCTTATGATCGGTCCAAACAATGAAAGGTACCCCTGAGCCTTCCAACCAGTGACGCCACTCCTCTAAAGCTAATTTGACGGCCAACAATTCTCTGTTACCAATGTCATAATTGCGTTCAGCAGGAGATAAACGATGGGAGAAAAACGCCCATGGATGTACCTTATCGTTCGAGGCAGCACGTTGGGACAGCACTGCTCCTACCCCCACCTCTGATGCGTCGACCTCCACCACGAACTGCCGTGTGGGGTCAGGGGCCACAAGGATGTGAGCCGAAACAAAGCGGCTCTTGAGGTTAGTGAACGCAGTCTCGGCTGCGTCCGACCACCTGAACGGAGTACTGGGAGAGGTCAAGGCTGTCAGAGGTGAGGCTAGTTGGCTGAAATTGCGAATAAAACGCCGATAGAAATTGGCGAACCCCAGAAACCGCTGTATGGCCTTACGGGAATCTGGAGATGGCCAATCTATCACAGCCTTAACCTTGTCAGGGTCCATACTTATTCCCTCGGACGAGACGCTATACCCTAGGAAGGGAACAGACTGTGCATGGAATACGCATTTCTCCGCCTTGACAAAAAGCCCATTCTCAAGTCATCTCTGGAGCACTCGTCTGACGTGTTGAACGTGTTCCTGGAAAAAATCAGTATGTCATCCAGGTAAACATATATAAACTGATCTACCATATCTCTCAATACGTCTTTAACGAGTGCTTGGAAAACCCCTGGCGAGTTGGAGAGCCCGAACGGCATCACCAAGTATTCAAAGTGCCCTCTAGGGGTATTAAAGGCGGTTTTCCACTCATCGCCCTTCCTGATGCGGACCAAATGATAAGCATTACGTAAATCCAATTTTGTGAATACGGATGCTCCCTGTAACCTCTCAAAAGCTGAAGACATAAGTGGCAAAGGAAAGGTGTTCTTTATCGTAATCGTACAGGTACTCTGCGGGCACGTTTGATAATACCATGTTCTCCTTCTGAAAGACAGAAACAGGTACAACAGGACAAGCAGAAACCAGACAAGACTCATGACAACTTCCACTCCACAATGTGACAGTGTTGGAACCCCAATCCACTCGTGGATTATGTTTGATTAACCAGGGGTGACCTAAAACAATGGGAGCTACGGGGGAGTCCATGAGAAAAAAGGATATGGTTTCACAATGATTTGCCTGATGTGAGCAGAGTGATGGGTTCAGTATAGTGGGTGACGTGTGGCAGTTCCTGGCCGTTGAGTGTAGTGACATGGATGGGAAGAGACACAGGCAGGACAGGAATGTTCAGGTGACGTGCAAGGAGTGAGTCAATGAAAGTGAGAGTCCAGAAGGGCGTAACAGTCATGAATGTGATTCTCCCAACCCATTTTCACCATAAGGAGAGTCGATGATGTAGTTGAGGACTTCCCAGCGGAGATCCCACCCGATAGAAGCCTCATTTTTACTACCGGGCTGGCTCCTTTTACCGGGCAGGAATAGATGGGATGTCCTGAGCCTCCGCAGTATAAACACAATCCTTGGGACCTCCGCCGCTCTCTCTCCCTCCGGGACAGCCGAGCTCTACCCACCTGCATGGGTTCATGGTCGTCGACGGGACCGACCGTGTTCTCTCGACTCGAGCGGCCCCTTTCCGGAGAGATGGGATGGCGTGTAGGACTGGTCTGTCTACCCAGACGGTTAATCTGGGCATCAACTCGAAGAGCCAGGTCGATAAGTCCGTTGAGTGTAGGGGGCAGCTCGATCCTGGGAGGTCTCCCGGGGGACGGGCGGTGCAGGCGGTGCGATGGGCGCAGTGGGAGAGGTGAGCTGGTGGATCTGCTGGGTGAGCTTGGACACCTGTGTCACCAGCGCTTGGATAGCGCGTCCGGTGTTTGCGATGCTCTCCTGCTGCTGATCCATTCGATTGACGCTGTGATGGATGAAGTCAGACAAGGAGGTGGTGCTCGCTGCTTCCCTGATGGTGAGAGCGTTCTGTGACGACTGGGTGAAGGAGAAGCTGGAAACAAGTGCGAGTATGAACAAAGTTTTAATGAGAGACGATAACCAAACAAACTGGAACACAAACAACGCTGGGAAGAAGATACAGTCCGAGATGGTGGAAGGAGGTGATGAATCCAGATAGCGGTGGTGAGTTGGCAGCAGGAGAGGGTGGCACAGGAACTGCGGGGAATCGAGCCGAAGGTAAGTTGTGATGGTTGTGGTGGTTGCGAAGAGTGGACGAGGTTCCGGGGAAAGACACAGACATCCAAAACGCAGAACACAACAGAAAGCAAAGCACGGTTACCCAACATGAAACAATGCTCTCACAAACACAAGACGTGAGACAAGCCATTATATAGAGAGGGTAATGAGTGACAGCTGCTGCTGATGACAATTAACGGAGACGCCCACAAACTAATCAGTGCAGACGCGTAACACACAGACTTCACCCACAAAGTGCAAAACCCAGAGATCACGGTTTACCAACCGTGACAATACCATTGTATTGCAGATGATATGAATGATGATGATGACATATACAGACAGTGTTATAAGTTATATGCACAGGCAAACACCATAGCACGTAAGTTTAGTTACTGTTCTACTCGAGTTAAAGTGGCTCTGTTCAAAGCTTACTGTACACCACTCTATACTGCCCATCTGTGGTCTTCTTACAAAAAATCTAGCATGCAGAAGTTACAAGTTGCCTACAATGATGCAATGAGAATTTTACTCAAGGTTCCCAGAGGAGGGAGTGCTAGTCAGATGTTTGTATTTGTAGGAGTAACCACACTGAAAGCACTTTTAAGAAATATGATGTTTAAGTTTATGCAACGTCTGGATGAGTCTACCTACAGTATCATGGTGGCACTCTCAAATCCCTTAGTGAGTTGCTCCAGGTACACATCCAGACTGAGAGTGCATTGGCTGAAATGCCTGTATGTATTTTAATTATTGTATTTGCTTTTTTCTTATTGTTTGTTTTGTTTGTTTTGTCTGTCCTGTCTTGCGTGGCTTTTGGACATGAATCTGGCAAATAAACTGAATTGAATTGATTACAATAAAAATACCTCAAAGCACATTCATCTGATCTGATATATGATTTTATGGCTGTTTGAGAGAATTGTATTATTATTATTATTATTATTATTATTATTATTACTACTACTACTTATAAGTGGTATTTGACTGCTTTAAGTAAAGTAGCATCAGAAAAATGGCAAGATATGAGACTTATAATACATTATAACTATAAGAAATATAATCCATTGTAGAAGTGGATGCAATGTGTTCATTGTGTTATAAATCATCACACTCTTAAAAGCTATAACCACAAATAAGTGAGTTATGCATAAATGAATTATACATTCATTATAATGCCTTAAGAATACTTTTATAATGTATTATAAATACGGGCTTCATAGAAAGTGTTACCAAAATAACTTTTAACAAGACTTAAATTAACTTTCATAAAAGCTATAAACCCTGTTCAATCGTCCACGCTGAATCAGGTCTGCGTTCACCATTTGAAAATGTTGTATTTTGTAACATTAGATGACAACAGTGACACTTATATTAGTATATTATATAGTGACATTAATAGCCACCAGACTGTGTCGTGTCTTCAAAAAGAGAAAAAAAAAACATATTAATTGTCCCATTCTTGATGTCAAGGCTCCCATGGTGCTTGATGACTAATGTATGTAAATGCACTCAACAGAAAGATAAATTACCAGCTCTGTGTTCATGAGATGTTTACTCTTCCAAAGATGGCCACTTCTTTGAATCTACACAGACATAGCCATGCACTCTCTAATAATCTTAAACTTATCAAAGCTGGATGTGTCTCTAATTATCTGTGTTTGTCTATTACACAAGATGAATAAAAGTATAATGTGATATAATTATTTGCATACCCTCCAATTTCTCACTGAAAGAATCGAAGGAATCACAGCTAGAATAATTTCAAATGTCATTCTCTCTAAATGTTCAACCAACCCATCAAAGAGATTGCATTTTAGCACTTTATTCTGAAAAGGAGTGGGGATGATTTTAAGGTGGAGCTATTATGAAGTTATTAAGTTATTAGTGATTTGCTTTGGGGAAATTTTAATTATTAACAATATTTAATGCCATGGTAAGGCATCCGCAAATACAGGTCTATTGTTTAGAGCTGTCCATGGTGCTGAAATACTGCCAGGTTGATGGCTAGAAAAAAATATTCATATTATACAGATCAATTTATTTTGAAATCATTTTCAAAATGAAATATGTTGTGGATGATTGCATCAATAGGCAAATCAAGGCCAAAAGTGCAACATTTGCTTCACTGCTCTCATGTCATAAAATGACAAAAAATGCATATTGTCTGTTAGAGTAGAAACTAGAAACTATTTTCATTTATAAGACTATATTCGCACATTAACAGGTTTTGCCTCAGATTTTAGTCATTTTCCTCACCAGTGTTTTGTGAATTCACAGACCTATATGTGACATAATTGTTTTAGGACCCCAAAAACGTCACTTCCAAAAGCTACATTTATTAATGATTTAGATATTTATTATATGGATATAATGGGGATCAAAGTGTCCCACTTTACACATACACTATATATATATTACATTTGTCTAATTTTAGATGCCCATCAAGATATATTTGCCTCACTATTTCGTTTGTGTTCCTTAAACATGTTTAAAAGTGATAAGAGTTTGCATTTGGTTTGCACAAGTCCATTCATTGTCAGAATACATTAATGCAAAACATTTTACTGTCCATGTTTTCTACTGTACTACCAATTCTGTATTGGATATTTCTACAGTTTAGGTCTAATCATTTTGTATTGGATAGCCTAATTATTTGCAACTATAACAGACAAGTATGTGAAGATTATGTCAAAATTTTTATGATAGATTTTAAGATTATAGACAAACCCACCCAATGACTGCACTCTATCTCTCTCTCTCTCTCTCTCTCTCTCTCTCTCTCTCTCTCTCTCTCTCTCTCTCTCTCTCTCTCTCTCTCTCTCTCCTTACACGATGTGCAAGTTGCAACAGGAACTCAACTTCTTAAAGCTCATCTCGGAAACCTGCATCACAAAGCGCTGCGATCTGCGCTGAAGCCCTGCGCGACGGAGCGGATCTCTGGATGTGGTTTACAATGGGACCGGATCTCACCTTACAAACTGTCGCACGAGGAAAACTAACATTTACATTAAACACTGAGACGATCTGCACTGCAAATGGATTTTCAGAGAGACGTGCTACGTTTTATCTGACACTGTATGAAGCTGCTTGTAAAGCGTAATTTCGAAGTTTAGTACAATGCGGAAACGCAAGGCTTGTTTTTCATTTCGGTCCACGATTTTACGGTCCAACTGACCTTTATGTAACTAACTGAAGGAGCGTTCGTCTGTCTGCGATCTTGCCTGCGAGCATCATCCGTGGAAAGCACTTGGAATCAGCATCACCAATGGCTTGATCATCCGGTTCATTGTCTTTGAAATGGATGATAGATCCAATAAACTCCTTTTAGTTCCTGTTTTGACCGTTTTATTTGTCATGATCGGTTATCAGTACATCTGTCCAGCAGGGAGCACGTCCTGTCGGTTTGGTAATGGAGAGAGTTTTCCGTTCTCCAATTATCCAGCAGACGTCAAGAGAGACTCTCCGGATCCGGACGAGGACGCTCCGTTCAGATTCCCGTCTAAATTTAACTTCACGCGCGAGGACCTCTATCGCCACGTGGATTTCGACATAAAGGGGAACGACGTTATTGTGTTCCTCCACATCCAGAAGACCGGAGGCACGACGTTCGGGAGGCACCTGGTGCGCAACATCCACCTGGAGCGACCGTGCGACTGCCGCTCCGGACAGAAGAAATGCACGTGTCACCGGCCCGGTAAAGCGGAGTCTTGGCTCTTCTCGCGCTTCTCCACGGGCTGGAGTTGCGGTTTGCACGCGGACTGGACCGAGCTCACGAACTGCGTCCCTGCTGTGATGAATAAAAAGCAAAAGAAAGACGCGCCACTGAACAGACGGTGAGTGTATGAGTGGCTTCTAAAGGAAGTGATTTAAAGTTCATTTGGTGAGACTTTAAATACTAATTAATACATGTAGTACCATTAAATAATGTAAATCAAAAGCTGAGCTGTAAGGGAGAACGTGTGAGGTGCTAGTTTAATCATCTGCAATTCCTTTTTGCTTCATGCGTTTAAACTTTGATAAAACATTCGCACGTTTGTTAAAGTAGTTTTAAAACCTTAAAATCTTACTTATTCCTAAACGGTGTTAAGTTATGTGAAGTAGGCGTTACAACTTTGAGGTATTACACCAATAAAAAAAACAAAGATGTTTCTAATTTTGTTCATGGATTTACTGTATTGTGGTATTGGAATTTACTAGTTTAAAATAATCGTCATGATGTACCGAGATCTTTCTTCATTTCAGAAGAGTGGTGGTCAAACATGATGGTTATTCACCTCACACAGTCTTACAAATAAAGGTTCCTTTATTTTCCACATATTATCCACAAAGAACCTTTAACATCTATGGAACCTTCTCACTGGACAAAATGTTATTCGTAGTGGAAAAAGATTCTTTAGAGTAATAAAATGTTCTTCACGTTAAGAAACATAATGCTTCTTTTAAGAACTGGTCGCTGTTAATTTCTTCTTGGTTAAACTGATAGTGATGCAACTCTCCCTGTGTTACAACACATTACTATGCACAGAACGGCCTGTAGAAGTTTAATGTAGCTGATCTGTAAAACCTATGTATTTTAATTTTTTTTTAAGTTGTTACCATTTATTATAAATGCATCAGCATAGCATGTGTTGACAATGGCAGCAAATGATATATCTTTATTTTTTTGTCAGTGCATCACAATAATTTGCTAGTTTAATGAGTTTGGATCCTTCACTGTGTGTCTAAAAATGATCGACGTCTGTGAACATCAGCTCCCTGCTGAGGGCCATTCTGAGTCATGCAGTTTTGAATATGTGTGTGACTGAGTGTGAGACAGCTTTAGACAGCTGTAAATATGTTGCACAACTCCTTATGCTAAACTAACAAGTGGAATGTCTACTGTATGACTTTACTCAAGTAAGATTTATAGGGACATTCCACCCAAAAATTACAATTCTGTCGCCATAAAGAAGATATTTTGAGACAGTCAGAGGTCCAATATCGTTTAGACCCCAACATTCTTCGAAATATCTTCTTTTGTGTTCCACAGAAGCAAGAAAGTCAGGTTTGATGAATTTGGGTGAACTGCCTGTTTAAGACTTGTTCATTGATTACAGTGAGACAGATTCAGTTTGATGGCAAGGGCCAGTAAACTTTTATCTTACCAGGCCTATTCATGCTATAAAACACACACGTCTTATAACATATGTTTGCAGCCACATGAATATTCCTTGTCAATACCTTCCTCGTCTCAGTCGGCCTTGCAGAGCTTCTTCAAGCATGTTTATGATCCTCCTCTTTGCCACAGAATATAAATCGATACTCTCAGCTGACTGAGTCAGAGATGTTGATCCACTGCACAGGGCTTGTACACGCTATCATTATAATGTTATTATAGACAAGAATAGCCAAACTACTGCATTATTGGCTGTATGCACCCTGTTATGATGTGTTGAAATTGCTGAGATCACAAAAACATGCTTTTTGCTAGGTTTAAGGTGACTGGACGTCTCATTGTTCATTAGTTTGACAAAATAGTCTAAGTGTGATGCAAAAAATGCTGCTACACTTTTTAAATAATAAGGTTGGTTCTACACACTCCAAAAATAAAGGTTTTTATTGCCATATTGAAGAGTCTTTAAAATTCATGGAACTTTTCCATTGCACAAAAGGTTCTGTATAGTGGACAAAATGGTTCTTCTATGGCATCACTGCAAAAAACCCTTTTGAAACATTTATTTTTAAGAGTGTGTGGTTCCATGAAGTAATTTTAACATCCATGGAAACTGTCCATTGCAAAGATTCTTCTGTTGCATTTTAGATCCTTTAGAAACTTTATTTCAAGAGTGTAAAGAAAGGTGCATTCATAAATGTTGCAACTCACGGTCAATCTTCAGTGGAACACTTTATGTATTGCACCGCAGCTTCTCACTTTTCCGCATGCAACAATAGATGTGGTTTCATTTACATGATCGTGTTACATTGAGAGATCTATGGCAGACAATAGTAAAAAAAAAAATCCCATCTGCTTCCACGATTCAGGATATTAATCCCCTCCCCGCATACACACATGCCGAATCTCTCATCTTCTAAATCCTCTGTTCGTTCGTGATGCCTCGTCAAGCAGGCACTCCAGCATTCAAGCAGATAAAGGCAAAATGAGATGTGATAGACCAAGAGAAATAGCTCTGAGATCCAACTTAAGACACATTAATAGCTTTTATTGGGTACTTTGTGAAGACAAGTGCTTCTGCAGTGCCCGTCCCCTGTAATCATGTATTATTGCTTTGGCATTTGAGATGTGTGTGTGTGTGTGTGAGATGAGCACTTGTGTGTGTATGCAAAAGGCAGCATAAGGCGACAGGCATGTTTGGAAATGGAGCACTACAGGCATTACATTAGCAATGCATGAAGGAGTGCAGCATGTCCTACTGTATGTGCAGCGATAGAATAACAATCCTTTGTATAGACTGCTTGGCATTCTCACATTAGAAGCGTGTTCTGTTGGTGTCTCTCATTAATCTAACTGCTTCTAGGGTATTTAAAGGGCTTGCTGCATTGTCAATTTATGTTATTTATTTATGACTCCCTGAATATCCATAAGGAAGCAGTGGGAAAACCACAATGAGAGCTTTGACCAGAACGCAACAAAGAAATGGAATTTAAAATGTTAGTCCACCTCAAAAATAAAACACTTTGTCATTGATTACTCGCACTTATGTTGTTCCAAACTATTATGCATTTTCATGCAAGAATGTTTGTAACTAAACAGATTCCCATTGAATTCCAATATATATATATTAAAAAAAAAAAAACTGCAGGATCATGTATAAATTAACACAGTGAAGTGTTGTTTTGGACCCCATTGACTTTCATTGTACGGGTAAAAGCTGTTTAAAAATTCTTGAAATATCTTCTTTTGTATTACAAAGGAGGTCAGATTTGGAACAACATGACTGTGAATTAATTATGACAGAATTGTGATTTTTGGGTGAGCTATCCCTTTAAGTTATAAGAAGCACAAATACAGGGTTGGCCTGTTTATTTTAAGTGAATGTATGCCACCATCTCTCGCTCTCTCTCTCTCTCTCTCTCTCCACCCCCTTGCTTCCATTTGTGATAAATCCTCGCTTCCAGCAAGGTATTCTTGAGATGCTTGTAATCTTCGGATTCCTTCAGGAAGATTAGTGCAAGCGAGAGCGGCAATCTCATCATCTGAGTGAGAGATTACCATCCAGATTTATGCAAAAGTCTGTGTCTTAATACCAGTTGTGTGTCCTCCCGCTGCTCTGGGGATCGCTGTCATCAGCTCCCGTGGGTTTATTCTTCATGTGTTTTTTATGTTGTGCCCTCTGTCTTTGAGAATTCAGAGCACGGAGGTTTTTTTAAATGAAAATCAGGCTGATGATCCCCATCACTGGCACCAGCACTCGAGAATGGTTTTCCTTTTCAGTATGCAACCACTGTGTAATGCTTAACATTTTCTTCCAGCTTTATCTAGCAGAAAATGTTATTGTGCAAGTGTGAAAAGCACTTTTATTTCAATCAGTTCTCGGTTGTGTTACCTTTAAGTATCAAAGTTGTTCTTAGATGCTTTTCTCAGCATTTCTTATGAGAAATGGGATAAAATAAATAAAAAAAGGTTATTATGTCTTTTTAGCTCACATTTCAGAGAAAATTTTCTCAGAATTGCAAACTGAATCATTATAATTCTGAATTCTTTCTTACAATCCTAAGTTTATATCTCATTACATCTAAGTTTATATATAATTCCGAATTAGCAATTCTGAGAAAAAAATCTAATATTGTGATATGTTATAAAAATTTTCTATTTTAATATATTTTCAAATGAAATTTATTCCTATGATGCTAAGCTGTATTTTCAGCATCATTACTCGAGTCTTCAGTGACACATGATCCATCAGAAATCATTCTAATGTGCTGATTTGCTGCTCAAGATGCATTTCTTATTATTGTCAATGTTGAAAACTGCTTTATATTTATATGGACATGGTGACATTGTTTTTCAGAATTCTTTGATAGTTTAAATAAATTACTTACTGAATAAAAGTATTAATTTCTTTAAAATGAACAAAAATGTTACCCCAACTTTTTTTGAACAGTGGTATATAAACAGGAAAAAAAAACTGTTGTTTATGTACAATAAGAATATAGAGCTACAGTATAAACCATATTGCAAAAACACTGCTGTCAAGCAAGAATAATTCACATAGTACAGAGATCTCACAATGATTCAGCTATACTCATAATCATTCACAAAATGTCAAGGCAAAAAGAACCTTTTCATTATGTGAATACAGAGCTGTGAATTTATGATCTATTTTATTTCAATGACCGGACACACATATCATCAGACCAGTCTGAAAGATTGGGGCTCTATCACATGTGGCAATAAAATAATGTTGGCCCGGTGACACAGCGTACCTTTAAACACTTCAGGACGGATCATATATTATAAACTTTGAGATACACTGTGATTTGACCACCAATCAACTTAAGAGCCGATGCAGAAAGATATGAAGAGAGTGCAGCACGTAACACTTGATGCCAGAGGTGTGTTGAATCTGGTCCAAGAGCCTTTGGGGTTTGGTGCTGGAGCTCTTAATGCTATCTAGTTTCAGAGTCCTTATGCAAAGTCAGGAGCCGATTTATGCATGAACACACTGCACACGTTCACTCTCTCTCACACACACACACACACACACATACACTATTGCTGCCTTTGTTAAATTCTCCTTTTACTCCATTTCCAGTCTTGCATCCCCTGGGGTTTCAGCGTCTTCCAAGAATAGACTACACTCTGGTCTGGGATCAGCAGTGAGGCACTGTACAGGCTGCAGTGAAACTGATATGTGTGTACTAGCTAGTCTCTGAGCCTATAGGTCATTCTTTTACACACACAGCTGGCTAGATTTGCTTAAAGTAGTGGCCTGTTTTTGACTAAAAGCATGATCTACACATCTGCAACAGTAAAAATAAAATCACTTTATTAATCAGTATTTGTCTCATTTTACAGTCAAAATATTAAAATGTCTTTAAAACAAGATAAATTTACCTGAGAAGCAAAGTGATGCTAGTTTTCACAAAAAGTTATCTTGAATTAAATTTATGTATCCTCCCATCAGCAAGTAGTGTTTTCTAGTTTTTATTATTTAAATTACAGGAAGATTTGTTCTTAAAACAACAAACTGCTATTTGCAAACGAGGTAAGAAAAATAAAACATTAATTTATTACATAAGCATTCAAAAAAATCTCAATATTATGAAATTAGTAAATTAACAAATAGTGATTCGGTATTTAAAATTCTGATTTCTACTTAAAACATTGAGAAGAAAAAAACTGTGTGAGTGTGGTAAGAAAAATAATACTTTAATTGACTAAAAATGCATTTTAAAATATCCATATATTATGTTGTTTTGCTCCAAGAGTGAATTGACAAATAGTGTTTTTTGTTTTTAATATTAATATGACAGCAAATTCAGATTTATGCTTAAACCAAGAAAATATTTGTGAATGTGGTAAAATAAAATGATAATTTACTACAATGACTAATCATATGTAATGTTGCTCCAAAAGTACATTTATGATTTTTTCTAACAACAAACAATACTGATTAAGATTTTTTTTTTTACTCTGAATCTGTTTGAATCTGCTTTTTAGATAGTCTTCCCACTTGACAAAGATAGGTTTTTATTTTTAATTTATTTCAATATTTTATGATCACTTCCTTATCATATGAAAAATATATCTGTATCATACTGTTTATTGGACGATAATAGATATTTAATTGCTATAACTGGATTATTGCTATATGTTCTGTAATAGTGGATATATATTTGTGCGTGCTCATGTTTTTATATTTGGATTATCTAAACACTCACTTGATATTCCTCTTTAAAAATGCTTATTATTTAATAACACTGTTAAATGCAGTCTTTAACAAATTTCAAAATGAATTTTAGCATTTATAGCATTTTTTAATATTGACTTATACAGTATATTGGTTATTGGCCATTACATAAAAACATTATTGAGCCATGGTTTAGGCCAAAATTATTTTAATATCAGTGGATCTCTATGATAGTTTATCAAATAAAGCACACAGTGCACAGGTACTGCTCATATGAAGGTTATGATTTGCCGTCTATAACACTAGTTCCTCGCGTCAGTGCCAGATGGAGCAGGAAACTCTGAGTGAGGCTTTGGCTCAGGCTTATTCTTCTAATAGTATCACAGATCAAATTGGGCAGCAGTGAGACTGTCAGCATCTTTGTGCAGCTTTTATAGTTGAGTGTCAGTCAGGAATCCAGTGCCAACCAGTTGGCATCAGCTTGGAGAAATCACTTCCTTTGCAGACCTCTTTATCAGAGAGACAGAAAGACATGGTTTTCCATGTGTGTGGGTGGACAGGAGACGGACGGAGAGTGTGAGGGAGAAGACAGAGAGAACCTGATTGTCTGAAAATACATGATTTGTAGTTTGCCGCAGTTGTATGTTGTACTTGTGGATCAGCGTAGTGTTTCTGTATATAAAAAAACATTAAGGATGGTTAAGTTGATGCAAACTTTACTCATCGGCTTGTTAAAGAGATCATAGAATTTCCTTTGTCTATGTACTTTGAAACGTATGTCTTCCACACTCTACATTTGAAAAGATTATATGAAGAATTATATGATGAAATCATTATTTACTGTAAATCATCATAATTCATCACATTTGCATATTAGAATGATTTCTGAAGGATTTTGTGACACTGATTACTGGAGTAATGATGCTGAAAATTAAGCTTTGCATCACAGCAATAAATCTAATTTTAAAATATGTTCAAATCAAAATCAGTTATTTTAAATTGTAATAATATTTCACAATTGATCTGATGTTACCCACACTTTTGAAGGCTGGATATACTGTAAATAAATTAATAAATTCTTTGTGGAGTAATAAATGGTAATGAATTCATTTAAATAAATTTTAATATGAACATTTAAAAGTTGTAGTTTTGTTGTTTAAATTAACCAGACAGTGGACTGATCGAAGCTTTTAATCGCTGTATCTTGCTTTCATATATTTGTACCTGAATAATTTCACATCTGAGTGCTCTTGTGTGGGCACTTGTGTTTTGATTGTGACAGCTCGAATCCCGAATTCCTGCAGTGATAACTGTTTCAAAACACAAGTAATAAATAAGCAAGACATTATTAAACCAAACAAGGTCATGAAAGCGTGAAGTGTCAAACGTCTGAGTGGAAATTTAAATTCGAGCACAGACTGTTTACTTTGGGGCCCTGGTGGCATGAGCACAAGCATTTCATCTGTCACAGCGTGACAAGCACTTCAGTACAGCTCAGAGTCTCACGACAATACCTGAGCCAGAATAGTTCATCCAGACAGTTATTTACTTCACTAAAGACAAGTGCAAACTTCAGCAGTAATTTGCACAATATATAGGACTGATCTAACGCTAGCATTCAATGGATAAATCAGACATTTATTCATTTTACTTGGGCTTTGCACAATGGAAGCTTGTTTCCACCACTGAATGAAAATAAAAGAGGTAATTGCAACTTTTTCACCTCACAATTCTGACTTTTTTGATGTGAACTTGCAATTCAGAATTTTTTTCTCAGAATTGCAAGATATAAACTCATAATTGCAAGTTACAAAGACAGAATTGTGATATTTAAGATAATAGTACTTTTTTCTCAGAATTTGACTTTATAACCTCCAATTACGAGATTATATCTAAAAAGTCAGTATTGCGAGATGTAAACCTGCAATTGTGAGACAAAAGTTTAATTTGAGATATACAGTAAACTCACAATTGTAAGAAAATATTATTTTTTCCCTCAGAATTGGACTTAGTACACACAGTTATGAGATTATATTCTAAGATGTGAGATGTAAACTCATAAGTGCGAGGAAAAAGTCAGAAGTGTGAGAGAAAAAGTCGCAATTACCTTATTTATTTTTTATTCATGGTGGAAACAGGCTTCCTACTATTCTCAAATTTCTTTGAAAAACAATTTTTATTCATTACTTATCCTCTTGTAGGAAACCTGTTAGCTGTTAAGGACCCATGAGAGAAAACGAGTACCTCTGTGGTTAAAATGCTGACACATGCAGATATTGCACAAACACACACAGGAGCAATGAATAGATGATTTTTCTCATATGTGCACGGGGGATCACAGCGGTATGGCTTGTCTGCGGCTCACATGATAACAGATCAAAGCAAACCTCCTTCCATCAAAGCCTTTTGTTGCACAAATGAGCTAAATGAGTGAACGAGCTCTGCCCTTATCTTCTCTTTTGTCCACTTATTTTAGTATGTGTGTAGGCACACTTTTCTTCTGCAGTTTTATACGTTCCCTCATCAACTGCTAATTATCAAAACATGTTTGACACATATAGTTGGAGGAATGGCAGCAATTATCCCTGCTTTAACATGCTTCTGTAGCGAACACAATTGTACCATATTAACTTCTGGGCCACGTTGTGTGACTGAGCTGCTTGTTAAAGGAGTAGTTCACCAAATGATGTAGATGTGTTTGTTTCTTCTTCAGAACAGATTTGGAGAAACTAAGCATAACATCACCCGCTCACCAATGGATCCTCTGCAGGTGAATGGGTGCCGTCAGAATGAGAGTCCAAAGAGCTGATAAAAACATCACAGTAATCCACACAACCCCAGTCCATCAGTTAACATCTTATTTGAGTAATATGTCGTAGGGAAACAAATGAGTTTCCTGAGAATTTCCATATTGTGAATTCTCATCCCATCCCTCCTTCAGCTTTTCAGGACTATGAGATCTGTGCGAATGTGAAAATATTCAGTTTTCAGGAGCAGTTCATGTAGTTGGTGAACTCACAGCAAATTACAAATCTGTTGTTGTTGATTTGGCGGTAAATTTCTCTGCCTTCCTTCATTGTGTTGTTGGGGCTACAGGCTCAATTTTGTTTAGCCCTGATCCCTGGCAGTTTTATTGACTTTTGGCCTGTTTCAGATTACTTTTTAACTGCTACTGAAGAAGCAACTAGTAAGAAAGTCAGAGGAAAATGGCAGAGCTGCTATGCTGTATGATAGTGTCTGCCTGTGTCACTCCTGTTTGCAGGCTTTTTGTACTCTGAAAAACAAAATTACTCTGAAATCTAAACAAAATAATAATAATTTATTAGAAATTTAAAAATCAATAGTTTGGAGGAATGTTTTCTGTGGCTTGTTAAGAATATCACAGGCAGTTAGATGATAAAATTTAGATACATAGAGATTTTTCAGCCTAAAAAGAAAATTCTATCATGATATATTCACCCACATGGAGTTCTGAACACTTTTGCTGTTATATTCCTTGAAACACAACAGAAGACATTTGAAAAAATTTTCATCCAACTCTTTTTCCTACAATGAAAGTTAATACCAATGTCTGTCAAGCTCCACAAAACACCATCATTTTTGACATGAGGGTGAGTAAATAATGACAGAATAAAAACTGAAAATGTCCAAAATTGTATTAGATGCTGTAAACTGCTATGGTAAAATGTAATGTTTAGAGTGTGCCTTTAAAGTATATAACGCTGTCTGCTATTAAGTCAGCATGACTCTAATTGGCTGCTTGGCAACTCGTGTAGGTGAACAGATGACAGGCTGGCATCAAGTTTGATTTACAATGCTGCAATTAACAATCACTGTCTTGTCCTCCATGCAGTTTGCTGGAAAATGAAAATGATTAGCTGTGCAGTTGAAAGTGATCTTGAGTTTTTATAATGGAAATGCATTTGATGTATGATGGTTTTGTCAAAGGATGCCGCAGACAACTGTAAATACAAAAGAACCAGTTATTAACAGGATGATGACACAGAATGGATCTAGAAAGGAACACCATATTATATTCATATTAATTAATGGCAACAAAAACATACATTCTTAGACTTTGGAAAGATAACTTCTTGTAGCTGACAAGGTTGTGCATTATTCTGAACAATCAGAGAATGGCTTTGGAATTCCTGAATCTAAATTGAGCTGACAAACAGGATGCATAATTGTAATTTAAATTAATTTTGTTTTAATATATATTCAATTAAAAGTAGAATTAAAATGTAATGACATTTACAAAGCTGTTTGCTGGAAGTGTAGTTTTTAATTATGCATTTTATTTTTAATTGTCAATTGTAAGCATGTTATTATACACAGACACGCACACACACACACACACACACACACACACACACACACACACACACACACACACACACACACACACACACATCTAGGATTGCTGGATGGAAAAAAAGAACAGAAATTAGTTTTAATGCATATTTGACTATTTTCAAACTTAGTGACATATGTCTAACGTTCAGATTTAATTCTGTTGAAAGCACTTGAATTCTGTTGTCTCTGCTGTGTGACGTTGAATTGCAATTCATTAAATTGTTCTTCCTGTCATCCCAACTGAAATTCAGCATCCGCTGGGATTCGGCTAATTTTATTTCTAGCTCCTGAATTAAAAAGAGAGCAAATTTGCTGACTCTTGTTGGCAGGCTAATTCAACAGTCTTCAATTTCCTTTTGCATACCCAAATAATACTTATAATACACAGTTCTGACATATGGTGGTCATGTGGTAACATCCCCATCAACTAGATTTTGAAAAACTCCTTTTAGTTCAGACCAATCTGCTTTAGCTGTGAAACGTTGTAATGCATAATCACCACAAGAGGTCATTAAACTTTCCTCAATGATTTCACAGAGCATTAAGTGAATCCGGGATGACAGAGTTTCCTATAGCTTTGATTTTTATCCTTTTATATTTTTCCCCATCTATACCCAATCTCATTTGTGTAAGAGCCTGCAGCAGTGGCGATAACTGCGGCGAGCGGCCGATGACTCAGCACATCCAGACAGAAACGGCCTATGGGGCGTTCATGCTTTGCTGTCTGTATGGAAATGGCAAGCTGTTCCTGCCACAGCCTCTGCAATTGATGATATGACTAGAGCCGCCGCATGCCTGATGAATGCAAAATCTGCCATCTGCTTTTCATAAGTGAAAATGCTATTGAAAGGAATGTGCACTTTCCGAATATGCTGCGGTTGAGAAAATTCTGTAAACAGCACAGTTAGAAGTATTCCTGATCCTGCCATAGAGAGCCAACCAGTGGATAACCTTAAAGGACTAGTTCACTCAAACATTACTCGCCTTCATGTTGTTCCAAACCTGTTGGACTTTCTTTCTGATTTATTAGTTCCATTATCGAACCATTCAGATTTAGACAAATCATTGAAAAGATTTGGGCATCACTGAATATAGATGTCAAGCCTTTCTGAGATCAATTAAAGGAGTCTGTTCTGCTCTCAATTTGGCGATTTAAAGCGATATATATATATATATTTATTATTAGAAATATTTAAGAAGTTTTAAATAATTTTAGAATGGATTAAAAGATAAATGTGTAAAACAAACATATTTATACTTCAGATGACAAAGTATTTTTTACAAATAAATAAATGTTTCATAAAATATAATTTAAAAGGAAGTAAACGCTGTAACCAACATGGCACTCAGTATTCTGGGAAGTTTGTGTGCATTTGGAATCATATTTTTCAAATAAAGCCATGGTAACACTCATTTTACATACAGCACACAGAGAAAATTATATGAATATGACAGTGGGCAAATGCATAAGGCACAGTATAAAGCATTCAATTCACACAGACCTACCGTCACCACTGATCTATATATGTTCTATATTATAGATCAGTGACCGTCACACAGAGAACATGTGATCATGCTGGATACACATACACATTACACACACACTTCACAAGATCTCACAGCTGGATTCATCTGAATTTGCGAGGTTTGAGAAATTATATATTCATTAGTCATTCAAAGATTTGTTTAAATTATATAATGCGTATTTGCTTAATGCTGACAGCAAACAAGAAAGTATTATAATTTGCAGTTTTCAGTATACATTCATTCCTTTGTTTAACCGTTCTATTTGATTATTGGACAGACTTCTAACCGTATTAAACAGAACTGTTAACGATGACAGTAAACAAGAGGGAGAGTGTGATTACTGTGTGCACTCAGGCACTGCCGATCTCAAGCGCCGTCAAAATAAAAGTCCCGCCTCAAACACACCGGCTAAGCAGAAAAACTTAACGGCCAATGCCGATATTTGAAAAATGCACATATAATGATATATCGTCCTTGGCAATATATTGGTCGACCACTAATCTGATTCTTTGTTTTATTTACAACTTTAATATATATATATATATATATATATTTTTTTTTTTACAGTAATTGTTTTTATTTTTTTATCCTTGCTCATTGTAACTAAATAAAAAAAATAAAAAAAACAAGTTCCATTAAGGACAGAGAGTCATAATGTTTTGGAATAACTTGAATAAATAATGACAGATGTTTCTTTTTCAGGTCTACTATCCCTTTAAGGTCTTTCTTGCAATGTTCTCCACTGAAGTGGACCCTCATCTTGGCTGTCTTTTATCAGTGCAGTTTAAATGTGCTGTGAAACTGCTTTCCATTCAAGCAAACACCCTGCTTAGTGAAACAGAAGATTTTAAAATCATCAGTTAATGTTAACCCAGTAGAGCATGAAGCACCAGAGCAGATGTTGCTTCTGAAAGCTATCCTCAAATGAACCACGGTCGCAGTCTTAAATGTATTCATTAAAATCTATCTATCTATCTATCCATTTATTGATTCATCCATCCGTCTGTATGTCTGTCCATCCATCCACTATCTATCTCTTGACTAACCTTGCTTTTGTGGCTAAACTTCAATGACATAAACATCTTTGAATTTCACTTTGTTTTATATTTAAAAATTATTGTGATTTCACAGTAAAAGTCTGTAAAAATGCTACAGTAAAACCTGTTAAGTGGTTAACAGTAAGTCTCCATACTATATACAGTGAATAAATATAATTATGTTTAACATAAATTTACAGTAAAATACTGTTAAAAATACCGCTTTTGGAAGTGAAAAAGAAAAAGTAATTGTATAGTTTACAGTAAAAGAAATTGTTGTTGTTGTTGAAATTCTTCGTTCTTTTCTTATCAGTTGTGTACGTTAGGGTTTAATCTTACATCTAATGTTGTTAAATTAATGTTATTACATTATAACAGTATCATGTGTATTACCATGATGGTGTTTAGTGTGTGTGTGTGTGTGTGTGTGTGAGAATCAGACTGTGAAACTTCTATATATGAGTATTCCCCTTCTCAGCTCGTAGAAAAACTGTTTGTGATGAGCTTTGGTTCATCATGTGACTTTCTCATCGCCACCCATTTATGTTGGTTATCAGTGCATTACAGTGGTTCAAAACAGATATTAGTACTTCAATATGTTTATTAATATTACATAACATCAGTTAATAAAATTGTATTTTATTGTGAAAATACGTTAAGTCTGTAAAACCTAAAATGTTGCTACCATATTTTTAATGGTGAAGGTCTGGCAACCACTGCTGCTTTTTTTCTGTAAATGGCAAATTTTGATGTTAAATCAACTTGAAATCTAAATGTATTATTTAGCTACAGTGCAATATTTAAATATACATGTCTTTGTCTTATTGAGCATAATATGTCATTCAGAATATATATAGAAAAAAAAACTTTAACCCTTAATGAAGATCTATGCAAGTAATTCTATGTTCTGGTTTATCTTACTGGGGTTCAGTCAGAACATATGAAGTATGACTGATTGATCAATAAACCACACAGAAGAACTGTAAATGACATTTTGTTACCTGTAACATATCTGCTTAGAAATATTAATATGGCCTGTGGTTCTTCTGATATATCATTTGTCCTATGAATCATTTTGAAACACAGATATCACATAATTTTCAAATGCCAGAGATAGCAGGGACGTCTTGTGTTAGATAACTGTGTTCTCAAGATAAATTTATCTACAGAATGACAGCTGTCCCTGTGCGATGACATCAGCAGGGGACGGTGAAGATTAGAACTGTATGTATGAAATATTTACTAAAGGTTTCAGTATCTGTAGCCTTTGGACCCAAGAATCAGTCCTTATTCAGGACAATTCTGTTTTCTAAAAAAATGTCACCTGTTTCTTTAATGTCTTTGTTTCAATTAACAGTCCATTGATGCAATATAAGGAAAACACAATGATATTCTGTTTTGTTTCCTGCAGGTTTTCAGACCTGATTATTCTACAACCCCATTATAAATGAAGTAGTATTTTAGCTTTTTCTCTCTCCTTTATACAGTTTTAGTATTTTAGCTTTTTTCTCCTTTATACAGTTTTTTCATACAAATTCCAGCTCTTTTACATGAATTGTTTAAAAAGACTCAAACAGTCCTGAACGTATGAGTTTTCGGTTTAAATCAGTGTAGTGTTGTTATTTTTAACAGTAATTGAAATATGGCTACAAAAATGTTAAAATTTGAAATGTTTATCCAATGCTATTAGATGTGCAAACTCTCTTTTGGCATAAAAAAAGTTCATAGTTATTTGTACCTTATTGCATCTGCATTTGTAGTAGTTTCCCCTTCAGATGCAACATTTATGGGAGGAGAATATTTACATGAATCATGCAAAGTGATTTACTAATGCAGGGGTAGTATACTGATATTTGAACTATTATTTAACGCCCCAAAAATGCATGTCCTAACCCATTTGCACTTGTGTTGTTAGTAGATTGTACTCACCTGATTATCCAGCTCTGCTTCTATGCGACCCAATGCTAATTTGCACTTTTTTTGGTACACTGCTTTGATCTTTACACTGTTTGTTAACTTGCGCATTTTCAGTCACATCAGCCACAGAACTTTCCACTCCCATCAGTGCTTTTGTGGGATTGCGCTCTCACACTATTGCCCTGTTTGGTGAATCTGGCCCTTGATGTTGAAAGGAATTTCCATTAGCATTATCAGTTAGCATTAGCATAAGCTGGCGTTCTAGCACACCGCCTTCTCAGTAATTAAATTCGGTTGATATCAGTAGGTATTTCAGCTGTCCAGGAGGCACAGAACACATTATCCCTCACTCCTCTGGTCATTTAAGTAAGTGGTCTGATGTGTTACCCGCTCTGTCAGCCACCACATACAGACCTTTTTTTCTCACTAACTAAATTAGCATCTGTGCTAGACCACTCACTTAGGCCCACAGAAACTAATGGACTTCTGAAATTTTCTCTGCCTGTCAGTTTGCAATTTCTCTGAATTATGCACAGTCAATCAATGGCGAATGTGGGATCACTCTATTTTCAGTAGGCTATATACAGTATTTGGGCTAAATATGATTTGCTTTATGATTAGTCTCTTTAATAAATTGAATATGTCCTTGTTGAATATAAATATTCATGTCTTTTTTTTGTACCTTGTGAATTTTTTGCATGAATTGTATTGTTTCATAATAATTTTACTGACTGAACATCCTATAAAAGGCAGTTTAATGGAAACTTCCCATTGTAGCAAACCACCATATATAGTGTGACAACATGCCCCGGTGTGTTCAATGAATTGTACACAGAAACTGACTTTGAAAAGCTACCCTGAGAATATATACACAGCTAAATATGACAGCTAGCATCAGTTTACTATTTATGCGTTTACTTAAAAAAATAAAAAAATAAAGTGTGTGCTTATCAGTAAATGTTCAATTAATTGATGAAGTTCATTATAGTGATTATACCCGTAATCTGTTAGACTGCCAGCCGGATAGAAAGTATTACTGTCATTGATTGTATATCAGTAATGAGAAGAGATTGCCTTCTTCTGAGGAACACTAATAGTCTTTGAGCTGACTAATTAAATGGTGTGCTTAAAAAACAATTTCAGGAGATTAATTAGCACACCTCCGTGAAGTTAGAGAGGAAGCTTTTACTCTGTCTTAATAGATTGGAAATCTGTCTTTCTCGCTCAGTCATGCTTTTACAGGGTTCCTGCAGTCATGGAAAACTTCATGGCCTGGAAAATAAATTGAAATTAAGTTTAAAAGTCATAGATGGAAATTTCAGTTTTAAATATATATATATACTTTTCTAGATGTGCTCTGCTTGAAACTCTTTCATGGTTTGAGCTGTGGTGCAGCAGAGGTTGTGTTGCTCTTGACATATTAAGAGCTGTTCTGCTCATGGGACACTGAATTCGAGTCCTTCAACTCTCTCCCTGATATGATTTTGAAGTGAAATAAAATAAAAAGCTTTTGATAGCTAGATATTGCTGTTTGTTAGTGATTGTATAGAGTATAAACCAGTGAGTGTGACTGCAGTTTGTTCATTGAAGGTAAGCGTCTTTGTTAGTCACTGGGTGGTAAATATTACAGATCCAGATCCAAACCAACACATATTCTGCCAATGCAGTTTAACTGTTTTTACTTAATTAAAATAATTTTTATATTTCAGTTTTTTCTATTATTTTGGAGGGATAGAATGTAGAGATATTAAAGAATAGTTCACCCAAAAATGATGCAAATTTCAGGATTCAGGCTATCCAGATGTAGAAGATTTTGTTTTTTCATCTCAACAGATTATAATAATTTAGCATTACATCACTTGCTCACCAATGGATCCTCTTCAGTGAATGGGTGCCGTCAGAATGAAAGTAAAAAACATCACAATAATCCACAAGTAATCCACACCTCTCCAGTCCATCAATTAATATCTTGTGAAGTGAAAAGCTGCATGTTTGTAAGAAACAAATCATAAATCAAAGTTCATAACTAATTATTACAGTTCTACCAGTGAAGAAGTGTGTACCCTGTTTTCACATGTACTGTAAATGGTGCTCGATATGTACATATATCTCTCCATATTCAGAAAATAAAGCAATATTATAGATAGAGGATTCGTATTTTAGCTGGAAACCATAGGCGGAAATCGCGGGGGGGTCCGGACCCCCCCTATCTGAGGGTTGCCCCCCCTAAAATATAATTGAAATATGTGTATTGTAAATGATATAATGATATATAGTTAAACTAATTGTGCAAGTAGTAAAACAATACAAATGCAAACTGAGCAACAACAAAAAAAGTTTTAAACATCTCGAGTTCCCCCTGCTTTGCCTCACAGTGCTTTGGTCCACTGCCTGCTCCCCTTTTACCTCACCACCACCGACACACACACAGTCCGGTGTGAGAAAACAACGTGTTTCAGTTGTTGTGGGACTCCATAAGTTTAGCTAACTTTATTCACATTAAACAATAAACATCGGATGACGTGATTATTTTCTCTTTAATATAGATGATGCTGAGTCATTAATTAGTCGTGTCCAAAAAATATTATTTTGTACCAATTTACTTTTGTCACTGATGTAGTCTGCGGTGTTAGCGTTTTATACAGGCGTTTACCTATAGCTTGTTTAATAACGTCTTACACACACCCATAGTGTACGCATATACAAGTCTTGTACGTTAGATTAGACCAGAGCCATATAGACGGTTTCAACGGCCACAACATAAACAAACGTTACTGTGCATGCGCGCTTTTTTGGACCTAACTTAACTTCCGGTAGACTTCCAAATAGAATCAATAACAACAGCCAAGTCCCTCTAGAGTAGATATTTTTTGATAACAAACAAAACATGTTTGCCGCGTGAATCAGGCGGACTTAATTAAAATGCAAATTCATTCTTTGGCAGCAGGAGATGTTTTAAAGCATAGACATAAAGCGCGAGAAATCGAGGTTTCCCCAGTAACAGCTGTAAACAAAGCAGAGGCGGTATGCTCACACACTGCTTTATCAGGCATATAACATGCAAGTCTTCCTTCAGAAATACAGCGATATAAAAACGTCTGTGCCTCGTTTTGATATTTAAACATATAAATTTAAGGAATTATTATTATTAAACGTGCAGTACGTAACGTTACTCATGTTTATTCAGCGAAGCCTTTTTGAAAATCGATCAGTTTTAAAATTGTGGCGAGTCTCCAAAAATGAATAAATAAATGGGAAACACATCCCGCAGCACAACCACCTGACCCCAACTTCAGTGTACTCATCACCTTGACTTTAACTGCGTTTGTAGAAGGCACTGCAGCCAGACCGATATACACAACACAGACCGGAAGTTAACTTAGGTCCAGGCGCGTGCGCCCGATGAAACCGTCTATAGAGAGATCAGTTTGAATGGCCGCCAACGCACTTCCTGGAACTATCTGAAGTCTACATGAATCACGTGACAACCAAACATTTCGAACTTCCGTTGTCTCTATGGCTCTGGATTAGACTAGTGCGGGCGCGCATTTAGATTTTCCTGCGTTCACTATGATTTAGCATAGACAGTAAAAGAAATAATAAAATTCACTATTCATTTCAGTTCATGTCTCAGAATGTCTCAGAATTTTTTTTGTAATTTCACAGTTGTAATACCATTACATGAAAGCTCCGCTTTTCTATCGCAAATGTGCCGAATCTGCTGATGTAATTACACTGCTAAGTGAAAGAAATGTATATACAGTATTGTGCAAAAGTCTTAGGCCACTAGTATTTTCACCAACAAAAAATGATTTTAAGTCAGTTATTTCTATCTTTTTCTGTAGCGTGACAGAAAAATTATTTTTGCCATTAAATGTAATAATCCACTGAGATTTTTGTTTGCACAATGAGTCTGACAGCAGCCAGTGCTCCACACAGAGACATGATCTCATCATCATCCAGTCAGTCTGGAAAGACATTCTGATGGCACCCATTCACTGCAGAGGATCCACTGCTGGTAATGAAAGTGACCCCATCTTGGATTGACTTTTTTTTTTTGTGAACTATTCCTTCTGCTGCTGCTGAATTGCTGCTGCTGCTGGTTATCACTGTAGTTGTAGATTATTGCTGGTGCTGCAAGCAAGTACAACATGCTACTATCAATGCATACAGCAATACAGTGCTGTGAGTATTGAAGACATAATGCTGCTGCTCAGATAGCATATAAAACCCCTGTAGCAGATCTAGACAGGTGGAGCTGGGGAAGGTGGTGCGCTTCAGATAATTCTGAAGTGTGCTGCAAATGTTCAAGTGAATACAAACCAGTCATTTCAATATTAATGCGCTGCTTTAATTGATGCACACAAACCCACATTCATCACACACACACACACACACACACACACACACACACACACACACACACACACAGAGTCGGAGACTGCAGATTGCAATGCACACACATAAACTTGTTGTCAATACTTCCCTGCGACCTTTGTAAATAAAATAGCCTAGATACTAGATTGCTACATTATATTTTTCAGCGTTGAGGTGGCGCTGTTTTTTAAGTAATTAATTTTTTGGAGAGAGATACACAGACGCAGCAAGCAGGTAAAGCACACACAACTGTCACCTCTTTCTCTCTCGATTGATCAATTGCTAATTCATTTACATGCAAATTGTATAATTCATTCAAGTAAATGTGATCTTACTGCACTATTTCATCTCTGTGTCCGATTTGATTTGAAGCAGGCAGAATACTATATGTGTATACATATACATATACATATACATATACACACACACACACACACACACACACACACACACACACAGTATAATCCATAATACATAATAATTAACACTTTTATAGTTAACAATTATCTGAATTGTAATATTTTTGTGAAATCTTTTTTTCTAAATTTTTAGTACAGGATTAAAGTGTGTCTTTTTCAGAGGAGTGAACATGGTAATGAATGGTTCATGTGTGCCATTGACCTGAGTTTGAATCTGCCTCAGTCCTTCAGATTTTAATTGCATCTAGTAGGCATAACTAAACGAATTTAAGCTTCTGAAAGACTAAGCCAAATCTATTTATAAAGGTTTTTTGTTGTTGAAAAGGCCTAACTGCAAAGAATACTTCTCTTCAGTTTAATTAAGTTCTTTTTTTGAGTACTTCTTAAACACTTTGAATGCTTCCTGGATATGTAACGCAGTAACAGACTGACCTCTGTGCAGCCTGTGATCAGTGATCTGACCTTCATTATCATATCATATCCTGTTCAGCTTGACTGTATTGAGCGGGTTAGCATTTGACAGTGCTTCTCCAATAGGTCAGTGCTGAAGAGCAGATGGATTACCATAGTGGAGCAGTATTGATTTCACTGCATTATAATGCCATTGCCAGTATGACTTTCTGGGCCGTAATTTGAACGTGATGTGGCGGATCACTCGATAGATCTAAGACGGATTGGAATGAAATCATATCCCAACATATCTCTTTACCCAGAAATTTTAACAGCTCCCTGCAAACTAAAATAAGAAATTCATACCCAAGACACTGTATTTTCAGCATTTGTTTTTGCACGTCATGTCTCTTGCACACATAAGAAAATATTTGCTTATAGGAGGTAAATTAATGTTGTTTTTCTGAGTTTATAATCTCATGGATGACTTGTGTCCATGTGTCAGTAGAGATACGCTCAGCCCTTATTGAACTGATTGGAAATAATGCGCTCCTTGTGCAGGAGGTAACAATCCCAGCAAGAGGAAATGAGACAAATGATGAGGAACTTGTTGACAATGAGCAGACCACATCTCACCACGCGTTCGCTCCAGCATGAGCACGCTATTCTGGGTGCTGAGCGATTTCATTGCAGAGCGAGAAAATTGGATCTTTTATTGGGGTTGTTTTTCTCATTTTCTTTCTTATATATAAAATTTGGAAACTTGTTTTCTCTTTAAGACTCTGAAGTATTAATGGCAGAAGTTTCTATCACTTGTATTGTTTCTCTGCCGCATTCAGACTGTGTGATTGTAATGTGGTTAAATCAGGCTTTTTTAATGAGTGAATTTTCCTCTTTCCTCTGACAGTTTAAATCTAAATATTAGAAACTATAGAAGCTAACTATTTTCCATATAATATTTTATACACATTTAATAAACAAATAATCATTATAATTTATACTTTTTTTTGTAAAAATGGTTTTCATATTTTTGTGAGTATGAGTTCAATAAGTATGTTTTACAAGAAAATTCTGTTGTACTGTGAAAGAGTAAATAATATTATAAAATAGAATGATTTTATAAAATAACATATGTTCTGTTTAACAACATGTTCTGTTTGTTCCTGTGATTACAAAAAGGAATTTTCAGCATCAGTACTCCAGTCTTTAGGCTCACATGATGCTTCAGAATTCAGTCAAATATGCTGACTTATTATTATCAGTGTTGAAAACAGTTGTGCTGCTTTATATTTTTGTTTAAACTGTGATCAACTTATTTTATTGAACTTATTTTTATGAATAGAAAGTTTAAATGAATGCCATTTATTTCAAATAGAAGTCTTCATTTGATAAATTTAAAGGTTTAGTTCACCCGAGAATGAAAATTTGTCCATCTTCTACTCACCCTTGAAGCATCCTAGGTATATGTGACTTTCTTCTTTCAGAATAATCATAATGAGTTATATTCAAAATTGTCCTTGCTCTTCCAAAACTTTCAATGGGGGTAAGCGGGTGTTTGTAGTCAAGTGAAAGTGAGTGAAAAGTGACGTCACATACAGCCAAGTATGGTGACCCATACTCAGAATTCATGCTCTGCATTTAACCCATCCAAAGCACACACACACTCCATGAACACACACCCGGAGAAGTGGGCAGCCTTGCTCAAGGGCACCTAAGTCGTGGTATTGTTGGGCCGAGACTCGAACCCACAACCCTAGGGTTAGGAATCAAACCAAATATTCTAACCACTAGGCCACGACTTCCCTTAAAAAAACAAAAACAAAAAAAAACAAAGAAGTGCGTGCATCTGTAAAAAACATCCCTCACACGGCTACAGGGTGTGAATAAAGGCCCCCTGTAGTGAATCCATGTCTTTTTGTAAGATAAATATCCAGATTTCAAATGTAATAAACACCTGGGGTGCTTCGAGGGTGAGAAACATGTATGATTTAAACATTTTGGGTGAACTAACCCTTTAATTCATCCTTGCTGGATAAAAACATTATTTTATTCATTTCAAAAAGAAAAAAATAATAATCTTCCGACCTCAAAACTTGAACGGCAGTATATAAAGTATATAAAAATATGTTATAGATTTGCAGAATTTTAGAATATCCTCTCTTTTCCATTTAATGACAGAAAGGTGAATGGAACTTTTTTGTTTTTCCGTGAGAAAAAAGAAATGCTGGAGGGAAATTTCTTGATCTTTTCTAGATCCCTCACCTTCTGTGTTCTCTTCACAGGAACTTCTACTACATCACGCTGTTGCGAGACCCTGTGTCGCGTTACCTGAGCGAGTGGAAGCATGTGCAGCGTGGCGCCACGTGGAAGACAGCACTGCACATGTGTGACGGGCGTCCTCCCACTCCAGACGAGCTGCCGGCCTGCTACAGCAGTGAAGACTGGACTGGCGTGTCTCTGGAGGAGTTCATGACCTGTCCCTCGAACCTGGCCAACAACCGACAGACTCGCATGCTGGCTGATCTCAGCCTGGTGGGCTGCTACAACCTGTCCTCCATGAGTGAAGAGCGGCGCGGCGAGCTGCTCCTCAGCAGTGCCAAGCGCAACCTGCTTCGCATGGCGTTCTTCGGCCTAACTGAGTTCCAGCGCAAAACACAGTTCCTTTTTGAGAGGACGTTTGGCTTGCACTTCATCACCGCCTTCACTCAGATTAACGGGACGCGGGCGGCCGGGGTCACGGTTGGGACGTCTACCCGGAGGCGCATAGAGGTGTTGAACGCATTAGACATGCAGTTGTATGAATATGCGCGGGAGCTTTTCTCACGGCGCGTGCAGTACTGCCACCATCAGGAGCGGCAGGAGGAGAGAGAGAGGAAACGACAGCAACGCAGGAGAATGAAGGAACAGAAAGCTTCACAGATTCAACAACAGGAGGACGATGAAGGAAAAGACTTGGAGCAGGAAAATACGGAGTTAACTGGGGTGACGGAGGACTACAGCAGTCAGGTGGTGCGGTGGTGATGCTGAGCTCTCTGGTTCTGTTCAGAATAACATACTAGTCTTACTATCTTGATAGTTTATAGTATGCATACTGTGCAGAATATGCAGTGCACCTACTATACACTTAAAAACTGTTTTTTCCATTTTGGGTTCCCCATTGAACCCTTTTAGTGAACAGTTCTTAAAATAAAAAATGTTCTTTCTTTTAAGAATATTCAATAATCTAAAGAATCGTTTCTACTATAAAGAACCTTTATAGAATTGAAAGGTTCTATGCATGTTAAAGGTTTTTCATGGAACTTTGCATGTCAGTAAAGAACCTAAATGAGCATTCAAAAGAAGGTTCTCCGCTGTTTTGCGCTTTCGCATAACTCAACACAGCACCAGAAATTGCATGTTGTATTGAAGTAAACAAAAATGTCTTTTAAATCAAACAGTGAAATGTGTTAATATAACTACATAAAACATCAACCATCTTAAAAATAAAGGTTCTTTATTGGCATGGTTCCATGAAGAACTTTTCACTTTCATGGAACTTTTCTGTTTCACAAAAAGTTCTTTATAGTGGAAAAGGTTATTGGATTTTTTAAAATATTCTTTACACTACAAAAAATGAAATATAAAAATATTTTAAGAAAAGTTGAAAGGTTCTTTGAGAAAGCAGAAATGGTTCTTCTATTGCATCGCTATGAAAGCCTCCCTTTGGAACCTTTATTTTTAAGAGCACGCTGAAATGGAAGAACCGATTAGATGGAGCAAAACAAATGTGGATGTTTTTTTACTTGACAAATGTGGTGCAATGGCCAAATATGTCCATCTGATGCATGTTTACATAGCTCAGTCATTTAAAAATAGCACAGATGGAGCACAAAAAAACACATAATGTGAATGGGCCCAAATCAGTATGTGCTTCACCTGCATTAAGTGAGCATCATCTACACATATTTGGCACTGATAGTCTAAAACTTTTTTAGACTATTTATTTTGCTGTCCTAACCATGCATCATGTAGTTGCAGTTTAACCATGTAAAGATTAAATAGTTAGACAAGTTCATTTTTGAAATGAGAGTTTATTTATGGAACAGGTTTAACATGGTTTTTCTAAAAAAGTATGTATGGATGATTAAGTAAGTATTTCAAGTAATGTCTTTTTGCATATTAAATATGAAACAGTAGGCTTTATAGGGTTAGTATTTGTATTTAGCTTTGTTTCCACTACTCAAACACCCTTGAATTGCAACTTATTAGTTGAGAACCACTGCGAGGAATGAGGTTATCAAACAGTGCAATGCACTTAACTTGACATTCCTTTCCCAGAGTGATCAATGAAACAGAAGTAAGATTAGCTGTGATTTTCAGTTGGTATGCACAAAATATCGGTACCATAACAGTTTTTGTCATTTAATTTTTTCTGGGTTTTTACATTTAGATTACCATGGGAAGGGGATTGCGAAGTCATTCTTGCATGGAATATTTGTACTTTCAAATGCTCATTTGTCACATCGCAGGCCCATTTAAATTAATGATTGAATCTAGCAGCAATGTCAACACAGTTTAGGTTCTCGATAGAATTGTCTGAACATTGTCATTACAGTGATGTTTTAAGCAGCTATCTTGTCTGATTTTTCATGCGGTTTCTCTTTAAACATTCCAGATGACAGAAACTCTCTCTCTGTGTGTGTGTGTCTGTGTGTGTGTGGACTGGCAAAGGGTCTGAGCATGCAGAAATGTGTTGTCTCTGGTGAGGTGTATGTGGTCATGCTCAGACGAGCTGTTGAGCTGTTGTGAGCTTCCATTCTCACAGCTCTAATCTCCTGAAACCTCGAGAAATGGGCTCCCAAAATAGACCACAGAAACAAGCTCTGAAACAAAATTAAGGCTGATGAAAGGAAAATTAAATTGTGAATGAGGAAATCCAACAGCTCTGTCAATTCAACAGCAGTGTGTGATATCTTTACTGTATGTAAATATATCTATAGCTCTAAAGGGATACTCCACCCCAAAATGAAAAGTCCCATAGACTGCCAAGTAAATTACACTGTCAAGGTCCAGAAAAGTATGAAAGGATGTGCTATTTCTACGTATATTTAGCTTTGTTTTGAAAGAAAACAGCACATCCTTGTGGTGCGGCTGATACAGAAGAGCATACAGTGAACTGGAGAGACACAGAGGAGACTGTTAACAAAGGAATTGTTGAATAAAATTGTTATTTTTGTTTTCTTCACTTACAAAAAGTATTCTCGTCACTTCATAATGTTACAGTTGAACCACTGATGGCAGATGGACTATTCTGACGATGCTTTTCATACTTTTCTGGACCTTCACACTGTTATTTATTTGGCAGTCTATGGGAAAGTCTCAAGCCTCCCTGTTTTCATCCAAAATATCTTAAATTGTGTTCTGAAGACGAACAAAGGTTTTTACGTGTTTTTTAACAAAACTAAAACTTTAGGGTGGAGCATCCCTTTAAGATTTGTTTCTGCTGGAATTACTGGAACATGCAAAGCTATAGATTAAAGGGTTTCTATACTTAAAAGGGAGTCTATACTTTCTGCCGTAATAATCCATATGTTGTTCAAAAGTTGGGTAGGTGAGATTGTTTTTTTTATTTTTTTTAAGTCTCTGCTCTATGCTCAGCAAGGCTGCTTTTATTTGATTGAACATACAGTAAACAAAAAAAATAGTAATAATAAAAATGATGTAGTAGATAGAAATATAATTTAACATTTAAAATAACTGTTTTCTGTTTGAATATATATTAAAATGTAATTTCATTTCATTTTGAAAACATTAAATTACCAGAATAAATATAACCGTAAATATAACCGTAACAGTATCATTAAAATAGTCCATATGACTTGTGCTATATTTTGATGACACTGGAGAATCAGATTTGAGTGTCACTTAACCGCTTCAACCACATTAAAGACATGCTAGAACATTAAATAGCTTAGAAATTCCATTCCAGAGGGAACTTGCAGTAAAGAAGAGGATGTTTTCATGCATATGGACAGCAGGATGTGGCCCCTGTCCTGAGGTGACCGCAGCCCTCCACTGCCATTACTCAAAACCTTGTTCTCTGTGGAGAGAGCGATAGGTCCAGGTGCCCTGGGATTTTTCAGTAATGCTGCAGTGACCCATTCTTACTCAGAAACATTTGTTTTGGGTTAGGGGATTTATATAAGACTCCAATAAAAAAAGCACACATTGCTCAACTTGTACATTTTTCAAACTGCCCAAACTTTTCTATACTGTCATTTATAAAAAAAATTTACCAGTTAAAAAACCTGATTGGTGACTATATGTCTGCTTTTTTTATTGTTTAAAAAACTGTAAACAAAATAAAATAAAATACAAGAAAATACTATTTCAAGCTTTCTTTAGTCTATTTTCAGCCTTTTCCACTTTTTCATTTTTAATTCAATATGCTACTTTAAAAGGTAATCGGTTAACTAAAACTATACAGACACACGTAAACACTACTAAAAATGACAAAATCAAAATTAAAATAGTTAAAATATATAAAAATAAAAAACTGATTCAAAATTTAATAAAATCTATAATAGTATCTTAATGACATTAAAATAACAATGGTTACTTGCCATTTCTTTGTAATTAGTGTGCCATTAGCAATTTCTGAGTAAAATTGTTTCTAGCAATTGTATTTAATTCATAAAAATATCATACAAAATTTTAAATAAATACATGCAATATAAAAAGTGCAAATTTTTATCATGTTTAGATTGCTTTGGTATACAACAATTTAACACACTGCCCACTCATACTAAGGGGCATACTCTTGATCTTGTTTGCTGGTAAAACACCTTTTAATTGTACTGTTTCTGATCTATCTATATCAGATCACTTTCTGGTGTGATTCTGTGCCAAACTGGCTATTTGTAAGGTAAACCTGTGTTGAATATTAAGAACATTGATTTGCCTACTTTTGCTGATGAACTTGACATCTTCTCCAGTAAATCTGATTTCTCTACTGTTGATGAACTGGTAAAATATTACGATGATGGACTGAACATGATTCTAGATGAATTTGCAACCTCAAATTGTTTCATTTGTACATTCAGCTCCTTGGTTTACACCTGAACTGCGTGAACTTAAACGTAAAGGCCATAGGTTAGAGCTGCTGTACGTCAAGTCTGGCCTTACTGTTCATAAAGAAATGTATGCTGAACATATTCTAAATTATAAAAATGCACTGACTAAAGGTAAATCCGATTACTACTCCAACGTAATTGGAGTTAGCAATGGGCAAAGTCTCTTTTCCTGGTGGTAAACAATATTCTGAAACCACCTGATTCTTTGCCATCTGATATGTATTCCAATGACCTATGTGATCGCTTTTTGACTTTTTATGCATATAAGGTTGAAAATGTACATCAGCAATTACTTACTGGTACTCTCTTTACAATATCTCCTGTCAGTCTATCACTCACACACCTCCCCACTCTGTTTTCTCTAACTTAACACTACCAACTATTTCAGAGATAGTGGGTCTGATAGGTGAATTTAAATCTTCGACTTGTCAGTCACCCTCTACCAACTCCTTTAGTAAAAGCTTGTTTACCAGCCCTTTTGCCGCTGATTACTAAAATCTCTTAAATCTGCTTTTATTACACCCATTCTTAAGAAACCAGGGGGTGATCCATTTAATTTTGAAAATTTTCATCCAATTTCAAATTTACCATTTATCTCTAGGTACAGTAGTTGAAAAGTGTATAGCAATTCAAATTCATGAACATCTGTCCAATAATAATTTGTATGAAACATTCTAATCTAGTTTTCATTCCCATCACAGCATTGACACCGCTCTTGTCAGGATAAACAATGATCTACTGTTGGCAGCTGATTCTGGGCTTTTAATTATACTTGTCCTTCTTGACTTGAGCGCTGCCTTTGATACTGTCTCACAAAACATACTTATTGACAGATTAGTTTCCAATGGTATTACTGGCACTGCTCTGTCTTGGTTTAGGTCATATATATTCCTCCACCATCTTTGTCAAGCTGTTTAGCTGAAATTAAAGATTGGCTTTCAACAAACCTCTTGAAGGTAAATGGCAATAAAACGGAAGCTCTGCTTGTTGGCACTAGATCTGTTGTGTCTAAATCTAATTGTTTCTCTATACACATTGACAATACTCCAATCTGTCCTTCCTCTCAGGTTTAAAATTTGGGTGTCATCATGGATAGCACACTATCTTTTAAAGCTCAAATTAATAATATCACATGGATTGCATACTTCCATTTGCGCAAAATTAATCGTCTCCATCCCTTTATTTCAAATAATAATACTGCAGTTCTCATTCATGCACTAGTCATCTCACATGTAGACTACTGCAATGCTCTTCTCACAGGAGGTATTCCCTCCAAATTGCTGCATAAGCTTCAGTTGGTTCAGAATTCTGCAGCTCGTGTTCTCTCTAGAACACCTTATACTGATCACATTTCTCCGGTTCTCCAGCAATTGCACTGGCTTCCAGTAAAATATAGAGTTGAATTCAAAATCTTGCTACTCACTTATAAGGCACTTCATAATCTTGCACCACAATACCTTACTCAACTTCTCCAGGTTTACACTCCTTCACGTGCACTTAGATCTTCATCTTAAATTTCTCTTGTGTTACCTCAGATTCAACTTACTACTATGGGTGGCAGATCTTTTAGTTATGTTGCCCCCCGCCTATGGAACACCTCGATGATCGCAATAGCGAGTGCTTGTTGATTTTTAAAACGTCTTAAGACATATATTTTTATACAGGCTTTTTTATAACATGTTTTATTGAGACTTAAATGCACTTTTATGCATATGCTGTTTGTTTGTTGTGTGTTTTGTCCTATGCAGTGACCTGTATATTGCTTGTAAGGTGACCTTGGGTGTTCTGAAAGGCGCCATGAAATAAAATGCATTATTATTATTATATAATTTTATATAGAAATACATAATAGACTATGTAAAACATATACAGAGTAATTTGACTTAAGTAATACAGCAAAAATGTGCATATACCATATTTATTTGTGTTGAAATTTTTTTATATGCGATAACGACCCTTATTGTCCTGTCGTTTTCGGCAAAGGAGATGCATAAGGGGCAGCGATAAATACACTCCACCATGTGTGAGGAACAGAAAAACACCAGTCAGTTTGAGACAGTGTGTGGGAACAGCATGTCCAGACTGTCATCCTCACACACTTTGGCATTTTCCCCTGGCAAATCTATAAATGCCATTAATGAGCCTCACACTGTGACTTTTTGTGCTGTGACAGGCAGCAATCTATCCCGATGACTTATGCATTGTTCCGTTTGCTTCCAGCAACACCAGACACGGATACCTAATTAATTTTTCACCTGCTCAGAAAGATGGATGCAGAAGATATCACCTTTCCAGCTACAGAAGACTGAAATAGCCACCTAATTTACTCCCTCTCTGCTTTCTGCAGCACCATATGGGAAGCTCGGGCGATTTTCTGAGTTGGAAAAGATGGTGAAACGTCAGGAAAGTTGGATGAACACGGCAAAAAAAGTGGGAAACATTTCTTAACATTGATAGACAAGGCATAGAACAGTTTTGCATTTACATTACACCCAAAATGTATAATGGTGCGAGGACCTTGCCGTGGCTTATTTGGGAAATGACTTAATAAATCATTTTCTAAATAAGCCAATGCAAGTTCCTTCTATTAAATCCCTGCTGAGTTCATTAGAAAGTCATGAAGACAAATCTAATGAGATAGGCCTCCAAAATATTGACTGGCACGATGCTCGTGGATCTGTGGTTTTTAAATAAACAACTCATGCTCTCCTCTTTTGAGACATCTTAATGACTCCCGCAGGGCTGCGGTGTCGCTGGTTTGACTGCTCTGCTGATCCAGGAACAGTCTGAGGAAACAGGAACAGACTGCACTGGCCTGCCTGTCTGTCCAAATTAAAATCTCTATTCATCAGCATGCCTGCCTCACTTACTACCTCAAAATGACTGCATGTAACCAATACCTGCCAGTCTCACAGTGTGCAAACATAAACGCTCTGTGGGGAATATGTTGAGCAGAAAACCAATAAATGACTGGCAGGACAGACTTTTATAGAATTCTTGTATAGTCAAAGATATGCTCAGTTATTTATTATTTGGATATAATATGGTTATTACTTTTGTGGATATTATGTTTTGACATATTTAGCTGTTTCTGTCTGAGTGAGGTTTGGATTTTGAGGTGGAATCAGAAGGGTTTAGCTGGAAATTGGTTCAGAATCAAATTGTGTCTCATGTGCATTGATTACATATTCCTTTTAAGATACTATTTTCCTATCAACACATTGGGGTTTACCTGGGGTGAGAAACACATTGGGGTTTACCTTTCCTGGGGGAATTCTTCAAAGAGAAACCTCTTCACTGAGTACAGGCACACATTCATGAGGCAGAGCGTTCTGGCGTGTATCTTTGAGAATGAAAAAGCTGGTTATGGCAGCCTTGTCTCACTAACTTCAGCAGACAACCACACATCAAAGACTACAAATGCTCAATTACCGAGGAAACACTGGGAGTTACAAAAATGTTCAGATATTCCAACCTAAGGTGTTTTCTTTATGTGAACCTTGATAAGTTGCGTTTTTAATAATATACAATAACAAAGTGGCACTGTAATACTCCAATATATTGTACAAGATTCTATCCTTTTGAGTTTATGGGATGAGATACTCAGAAACGATTCATTCAAGATTACTCCAGTCTGATTTGATTGACTTAATTTATTATGCAAATCAAACTCCATCTACAGACACCACTCAGGACCACTAACATTTTAGATATGATGTTGATGGCTTTAGAGTCTCAGGAATCCAGATGCAATTTTCTTTATTTATATTTCATTTTTTGCTCTTTATGTCAGACTGATGCGTTATGATGCCTCCAGCAGAAAATGATAAAAACAATACTAATTCTTCAGGGAGTTAAAAACACAAGTAAAATCATTGTTTCTCTCTTAATTGAAGATCAGTGCAATAAAACTGTTCATCATAATATTTCTCTCATCAGTGCTGTGAGGCACAGCAGGTCATTCAGTGTCCGTCTGCACATCTTGTTTTGTTTCATATACGCCGACGTGTTGTGGGACATTTCTGGACCGTTGCTTACATTCATCTTAATGAAATATCGACTGCTGTTGTTACATGGATATTAAAAACCTCATCCTCATCATGACTCACTCTGAGACATGAAGGATGAAAGTTTCAGATTTATACAGTGACAGTTAGTTGAACAGTTAAACAGATTAAGTGCTGAGGAAATAAAAAGGTTTCTGTTAAACTAGAGGTTAGTTTTGTTAGTGTTTCTTCTTTTCTTTCTGGAAGAGACAAAAGTCACCCTTAATAAGACACATGTTGTGTATGTGTGTGTGTGTGTGTGTGTAGCTGTCAGAGCAAACAGGTGAACTGTGATGTGGTCAGTGAAGTGTTTTTTTCCTCCAAAGATAGCTGCTTCACTACAAACTGCACCTTTGCAAAGAAAGGTTGTATGTGTTTCTGCATTACTTCTTGTCATCTTAACCAGCGTTAAGGTACTTTGAATTTCCGTAAAGGGTCTCAGAAACCTCATAATAGAATAATAATGAAGTTTGTCTTGATCCCTGAGATGAGCCATGAGAGAATAAAAGATCAGATTTTATCTGTAGCAAATTATGCTTCTTCAATGACTCCACAATCCTGATTGGCTTTTTGAGTTTGATTCTCCATCCTGCCATCACAATGAACACAATGGAACATGTCAGAAAGATGGTTTTCCAAGCCTTTAAAGAGGAAACGGCCCTAAATGTGGCAGAGGAGAAGCATGTGGTGTGAGTAAATGGTGCGTAAATGTCAGTGTAAAGGGGTTTGGAGTGCTGGGGAGGAATATTGGCAGCTTCACATTGAAATTGATCATTTTACTGTTGTATTTGATTAAATAAGAGCCAGATCATTTAGTATTCCAGGAAGGGGAAATGGGAAGAGCCCTTTAAACAGTGATGTTGGCTTTTGATGTCTGTTTGGTTTTAATGGGAACAATTGGCTGGAGCAGGTCCAACAGCATCACTTCTGAAATTCTGCCTATGATAAGTAGTCATATTAAAAGCATAATCCACAACAATCACTGCATAAGAATGTTTAAAACTGAGGGCATGACCTGTAATATACACTGAAAATAAATGCAAATATAATACATAATGGATTATATAGTATAAATAAATAAAAAGTAATGATTATGGATAGTTTGATGATAATTGAGTTATAGTGCTTTTTAAGAAACCAGTGTGGCAAGCATCATTAAATAGCCTAATACAAAATGTATATTTACCTGTTAAAGAAACCATTATTCAAGATATAATATTTCCCCCCAGAATATTATTCAGATTATAAGACCACTGGGGAGGTGGGCATGAGGGAGGCACAAAAAGTCGTTGTAAGTGATAGCCTACCTGTTACTTTTCTCAACGCTGTTGTTGATGGACTAATAACAGTTGTTTGCGATTACCGGAGTATGTGATTTCTTCTATTATTTTAAAGAGGTTGCTTTTAATATTACAAAATTGCAAACATTTTTAACGCGACTCCAATAAATGTTACGGCTTTTTCCTACATTTTTTTCTGCTTTTTAATTAAATTTTTTTTTGTTTGTTTAAGCGATGTTGGAATTTTGATTCTTCCCAGTGACTCGAATCTTTTGAAACAGTTCACTCAAAAGATTTATTCACTAGCCAAGTCTGCAGGTTTCATCGTCACACCAGTAGATAGTTGCAAAGTGTCTTTTACAGTTCGTATGTAAAGCCACAGGAAAGCTGTCACTGAGTGAGAAATTTCAGTAAATGAAACAGTGGACTCGTTCAAAAGCACCGATTCGTTAACGAACGAAACACCAAAGGTTGCTGAGCTTGATGAAAGAGACAAACTGTTTGACTATGTTGCAGAAGAAAACACTTATTTGGGACATAAAGAAACGCGCTATCAGCATCGATAAAAGAACCAACTTTATATGAACAAATTATTTAGCTAAGATAACTTCTTGCTTTATTATTTAGATAATGCAAAACTTACTGTCTATTGTAATAATTGTATAAGGACCTAAATAAAAAAGACTAAAACTACTTGATTACTTTTTCTAAAGTTTTAACACTTTTTTCTTAGACAGACTAGAGTTTGTTCAGAGTGAAGCTAGAAGCTTCACTTGTAAAAAGTAAGTTGTAATAAGTAAAACTTATATTCCTAAAGTATAGGAATATTATATATTTATATTTTTTATTTCTTGCTTAGGTAAATACTATATGTTGGAATGACATGGGTGAATATGTTTTATCTGGATCAGATGGCTGCAATTTAATCATCACAGATATTTACAGCAGGAAGGTGAGTTACTTATTATTTTTATTCAGCCTCTCATGTCACAAAATAAATCACATGAAACCTCATGGTCTCTTCTGTCCTGTGACTCTCTGTAGGTACATGTAACAGTCCCACCTAATCATGGTGCCAGCATTTAAAGTGCCAGGTTTATACTTGAGTCCAGTGATCACTGGATTTTGTCTGCAGTTATACAGTTATAAAACCCTATTTACACAGGAAAAATATTATACAAATATTTATTTTGTAAATATGTACTTTCTACCTCGCCCTGGGCTGCTCAGATAGTTTAGTCCGCATATAAAGTATGACAGGGGGGTGCTGGGAACCATATCTATAGGTATTCAATTATTTAAAGTCATTGTGAAATCACAATAGCTCCTATTACTAGTTCTGATGTGGATGATTGTGCATGTTATTCCAAAGAAAAATATGTATTTGTAATCTTTAATCAAATATATACATCCAAAATATTACTTGCTATGCCTCTATGAATTTCACCCAGCTTTTTTGGGGTGAAAAAAGCTTTTTTTTTTTCAACACCTTTTCCTTCAGTCACCATTTTCAGAATCTAATCAGTTATTATTGGATAAAATCAAGCGCTTTTATTTCTTGAAAAGTCCTATTTCACTTGTAAATGCATTATATTATAAAGGCCATATGTTTAGACTTTACAGACTCTTCTCTATGTTTTTAATAGCAGCATAAGAATATTTTTTTTGCATGAAAAGCACATCTGACCCTGGGATAGCAGAAAGGCATGTCCTTTATTTTTTATTTGTTTAAATGCTTGATTTTGGATTTATTCATAGTCTTTTATAAATCAAATTGTAATATAGGAAGCTGACAACAGAGTGGGGATACATTTGCAGGCTTTATAAAAATAGAGCGTGGTCAAAACAGACAGGGTCCAGAAACAGGAAACACTAACAGCAGAGACAAGGCAAAAGAGTAATCCAGATAAACAAGCAATGGTCAGGGCAGGCAGCAAACAATCAAAAACAAGGAAATAGTCCAGGATCAAAACACGATAATCAGGAAACCATGGGCTCTCCAGCTAGAGATCGTGACACATACATGTGACCTCACTGTGTTACAGCTATGATAGCTGAGAAATTATCGCCAGCTTCTCTTCAGATTACATTTATCTGTTTGACCCTAAGGATGACAAGGCGTCTAAATTAAAGGAATTGATAAAAACAAGGTGGAGGGGGTTTTATGTGCTACTCTTTCCGGCATAATTTAATGGCGTTGTGTAAATTCTGTGATTTAATTTAGTCAAACAGTGTTGAAAACATTTTAAGCACCATATTAACCAACACACATGATAACAGGGGATCTGTGTAAGGAACACACAATACCATGCAGGGGCTTATCCTTATGCTTTCCCAGAATGCCTAGCGTGTTCTCAGCTGTGCGAGGCTGGGCAGAGCTTGCATGCCTTTCCAAAACAGCATTAGAAGTTACATGACAATCTTTGACTTTTCTGGTTAGTAGAGACCTATGGAAGCTTATTTTCGCCACAGGATTATCATTTTTTTTTTTTTTTTTTTTTTAATCTGACTTTCTGTAAACTCACAATTGTTGCAAAATTCTGTGGAGAAAATGTTTAATTGTGACATATAAATTCGTAATACTTTTTTTAATTCCGTGGTGCAAAACTAAAAATATTTGTCAGATGTAAACCCAGAACTCAGAGTTCAGAGAAAAAAGATTCTAACTACAAGATTGTAATTAATTGGAACTTGTAATTACGAGTTTATAACTTGCAGACAAAATTGTAAAAAACATTGTGATTAACTTTTTAATTCCGTGGTGGACACTTGCTCCTATATAGACCTCAGATTTTTTTAAAGGTTTAATAATAATAATAAAATAATACATTTTATTTATGAGCGTCTCAAAAGTGACACTCAAGGACACTTTACTTAAATACATAATTAAAACAGAAGGAAAAAAAACAAGGAGGGAGGGGAATGACAATAAAAGTTTGAGAATGACTGCTATACACAGAGAACAGAAACTGTTTAATACTGCTCAAAGGTGGAATGAATACATTTACACTCTAATTAAAACTGTGTACTTAATTAGCTAATGTCACAGTGTCTGGGTTGTGTTCCCTGCACTGTTAGACTTTGCCGTAATTTTACAGTAACTTACCGCAAAAAAGCCCAGTAAAATACAATTTATATTATTTACGGTAAACTACTGTAATATGCACTGCATTGTGGGTATTTTTATGAATTTTACAGTAACTTACTGTATATGGTCATTTACAGTACTTTACTGTTTACGCAAAAGCAGTAGTGCTACTGTAAATGAAGAAGACAGATTTCTATACATACAATTAAGTTGTAATCATTGCCTTTGTCATTGTGTCCACAACTTGTATTACTCATAGGGCTATATGCATATTGTATTAATGTTTTAGGCCTATTAAAATATCATATGATAATGTTTTATAGTTTTTTCCGTCTTGTTCTGAAGATGAAAATCATAAGATAATTCTAATTTCACACACTGGATGTTAATTTTAATAGTAGCATTTTCTCCAATAAAAAACCACAACAACAACAACAATAATAATAATAATAATAAACGGAGCAGAAACAATAGGGTCCTCTCACCATTGGTGCTCGTGCCCTAATAATAATAGTAATCGACAGCTGGTTCCCATACAGGCAAATTAGGCATTTTTTGTTTTATTTTCATGCCAGGTATAAGAGCACAGGGGGGTATTCCAGAAAGCAGGGTTAACTTACTGTGAACTAAAACCTGAACTCTCGGTTGATTAACCCCAAACCTTGCTTACTCGAGGTATGTGGTTCCAAAAACTCGTCCGGGAGTAAGTTAATTCAACTCAGAGTATGTTCCTGGTTAAGACTCAAGACATTCTCAACAGAGCGACGAATCGACGAGTCACTATAGAAACGGGCGCTAAGAAAACACGCGCCATGCTGTTTCTTTCTTCTTCTTTTGTTAATTAGTTGTTTACATGCTTAGAGCATATCTCCACCTAATTGATGGCGGTGCAATAATTTTTATTTTTTTCCATTTAATCTTTAATACTTGAGAATGTGAATTATATTGTTTGTTTTATGCTAATTATACATTAAGTCATATCAGATATGTATTTTGATTTAGAATTTAGACATTATAGAAAAATGCCACTCCATGCAGTGAGATATAACATATAATAAATAAAATATATATAAGTTAAACCTTACCTTGTCATAGTGTTTTATAATTTATACATACCCCTTAATACATAATTTACAGATAACTCTTATATATGCCAATAAAAGAAATAATCATATTAGAATAATATATTACCTTATTTATTACTTATATTAGCGCTTCCTCATTAACATATATATATATATATATATATATATATATATATATATATATATAATAGGCTATATTTCATATTCTAATATTATATAATGTTGTGCGGTATCTGTCACGCCCACTGAAGGCTCGCTGAAGTGAACTAATCGTGGATCATAACCTGCTCTGGAGCAGGTTATGTTCAGAGAGTGAGTTGCTATGACAACTAACATAACCTGAAAGTTACCTCTGTTTTTGGAACCGAAAGTTGAGGTTATCCATTTACTTACTCTTAAACATACCCGGGTATGTCACATAACCTGCTTTCTGGAATACCCCCCAGGTGTGGTGATATTTAAATAACAACAACAATAATAATAATAAAAATAACTTTGCTTAGATCTCACAAATTTTAAATTGTTGCTCACGTGCAAAGCCCGCGCAACAACCTGGCAGAATGTAAACTGATGTTTGTGTGACGTGTCGAGTGTGCGCAAAACTGACGTCTGTCAGAGTGGATCGCTACTAGAAGCCAGCTGCGAGGTAAGTACTTTTTACTTAAATTTATTTTATAAGTTACTTTTACAACGTAAACCATTACCAATATCAATTAAATATAGCTAAATTTATGAAGAAAGTAAATAATACAATCTAATAGGCTATTATTAACAGGACAGTCTGAAGGAACTTTTAGTTTTCCTCAAAAACTGCCACTTTCATATCCCATTATGTCATGCAGTTGACTGACTGCCTTTAGATGGACCCAATGTAGTATTTTCACAAACAATGGTTTTCCGTATTTTTTACGACCAGTTATGGTATATTTTACTAGTCATTTAAATGAATGCCGTTAAGTGTGTGTGACGTTAGGCTATTTAAAGTAACGTTGGCGCGAATTCTCAAACGCACTCTCTCGCAGTCTCTCACCCCCAGTCCACCGCAAGCAAGAGCACACTCAATTGATACTGAAATAATGTATTGGCGCAACAGATTTGGCAAGCGCTCCAGCTCCAGTGTATATTAGTGCTTATTTGTGTTCACTCTCTGGAGAATGGCAAATTAATCTTACAAAGCGTTTTGCAGCGGTGAGCATCAATGTAGCCATTCACAGACATAACGTTAGTTGCCTGCCTGGTCTCTTGAACGCAATGACCTATCAAAGGTGTTCAAGTAAGTCAGAATCTACTTACTTATAACGCCATTTCAATTCAGTGCCGAATTATGCAGGCTCGCGAATCCTCTCATCAACAAAGTCTAGACACGATGTAAGAGGTTTATTGGACCGACAGTCAATTGAATGCTGCAAACTGTCTGGTTCACCGTGCGATTCACTCTGCACGTGACAGAAATATGACATGTTAAAATAGTAACGCTTTTAAAGCAATGTAAAGGCAGACCAATAGATTAATTGAAAAATATTCATTGCAAAATATTTTAGATATTCTATGCTAATTATTGGTAAAACTGATTTTCTTCTCCCTTTTCAGTTTTGATTGTCATCTGATTCTGTAAGTGATCCCAGATCTGTGATTTAACATGTTCATATAGTCATTAGCCATGAATCATTGACGAAAAATAATGTTTCTTCTTTTTCTCTTTTCCCTGTGTCAACAGGAGCTAACTACAGCCCAAAGGCTCTTTTAAGAGCCACAAGCACTGAGGATCTTTGGCTTTGTAAGTATGTTTTGACTATCAGATGCATTAACATATTGTAATGCATAACTTAGGGCTTTACACTTACATTTCTTTTTAGGAGCACTTAGGTAATTTTCTTATTTATTTAACCTTAATAAAAATTAAATAAAAAATGAAGTAAAACCCTGCCCTCTATTTAATATTCCGTTTCACATGGAAATACTTCACAACACTGGAGAAAAGTTGTTTGCAACTTTCTGTTCACTGGGACTTTAACTCAGAAGGGGCATGAATGCATTTAAATTTATGATAACAATATGTTATGTGATTAATGTTTTGAATAGAAGGTTTTGAATATAGAAATATTAAATGATTTAAATAACTGAAAAAATACTTTAAAAATTAAACTAAAACTGCCAGTAGGGGACGGCAAGTCACTGACTGCGTTTACATGCAGCCAATAACCCGTTCAAAACCGGGATATTAGCAATAACCCGGTCGCGCACGGCCATGTAATCACCGGCAAAAACCCGGACATGCTCATATCCGGGTTTTTAAAAACCGGGATATTATACCTGGGGTGCCCCTTTTCTAACCCGAATATTTGGTCTTGTAAACGCGTTTCGGCATATCCCCATCAAAATGTGTGTTCTGCGCATGTTCTATTCGCAAGGAATCTTGGTCTTTTGAGTAGAGACGGCGCATGAAAAAAACCCTGCGTGCAGTATAGAGGCACAGTAGTGTCAAGTGCTGCTAGTGGATCAGTACCAGCGCCAAAGCGCAAACAAAGACTATCGCTATCTGCCCCAAACTATTCATTATCCGCCTGCTGCTGCTGTTGTTGTTGTTGTCTTTGGATACAGGAAGAAGAATCGGAAATGACACATATTGCGTCTTGTTGTCCGTACGTCCAGACGCTAACCGTGCGTCGCCGTTTACATCGGGATTGGCGACTGATTACACATTCCATGCATACAGGAGTAACTCTCTCTGCTCACGCATGTAAACGGGTTATCCTGAATGTTTCAGAAACCCGAATAGTGACCTTAACCCGACCATAACCCGAATTCTAACAGCATGTAAACGTAGTCACTGTCTTTGTCACTGAATGATTCATTCAGTCAGTTCGATCAAATGGCAGATTTATTCAGGAACAAAGCAAGCGACTGTCTTTTTGAATGGGTCATTGACTCACTAGATTTGTTTGAAAACGCAGATTCATTCATAAACGAAACACCGCTGTGTAGTAGTGGGAAGTTTGGATCATTTTACTGACTCGGATATTTGAGTCTCGATTAGCAAAATTAAAGAATCTTTTTCGAGTCATTTCGTTCATTTCAGAATAATATAAATAAAATGGCATGCAATGCAGCCAAAGCCAAATTATAAGAAACCAAAATGTTTTATTAATTGATTAGTTGTTGGGTCAATTTGTCCCTTCCGGTCAAATATTGCGAACTTTCTGCAAACAGCAACAACAGTTTTAAGTTGTCAGTGCTGGCAAATAACCATGGTATAAGCGGGATTATCCATGGCTAGCTGTGCATTAAATGATTTAGGGTCATTTAGTTTTGGGTGGTTCTTTGCCTCCATGTCATTAAAATCGATAAATGCACAGGGCCGCTTTTAAAGATGACTACTGTATGTGTTAATATGAACATTTAAGACCTGTGTTTGTTTTTAGATTCTTTGTCAGGATCAATCCTGAATAGGGCACAAAGTGCACTGCAAAATTCGGTAAAAGCCGAAAGACAGGTGGAACTGCACAGAGAAAAGTTGCAGCCATCAACTCCCGGGTAGCAACATTCCTGCAGAGGCTTACGGAATTTGAATGGAAGACTGCAAATTAGGTAAGTTTCTAATGCAGGGCTGGACTGGGACAAAAATTTGGCCCAGACAGGCCACCACAATCAGTCAAACACCAAACACCAGTACACAATCTTTGCAGTTCCATTAAATATTTGTCCCTACTGTACTCAGGGTGCCTGTATGGAGCCAAAAGAGTCTCAATAAAGATAAATGCACACACTACATTCACATATGCACACACAGGATTCATACATGCACACACATGATTCATAAATACAAACACAGGATACACAAATGCGCACAAAATTTACAAATGCACACACAAAATTTAAAAAGCACAGAAGATTCACAAATGCATACAAAATTCAGAAATGCACACAAAATTCAGAAATACACACAATTCAGAAATGCAAACAATATTTACAAATGCACTCAAGATTCACAAATGCACAGGACAAGATTCAGAAATGTATTTCTGATGCACACACACATATACCTTGATTTACAAACTGCTTGCGGTCTGTGAACTTCACTGCATTTGTGTGTGAATTTTGAGACTCCCCTGACTTGGCTCAACACACATGCCTTTTTTTAAACAGGGAATGATCTGCAACCAATCAGATATCTCCCTTGTTTTAGCCAATCACAAGAACGCACTCCACGTGGGGGATTGTTTACTTATAAGCCAATCACATGAACGCGTGAATCACATAGCTCGATATGCCTGTGGGGCGGCATATTATAGCCTGAAATTGTATGAAAATACAGATGTTTAGATTACAATTCAGGTTTATTTTTTATTATTTTTTACAAAATATAAATTTAAAAATGTCTCAATACATATAGCCCAGTGACTGTAGAAAAAAAGTTAACCATGGATTCATAAATTTGCAATAGGCAATTATTTCATTTTATTGAAATATTTTAATGAAAGTAAAAAAAAATTTTACTCCTTTTTAAATATTTAAATATATCTAAATATTCTTTTGGATGCAATATAGAAGTCACTTTAATTATAATATTCGGTCCCTACATGAAGAGAGAGTCAGTGGTCCGCTGCGAGAGGAAAGTGACTCTCCGACTGCGAAAAGTGGGTCTCCGGCTGCATGAGGAATGTGAGTCGTTCGCTGAGGAAAGTGAGTTGCTCTCTGCGTGAGGAAAGTGAGTCGTTCGCTGCGTGAGGAAAGTGAGTCGTTCGCTGCATGACTTGTGAGGAAAGTGAATCGTTCGCTGCGTGAGGAAAGTGAGTTGTTCGCTGAGGAAAGTGAGTCGTTCGCTGATTGGCTTATAAGTAAACAATCCTCTTTGTGGGGTGCATTCTTGTGATTGGCTAAAACAAGGGAGATATCTGATTGGTTGCAGATCATTCCCAGTTTAAAAAAAGGCATTTGTGTGTTGAGCCAAGTCAGGGGAGTCTCAAAATTCACACACAAATGCAGTGAAGTTCACAGACCGCAAGCAGTTTGTAAATCAAGATATATGTGTGTGTGCATCAGAAATACATTTCTAAATCTTGTCCTGTGCATTTGTGAATCTTGAGCGCATTTGTAAATGTTTTTTGCATTTCTGAATTGTGTGTGTATTTCTGAATTTTGTGTGTATTTCTGAATTTTGTATGCATTTGTGAATCTTCTGTGCTTTTTAAATTTTGTGTGTGCATTTGTGAATTTTGTGCGCAGTTGTGTACCCTGTGTGTGTATTTATGAATTATGTGTGTGCATGTATGAATCCTATGTGTGCATATGTGAATGTAGTGTGTGCATTTATCTTAATTGAGACTCTTTTGGCTCCATATGCCTGTGGATCCTTTAAAAGTCTTAATGTCTTAAATTTGTTAATGAAAAGATAAGGCCTTAATCAGCGTCAAAATGTCTTAAATCCAGGTTTCAAAGGTCTTAAAATGCAACCACAGAGAAGATTAACATTTTATTTGCACTTGTTGCTTTCTGAAATGTTAAATCCATGTCAATGCATTGCGTGTTATGACTGCTTAAAGTTACTGATGCATTTGAGCAATAAAGAAATGTGGGTAAATGAGAAAAAGGCAAAATGCAAAAATGTAAGTTATTAAAATTGCATTAAAACATGCAAGATATCTGAATTTAGCACTTGCATTTAAAAAACTCAACAATCTTTCCAAATTTTTACGAGAATCGTGTAATTCCTTTGCCCAAAAGAAGAGAAAGCTTTAAAGAAATAAAAAATATGTAATTTACTCACTCTTATGTTGTTCCAAACCTGAATGAATTTATTTATTCTGTTGAACATAAAAGATTATATTTTGAACAATATTGGTAACCAAATAGACCTTTGAATTCTATGGTATGAAAAAATTAAATACTATGGAAGTCAATGGGGACCTGTGCATTTCTTAGAGACAAAACATGTAAAATTCATATCACATGTGCGGTGCTACCAAATCTGGTGCTGGTGCTACAATCTGTAGAACTTGCTGTGTGAGTGTGTTACTCCAAGGATGTAATTGTTTTGTTTTGTTTTCTTTCTTTATTTATTATCCCCTTTCTCCCTGTTTTTCTCTCTACTTCCCATATGCAGAAAGGAATTGATGCCACCTGACACCAGTGATCTGCTGTGATTGGAGGAGTGGAAGTTTGGAACTGTTTTGAAGTGTATTTTTGATTGTGAATTTTTTTTATTTTATTTGTTTTGTAACTTAGTTTTGTTTTAATTAGATGATTTGTTTATAATAAAATATTTTGTTTGACAAAAAAGCACAATAAACAATATGTTGATGTACATGGACTCAAGTCACTTTTTTTGGAATTTGTTAAATTCAATAGCATTAATGTAAAATATAAATATTAAAATATTGTAAAATAAATTACAATAAAATGACTAATATACTATTAATATATAGGGAATCATACTGTAAAATTAAATCACGGTAAGGGCATCTTACTGTAAAATTAAATCACGGTAAGGGCATCTTACTGTAAAATTAAATTGCGGTAAGGGCATCTTACTGTAAAATGAAATCGCGGTAAGAGCATCTTACTGTAAAATTACATTGCGGTAAGGGCATCTTACCGTAAAACACATTTACAGGTAAGCTACTGTAAAGGGGAACTTACAGTAACTTACTGGCAATAGTGCTGCCAGTAAGTTACCGCAAAATTACGATAAAAAGTCTAACAGTGTGGGTATCCACTAGGTGTCCTCAGTTCCCACGGTGTTTATCATATTATCACTTCCTGTCTCCTCATTTGGTCACCTTCCTCCTTGTTTAGGTAATTGATTTGTTCCTCACCTGTCTCCTGTTTCCCCATTATCCTTTTGTGTATTTATACCTGGTCTGTCTGAGTCTTTGTCACGGAGTCCTTGTTGTATGTGAGATACAGTTCATGTCTATTGTTTATCCGTAGTCTTGATCTTGCCTTGTGTTTTGTCTGTTTCTTGTCTATTGGATATTCTGGTTTTGACCCTGCCTGGACTGTTTACCCCTTTGGATTACCCCTTAATAAATATCATACCCACACTTGGATCTCTCTGTGTTTCTTGTTTCACCACACGTGACAGCTAAAGTGGCTCAGAGAAGGCATAATTTAGTCTGACTATTATTTGGCATGATGCCTTTACACTTAGTTTTAAGCTGCCACAGTGCAGACTTATCTTGGCTGTGTAAAGACATGGGTCATTGTCAGTGTTGCAGTTGCTGTGTACTGACTGACTTGACTGTTGATGTCACCTTCCGCTGCTGCGCCCTCCTGTGTGAAGAGTCAGAAAATGAGAGGTGATTGGTCCTCGTTCATGGCCAGATGTTTCTGTTTTATCACAAGTGTTCACTGCTGCAGTTATGTTGTCTGCCACTTTAATTGCTCAAGTTCTTTAAAGTCAGGTGAGTTCTGATTGTCTGTCAATGTTTTATCATTTATTATCTAAGAAAAATCATTATGAAAGCGATTTTAATGATATTGTTCCTTTGTGGTGTGAACTTCCTGGTTTTCTTAGAATTAGAATGGTTATTAAAACTTGAAAAGTATAATCTTTGGTTTGAACAGGTCTATATTCTACATAGATGCTTATTCATGAACATAGTTTGTTGTTGTTGTTTTCAATCCAAACATAACTCTGTGATGTGTAATGTCTCATGCACAAGAAGTGCCTAGTGCAGAGACACTGACCCACAAACAAGACACAGCAGATCCCTGGTTGCTTACTTCACGAGGTACAATGTGATCCTTATGTACTTTTAGAGAAGTTTACAGATTTGCTTGTGTGAACTACTACTTATAAATAGTTGCACTCACATTCGTAACCCTGCAAGGCATCACATTTTAAAATGGAACATCTTATTGAACATTTAGACAATTTTTATTTATTTAATATAAATATCAGCAGTTGCAGTTGATCAACATTCAGTAGTTTTAAAGTAAGTAAATAAATAAATACAGTTTGGATAATCAAGTAAATTGCTAATAAATGTTCATTTTGAAATATTCAAAATCTTCACCAGTCAGTCACTGGTTTTGTATTCACTGCATCTGTTTCTGTGTTTTGACTGGTGGTCTGTCATTGTGTCTGTACGACTCATCTCTGACAAGACTAATGCTGGGCCAAGCTGTGGACATCCCAGTCGCAAAGGTATCAGTGGAAAGGAAGGCAGTTCTGCAGATCCAAGCTCAGGACAAGCTGATCCAGCTTTAGGACTCTTGTAAATGCAAAGAGTGACTGTCAAGTTTACAGTCAAGTTTGCTGAAGACGCAAATACACAAAATAGCAATGTTGGAGAGCCAACAGCAAACAAGGATGACAAGAGAGAGGAGACCAACCACACAACCTCAACAAACAACAATCCTCCACTCACAAAAAGTTTGTTTTAGACAATCTTTACTGCAAATCCTTACTTGTCTTGTGATCATCCTGTCAGGTTTTTTTTTTCATTTCGCCTGTCATTATAAAATTGACTACAGAATGCCACTAACTTTTAAATTTTTTTGGTCTGCTGCTTTCAGATTAAATTTCAGGGGATCAGTGATCGGTGAAAGGGTTCTCAGGTGAAATTCATATCTATTGCACATACACTACCATTCAAAAGTTCTATATTATAAGAATATTATTAGACACATACTGTATGTAATCATAAAAAATACAGCAAATTATAATACTAATATATATATATATATATATATATATATATATATATATACACACACACACAAATATGTAATATTTATAAAATACATCAAAACTTTAAAAATTACAATTTAAATTAACTATTTGAATATATTTTAAAATGTGATTTTTTTTTCCTGTGATGGTAAAGCTCAGTTTGTCTATAGATGGCAAGAAATCTTTTGCAATATATACACACACACACACACACACAGTATATAATGGATTGGTTTGAATATAGTTTTCATCTTACTGGTAGGCGAACAGCAGCTGTTTGGGTCCAGGAGATTTTCCACTGAAGGAAAGAGCAGAAAGATATGGCAGAGGCACTCAATATCAGGAGACCTGTTGCAGAAATGACCTACGAAGGCCACTGTAATTCAAGGACAATAGTGAAACCAATAATTTTATTTTCATATTTTTCATGTAAGTATTCTCATATTTTATCACTTAATATTTACCTATCAAATGTTTTTGGTAATCAAGTAACTCCACACCATGTAGTGTTTTGTAAACAAAAAAATCTGTTTTAAAGCTTCTCAGCCTCATCCATACGAGCCAGGTGAGTTCATTCAGTGTTTTTGTCCTAACATGAAGTTGAAACTGGGAATCCATTACACCTCGCCAAGCAGGCATGTTGTAATCAATTGAAGAAGGTTTTAAACAGGTTATAAGATCCTGTTTAAAGAAGTAATCCTCTCCATTTTTCAGTGAAATTGTATTTTACAATGTATCTTACTTGTCTGATTGCACAATCAGTTCATAATTATAGATGCATCTGTCATAGTACTTGCTGTCTCTAGAATTGACTCTGATATTAAAATCTGGTCACCGATGGAGGAGTCTTCATCATTTAACAGAGTGTTGACAGAAGAGATTGGTGAACTCTAGTTTGTTCATTTATTATTCTATTCTTTCTAAGTAGAGTATGTTTATGCATGCAGTCAAACTTCATAAATTATCTAAATTCAGTTAGTGGGCTGTGATTTGCTCAGAGTAAGTTGTCTGTCTCCCTCTGCTATAGCATGCGGCCAGGTCCAAAAATAAGACTACTGACTTGTAGTGGGAATTCACCGTACAATTGCCAGTAGCCACTGAGTTTACCAATTACCACTGATAGGCCGGCGGTGCATCAGTATACACACTCACTTCAGGCAGCAAACTGATCACTTTCCTCACGCAGCGAACGACTCACTTTCCTCAGCGAACGAATCACTTTCCTCACGCAGCGAACGACTCACTTTCCTCAGCGAACGACTCACTTTCCTCACGCAGCAAACGAATCACTTTCCTCACGCAGCGAACGACTCACTTTCCTCAGCGAACGAATCACTTTCCTCACGCAGCGAACGACTCACTTTCCTCACGCAGCGAACGACTCACTTTCCTCAGCGAACGAATCACTTTCCTCACGCAGCGAACGACTCACTTTCCTCACGCAGCGAACGACTCACTTTCCTCACGCAGCGAACGAATCACTTTCCTCACGCAGCGAACGACTCACACAGCAAACGACTCACTTTCCTCAGCGAACTCACTTTCCTCACTGAACGGCTCACGCAGCGAACAATTCACTTTCCTCAGCGAATGACTCACACAGCGAATGACTCACTTTTCTCAGCGAATGACTCACGCAGCGAACGACTCACTTACTCTCTCTTCATGTAGGGACCGAATATTATAATTAAAGTGACTTCTATATTACATCCAAAAGAATATTTAGATATAATATTTAAATATTAAAAAATGTGTACATTTCTACCCCCCTAAAACAATTTAAAAATTCGACCACTGTATAAATACATTTGAATATATAATATTAATATACATATAAATTAAATTACAGCAAAGATTAAAAGCTTAATAATTTATTTTTTTAAGTAACGTTTCCAGGGGTTCACAGTTTATAAAAACGTAGTACTGGGGTTTTAGAATTTGCTCTACACCTCGACCTAACCTGTGCCTTTTTATTTTTTTATTGCTTAGCTTAGCTCTCACTATATATTATAATAGTTTATCTCATATTTTTTTAACATTATATATTTATTAGCTTACTTATTTATGAAATTGTATGAAAATAGTCATGTGGAGAGTCAGTGGTCTGCTGCGTGAGGAAAGTGAGTCTCCGGCTGCGGAAAGTGAGGCTCCGGTTGCGGAAAGCAGGCACGTGCACACATAGACATGAAAGGGGGCTTGAGCACCTGCCCTTTTTTATTCCTGGAGAGAAAGTGCCCTTTTTTCTGGGATGCTTTTTTTTTTTTTTGAAAAATAATATATATTTCTGTTTGCACACAGCTTCCCTGTCAAACAAATATATTTATTGAAATATAGTATCTAAATATCAGGTCAGGAGTTCTGAAGCGCTCCCTCTCCCCCGATTGTTAAACCCGATTGTATTGCTTCCGCTAAAGAAAATAGTCCGCTCCGTCTCTACGGTTAGAATCCTGTTAGTCCATAGCAAGGCTCTGTTTTTCATGGCAACGGTCTGTTATCCGCACAGCGGTCTGTTGGTTTATAACAGACCGCATTCTACATTGGAATACAACCAAGCCATGTAATAAAATAAGTTAATAAAATAAGCATATATCACCACCAGGTGATATGCTTTAGTTATTTTGTTTATCCTATTTACCTGCATTTCCCTGTCAATTAGATGCAAATGTGCGCATTTTAACTAGTTGACGCCTAATTTGCATACAAAACGTCCCCAGTTATTGACTTACATCAAGAGTCTTTCCCCCTGAAATTTAGAAATCTAAATTGGAGAATTTAGAAGAAATCTACAGATGTAAACAGATGGAGGATACACTCTAAAAAATGTAGTAAATCTGAGTAACTGAATCTGGTACATTAATAAATAAAACTGAGTAGAAATAAGTTAACATTAAACTTTAAAAATAACAATATTTATAAATTAACTATTTAAGTAATTTAACTTTTTTTATTTCCTCGAAACCTTTATAAAATAGTGTTCCATACCACCACAAATACACATGACATTGACTTTTATTGAATTTTTACTCAATTATTTTGGTAAGTTTAATTTTAAAGTGTTATGTATTCTGATAACACCAAAATAATTAAAACGATGTAGTGTCTTGTGCAAAAATAAACAAATTATTAGTAAAACACGCCCCTCTGTTTGATGCAGTTATTTAGGTTATTCTAAATATGAAGAGTTCAGATGAAAAATCCTCTAGGTGCCATCTGAAATTTCCTTCAATAATGATCATTTTTATCAAGCTTGTATGTTTATGTTCACTTATTTCACATCACTGGCAATGAAAATTACCTATTAATTGTCATTTAAGTTAAATTACTGAACTTAAATACGAGCTTGAAAAAAAAAGTTCATAAGAAAATTTCAGATGGCACTTAGAGGCTTTTGCATCTGAACTCTTCATATTTACTTGAAACTAGTAGCATAGAAAATGTTTTCAAAACAGTCACATTGTGGAATGGTTTCCTTTGCTGCTCTATAAACCTAGTGAATACTAAGGAGACCATGGTTTCTGTGAACTGATTATTTTGTAGACATCTTTTGAAAATGAAATGTGTGAATGCGTGGGTTTGAGGAAGTTAAAATTAATTAAGGAAGATAAAGTTAATTAACTTTTTTAATTATTTTTTTTGCGTTAATATATATATATATATATATATATATATATATATATATATATATATATATATATATATACTTTCTTGTTTAAAAAAAAAAAAAACTAATTATGAAAAGTGCCCTTTATTTCACTTGAGCCCCTGCCCCTCAAAATGTCTGTGCACATCCCTGGGGAAAGTGAGTCGCCGGCTGCGTGAGGAAAGTGAGTCGTTCGCTGCATGGGTCATTCGCTGAGGAAAGTGAGTCTTTAGCTGCGTGAGTTGTTCACTGAGGAAAGTGAGTTCGCTGAGGAAAGTTAGTCGCTGGCTGCGTGAGGAAAGTGAGTCGTTCGCTGTGTGAGTCATTCGCTGAGGAAAGTGAGTCGTTTGCTGCATGAGTCGTTCACTGAGGAAAGTGAGTCATTTGCTGCGTGAGTGAGTCGTTCGCTGCGTGAGGAAAGTGAGTCGTTCGCTGAGGAAAGTGAGTCGTTTGCTGCGTGAGGAAAGTGATTCGTTCGCTGAGGAAAGTGAGTCGTTCGCTGCGTGAGGAAAGTGATTCGTTCGCTGAGGAAAGTGAGTCGTTCGCTAAATGAGGAAAGTGATTCGTTCGCTGAGGAAAGTGAGTCGTTCGCTGCGTGAGGTGAGTATACTGATGCACCGCAGGCCTCTCAGTGGTAAACTCAGTGGATACTTGCAATTGTACGGTGAATTCCCGCGCGACAAGTCAGTAGCCTTATTTTTGGACGAGACCGCACGCCATACTCTGACTGCAGGTAATTCTGCGCAATGAGCAGATGAGATGCTTGAAGAGACCAGAAACACCATCACAGCCCCAGTCCCAGTCTCAGCCACATCAGAACAGGTCTGATTAAACCCTTTATCATCCCCTGTTTATGCTGATCACAGCATAATGCGCAGATATTTTTTTTTTTTTTTGTGCCATTTGCAGATCGTTTTGAAGGAGATCGATCAGAAGGCTGGACAGGAGAATGAAGAAAGAAAGTTATGAAGGTGCATATGAATAGTATGCAAGTATGCAAGGTTGTTTTCTCCACAGCATAAAAAAATAGTAATTGCTCATTTTAAAATGGCTCATTTTTGTTTTACAGTTCTTTTTTTCTTGCAGCTGCAGGTTTATTTCTCACTTTTCAGATTTGTTTCTTTTAAAACTCAGAAATGACATAAACTTGCAGAATTCAAACTTTATTTTCTCAGAATTGCACGTCTATATCTCTCAATTGAGACTTTTAAAATCAGAATTGAAAGTATATATCTCCTTATTCTGAGTTTAAAAATAAAACAAAATATCTGAAAAGTAAGATATAAACTCGCAGTTGCAAGAAAAAATTTTCTGATAAAAAGTTGCAATTATCTTTTTATTCTTTATTCGGCGTTGAAAAAAAAAGAAAAAGAAACTAAATTGTGAGCGATATATATCTAACATTGCAAGAAAAAGGTCATAATTGTGAGATAAAATGCCACAGTTTGGTGAGAAATTTTTATTGGGTTATTAGGTGCATAGCAAGCATATAAACAAAGTTACATTTATATTTACATTTAGTCATTTAGCAGAAACTTTTATCCAAAACGACTTACAAATAAGGATAAAGTTATATAAAATAAATTATTTATAATAAAAACCTGACAAATTGCTTTTTGCTGTTCATGAATATTCATGAATAAAAAACAATTAGCTAAAAGGCTTATACTGTAAAAGTAAAACTTCACTGTTTGCACACTCTTCTTCTCCTGCTGCACCAGTGTTGGCTGAGATCCTTACAGATGTTCAGCAGAACCTAATCATTAAACACCTTCACATACTGACCACTGGGAGAAACAGACTTAGAAATACAAGTGCTGTTTATTTTTCAGAAAGACAATTATGACAAAAAAGACAGAATAATGAATGTTTTTTAAAAGAATAATTTAAAAGATTTTTTTTAATAAAACTAAATTACAAAATGTTTACACCTTGAAATGCAATACAAAGAAAAATCATAATTTTACAACATTTATTTCCACTGTAGAAATATCAAATGTGAGTATCATGATTGTGTGCATATTCTTAAGTAGAAGACTATATGTGTTTTACGATGTTACAAGCAGTACTTGAAAACAGCACCACATGACACAAAGCTTTGTATTCATAATGGACTGTGGTTCATCATTTTTGGCAGGTTTAAACATTATTCATGGTTGTATGCAAACATGCAGGCCATGTTGTGACAATAATTATGACATGAAAATTAGACAAAGTAATACGCATACATATGTAAACAGTGCTAAACACAACAATTCAAAAGATTCTTTTTCCTGTGGGTCCCCTCCATCTGTACAAACACATTACACAGTGAACACCTTTACACAGCTCATTTATATTGAATAATGTGAAGTCACTACAGTTAAAAGAGACCGGGGCTAGTTGTCACAGGTACTGTATTACAGTAATTCTAAAGGTTTGTGTCAGACTTCTAGTTCCATAAATGCTTGTTTACATGGTGGTTTTGAAGACTTTGTTAATTTAGGTTTTTTTTTCACATTTTTGCAAATTCTGTCCTGCAAACTAAACAGAACTTAAACTGAAATTGAAATGTTTTTAGAACAAATTAATTTAGAATAGTGTATGTAGTTCATCCATTTGTATCAATTGGACTTCCCATTGACAAAATAATGTTTTAAAAAAATATTTCCTTTGAATTTATGTAGTATCATTAATTACTACTAATTAATAATAATTGTTTAACTGTTCAAAATTCTATGAATAATATGGGCAGAATTTTTCCTGAAAAAATACTTTTTGTTGCATATTTCTTTATTTTTTTGGCCTTTTTGTTCTTTTAGATAACAGGACAGTGAAGATTGACAGGAAAGTGTTTGGTGGAGTAAGATTGGCAAAGGACCCTGTGTCAAGATTCAAACCCAAGTTGGCTGGAGGTACAGTTGCACTATATATATATATCAGTGCCCTAACCACTAGGCTATAGGGATCGACAATGGTATATTCCTAAACAGAAATTTTCTTTCAACAAACCTATTCTGAGAAATATTCACTTGACTAATAAGCATGACAACTAGCCGCAGTCTGTTCTATACGGTATATATCGGGGGTGTCCAATCCCGCTTCTGGAGAGCAAGTGTCCTGCAGAGTTCAGCTCCAACCCTAATTAAACATACCTGAACTGGCTAATAAAGGTTTTACTAGGCATACTAGAAACATCCAGGCAGATGTGTTGAGGCAAGTTGGAGCTAAGCTTTGCAGGACCAAGTTTGGTGTATACATAAATTGTTTAAATTGGTTACTTTGCAAGAGAGTTCTTTTCCTCAAACAGCTAAACATAACTAGTTTTGAGCTTTTTCTTGGAGTTTTGGATGCATATTATAGCATCTTTGCTGTATGTGTGTTATATATGTAGTGATATATACACAGTCAGAATATATGCTTCATTGAGAATGTATTAAACAAATATCAGGCCATGTGAAGATTTATTTATGCACATATTTCCTCGATTTCATCCTCATCATCTTCAACCTTGTCATCGTTAACGATTCCCTCATCGATGCTCTCCAGACGGAGCCTCTGTCCATCTGGGTAGTGTGAGCTCCTCTGTGCGGGTCGACACGATGAAACGCTGTCAGTCAGAGACTCTGTACCGAACAGCAGAAGTCTGGCATCGCTCTCGATGGCTTTGGCCATACTGGATGCAAAGCTGTCAATCACCTGGTGTATCTCCGCCTTCACCAGGCATTGAGGCTGATCCTCATCTGCTGGAAAATAATGTACAGAATTGGAAATAAGAAAGAACTTTTTGTTATTTACAGAGGTAGTTGACTATACCTTTAGACTGCTGTTCAACCTGGTCCTCAAACATCACTGAACTCCTGCGCTTGACGACTAAAGCACTGTAGTGTGAGCTTTCTGCTCCTTCAGAACAGTTATCCAGCAACATGATATCTGTACCTGTGAGTGAACGTTACAAAACAAAACACTTTAGGTAATAGATTAGTTGTTTTTTAAGATACATTCAAATATATTTACATATACACCACCATTCAAGATTTGGGGTCCGTAAGCAGCACAATACAGATATTTAAAAGTAATGTTGAGCAGCAGATTAGCATATTAGACTGATTTATGAAGAACCATGTGACACTGGAAACTGGAGTAATGCCTGCTGAAAATACAGTCTTGCAAACGGATTGAATCAAATATATGCAGCTCTGGTGAGCATAAGTGAGGTATTTTAAATACATAAAAAAAAATCACCAACTTTTAAAGTTATATAAATATACAGTTTTATCTACACGCACCTGAGTCCTGGGAAAAACTAAAGCCAGTGTCTCCTGTGCTGCTGCAAGCACCTAAAACCTGGCCTCCACCAGCCAACATGGCCGTCAGATGCGGAGACATACCAAGATCTGCAACACAAAAACACTGATTTAAAGTCTGCATGAAATCAAAATCAAAACCATTTACTTTAAGTGCACATTACTAGTCTTAAGGTGAACAATTCATCTGTGTAAATTAATCCACAAAAATGTGTTTATGCAAAAATCTGTATTCTTCAGCCAAAATTAAATGAATGAATTATAACATTTATTTGAATTAATTAGTGATGGATTGATCGCGAGAGAGAGATGATTGCGTGTGAATTTCCTGCGCTGTGTCTTGCGTCTCTCTAATCAAACAATGAAGCTGTAAGTATAGTTACTTCAAAACAGTGATTTTACCTTCTTGTTGCTGAGGAATATAATGTAGCGATCCAGTATCTAAGATGTTTTATTAATTAAATGTGCTTAAAAGCAGCGATGGCAAAAAGTTTCTGTGCTCCTGAATGTTTCTGTGTGTGCGGGCAGCATTTAAATTTCTAACCTTTACTTCGGGGTGGCGTTGGTGCAGTGGATAAGACATATGCATTTGGTGTGAGAGACCCTGGTTCAAATCCACTGTGAGACACCAATGTGTTCCTGAGCAAGACACTTAACCCCTAGTTGCTCCAGAGGCGTGTGACCTCTGACATATATAGCAATTGTACGTCGCTTTGGAAAAAAGCGTCACGGGTAAACCTTTATGTAATGTGTTATTTTTTGGGTCGGTATTCTATCTCTATGTGTAAATGTAAACCTTTATGTAATGTGTTATTTTTTGGGTTGGTATTCTATCTCTATACATTAGAATAAACCTACCATAAATATTACAGACCCTAAATTTCTTTGTAAGCGGGTAAACTTACAAAATCAGAAGGGGATCAAATAAATATTTTCTCCACTGTATATATTCACACACACACATAACCACATATAAACATGAAATGATGTGCAAACTTCCCATTCAAACAATTGTTGTAAAACACTTCACCTGTGATTCGGTTAGAGATGCTAAAGAGGCGGGACTTTCTGTGGCGACTAATGAATGTTTCCCGGTAGTGGCGGTCAGCACAGCACATGCCAAGCATCTCCTTTCTTACAGTTTTATTCCACAGCCCGTATATGAGAGGATGACAGGCAGCACTGATGAACGACAGCCAGGTCACCATCGTCTCCAGTCCCGGTGACACACTTCCTCGCCCCCAAACTGCCTCGGTGCAGATTACTACCACATACGGCCCCCACGTCATCAAGAAGGTGCCGACCACCATCAAAATGGTGACCAGGGCTTTACACTGGCTTCCGGCGTAGATAAAACCTTTCCGGCTCCCGACAGAAGAAACCGAGGCGGTGGAGTTCTTTCGTCCGTTCCTATTGGAGGACGGGGGCTCCTGGACTACCACAACCGAGCCACAGTGCACCTTGCGAGCTTTGTGTCGTGCCACACGGAAGATAAGGCTATAGCACACCAGCATGGCAAACAGTGGAATCAGGCAGCACCATGCAACCCAGAATGCAGTGTAGCTGATGTCATGATACCAGGCAACAGTACAGGTCTTCTTGAGATGGTCAAACTCAAATGTGGACCAGCCAAACAGAGGAGGCAGGCAGCCCAGCAGAGAGTGCAGCCACAGGTAGACTATGGCCACCGCTGCACGATTCCCCGTGATCTTGATAGGGTAGACCATTGGGAACAGCACTGCATAATACCTGACAGAACACAAAACAGGGATGGTGTCGTTTTAGATATCAATATGTTCAAAAGGAACAGTTATGCCAATAAAGTCAAACTGCTTTTGCATGTGTTGTGAAACATGTCAATGATATCAAACCTGACATCAGTTGTATCTACAGCACCGTTTTTTTACATTTTATTTTTAGTATTATTTATTAATTAATTTTAGTCATGCAAATATTACTTCTTACCTGTCGATGGCAATGGCTCCCAGCGTGAGCATGCTGGCAGAGCTGATGAGCAGATACAACAGTGCTGTGAAGTTGCACCATACAACACCAAACAGCCATTCTCCATTAAGAGAGCTGGCAACGACAAACGGCAGCACCAGGACCGACAACAAGAGGTTTGAAAGCGTCAGGCTGAAGACAAACTTATTGCTTGGCGTTAAGAGGTAGGGCTTCCGATAAAGGGTCAACACAACGAGCAGATTGCCCAGACAGACAAACAAGGCAATGGCTAATATGACGACAGACTCCACGACCCAGGCGCTGCTATGTCTCACGTCTGTGGTGTTCCCCAGTAAGCTTTCATTGCTGCTGGTGTTCATGATAAACACGCTATGTCATCCAAATACAGACCAAGGATATGTTTGCAGAGGCTGGAGATCCATTGCTTGATCATCTCACAAAGATGTCTGAGAAAGTAAAAAATGCAGTTGGTTATGACTTTTGAAGTATATGTTCATTTAGAAACTTCTGTGCATTCAGTAAAGCTGAATGGGTTCTGAAGCAGTCAATCTCAAAGAATTCAAAAACACCAAAAAGGCAATTCTGTTACTTATACTACACTTATGATTTTTTGTTTTTTTTATAAATATTTTGAAACAACCTGTGACTTATATTTCAAAGGGACTTATATGATTAATTTAATGATCCAACTGCATTTGTATTTGTGTTGAATAATGAGATGTACATGAAACCAATTTTATTTGTATAGAGCATTTCCCAAATGCAGGTATTTCACTGTTACTGTTTATAGTAATAGTTGTTTATATTGAATGCCACTATAATGAAATGTTTACATTTTAACACTTTTTTGCTCATAATAGCTTAGTTTATATAGATACATTCAATATATTTACACAGGCTATACATTGTTTGGGGGACAATATTGGGCAGGATGTAGAATAACTTTGGAAAAAGTACTGAAAATAAGTTTTACTTTTTTTATTCTATTAATTGAATACATAATTTGGAGCCATATGATGAATTTGTTCATGAAACTTACAGAGTTAATTTGAATTATGGATAATTTTCATCATAACTATTTATTTTTTTTTGTCCATAGTCACTCTAATTCCCACTTTCTTTTGTTGTGTGGAAAAGCAACTTGGACATTCTGCAAAACATTGCAGGAATAAAATTCTTCCAGGTTTGGGGGAAGAAAAAAAAACATGAGGGCGACTATATATTCATTGTTCAGTTGACTGTTCTTTAATTTTACAATTGTAAGTGCTAAGGTACAAATGTAAGTGCTAAGGTACAAAATAACAACTTACAGCATTCCTTCTGAACACGGATCAGATAACAAAGGTGTAATAAAGCGTTTACCAACATAAAAACATATTATTACTAAGATTTACATACAAACAAGTTGTCCCGAGCAACAAGTTATTAAAACTAAACAGCTTACGATTAAATTAAAGTGAACTGCATGCAACTCCTTCAGAACTTGAAATGTTTAATTTGATATGACGATCCTCTTTACGTTAATATTGATGTATTAATCCCCAAACTGTAAAAACAATATCAAAATCTTAAGTATAGTTTAGTTTAGTGTTTTAGTATAGAGAATGATCAAATAGCTTATTAAAGGATCTCTAACAATTCAGATTTAACAAAGACCAAAACACAACGTTCAAAGTTAGTAACTTAAACTAAAAAAATAATAATCACTTTTCTCCGGACAGATAATAGGTAACGTAATGACAAATCCTGCCCAACTCACCTCGCTGCTCTAGATGCTAGTTATAAGCTTAAAGTAGTCTGTATCGTGATTTTATTCACAGTTTAGCGCTGTTGAGAGTCTAGCAGCGCAATGGCGGCTCGAGTCTCGTCTCTCTCGGTCTGTGTGAGCCTCTGTGTGGTCTGTCTCACGCTGGAGTCTCTTGTCTGGACACTACACAAGACAAAAAACTGTATTGCATTTCAGAAAGTTTAAAAACATGTATCACCGAAACCATACTTTCAAACGGTTTTGTGATGCACGTAAAGTTGCACGTTGTAGTTAACTTTACTTTTAACAAACTGTGTTCATAAAATACAGGTCACCGTAAACAAGAAGACTGTGGAGTGGGTTTAGATATTGCAGACATAAAAAGTGCGCGTTTAAACTCTGATTTGCAATTCTGTATTTATTTCCCTTCTTCACTTTTGGACCACCTAAGACGATCAAAGATTCCCGCAGGTGACGTCACACAAGTCACATGACTACGCTTTGGCCAATTACCGACTTCCAAACTGTTAAATCCTGCCCTTTCTGTTTTAGTCTGTAATCAGGGCAATATCGAAATTGAAAGATTTCCACGTCGCATATCTCAGTGACACGTATTCGAAGCAAATAATAAAGCCATTAACAATGAATTAATAAATAAATAAACACGCTTGTAGGTTACTGGATGCATATTTTATCATCGGTAATTATACGAAAATGTCATTTCGTGTCCCTCATAATCTCTAAAGTGTAAACAAATCATTATATTTCGTCATCAAATCATTATTTTTACGAATGTCCTAAATATTCAGAGACGATTATTTATTTGCATTAAGACATGGTCAAAGAACACACTTTGTTTCTTTCTTTATACAATTACAAAATTATTTAATGACAGTAAAATCGTGAAATAAAAGCTTTCATTTTCTGTCTATGAATAAAAGATGATTACATTTTCGATCAACCTTGTTTGATCTAAACGGTTTATATACTGTGTGTGTGTGTGTGTGTGTGTGTAAATTTCTACTCAAAGTTTGTTATTCTAAAGCTATTCTCAAAGCTATCTATATTTATAAAATAAAACGTCTATAATGTAATATAAATGGAAGTTGATGGGCGTCACGTAATATCGCGATATTTGGGATGCGGAAGTGCTTGTCAGATGATTCAGGTCATGTGGTGTAGTAGCTCGATTAGACGTTCTTTAAACAGACTCTGTGTGTAGTGTTAGTCAATAACAATTCATTTGAATCTCTGCGCGAATACATCTATCGTGGAGACGTTTCTTTCATCATGCAGAACGTCATAAACTCGGTGAAAGGCACTGCTTTGGGAGTGGCGGAGTTTTTAACGCCAGTTTTGAAGGTAAGGCGATGATTGTTAGCATGATCCTGTAGCTGCAGCATTAAACAATGGGTTTAATGAGTGTAAAATTCGAGCATTTATCTATAAGCAGAAATGACTGAACCTATCCTATATTGATGTCAGCAGAGATCAGTACGAGCAGGTGTGCATGTCACAACATTAGAAAACATGCAACCTGTCAGATGGCCCAAAGTTCAATAGACGCCATATATATTTGACTGTGACATATATTTTAAAATAAACGGAAAAAAGTTTGGAATTGCACGGAATTTGAAATGAGATTTAGTTAAGACCATAAATATGTAATGTTTTCTTCGTGGAGTGATGCATAGGATGCCACATCACTCAAAGTTATGTCAAATGTGCAACAACACGGTGAACAGCAGTGCATGCTAATCTATAGACTCATTTACTGTAAACATTGTTTAATGTTAGAACTAAAATGTATTAGATTTTTTTCTTTCTTTTAACTTGTTATAATGGATGTGCATTGTTATGAATTATGCTACATTTAATTACATAGACAATATATACATGAATGCATAAACTGATCAAATGTATAGTGTGAATGCAGTGTAAGTAGCTATGAATAAAAGCATCTACAAAATGCATACATGTAAATTTAGATGTGAATGTATTGCTACAATTTACCACTATAAATTAATTTACATTTACATATACTCTAAACGATGACATTTTGTGCAGTGCAAAACATTATAAATTTTTGGGCCATATCTATGTTAACCAACATTTGAATTAAGATTTAAATGAGCAAATAAGGAATGGATAGTTTGTCAACTGGCATTTGAGATGGCAAAGCTGTCTCACACACCCAGGCCATCTACATTGTTCAACGCTGTTATAAAGACTAGTTAGAAAATGAAAATAATTTTGATGTATCTCCCTTTTCCAGGAATCTAAGTTTAAAGAAACTGGGGTTATAACTCCAGAGGAGGTGAGTGTGCATTCTGATTTTGCTAGGGTCTGAAATACGTTTTTACACATAATGATTTAAGAACAACAGTGTTTTTGTGTTTTGTACAGTTTGTTGCAGCCGGAGATCATCTGGTTCATCACTGCCCCACATGGAAATGGCAAGAAATCACACACACACACACACACACACACACACACACACACACTATTCTTTCCATCTTTGCTATAAAAAAAAATAATAATAATTTTGCCAAAGGGAGGTTTTATCAGATTTAGATTAAGATTGTCAGGTTTAAATTAAGATGTCTTAAATTATTTAAAGTAATTAAATTAAGCTAAAACATACTCAAGGTAAACAAACATTATATTTATTAAATAATATTATGTTCCCTCAATTTGTGTCACTTGGAAAACCTTGATATAGGAGGGAATTTTCATAAAAATCAAGTATTTTTTTAATAAAACTTCACATGAGTAAAATTCTGTAGCTTCCTCTTTTTTTTTTTAATGCCCATTCTCTTTTGCGGCTTTTTACAGTGTTGAGAATAGATTTTCTTTACTTTTAGGGCATCTGGAGAAGAAGCAAAAGTGAAGCCTTATCTGCCCAAAGACAAGCAGTTTCTGTTAACCCGAAATGGTAAAGGAAGTGAAAATATGATTCAGTTTCTAAAACGTACATTCCCAAAGTATAAATCAGTTGTAATTGTTGTGTGAAGCTGTGATGAATGTGCTACAGCTGTTTTGTAAATGTCACAATATGGGTCAGTCCCATGTTACAAGCGCTGTAAACAGATGGAGTACTCTGACGAGCTGGAGGCCATTATAGAAGAGGATGATGGAGATGGAGGATGGGTGGATACCTATCATAACTCTGGTATGAAACCGAATCTTAAAACGCGTTAAAAGCACGTTTTTGTCATGCTTAAGTTTCTGACAGACATTCTCATCGACTCTTTTTGTGTTCCTAGGTGTTACAGAAGCAGTTCGGGAAATCTCACTGGATAATAGGGTAGGCAGCCTCACAGTAATCCACAAGTAAACCACGCCACTCTAGTCCATCGATTAACATCTTGTAAAGCAAAAAAACTGTGTCTGAAAGGAACAGTTCTATCATTAAGATGTTTTTAACTCTTGCTTCTGGCTAAAATACATATCGTCTATCTGTAACTTTGCTTTCTTCAATTAAGAAATCTGAAGAGAAATATGCACAGATCAAGCATGCTTTACAAGTGAAAACTTCTATAAACAAATATGTCGGTGGATTTTAATGTGAGAGGACAACAGGGATGGACTTTTCAGTGGAGGAACTGTAGTTATGAACTACAAACACACAGGTTTTCATTAAACAAGACATTAATTGATGATGGACTGGAGTGGTGTGGATTACTGTTTTGTTTTTATCAGCTGTTTGGACTCTCTTTCTGACGGCACCCATTCACTGCAGAGGTGAGCAAGTGATGTAATGCAAAATTTCTCCAAATCTGTTCTGCATTCGATCTTCATCTTGAATGCCCTGAGGATGAGTAAATTAATCATATTGTGTTTATGTAAAATATACTGTATATTGTTTTGGATGTGAAGGGCAATATGAATATGAACGTGCAGCCGGGTGCATGTGGAAATGGTGATGAAGATGATGATGACGAAGGAGAGCCAGCAGACATGGAAGGTAGCTCTGAATGTTTTAAATGTGTTTTTTATTTTCATGACACATCATCAGTTAGTAGTAACAGCCATAACTGGTAATTGTATACTTTATATTTTATGTTTCAGAATATGAAGAAAGTGGACTTTTGGAGACAGATGAAGTAAGAAATTATCCTGGACATGAGTTTTCAACAACAAGATTTGCTTTTGCAGAATTATACATTCATATTCTTTGTTTAGGCAACTCTTGACACAAGTAAAATGACTGATTTAAGTAAAACCAAGACAGAAGCTGGAGGGGAAGATGCCATTTTACAGACAAGAACCTATGATCTTTACATCACATATGATAAATATTACCAGACGCCAAGACTATGGCTGTTTGGATATGATGAGGTAACTTTGCTATATTTTGATTTTATGTGATAGTAATGTGATTTGATGTAAGCCTGCTTTAGTCTGTTCACTAAAGTGAAACACATTTTGTTAAAACCCTGCATGATGTCCTTATTTTTCAGGACAGACAACCTCTAACGGTGGATCAGATGTATGAAGACATCAGCCAGGATCATGTTAAAAAAACAGTCACCATTGAGAATCATCCCAACCTGCCCCCACCTGCTATGTGCTCTGTGCATCCATGCAGGTATATACAAACTTTACATGCATTTAACTCTCATTTACAGTCAGTGAACTAAAAAGCTGCTCTCTTGATGTTATTCGTCAGACATGCAGAGGTGATGAAAAAGATTATCGAGACCGTGGCAGAAGGAGGAGGAGAACTTGGGGTCCATATGTATCCTTTCTATAAAAAAAATAGAATACAATATTAAATGCTAGTTGGAATACAATATTAAATGCTTAAGCACATACACTGTTGTTCAAGTCTAGAGTCTGTGTGTGTGTGTGTGTGTGTGTGTGTGTGTGTGTGTGTGTGTGTGTGTGTGTGTGTGTGTGTGTGTGTAATGTAAATTCCTGTGATGCAAAGCAGAATTTTCAACATCAATACTCCAGTCTTCAGTGTCACATGATCGTTCAGAAATCATTCTAATATGCTGATTTGCTGCTCATGAAAACAATGTTGAAAACCGTTCTGCTGTGGAAAAGTTCTAAAGAACAGCATTTATATGAAATAGAAAACTTTTGTAAGTTCCAACCCTCTACATTGTGAGTAAATCAATCGCATATGCGGCTAAATCTTCACTCTGGCGACTAAATGATGTCTAATATTAGCCAATGGCTAATAGATTCTCTGATTTTACTCACCAGCGTGTGAGTTGGAGGCTAAGTATAAGTTTAGCACAGATATATTTTCACTAGCCAAACACTCTCTGACTGAGTGCTTCAGTTTCACTCTCCGTCAAGCGATCTGTGATATTTTTTAGTTCATCACAACTGCGTCACTTTCTCTGACATGTGCAAAGTGGGCAGAACTAATGTGCAAACGGCAATCTCTTATTATCGTCCATTTTTATTTCAGCAAATCAGTTCTCGCGAACGGACACAACCTGATTAATATTCATGAATCCAGCAGCTCGATCATCCTTAGTGCATTTTTTACTGTTCTTGTTAGTAGAATTCAAATTATTATTATTATCATCATCTTATCAGTATTAATGTTCATTGTTTCCCCAATTATTATTATTTATTTATTTTTATTTTTTTAACAGAAACATTAAATGACAAAGCACTACTACCAGTCCTAAATTCAGTTAAAATGTCTGTGCATTTATACATGGTTACCAATTTCATTATAATTACTAAAGTTCTATCATTAAATAGTACTTGATTATCCAGATATCTTATAATGCATGACTGACTGATGTTAAGAGTGTACTTTCAGGTATTTAAAAAGCTGTGCCATTTTAAAAACATATACAGTGTGTGTGTGTGTGTGCATATACTGTGTATATAGATAGATAGATATAGATATAGTATATCAGTCTGGCGACCCTAAACTTTTGAATGTTAGTGTGCACTTGTGTGCTTAGTAGTGTGCCTAAACTACACACATCTTGTAGACTTATTCCTGATGTTTATGCCGTATTGAACAAATGTTTATGTTGGCTCATTTTTTAAACACCGTTTCCCTTAACCTAAACAACTCTAGGTATCTTCTGATTTTCCTGAAGTTTGTGCAAGCTGTCATTCCTACAATAGAATATGATTACACAAGGCATTTCACCATGTAACTCACCGATACGCCCTCAAATATGACAAGTATTGTAACTGCATTGAGGAAGCAGTGACAATATAAAACTCAAAAGAGACACTGTCCTGGAAAGATGCTGGGATTGTTCTGTGAAATGTTTGGAGGGGATCTGCTGAATCACATTTAAATCCAGTTTTCTCTACTATTCTTCAGCTTCATCTCTGTATTAGCCACTTGCTCTTAATGCTGTCCTGAAACTAAAAGTGTTTCATTTTATATTTACTTTTCAAAAAAAAAAAAACTATGTGACACATAACGAGACATTCTCTTGTTTTAATGGCAAAAAATAAATGGCTGTCAAAATATGTGGGTGTTGTTTGTATGATCAGAATCATTTTGTGTGAGCTGAGCTTTGGCTGGTGTTGGACGTGTCTACTTCCATTAACACATTGTTCTTTGAATGTTAGAATCACTGTCTTGAATCCAGACCATTTTTGTGGTAAAACATATTCACAATCCACAATTAGGCATCTGTAGAAGGGATATATACCACAATTATTTTATGTGTGGATTTTAACATATTGTTGACAGTACAAAAGAGAAAGATAAGCTGGAAAGGATTTCAACCTGTTTCAAGCTTATGCGTTTCTGTCATGATGGTCTATTGATAAACATTCAAATTTACATCATAAATATAAGTCTGTTTAGTCTTTTAAGGTGGTTGAATGCATTCTACGTTTTAATGCAAAACTGAAAAATCATTATGCTCTTAATTGTTTGACCCTCAGTTAATAAAACTTTTTAAGCAGATTTACTATTTGTATTCGCTACTAAGGCTGGAGAAATTCATATAACATATTACTCTTTAAATATCAAGGGCAGCATTGCCTTAAAGTAAAAAAATAATGTGTATATATATATATTTGTGTGTGTGTGTGTGTGTGTGTAAATATATTGTATGCGGGATTGAGGATACTCTGGTCAAATCTTATCTCATCGGGCCCTGTATGATGAAGGGCTTATTTTGATTTGATCACTAATGGTAATGTCTTCTCCAAAATATGTTTTTATATATAGTTGTTACAGTTCTGTCTAGCCCAAAATGATTTATTACGATAACTGCAGTTTGCGGTTACTGTGGCATGAAAGAAAATTAAACTCTTCTGGCTGGTGGCGGCAACATGTAAAGTGGGCGTGGCTAGTACGGTGTCGCTCCGCCCATAACTGCTCTCATTGGCTCGGTCACATTCTTAAGGGAGATTTAGAATAAATTAATGTAATTTTGACACTACAGTAACAAGTCAGGACACAATCATAATTCTGCAACCAGGGAACAGTGAGAAGATTTAACTTTCAAATTTCATTTAAAAAACATCCAATGGATGAACATGGAGGCAACCCAACAAACGGAGAAAACAAGCAAAAGGTGATGTTTGTAAAGATAAAGGATTTCTTAAGTATCTGTGTCAGTTTATTGCAGTGTAAAGGTTTTAAGATGTCTTTGTAGTCTGTAAGCTTAACTGTGTTATATAAGACTATAGAATACAAATTAAAGAGACTTTGGTTATATGCTCTTGCTTTTTATAAATTTTAGCTTGAAAAATATCCGATTGACATGACGCCAGCATTTTGAAACCTAACTGACAGTGATTACGTCATACTGACTGACTTTGTCTGAGATCGGTCTTTAATTAAAATAGTTTCTAGATTTCCCTTTGAATATATATATTTTTTGCTTTCTCTATTATATCTTTTTTCTCTATTCTTTATCATGCATTGGAGGCGCAAAGCTATATTAAACACACTAGAAGTAGCCAGTTACATAAAACTGTAACTAACCAAATTAATCCTAGACTGACCTAGACTAACGTTAGTTATTTAACATATATATATATATATATATATATATATATATATATATATATATATATATATATATATATATATATATATATATATATAGCCTGTCACTTGAAGGGTCTTGACCTTCCGAACTGTACCTATCCATTAAAATCATACAACGTCAGAATTTTGAAATAATTAGTTCTGTATAAAAAAAAAAAAAACATTTTTTATTTTTTTGATTAGTTTCAGGACCTATTGTTGTTTTCTGTTTGCATCTGATATTTCTATTCAGGTAATACCAATGATCATATTAGAGTTACTTTTAATAGATTAATTCTACCTGTGTGTCAGATTTGTTTGTTATACTTTATTGATTTTTTTCTTCAACACACTTGTTTTCATAGACTTACAGCATGGACTCAAAGAATGAGAATGAAGACACAACAGAGGAGACTGAGAACAATCTGGTGCCTCATGAAGTGCCAGTCAGTATTTATAGATAAACAGATACATTGGCTGATTGATCCCCCCCCACCCATAACTCCATACTGTAGTTTTAAGTACAATTATGCTATTATAAAATATGTAAATGGTAATAACAAGGATTGTCCTAATGTTTAGCAGTGTACATGCATACAAATACTACATGATGTCAGAGGTATTTGGCATATGCATATATAAATTAACTGAAGTGCACCTCTACAGTACATTCATTTTTTTATAGTATATTCCGACATCATCATATTTGCCTACAATGCTTTTGCTTTCAGACAGGAGTTCTGACTGTACATATAAAGGATTGCAAAGTGTTTCCAAACATCTGTATCCTAATATTTCCCAGCATCTCAAAATAAAAATTTTAAATATTTTGCAATTTAAATAATTTTAATAATAATTATTATTTTTTTTTTTATTTTTTTGTCATCGTTTTCCTTGATCACTAATCCATTCTACACAAAAGACTTTCAGTTTTTTCTCAGGATATCTGTTGGGGGAAAGGAAAAGTGCACCAAGCTTCAAAGCAACAAAGATGCCAGAGCAGGCAAAGCAGATTTCTCACTTTGCTTTGATGAGTGGAAATACTTCTCCATTCAGGTTTGTCACTACCCTGAATTATTCCACATTTCCATGGAGTGAACAGTTTTTGATGTGTTTGCTGAATTTATGTGTTCTGATCTGATGTTAGAAGATCTGTATCACACAGTTATGTTACTATTATATACTGATTTGGGCACAACATTTTAATCCAAAACACTGATAAAAAAATTATATTCAGCCATTTTTCAGTTCTCAAAAATTGTGTTTGTGTGATGTGCTTATGTATTTTCACTCAGCTTTATGCCTGTTTTTACTTTTTTTTTTTTTTATTCAGATACCTGAGCAGAATTCCAGTGCTGTGAATCCCAATCAAATCATGGTGGAGCTTCTTTTCTTTGAGCCAGCAGCAAGAGATCCTAAACCAATGGGCAGCGCTTTCTTCAATGTGTTGAAAGTTCTCAATGTATGGCTTTTTTTTATTTTATTTTTTACAAATTCTCAAACCTCTTGATGAATGAAAAATAATGATGAGATTATCTTTATCCAGGAATCCATTGTCAGTCACCAGTTTAATGTGATGCTCAATAAGCAGGTAACCACCAGGTTTACTGTTGTTTGTGTTTGTGTGTGTAAAGAAAAACAACACTTAAATTTGGCATGGAAATTAAATTAACTCTGTTCATGTTCTAAATGCACCTTATTGATTTGTTTCTTTTTTTAATTTCAACATTTGTAGTCTTTGATAGGAAGTGCTAAATCTTAAGAAAATGTCAATTATCAATCTATGAATGTCAAATTAAGTATTGACTAAACAGTATATCCTTTTTTAATTTATTTTTTAGGCTTAGCAATATGTATAAGAAATATTGTAATAAGTAATATGTATGTAAGTTATATGTAATAAGAAAATATTAAGTGTATTTTCAAACATTAAAAAAAGTAAATGTATGAGAAGTATAAATCAGAACTATATAATTGGTACATAACTGGTAACAGGTTTGCAGATTTATCCTAAGATAATGTGTAACTAACTGCCCATCTTATATAAATTTTATGTTACATAATTGTTTATCTACAAATTCTCACTACAAAACGACCAAATTGTGCTCTATTCTAGGAAAGTGCATTGTTGGGTTCATGTGTGAGAGAAAAAAATATTATTTTCTGTTTGATTGTAGGTTGTTTGCAAGTTAGATGTTGAGATGGCCATAACATATGGGTCATTTGGTTATGGACACTCTCATCAGGTCAGTAATATTACTTAAGAATGCTGTAATGTTCTATATATAAGCTCTTTATGATCAGTTAGACATAAGCATTTTAGAATGATAAACTGATCATAATTGTGTTGTGGTGTTTCTTTAGGTGAAGCATCCTGAAAGGACTGTGGAGGAACAAGTGGAAAAATCCCTTTTTCCCCGCTGTCCTTCAACCGACAACCTCCATGATCCTGACCAGTGAGATTCCCTCCTAAAATAAACAGTCAAATTACTGGTTTTTCACGTGAGCCACTAAACTTGCTTCTTTTTCTTCTCTTTCAGTAATGAAAAAACCACTCAGTCAGACATTATTTCTCATTTGATTAAAAGAGACAGCCAAGGAGGCAGAGATCCCAGCGATCTTATGGACCAAATAGAGAAGAGAGGCAGGTGAGAACTATATTTTAATGTTTAATTCAATGTACATTTTTGTAATGTCATAGGCTACACTGTGTTAATAGTAACCTCTGTAAAGAAATAGTTCATCCAGAAATACTTATTCTGTAAATGAAATAAAGCTGAAATACAAATACAAAAAAATTAATATTTGATGAAGAACTCTTAAAAAACACAACACTATTAATAGAATAACAATTAAAGCTAAATAGAAGTATAATAAAAATGGCAAAAGCTCATAAAAAAAAATAATTTAAACTTGAATTACATAATAAACTGGAACTACCGATTATCAAACCTGTATTGTTACCTAAAATTAAAACAGAAAATATATATTTAAAAAAAATGTTTTTGATAAATGAAGTAAAGCTGAAATAATGAATAAATAAAATATAAATATTTCATAAAAACTTGAAAAACGTAAACACAAATGAGAAACAATAATGAGTTAAATTAAAATGACAAAAACTGAAATAAAAATAGTGAAAGCTAAATAAAAATATTTGAAAAATAATACCAATGACAGAAGCACCTAACAAAATCACTAAAAATTTAAACCTGAAAGTAAAATGAAAACTTAAATGTAAAAATAAACTATCTGAACTTTTATTAAATTCTGTTGCTGCATTTAAATTCCATCGCTTTAATGTACTTGTTTTATCTCATACATGTAGGGCATAAGTTTGATTTATTTTGCTGTAATTATTGTTTAGGACTTAATTTCAATGTCTAAAATCAGACCAAAATAGCTTTAATTGTGTTTTACTGTTGAGGAATATAGCTAAGAGGATGTCACTTGATGATGTCATAATTTGGAATTTTAGAATGTTCCGCCTATAAAAGCAGCAAAGCTGTCAGATTCTAAATCATTTCTGACTGATGCTTCTGACTAAGGCATTCCCTTGCAGATACAACAGTTGCAACAGCGATTTTTACTTCGCATTTGTGATTTGAACATTGTGAGTTCCACACAGCGGTTTGCTTTGGACCAAGAGCTTTTTAACAAAAATCTTCTTTCAGAGACAGTCAAAATGACCACCAGTTATGATTTAGGTGATGTTAAAGGTGAAAGAGACCAGTCAGGCCCTTTGTTTGTGGGTAATTTGCACCCACATGTAACCGAACAGGTGCTTCTTTCAATCTTCCTCCCATTTGGACCAGTCTGTTTTGTGAAAGTATGCAGAGACAGAGCAACCAACCTCCCTCGTGGGTTTGGCTTTGTTACTTTTGCACACCATCACGATGCACAAAATGCCCTAAATGCTATGATTTTTTCTGAGCTCTTGAGCAAACCCATGCAAATCAAGTGGGCTAAACGCGATTCTACTTTGAGAAAAAGTGGGATTGGAAATATAATTATTAAGGGCTTAGCAAGAGACATCGATGACCTTGCTCTATATGACACTTTTTCATACTTTGGGGAAGTTCTCTCCAGCTGAGTGGTCTGCTACAGTAATGGTCAACCAAAAGGCTATGGTTTTGTCCATTATTCCACACCAGAGGCTGCTGAATTGGCAATTAAGAAGCTAGACGGTATGCTCCTAAATGACCATCTAGTTTCTATAAGTCATTACAAGTCCTACGAGGAACGCCAGGCGAACCAAAATGAGAATTCCAAATGCTGCAAAAGAAAGAAAACAGTCTTTACATATCAAACCTGCCATACAGCTTGGGCAGTGAGGAGCTGTGCTCCCTGTTTTCTGCGTTTGGATATGTGACCAATGCAAAGGTTATTATGAACAACAGTCAGAGCATGGGTTATGGATTTGTTTTATATTCCTCGATTAATGATGCCATTATAGCTGTATCATTAATGAATGGCTGTATTGTTGGCAACCGGCCAATGAAAGTTGCTTTCTCCCATGGTGCAGAAAAAAGGAAAGAGAACCATAGCAAAGAACAAAAAACAGAGACAAAAAATCTTTAGCCTATTAAAAATGCTTATCCTATTCTTAATAATATCAATCAATTAATTTCTCCCAATGTTTTTTTTCTCTCTTTCTCTTACTCATGGAATTTGGGTTCCTTTCCACTGTCACCTTTGGCTTGCTTAGTTGGGGACACTTAATAAGGCAATATGGTAATTGCATGGTCACTATTGGATAAAAACTGAAGTGATCTGATGATGACATCACTGTTTTCTCCAGAGCTGCTATAAATAAATGATCAAATAAAATAAAAACATGTGCAGAGATTTTTGTGTATGTGTGTGCGTAACAATTTATAATTGTAATGATTAAAACCTTCATGTTCGTCCGGAAGGAGGCGGGAACCGGCGGACAATCAACATGAAACTTTAATTACAAAAATAAACACAAAACAGCGCACCAGCCCCTCACGGACGACTGGTGCGCTCAAATAAAAACCAAAACACAACTAAAAGCCCAGGCCTGGTCCTCTCTCGTCCTTCACTGTCGTCGCTCCAGTTTTATATCCTTCCATCTCCTCTGTGGGACTCAAGACCGGTGGTGGGTCGCAGGTGTTGCGGATTTCCCAATCACTTCACCGGCCTCACTCGTGTTCCCACATCCCTCGGCCCCGCCCCACTCGTCACATACCCCCATCGCCCCTCGCAGGCCGGGGGGTACTCCCGAGACTGCGCTCTACTCCCCCCCCTCCCTCCGGGGGGGACCGCTCACGGGGACCTGCGGGAACCTGGGGGTAGGACAGACGAGGCGAGAGAAACGGAGATGGAAGGAGGAGCGACAGAGACGAGAGAGGATAGAGAGGGAAAAAAAATAAAAAATTCCGGTTCCCAGACTCACTGCTGCTCGGCCCTCCACCGGCTGGGTGATCTCCTCCGCGGTGCCTGGCGGTGGCACTGGACGGCCCTCGGCGGACGGCACGTCACTCCTCCGCCGCCCGGTGGACGGCGACGGCTCCTCCGGTTTTGGGCAGCCGGCAGGAGTCCCCCGTTCCCTGCTCCTCCGGATTCCTTCACGGAGGCAGCAGGCTCCGGCCCTCTGGCGAACGGCGCCGACTCCTCCGCTCCCTCACGGACAGATAGTGGGCGGTCGGCAGCGAGCTCGCCCGTCCCCGGCAACTCGCTCCAGCCCACCGCCTCGAGCGTCCATGGCGGCATCCTCCTCGCCTGCTCTGTGGCACCGCGGATTCCCCACAGCGGCAAGGGATCTTCAGCAGCGCGTCCCTCCTTCTCCCGGGTTTCGGCACCACTGTAATGATTAAAATCTTCATATTCGTCCGGAAGAAGGAGGCGGGAACCGGCGGACAATCAACATGAAACTTTAATTACAAAAATAAACACAAAACAGCGCACCAGCCCCTCACGGACGACTGGTGCGCTCAAATAAAAACCAAAACACAACTAAAAGCCGAGGCCTGGTCCTCTCTCGTCCTTCACTGTCGTCGCTCCAGTTTTATATCCTTCCATCTCCTCCGTGGGCCTCGAGACCGGTGGTGGGTCGCAGGTGTAGCGGATTTCCCAATCACTCCACCGGCCTCACTCGTGTTCCCACATCCCTCGGCCCCGCCCCACTCGTCACAATAATGATTAACTTACAGAACCTTTCTAATATTCCTTCTTTACTAGCATGAGTCTTTTTAACCCATTCATTTCTGACACTAAGTTCTGAAAAATCTTCACACGTTTAGTTTGTATTTTAAGATGTGAGGGTAAAAATGTCCCATTGACAGCATTGTCAATGTCATGTGTTTTTGCTGTTTTGCCAACAAAATTAATTATGTAAATATGCATCAGAATACAGTGCATAGTCATATGACCATAGGTTTTAATTTTTACTTGACAGTCGTTTTACACTATTTACAATGTATTAAAAATAGCTGTGCAATGACTCTTTAGATCCCCCTTTTGTGGTGCCCCCAGGTTACGCAAGCTTTATAAAACTCTAGAAAAATGTGAGATGAAGCAAGATGTTGTTCAGTTTCTGGAGAAACTGGTTCTGAGACAGGAGCCCGAATCCCCCTGGACAACAAACCTGGAATCAGAAAAGCAACCAAACACATCAGCAAGTCCAGTCCTGTAACCCTGTAAACGCACAAATGTAAGTTTTTCCATATGTAATCACTACCCTTTTAACCTATGACTCCACTTTCACAGGATAAAACTTCACCTTAAAATGAAACATGCCACATTCTCCAACAGAAAGAATCAGAAGACAGATGATTATGAGAAGATGTGGTGTTTAGAGCAGTTTTTGATCTCTTACACAATGTGTGTGAATGTTTTGCTTATGAATGTCTCAATAAAGACATCTGGATAATAAATATTTGTTTTTGTTTTACTTATAACCTCCATAATACCGGAGGCGTGTAGTAACGGAACTATTCCTCACGGAACGTTTTAATCTCCGTTTGTTTTTACGGGGAATGTGCGTCAGTCGAAACGACCCCTTGTTGGTAAGTAAGTAGATACTGGTAAAGTCTTTACCCATGAAACATTTAATACGTTATCTAAAAGTTGTTATGTAATTAAATGTCTATCCGAAATATTAATTTTACCCGCTGTCATTTCTTTTATGCATACCGCTCCTGTTACGCGTTAGAAAATAGAAACGAAATTTGATTTGAACCTCATAGTTCATCATGGTTGGTCTCGGTCAAGACATTCGGACACTAATCCAGTAATTATATATTATATCTAACTTATCATTAAATGTACCATGATTAGTAACTGTGGTAAAGTTAACTGTTTTGCAACTAAGAAATCTGTTTTTCTAAACGTTTAAAGTGATATATTTCATCTTTTAATAATTAGTATTTAGTAAACATGGATTGATTATAAGAATAGTAATAAGAAAGCACTCGTGTATTAACTTGTGGCTGTGCTGATCTAAACTATGGTTGCTGTGCGTAAACATGTTATTGTTGATATGAAGTAGATTGTGGGGAAATGGAAACAGGCCTGTGTGCTGTCCCATGGGTGCCAGTGAATATCGATGGTTCTGATTTACTGGCCAAAGCCTGGTTCGGTGACACACAGTACCGGCTTCTGCTGAGTGACCTGAACACTGTGTGGGAAGAAGACATGACAGCAGATGACATCCAGAGTCGAGCACAGGCAAGAATACTGCTTCTAGTGATTTTAATTATTATTAGCTTTATTAAAATATCCTTATATTCTTTAACATGAAACACTGTGAGGAGATGAAACATACTGTAGCATCAATGTATTTCTGTTCAAATAATAATACTCTGAAATGTTTCTATAATACTAAAATTGACACTTTAATCAGAATCAGACTGAATAAGCTCTCTTGCACTACAATGATTATATCTTCACTGTTTACTTCACTGGTTTGCACTCTGTCTGCCATGTGCCTTGTGCTGCTTTACTTATCTATCTTGTTACATGACCTATTTGTATACTTGTACTTTATATTTTATTATTTCTATTTATTGTTCTACTGTTAGTGTTATCTGTATGCACCAAGGGTCTAAGAGTAACACAATTTCAATTCTCTGTATGTATGTACTGTACATGTGGAAGAATTGACTATAACGCTTGACTTGACTAGTATAGAGGATTGTATCACCACAATTTTCAGTTCTAATGGAACTCTTGGCCTGTCAATACTTCATACTGATCCCTTCTCTTTTTCCTCTCTTCCTCTGTAAGAAAGGATCTGAATAAGCGTCTGAGGGCTCCTACACAAGCTTTTTTCTCTCATCTGTGTTCTGTGGCACGACCTTGTTTCTCCAGTGAAGATGATGATCAGATTTCTACTGCACACGTTACTCTTGAACAGCGTGGTGACAATCTAACAGTCAAACTCAAAAGTGAGCTGGCTGGGATGGCGTTCTACTGGGAGTTCCGCTGCAACACAACACCTGTTGGCGTGGTATGAACCTTATCTGGTCAAATAATATCTCCAGCTGTGATTTAACATGGTTTTGAATGTGTTTGAAACATTTAACCTATTCTTTTAACCCTGTGAAGCCTGACATATGAAATAATGCTCATAGGAAATGAAGCAGTTCATTGAAACAAATGGATAGATGGATATAAAGTTTGCTGATGTGTTTTCATTGAGTGTCATATTTGATACATAAGGGATGATGCCTCGTAGAGTATTGTACAGGAGAAACAAATAGAAAAAATATTCAATTTGGTGCAGTTGCTGATATTTATATGGCCAAAAAAATTCTGGTACTTTGTAATTCTGGTACTAAACCAGTGAGATCTTTTATAAAAGTCCAATAGAATACTTGCATAAAAAGATTAAAAATCAGTTGTCACTCTATATCTATTAAAAATATGTTTTAGGAAGGTGATATTTAAATGCTTAGTTTTATCAGCACTCTTTAGGTTTTATTGTGAGGTCAAAACATTTAATGCAATGCAGTTTAATGATGGGAATTATAATAAGCATTCCTTAAAAGCCTGATGGATAATTTTTCATAATCAGATTTTAACAAGATTTTCAAAAATAAATAAATAAAAATTATGTGTACATAATTAATCACCCAAGTAGCTTCAGTCCTGCAAGTGTTCATCTTAAAATATTACTAGCAATATAAACTTTATTCTGCATTTACTTTATGAAAATCATTAAATATTTTTCATCAAAAAGACACATCTTTAAGGTGGACATTTTTAGAATTATAATAAAAATGCTTGTTTTTTTTTTTTACCCTTTTTTAAGTACAAACTAACAACAATAAGGCATAAGCCATAAAGTAGATCTGTATCACACTAATGATCTCGAGGCCTTAAAAATCTATGTATTAAATATACAGTATGTTTCTGCTTGAATCAGGTGTGCATGCATCTGGTGCGCCCCCTGCTGGCAGTGATTAGAGTCCTGCAGCGGCAAGTGGAGGATCTAGCGGCTCTTTTGGTTCAGAAGGATGCAGAGATACAGGACTATCAGGAGAACGGCGCTGTCCTAAGTAGAGGTAACAATCCCATTTTGCATTCTCTCTTATGTCTTTTTTTTTTTTGCTCGCTGACACTCTTCTAAAACTCTGCCCTCACAGCCAGACTTCAGACGGAGCCGTTTGAGGTGCACAGGTACAGGGAGAACTTCTTCACACAGGTGCGAAACATTTTTACATTCAGTGTCCTGCTAAATGTACCCAGTGTAAACAAGCTCCATCAGAACTAGCATGCATGTGACACCGTGATTCAGTCACATGTATATACTGAAGCCAGTCCCCAGTGCTGCTTTTAGGGTTTGTTACGGGAGAGAGAACTGTGAAAGCTAGACATGAAGAGAGACTGGATCGCTGTTTGAGTCAGAGCTGAGGGTCACCACACACATGCATACACACACACACACACACACACACACACACACACACGCACAGTGTATAATTAGGCTGTGGTTTTTGCAGTGACAGCTCAGTTGTAGCTTTGCCTCACACTGAACTGTCTATTGACTGCATGTTTTATTTCTTTTCCCGCCATAGGCGTGTGTGTTTTAGAATTTCCTGCTTTTTTAGCGATGAGTGGGATTAGGTCTGGGCAATATGATGGTAAAACTAAAGTGTTTATACAGTGGAGTCCACTTTTAAAAACTGTAGAAGAAATTGTAGTTTTTTTTATTTTTATTACAAAACATATTATCAGTTTAACAGTTTGAGTGAAAATCCGAAATAAATGTCAAATGAGATTTGAGATTTTCATGAAATGAAAATAATAATAAAGCTAGTTGCAGTTTAAGGAGCACTTCATATTTCCATTTTATTTATCTATTTTGTTTAATGATTGTGACAATAGAGTATTATACTAAATTAGTACAACTAAGTACTTAAATAGCACAACTGTGAAGATGTTCACTTGATGATCAATGTCACTAATGTACAACCCCATTTTCAAAGAAATTGTTTGGACAGAGGCATGTTTAACACTGTGTGAATTCACCTTTCCTTTTAATTACACATTTGAATCATCTGGGAATTACGGATGCTAATTTTGAAAATAGATGCTGCTCAACAGTCCGTAGTCATTGTTGTCTGATTCTCCTTTTCATGATGGGCCATATATTTTCAATAGGAGACATATCTGCTCACATCCACATGTGTCAGCAGAACCATGCTGTTGTAGCACATGCAGAATGAGACCTGGTATTGTCTTGATCTAATAACCATGGACTTCCCATGAAAGAAGTCATTTTGATGGCAATATATGTGTCTGTACAATCCCAATATATGCCTCCATGTCAATGGTACCTTCGCACATATTCCAGTCACCCATGCCGTGCACTGATGCACCTCAATACAGTGACAGACGTTTGCTTTTGCATCTGTTGCTGATGAAAGTCTGGAAGGTCCCTTTGGTCTTTGGGACTGAGAACTCAACGTCATTTTTACCCAGAAACAGGTTAAAATGTGGACTCATTTGACCACAGTACACATTTTCACTGTCTTTTTGACTATTAGAGGTGATCTCTGGCCCAGAGAACCCCACGGCATCACTGCATAGAATTGATGTATTGCTTTCTCTTAGAGTAACCGAGATTCAAGTTGCATTTATTGATGCAGCAGCAGACTGTGTCAAGTGACAGCGGTTTTCCGAAGTAATCCTGAGCCCATGTGGTTTTATTTAACAGCGCAGCATGATGGTTTCTTATGCAATGCCATCTGAAGGCTCAAAGGTCAAGCACATTCAACTGAGGTTTTCTGCCTTGCCCTACACAGACTGAGATTTCTCTGTATTCCCTGAATCTTTTCACAATATTATGTATGGTAGTTGATGAAAGACTTCAACTATTAGATTTTTGACTTGTTTGACCCTCCTTTCATGAAATTTGGTGCAAAGTGTTGAGCATTGATCCAGCTTTGTTTGCAAAGACCGAGCTGTTCCTTTTATACCCAAACATGATACCCTCACCTAATACCCATTCACCTGCTTAATGTGAGGGGTTTCAAAACAGTTTAATTGGGATATTCTATAACTTTTTCTCTTTTATTTTGCCTCTGTCCAAAATTAATTAAAGTTGGTCAGTGACTACTTTGGGCAGTCTTTTCTTTGTACTTTTGTCAATAAAAATAAAAATGAAAAAGAATTAACAATTCACAGATTCTCACTTTGATTACAGTTTACAAAACATCCCAACTTTTTTGGAGTTGGGATTGTACTTATTTGATTAGTGATGTAGAAATAATGCAGAATCTTAAATATTTCTGTACATTTTGTCTTAAGATATATATATATATATATATATATTTTATAAATGTCAACATTCCACAGCTTTATTGATAAATTTAGATGTTTACTTCCATGTTTACATTAAGATTTTTTATCTCATATTGTGTTGGACTTAATTAATGGATAAAATGACTGTCTTTGAATGTAGTTCATCCTGAATGATACATTTGATAGTATAAATTAATATTTGGTATAATAATATTGAATTCATATTTGACACTAATGTCAGACGTATTCACTTCTTTTGAATAATCTGATCTGTTGGTTTACGTCTGTGTGGTATTTAATTTATTAGCTGATGATCACCATATTTTGATTTGTTTTTAAGCCTTTTTTTTCACTGAATATTCAGCAAAACTGTAGCTGTACCATCATGACATATTTTCATATATAACTTCTCATACCAGGGATTTGGTCAAGCCACCATCCCTAAGCAAGAATGCCAGTCAATCACGCTTCTGACCGCTCTGCCTTACGGTCATTACAAACACACTGACCACAGTGGGAGGAGCCAAAGCCGCAGTCATAATTTAGACCAGAACTGTGTGTTTATGGGCCACTTTTTGTTCCCTTGATAAGTAATGTTTTTGGTGCTGCAAGTTTTTTTTTTTTTATTGGATTCAGTCATGAGCTTTAATTTCAGTGCTGGCGGCCGTGTTTTCTGCGTGAGGCGAGTCCTTTGATAGGCCTATGTTTGATCTCTGTCAGTGTGTATGTGTGAATCCACCGGTATTTCTCACTGGCTTGATGAATGTGCAGTCAGATATGTGTGGCTTGACTTGTTGGTGTGAGAAAAGGATATGAGTCTACTCGCCCACACGCCCACTGTACCAAACACTGACTTACTAGTCGCCCCTAAACTGGTGGATTTCCAACTCACGGTGACACCAGTGTTAGATGTATTACTCCATAGCTTTCACAGCTGATAACAATTGCAGACATTATATGTGTGTGTGGGTGTATATATATATATGATTTTCACTGTTATTTACACAGGATCTGCATTTTTATGGGTTTAAATAAGAGTTTTGTTATAAAAAAACAATAAAAACAACCAGGAGTGAACCTGGTTTTCACATTTAAGCCACAACATTTAATTCATTCCATAAAATAAGTATAATGAACTACTCAAAAATCATTTTGAATGTCTCCACATTTAATAATCACTCATATTGGTCTTATTTAAGTTTGATAAAATAAACAATAAAATATGAACATTTTGAAACATTACATATTAAGCAGCACAACTATTTTCAACATGCATTATAATGTTTCTTGATTCTTTAAAGATAATGTGACACTCAAGACTGGAGTAATGGCTTCTGAAAATTCAGTTTTGCCATCACAAATAAATTATATTTTAAAATATATTCAAAAAGAAAACGGTTATGTTAAATTGTAATTATATTAACTTTTACTGTATTGTTGGTCAAATAAATGCAGCCTTGTTGAGCATTAGGGACTAAAAATGACCAACTCCTATATAAGACCAGTGTAATGTATACTGTATAATAGCAAATATACTTTATTTACACTGTGTAGAAGTTGAAAATGGTGATTAAACTGCAGAATTGTCCTAATGAATTAAAACACTTCAGTGATTTAGACTTTGAATTAGATTATATTTAAGTGAAAATAATTGGATATTCAATGTCATATTTGCTTTCACTGTCTCAGAGAAATTATGTAAATTTTTATTAATTATCATAATTAGCAGAAATGGATAAACCTTTAAAAAAAAGGAGTATATTTGCTACCTCCTAGTCCATGGTTTGGAAATGCCTCCAGATTTCTAACAGTACTTGTTGTGTCTATTAAAATGTGAACTTTCACATTATTTGATTTTTTTGGACATATCAAAGTCATTTGACTGCCGCTGTCTCACAATACAATGGGAAATTCCACTCCACTCTGAAGAATCATTTAAGACCCAAGTCAGAATTAAAATGAAGGTGTGTTTGGAAAAATGTCTCACTGAAATGCCAAACAAACATAGCAAGTCTCTGGAAAAATAGAGGCCGTTCTTAAGATTCCTGATCAGCAGAAGCCTGGATGAGATTGTGTTTGATGGATAGATGGATAGTCCTGCTTGAAGTGCTGTCTTTAACCGGTCAAAACTTAAGAGAAGACATGTTCGTAAAGTCAATTTTGAAAGACGGTGACGCATGCTCAGGTTTTTTGAGGGGAGAGGAGAGTGTGAACGTTTACTTTGTGTTTTGAGTGGGAGTGTGTACGTAGCTTGATTAACACAAAGACTTGCTTTAGGGTCCATATTAGTGTGCATGCCATCCTCTTTGCAGTTCTTTTGGGGCTAAATGTATTTATGTGTGAATGTGTTTAAGTGACGCAAAACTGTTGGTTTTTTTAGGTTTGAGGCATAAAAAGAGAAAATTTGACCGGGTGAGTTGAGAAACCAGTTTGGGTTTGGCACTGACAGCGTGACCCTTCCCACCACCACACCGAAAGACCAGCAAAAACACCCCAAACCATCCTCTATGCAAGACGTGTGTACATTTAGATGACCTTCTTAACATGCTTTTAGTCCAAGTTATTACTAAAGAACGGGCAAATGTAGTTCAAGAGTTTAGAGATTCTTATGTTCTGGATTTATTTTATCAATAAATTTTTAATAAGAATGTTTTTTACTATCCGCCAGTACTTATAAGGGGGTAGATTTTTGTATCTTCATACTCTCTTCTCCTGGATTTTCCTTCTTGCCACACGAGCAACATCACCCATCCTGAGAGAAACAGCAGGATAAACAACACAAGAATGAGGAATTTAGGCTTTTCGTGTCAAAGATGTGTTCTGTGGTCCAAAACAGAAATAACTTTTTCATTGTCTGCTCAAGACACTTCTTAATATCATAGTATGTAGGTTTTTTTGGATACCTTTGGTGATCTTAGAAAAAAAAAATAGTATGCAAATATGAGAGGGGTTTAGCATTGTAATGAATTAAAACTTCCTAATCACCGGGAAGAAGGAGGCGGGAACCGGTGGACAATCATATGAAACTTTAATAACAAAATAAACACAAAACAGCGCACCAGCCCCTCACGGACGACTGATGCGCACAAAATAAAACCAAAACCTAAAATAAAGCCCAGGCCTGGTCCTCTCTCGTCCTTCACTGTCGTCGCTCCAGTTTTATATCCTTCCATCTCCTCCGTGGGCCTCGAGACCGGCGGGTCGAACAGGTGTAGTTCATCTCCAATCACTCCACCGGCCTCGCTCCCACGTCCCTCGGCCCCGCCCCACTCGTCACATACCCCCATCGCCCCTCGCAGGCCGGGGGTACGCCCCTCCATATCGTGGGCGGCCGGAAGCGATCTCGCCTGTCCCCGGCAACTCACTCCAGCCCACCGCCTCGAGCGTCCATGGCTGCACACTCCTCCCCTGCTCGATGGCACCGCGGACTCACCACAGCGGCGAGGGATCTTCAGCAGCGCATCCCTCCTTCTCCCGGGTTTTGGTACCACTGTAATGATACAACCTTCTTAATCATCGGGAAGAAGGAAGCGGGAACCGGCGGACAATCAAAATGAAACTTTAATTACAAAATAAACACAAAACAGCGCATCAGCCCCTCACGGACGACTGATGCGCACAAAATAAAACCAAAACCTAAAATAAAGCCCAGGCCTGGTCCTCTCTCGTCCTTCACTGTCGTCGCTCCAGTTTTATATCCTTCCATCTCCTCTGTGGGACTCAAGACCGGTGGTGGGTCGCAGGTGTCGCTGATTACCCAATCACTCCACCGGCCTCGCTCGTGTTCCCACATCCCTCGGCCCCGCCCCACTCGTCACAAGTATCTTTTTACCTTATTTACTCTACCATTTAAAGATGAAAAAAACCTTTTATTCAGCAAGGATGCATTCAATTAATCAAAAGTGCCATTAAAGACTTTTATAATGTTACCAAAGATTTCTGATAAATGCTAACACAAAACTGCTATGCATTACTATTTATTAAGCAGCAAATAAGCATATCAGAATGATTAGTGAAAAATCATGTGACACTGAAGTAGGGATATGCCGCTATCAAATATTCCTGTTGCGGTTAATTGATAATGCTTTTATCACGGTATACGGTATTATCACGGTATTGAAATTTTGTTTTAAAAAAGTGGTCATAATACAGTATAACAGGTTAAATAACTTTTTTTCTTATAATAAAAATAACTAAACATTTAAAACAATAAAGCAATACAGAAAACTATAGAAAATGTTATGTGTTTTACACATTAAAGTGCAAAAGAACTATAAAAACCAATAGGTATCACTTTACAATAAGATCTCATTAGTTAAATTTAGTTAATGCATTAACATTCAAGGCAAGGCAAGTTTATTTATATAGCACATTTAGTACACAATGGTAATTCAAAGTGCTTTACATAAAAGAAAGTAAAAAAAAAAAGTAATGAAGAAAAATAATCACAAATATTAAAACAAGCAATTTAAGAACTTGGAAATGAAAATTATTTAAAAATTGACTTAAAATGAATTTAAGACAGTTTAAAAATAGACAATTATTTTACAGAAAATACAGTGCTATACATTTACATTTATCTGACGCTTTTATCCAAAGCGACTTACAATTGCTATATATGTCAGAGGTTGCACACCTCTGGAGCAACTAGGGGTTAAGTGTCTTTGCTCAGGGACACATTGGTGTCTCACAGTGGATTTGAACCTGGGTCTCTCACACCAAAGGCATGTGACTTATCCACTGCGCCAACACCACCCCAATACATAAAATATAGTGTAATCAGTTCAGACATCGCATAGTGCTCATTCAATAAGTGCACAGCTAAACAATGAGCAATAGCTACATTTACTATAGAAGTTATTAATCTTTGTTAAAAAATACAAGTCTTAGTTCATGTTAGCTAACACAGTTTAATAACACAGTTGCAACTTTCGATTTTAACAATGTGTTATTAAATATTGGAATACCTAAGATTAATGAATGTTCAGAATAATTTTTTCATTGGCAGTTTGTTAACTAATGAAGCCATAAATGTAAAGTGTGAATGAACAATAAAAGTCCAAAACACTTTCAAACAATATCTAGGGCATTTGTAGTCCAGATTTAAAAAATAAATAAATTAATGTTTGAAGATAAATAGCCGATTAAGTCTAAATATTTCAGTAGTTGGCTCTGTAATAAACACCATAGGGAAAACACAAATCTGAATGGTTATTTAAGATTATTTAAATATGGTTCAGAAAGTAACAGCTGCTTTATTTACTGTGTTTACAGGGTAAAAGCTGCATTTTAGCACCATCAACTAATGATTGTTTTGATAATCGATTAATCGATCTGTCGATTATTTTTACGATTAATCGATTAATCTTTATGTACTTATATTTTAGTTTTGCCCATTTTTTCCAATTAAATTATTAACAAACGGTCTTAATCATTCAACATAGACTTTTTAGAGATATTAACCATTTTGCATGGTCATATCCTCATCAAAAATATACCTGGAGTTTTGTTTTATTATGTGTTAGTAATCCTTTGTCAAACTCTTCTGCAATCAAAACACTGACCCATACTCTAGCAAATTTCACAAGGAGATTTCAAATAATGTTTTCACCATGGCAGTCCTTAGAACTCCTAAAGTAGTTTAACATCCCGAACAAAGCTTATTAAGGAATCTTTCAGAAAATATTTTCACGAAGAATAAGAATAAAACAGAATTTATATAAGAATAAAACAGAAACAGAACTTCCCAGAATTTGGGAAGTCGTGGCCTAATGGTTAGAGAGTCGGACTCCCAATCGAAAGGTTGTGAGTTCGAGTCCCGGGCTGGCAGGAATTGTGGGTGGGGGGAGTGCATGTACAGTTCTCTCTCCACCTTCAATACCACGACTTAGGTGCCCTTGAGCAAGGCATCGAACCCCCAACTGCTCCCCGGGTGCCGCAGCATAAATGGCTGCCCACTGCTCCGGGTGTGTGCTCACAGTGTGTGTGTGTGTTCACTGCTCTGTGTGTGTGCATTTCGAATGGGTTAAATGCAGAGCACAAATTCTGAGTATGGGTCACCATACTTGGCTGAATGTCACGTCACTCACTTAAGAATAAATTTGCAGTACATTGCATTTTATTATTTTTTCTTTGTAAACACACAACTTATACCTGGGAAACAGCTTTATAGCTTATGCTGTGAAATTGTAAACAATCCTTTGAATAAAGTGCCAGTGGCATGAAACCTGAATGGAACTCACATTTTAAAGTAAAATCCATCAGAAGATTGTCCAGAAAAAAAAAAAAATTGATACAAACAAAAAACCTGCTGTGTGAAAAAGAGCAGTGAATACTTAGAAAAAAAGTGCATTTCAAATACATTTACACATTTACCTCTCTCATTCAGTCATAATTAGGCTGCAAGACTGAATTATGAACTGGTAAACGACAAAGTGATCACAGAACATGTTTGTTAATCTTTAAATGTTAACTGTTAAAAAGCAATGTTATTAGCTTTTACGACTAAACATTTGCAGACAGCATTGTACTGGAGAATCTGCACAAATAAAAGTCTTAACCCTTGTGAATTGTTCAAATTCACTACCCTTTCGTTGTTACTGCTGTAAAAATGTGTCAGATTCATATTTTTTTCTCAATTTTTTTTGCATAAATCTGTTAATCAACTTCAGTCCTGATCAAAACTACCAAATGTTTTTAAAAAAGTCCAAGATTTTAACTCTTTAATTGCCAAGTTCATAAATGATGTCACTGATTTGGGGGGGGCTGGATTTTTCTTTTACTTTTTATAACAGTCTTGGGCATGTCAAAGATTAGTAGCAACATTGGCTTTGATGCAATTTTAGTTTTTGTGCAGCATTAGATTTAAATTTTTTCTCCCTAATTTGTTGTTGGTGGCTGTTTTTGCCCCATTGACTTCCATTATAATGACATTTTTATAATGACATCATGCATTCTTGATTGTTTGTGGTTTTCCCTGTTGGGAAGAGGTAACATTTGTTATTTTTACAGTTGATCACTAGGTGGGACCATTAACCCTTAGATAGGCCTGTGCAAAAAAAGCTTAGTTTCTGACTTGTATATGAAGCTATATGGAGTATAAAAGCATATTATATTGTGTGTGTGTGTATGTGTGTGTGTGTGTGAGAAAGAGAGAGAGAGAGTGTGTGTGAGAGAGACCTTTGCGCACTTACCTTTATGCATTTGAGAAAATCAAAATGTACACCTCAGCTCTCAGAACTACATGGAGTAAACAAAAGTGCATTTATGCACCTGGGCTGCCTTTTGATGGTGGTGATAAGTATAGACTAAACAAAAGCAAAGTACATGGATTTAAACACTTGCATGCCATTCTGCTGGTCATTTGATGGTGAGAAGAGCAGCAAGCAACACGAGAAAGGGCTTGACTTGTACTGAAGTTTTAGAAATGATAATGCAGCTTGACCCCTCCAGCGAGCTGCAGCTTATTTGAAGTTGGTATAGCATTTTGGTTCATAATACATTGTTCATAAATCTGATGCAAAGTAGATTTTTTTTACAGGATTTTAAGGTTTTAAACTGGCTTTACCATCAAGAAAAGACGAGCATTTCACACATAGACCATCCGTACTTTTCACCATCAAAAGGCAGCAGGTGCATAAACACACTTCTTTTTTTATTGTTTACTCCATGTAGTTCTGAGAGCATGAGGTGCATATTTGGATTTTTTTCAGATACATCAAGGTAAGTGCACAAAGGTCTCTCTCACACCCTCTCTTTCTCTCTCTCTCTCACACACACAAACACTATAATTTGCTGTTATACTCCATATAACTCCATATACAAGCCAGAAACTAAGCCTTTTTTTGCACAGGCCTATCTAAATGGTTAATGGTCCCACCTAGTGATCAACTGTAAAAAATAACAAATGTTACCTCTTCCCAACAGGGAAAACCACTAACAATCAAGAATCTCACACACAAACACTATAATTTGCTGTTATACTCCATATAACTCCATATACAAGCCAGAAACTTAGCCTTTTTTTGCACAGGCCTATCTAAAGGGTTAATGGTCCCACCTAGTGATCAACTGTACAAATAACAAATTTTACCTCTTCCCAAAAGGGAAAACCACAAACAATCAAGAATGCATGATTATATGGTGTCATGGCTTTGCAATCAAAAAATGTCGTTATAATGGAAGTCAATGGGGCAAAAACAGCCACCAACAACAAATGAGGGAGAAAAAAATTGAATCTAATGCTGCACAAAAACTAACAATGCATCAAAGCCAATCTTGTTACTAATCTTTGACATACCCAAGACTGTGATAAAAGGTAAAAAAAATATCCAGTCCACAATCACTTTTTAAATTGAAAATATGTAATTTTGTGTGTTTTTTCCCAAATCAGTGACATCATTTATGAACTTGGTAATTAAAGAGTTAAAATCTTGGAATTTTTTTTTTTAAATTTGGTAGTTTTGATCAGGACTGAGGTTGATTAATAGATTTATGCAAAAAAAAGAAAAAAATATTTATCTGATACATTTTTACAGCAGTTTAATTTTAGTGGATGTTTTCATCCACGAACATAACGAAAGGGTAGTGAATTTGCCCAGAGTGTACCGTTGTGTTTTTGAAAAATTTCAAAGCATTTTCCCAAAATATGGGTCAAAATAAGATTTTTCACCCAAAATCATTCCATTAGCTCAAACACAGAGAAAGTTGTGGCCAAAATAAGACTCAACTTTACCCCCTAGTGGACGAAAATGTCCCCAACAACGCATAAGGGTTAAACAGTTAAACAGTTCAGTAGTGCAGAGTTTACAGGCTCTTCTTTTTTGAAAGCTCAAAGTAAAGTTCTCCCACACTTTCGATGACTTAGTTCGATTAGTTTTATCTTCCGCTTTTTTCTTTTTCTTTCTTTTTCTTTCTCAAGCTTACTCCACTGCCGTCTGTCTCCACCATCTAGCTGAATGCTGCAGACGCAGTTCGGGAAGCACGTGACATAAAATGAGGCCAGCTATTGGCTATTCGTTACTTCTCCTGCTGTACTGGCTGAATAAAACCTGCGGTGGCTCATTACTGCCACACTTTTGGCCATCGCAGATTTAAAATATGCACAAAATGAGCCGCTTACGGCAAATAAAAGTTGTTTAGCAACTAATCGATGACTAAATTAGTTGACAACAATTGTAATAATCGATTTTAATCGATTAAATCGATTAGTTGTTTCAGCTCTAGAGTGAATGTGCTTTCATTCTGTTCGTCTCTCACGTGTTCCTCATGTTCTTCTCATGCGTGCTTGTTTACATCAGATCGCATGCGCTCTTTCAAGCAGCATACAGCGATGTTGTGCATTTTAAGCAGCTGATGGGAATACTATTCTTAAAATGCATTCTAAAATGTATATTTATTATGATATTTAGAAGTGCCCATGATAACAATATCGTGCATATTAATCACCGCAATATATCGCATTACCGAATACCAGCACAAGTCTACACTGAAGACGAGAGGAATGATGCTAAAAATTCATCTTTCTAAAGTAAAATTCTGGGGGTAAAGTAGAGGAATCACATCCCCTGTAACTGCTACAGACCTGTGTGTGTGTGTGTGTGTGTGTGTGTGTGTTATTGTTAGACACCAGGATCTGTCAGGTGTCCATGCTTTAATTCCAGCTAAAGCTCAAGACGTCTTCCTGTAACTGAAGCTCTTGGCTCCTGGCCTTTACAATCACCCCAATCTGATAACCATGAAACCTATTCAGGACTGCTTCTCGAGGTCAGATGTCTCTCTTTCTGTTATTCCTTCTCTCTCTCTCTCTCTCTCTCTCTCTCTCCCTCCGTAGCTCTGGTCCAGTTTTCCACAGGGTGAGCTCTGATCTGTAATTAGTTAGCTGTAGCTGGGCTGTGGTTTACTCTGCCTACTTTGAACCCCTGAGAAGAGCTGCCCTGCCAGCCAGAACAAGAGTAACATCCCGTCAAACACCAGTCCCTCTCATAAATGTCATAGATGGAATGGAAACATTGTAGAAAATGTAAAAATAGATAGCAAAATGAGATAACTAAATTTTTATGCTTTCTAAAGCAATAGTGGTGTTTGCTTGTGCAGAAGTTTTTGCCCAAAATAAAAACATGGTTCGGTCCCTCCTTCATTGTACATCTATGGGAGGTTTTTACCTGTTTTATTGCTGAAAAAATTGTCCAGTCAAGTAGAAAAGTAAATACAGCTCTCCTCAACCGGCCACATAATTTGTTCTAAGGTTTGTTTAAATCCCTAACCCTAAGTATGATAATAATGTGATGTTTGTCTTAGTACGCACCACTAATAAGAAATCTAGGGAGTGTGAGACAGAGGCTGAACTGAGAGGAAGAGGTAATAGATATTTTTAGGAGGGGGTTTGCCTGAATGAGAGTGAGGACAGATTTATAGAGGAATGTAAAATTAAGCTCTTCTCTTGGTTTAATCCATGACGCCCATTTAAGACTTCACCTGCTTTTATTTGTTTCCCTATAGATTGTGTGTGTGTGTGTGTGTGTGTGTACAGGTTTATATATTCTGGTGGGGACTTAAACCTTAATATACACTAACTCATGGGGACTCGTGTCACTGTTGGGACCTAAATTGAGGTCCCCATGGGTACACAAGCTTATAAATCATACAGAATGTATTTTTTGAGAAAGTAAAAATGCTGAAAGTTTAGATTTAGTTGTAGGGTTGGTTTAGGGTGATAGAAAATATGGTTTGTGCAGTATAAAAACCGTTATACAAGGATAGCTGACCAGACTGTGTGTGTGTGTGTGTGTGTATACTTGGTTTCAATTTAGGTAATGAAAGAAAACATGCAGTTTATTCATATTTATTGTTAATGGTCTTGAGGCTGGCAATGTGGATTTATTTTGTTATTTTTTGATGCTAAATTTTATTTTCAGTAACAATCTAAATCTGTATCATATAAACTCCACTAAATAAATAATAATAATAATTAAAATGGATCTGTATAGATAGCAACTTTACAGAAAATTAAGTCTGTTTTATGACCACATTTTTAGGGATAATACGTTTGTTTTTTATAATACTTTTATTCAGCAAGAATGCATTAAATTTATCCAAAGCACCAGAGATATTTAGGGCATACAAAAAACACTGAAACTTTTGTTTTACCATCATATAAATAAATTATTATTATTAAAGAGAAATGTTTTAAATGTAATCTAAAATAAATTCAAATACAAAAAGTTATTTTGAAATTGTAATAATATTTCACAATATTAATAATTGTAACGAATTACAAAGAATTATGCTGCTATGATGTCAAATTCAAAAATCAAATGTCACTGATTTGTCTTTGGGCACTAGCTTTTTAGAGTGTCCCAACCAAATGTGCATATGTGTATATATATTATAAAATGTATAAACTCATATTTGACATTGCAGTAATAGTAATAGATACTGCCACAAAATAATAAATCTACAGGATAAGTAATTTTGTGTTTGAAAGTGAGTGAATTAGTCACATTTTTGCTAGTATGTCTCAATATCTTACTGCACACTCAGAAGTACATGCTTGCCCTTCACCAACAAAGTGTAGAGCTCAGAACAAGAATCAAGACGCTCTCTGGAATCTTCCATTAGAGTCCATTAGTTTAGGGTTCTTCCACAAACCACTGAAAACCAGCCAATGCTGTTTACCTGCTATGAATAGGTGTATCAACATGGTGCACTAACACATGAACCGCTTTTCCTGACACTTCCATCTCTGACGCACACAGATGATGATGGATGATCATCTGACCTGCTACTGGTGTGATTGTCCAGCACACATATAATCAATTTCACTTAGAAGTCACACATGTTTTCAGCAGAACAACTAAATTGCTCAAATTATATGACAAGACGATGAAAAAAAAAAAAAAAAGGAAGTGTTCGGGAGCGGAGAAATTTGAGGGGAGACAGGAAGTGCACACTCATGAACTGTGGTCTCTCTCCTCACATTGCCCTCTCTGTCCCCGAAGAGAAACTCAAAGCATTCATTTATTTTTTATGATATTTCAACAAACAAATAATAAAAATAAATCAATGTAAACCCCAAATGTCTACACGCATATTTAGGGGCCCTTCATTCATCCAGTGGTCACCAATCTCACTAGGTCAATATTTGGCAAGCTAATTTTGAGAGTGTGTCCTCTCTGTTGTGAAAGAGAATGTGTTTGGGAAATGTGTGAATGCAGTCATCTTTACCATTACCCTGTTGAACTTGCTGTCACCCAACCTTTACCATTAACACTTCTTTTTAGCTGGATCTTTTTTTTTTTTTACCATTAAGAACATTTCACTCCCAATTTCTAAATTGTCATAATGCATACACATGGTTTTGTTTTAAAATGGCTTTACTTTCACTCAGGCAAAATGTAATTCAAATTATGTACTTCTCTCTTTTTTTACTTTATACTGACAATGAAATGTTTCTGATTACCAGTGAAACTGTAGAAACAGCCTGTACTCTGAGTAATGATGCTGAAAATTCATATTTTGCCATCACAAACCCATTACCCATACACATATACCCAAAATTGTGATATAATTATCATTTTGAACAATATTACAAAAGCAATTTTTCCATTTAAAAATTTTCCTTCTGAAGAAATGCACTCGGAAAAGTAATGGTTCAAGACAGTTCCTCTATGGTGACTAATAAGTAATTAAATGTCGTCTCTTTCTTTATGGTGTGGTCATTTTCTCTTTTCTGTCTACTAGATCGTTCCACAGATGGGTGTGACGCTGGACAGTGTGGGTTTTGACTCAGAGTTGCAGGCTCTGTACATGGCCTTAAGCTCGGGGAAGACAGGTCAGAAACGCAAAGGCTCTCCTGACAGCAGCCCTCCGGCAGAAGACAAGCACGTCTCTGAACATCACCAACACATCACTGATGTCCCCACAGGTTACTGCCTCACTGACACTGAGCTTAGTACACGAGTTAAAGGAATCATTCCAAACTTGTATGTCTGGGGAACACAATAGGAAATGTTTTGCAGAATGTTATTTTCAAAGAATGAGCGAGGGAACGGGTTTTGTTACACTGTATTGCACCTGTATACGTGTGACATTGGTCGTATCAAACATCATCGGCTGTTTCTGTATCTCATAACCAAACATTATGGTCATCAAATGCATATAAAGGCACCACATGTGATTGGTGGTTAAATTATGGCTATGCATTCAAAGCTATTGTATAGCCATGGAATTTGTATGGAACACTTTTATGGTGCCTTTTTGTCAATTTGGAGCCTCTTGTATTCCACTGATACATTTAAAGTTTGGAACAACAATTAATGATGACATTTGTCATTTTTGAGCATTGTTTGTCTTGTCTGCTGTGCAGATGTGAGTTCTTCACTGGCTTCTCAAGAACAGAATGATGTCAAAGCATCATCACGAAGACCTCAGGTGGCAGACAGTAAACGGGTTGGCTTTTTAGTTTTTCTTTTCATTTAATAAATGAAATATTTGATTGATTCTTCCAGAGGACTGTGCTGCCCTCTGGTCTTTTCAAATCCTCAGTCATTCCTCCATCATTGCTGAGCCTTAAGATGATAGAGTTTGACCTCTGTTTGTTTTTGGACGTTCATCAAAAGAACAATTTAAACATGCATCTAAACAGGCTACAAAATGTTACTCACCTTGATGTGATTAAAGTAATATTCTGGGTTGAATATAAATGAAGCTCAAACAAAACATGTACAAAAAATGCACCTAAAATGAACATTGCAGATATATATCGATCTATGAGTCAAAATAATTTTCTTCTATTATAAAGATTAAGGTTTCAGTTATCAATGGTTTTGGACCCAGATTATTCCTTTGAGGGAATTTGAACCAATTCTGAATGATTCTTTCAGGATGTCCCGTTACCATCAACTGTTGGTTCTGAGGAACGTTCCACCTCACGGCCGAAGAAGAAGAAAGCAGTGGGGCTTTTTCGGTGACTGTTCATGCTTCTGAATCAAGATAGTGCACATATGGACCCTTTTATTTTCTGAATGCTTTATAAACATTTTTATTCTTTTTAGGTTTGATTTTTAAGTGTATATGGACATTTCATTATTGTATTTTAGTCTGTATGTCCATCTTAATGTTTAAAAAGCCATTAATAAAATGTTGCATTTTTTAACATGTTCTCAATAGTAGGGTTGATGCACCTCAACTGGCAGCATGTGAAAAAATTAAAAGATGCTCAGAGTATGCTTAAAATGTGTTGCAATTTCAAATCTGAGCATCTACTTTTACATCAAGTTAAGATGCACAGGTTTTTTTAGTCTGTTGGGAGGATAACTGTGTTTTACAATGTACGGACTGCTACAACCAGTGCTTCTAAGAAAGAAGGCAAGACAAGAAGGTTACTGATTTTAACAAAGTTTGTATGGTTTGTAGATATATAAAGTTTAGTTTGAGGCCATTACTAGTAAGTAAATGTGATATGCTTGAGCACAAATGCATGTTCCAGAAAAATCATCAAGACTTTTGAATGGACGGAAATTCTGACCACAAACCCAACACACATAATCCACTAATTTCTTTGGTTTTGGCTTTGCCTTTGTTAGAATAAGCTACCGCTTTGTTTCACATCATTCTATTGTCCTAGTATTGTTGATTTATCCATCTCTAAACATAACATAAAAAGTGAATTGTGGTTGATTGTTTGACCTGTTAGCCAGATGCCTCATTTAATTCAGGCTAGAGTAAGCTTTAAAGTGGACCAGACGGCATGCCAATAGTCAACAGTCTGACTCTGTGAAACTACTCCAAAACCTACTGAATTATGAAGTGCACGATGCTTTAAATCTAGTTGTAGACTGATAGAAGCATCTGGGTAATCCCTTTTTACTGTAGTATTTTTGCTCTCCACAGATTATTTTCTGATGCCTGGCCAAAACACTCTCTAATTAAAATGTATTCAGCAATACCAGTAACATCTTCAGCTGTCAACAGTGCGGTCACAGCGGACCAGAAAAAAATGTCTGTGCCACTGAAGGAGACACAGAACTGTCATCATTTTCCTACAAGTATCATTTGGTAATAGTTCTGGCATTTAACTGGTGATTCGTCTTCAGTGGAGAAGCCATTAGTGTTATTTTAAAGACATTAGTGTTTCTGGGAGGGACAGCAATTCGTGTCTTGTCTCCAGTGTCTGTCAGTGAAACTAAAGCTGACCACCAATCTCTGCACTTCTCAATCTGGAACACATTGTTGAACACTATTACTGAATCCAGTTTTTACTGAAGAAAAAAAAAGGATACAGAAATAGTGGGACATACAAGTTTAAATGAGATTGTCCTTGAAGTAAATAAGCAGTTAACACTCAGTTTATAATCCACAATGATCTGTCATTCAGAAAAGTGGGACTTTTAAAAATGTTGGATGGATTTTGATCATAAATCACAGCTCTTTTATAAGCTAACATATAATGAAACATGTCATCCAGTACTAGAGCCTTGCTATTTCCTGACAGCCACATTGTAGTGATTGTTTTTACGTGACTTCTAGCTACACCAAGCTGGTCATTTATGGTCAGCAGCTGGTCAAAGCTGATTTAGATGATGGATCAGCAAGACTTCAAGCTTGTTTGGCCATAGATGACCTGGTAGACCTTCCTGAAGACCACTGTGCACCAGGAACAAACAATCTACTCTGTTCCAAACACCTTACCCACCTCAAGTTGACTTTTTTTTTTTTCAGTGGGGATCTAATTAATTTGAAAAAAATGTTAATTTATAAATAGCAGAAAATTAAGTTTTGTAGTTTCAGTTGCAGCAAATTCATTATCTAAACACTAAACCATCCGGCCCACCTTAGTCAAGTGTTCCACAAACTGTCCTGCTCTCACAGTCCACCTTAAAATCAGTTTACTTGCAGTAAATAAAAAGTAAATGCATAAAAAACTGTCAATTGACTTTAAAAAGTAAAATTGGATAAATAAAAGTTTTTAATTAGCTTAATAACTAATATAAAAATGTCATCATTAAAAAAAGTTAATACCTTTAATACAAAAGTGAAACAAACATCAATGATAATAAAACATTTTTATTTTTTAAATAGCAAAAAAATAATTAAAAGATTAAAAAATATATCCATTATGTTTATAGAATTCATTAAAATATGCTGCACTGTCACACTTTTGCTGATGACCCTCCTTGACTAATAAAGTGTCACAAATTACGTCACAAACTACTATTGCTTGGTCCACCTTAACCACATCAGTAAACCAATAAAACTGGAATAAAAAATAAACTGAAAAACTAAAATAATAATTGCATTATTCATTAAATAAATTAATACAAATTTAATGAATTAATAATGAGCATTAAAATGCAAATTTATTTAATTTTAAATATTTAAGATAAAAACGTAACTATCTTTTGAAAAATAAAAAATTAAGTTGTCAGTGGTATTAAAGAATCATTTTCTGCAAGTGAAAGCTTTGTGTGTGCTTAAGTGTGCTGACGCACCATTGACGGGCAGTAAGTAGAGCATTGGTGCTGAGGTTCAAAGGACTGCTGGACACATCATGGTCCGAGAGTCCACCCACTGAGCAAGCGACGTCTGTGGACGTACAAAACAGGTTGATATCACGTCCGTCCGTCCAGGCCATGATTTGAACGTCCATTGACAGCCAGAATTAGTCGATTCATGACACTGTGAATTTATGTCCAATCTGGCCATAATTTAAACGTCCACTGACAGCCAGAAGTAGTTCAGAAAAGACGTTCATACTGACTATAATCTGGACGTCCGTTGACATCCAGAAACAGTCCATAAATGACATGAATAAAGATGTCCAATCCGGCCATAATCTAAACGTCCACTGACAGCCAGAACTAGTTCAGAAAAGACGTTCATTCTGACTATAATCTGGACGTCCGTTGACATCCAGAAACAGTCCATAAATGACGCAAATAAAGATGTCCAATCCGGCCATAATCTAAACGTCCACAGACAGCCAGAACTAGTTCAGAAAAGACGTTCATACTGACTATAATCTGGACGTCCGTTGACATCCAGAAACAGTCCATAAATGACGCAAATAAAGATGTCCAATCCGGCCATAATCTAAACGTCCACAGACAGCCAGAACTAGTTCAGAAAAGACGTTCATTCTGACTATAATCTGGACGTCCGTTGACATCCAGAAACAGTCCATAAATGACGCAAATAAAGATGTCCAATCCGGCCATAATCTAAACGTCCACAGACAGCCAGAACTAGTTCAGAAAAGACGTTCATACTGACTATAATCTGGACGTCCGTTGACATCCAGAAACAGTCCATAAATGACGCAAATAAAGATGTCCAATCTGGCCATAATCTAAACGTCCACTGACAGCCAGAACTAGTTCAGAAAAGACGTTCATACTGGCTATAATCTGGACGTCCGTTGACATCCAGAAACAGTCCATAAATGACGTGAATAAAGATGTCCAATCCGGCCATAATCTAAACGTCCACTGAACAGACGTTCATAGGCTATAATCTGGACGTCCGTTGACAATGTTGAAGATTTTATTATTTAGAAAATAAGCAATTTACTTATAGGCCTACATTTGTACACTATTATTTATTCCCTTTGTGTGTATGACTTTGGTTGACTTTGGTAGCAAAGGCCTGAAAACCAAGGCCTGAGAATGTTATTTCAGTAAAGACACCTGGTACAAAGTCTCACCCAAAAATAATCTAAAGGAGGTGACCATATTTGGAAGGGATGTGGGTATATTATCTGTGAAACCCCACAGAACTGGAGTGTCCTTTCTGCAGGAGGCGCTCGGCTTTGTTTGTTCAAATAAAGTCTAATTGTTTCTGGCATCAAAGATCTCTGAAGTCATTTTGCCAGAAAGATTGATTGAAAGACTGAAACTACAACAAAATCCAGAAACGGTCCATAAATGTGAATAAAGATGTTCAATCTGGCCATAATCTAAACGTCCACTGACAGCCAGAACTAGTTGAGGAAATACGTTCATATGGTTATAATCTGTACGTTGACATCCAGAATTATTCGACAAATTATGTGAATAAAGATGTCCAATTTTGCCACAATCTAAACATTCGTAAACATCCAGATTTAATGATTGAAAATATGTTAAAGGCCGGCCACTGTGGCCTGCCCACTATAATCAAAAGGCTGTTAAAAAAAACAACCATCATCATTGTTATAACATTTCCAGAGTCCCTCAGTCCAATTTCCTAAAGTCTTTCATTCCAGATTAAGGTCCTTAAACACTGCGCAGCCTGTATGGCTTTTAAGTTTTTCTTATAGAACTCAATACTCAAAATATATTTTCATTTCATGTTTAAATCTTTAAAAAAAGGGCTGCATAAAATTTACATTTGTGAATACATTTAGCTAACAGAATTTTTTCAGATTTAAAAATTATCAATTTTCTTTTTACATTCATGAAAACATTTAAATTCAAAGTTAGGATTCACATAATATTTTATAAAAATTTACAAAATGTACCACCAAAATATCCACGTGAAAGACAGTTCCAAAATAAACAAGCTTCTCCTTTGGTGTGCACCTCCAAAAATGAGTAACCCTAATTCGTGTCAAGGTGACGGAGGCCAAGAACATGGTCAACTGGTCCTGTGTTGATCAGCTGTGTGGAGTAGTCACTGAATTTGCAAAAAAACACTACAATATGCAGTAACATTTTGAAATTAGATCTTCAAAATCAGACTTATCATATATCACTCCGAAACGGTCACAACACTGTAGGAGCGACGCCATAGTTGACGCTAGTTCCTTGTCAATATCACAATTGTATTGCATTCAACCCTCTACATAATTTTATTATTTTGGTCACCTTGCTCTTTTAAACTTAGGCAGGTCAGTCACAATGGGGAAAGCAGTGGCAGGATGACTAATGATTTTTTATGATCTGATCATCTCTGAGAGGTAGGCCTATAGGATACAGGCAGGTTGGCACAAATTGACAGATCTGGTCCCTCAAATTCAAGGCGAGGAATAAACCAAACAATAACTGATAATGTGAGTTATAACCACATGATTTTTGGGAAGTGGGAATGGTAGACGTTGACACAAATACTTCCAGTCCGACTATTATTCTAAAGTTTTTAAATTATTTATTCTAGAAAAAGTTATTTATTTATTGTATTTTTTCCATTTGTCATTGTCTTTGTTTGAGGGTGATGGGTAAATTTCCACATATTTGGCCTTAAGTTATTTTTAAAGGCCTGGGGTTCCAAAAGAGCGCTGTTCTGACCACCTTGACCCCTTCAGCAACATGGGCAAGCCCAAATATAAAATAAATTTCACCCATACTCCTACAAATGTCAATTTATTTTATAGTTTATTGTTTTGGTGTTTTTTTATGACGTGTATGCTAATTAGTAAAATTATATATTTTTAAAAGTGATAAGCATAGATGTTTTTCGGATAAGAGTGTTTTTTTTTTTCCTTTCGTTTTTGTTCTTAAAAGTGTGGTGGAAAAGGCGGTTTTATTGGGTACACCTTCCGGTTTCAAGAAGATTCCCTAGATCCCATGTGAAAAATAGTTCTACCTTTATAGTGATAATAAAAAATACAAACTGTGTCAATTACTTTGATTTTTTTTTTTTACTTTTATAACATGATTTATATAATGATCAAACATGCTCGGAATACAAGTTTATCAGTTCTGTGGCGGACGGATATATGTGACTGCAGTCCGCGCAGCATGCTCCGCCGCATTCTGCACCAAGGCTTTTAGCTGTATCGTGTTACACTTGACGTCCCCATCAAGAACTTTGTAAGTATGTTATACTATTGATAATACTAATAGTGAGCGATTCCCGAAATGTTATTATAATGTTTTTATTTCGTTAGTCCCAGTTGGTTCAGCTAAGTAATTCAAGTGTTTTTTTTTCCCTCTAAATGGACGAACGTTTAAGATCGCTTAACGTTAGTCTCCGTGTCGCTGTCTCACTGTGTTGCACTTGAGTCGACGTCCCCATCAAGGAATTTGTAAGTAACATTATGTTATAATATGGTAATACTAATAGTGAGTGTTTTTCGAAATGTTATCAAAGTTTTTTTTCGTTAGTCCCGGTTCAGCTAACGTTAAGTAATTCAATTTGTTTTCCCTATAAATGGACGCGCTAGCTACTTAAGCTAGCTCCTCGTGTCGCTGTCTCACAGTGTTGCACTTGAGTCTACGTCCCCATCAAGGACTTTGTAAGTATGTTAAAATATTGGTTATACTAATAGTGAGTGATTCCAGAAATGATATCATAAAGTTTTTTTCGTTAGTCCAAGTTGGTTCAGCTAAGTAATTCAAATGTTTTTTTCCCTCTAAAAGGACGTGCTAGCTACTTAAGCTAGCTTAGTTGCCAAGGAAGGCTCCTCGTGTCGCTGTTTGACGGTGTTGCACTTGAGTCGACGTCCCATCAAGGACTTTGTAAGTATAACATTGTTATAATAGGGTAATACCAATAGTGAGTGTTTTTCAAAATATCATAAAGTTTTTTTGGTTACACTTTATTTTGATAGTCCACTTTAGACAGTCTACTAACTAGTAACTTTTCAACTAGCAGCTACATGTCAACTAAGTTAAAGGAGAACTCCGGTCAATTCTAACATTGAGCTCATTTTTTTGTACATTTGGAGTGCTGTCAATACAGAGAACAATGACAATGCTCTGCATTGCTTAGGCACACCCAGGTCTTTGGACTGCGACAGGTCAACTAGTGGTGAGTTAAACTTTTCATTTTTAAATTTTCAAATCAGCATGCAGGTTACTAATAATGTTGATCATGACTGACTGATGTTTCTGTTCTGCATTGCTTAGGTTCACCCAGGTCTGTGGGCCGTGACAGGACAACTAGTCGTGAGTATAGCCTTTCATTGCTGAATATTGCAGGCTGGTCACTTGGACTGTTGATAAAGAATCACTGATGTTTGTTTCTGCTCTGCATTGCTTAGGTACAGCCAGGTCTACAGGCCGTGACAGGTCAACTAGTCGTGAGTATAACTTTTCATTTTTAAATTATCGAATCAGCATGCAGGTTACTAACACTTGATATTGACTGACTGATGTTTCTGTTCTGCATTGCTTAGGTTCACCCAGGTCTGTGGGCCGTGACAGGTCAACTAGTCGTGAGTATAGCCTTTCATTGCTGAATATTGCAGGCTGGTCACTAGGACTAATGATAATGAATCACTGATGTTTCTGCTCTGCATTGCTTAGGCACACCCAGGTCTTTGGACTGCGACAGGTCAACTAGTGGTGAGTTAAACTTTTCATTTTTAAATTTTCAAATCAGCATGCAGGTTACTAACAATGTTGATCATGACTGACTGATGTTTCTGTTCTGCATTGCTTAGGTACAGCCAGGTCTGCGGGCCGTGACAGGACAACTAGTCGTGAGTATAGCCTTTCATTGCTGAATATTGCAGGCTGGTCACTTGGACTGTTGATAAAGAATCACTAATGTTTGTTTCTGCTCTGCATTGCTTAGGTACAGCCAGGTCTACAGGCCGTGACAGGTCAACTAGTCGTGAGTATAACTTTTCATTTTTAAATTATCGAAGCAGCATGCAGGTAACTAACAATGTTGATCATGACTGACTGATGTTTCTGTTCTGCATTGCTTAGGTTCACCCAGGTCTGTGGGCCGTGACAGGTCAACTAGTCGTGAGTATAGCCTTTCATTGCTGAATATTGCAGGCTGGTCACTAGGACTAATGATAATGAATCACTGATGTTTCTGCTCTGCATTGCTTAGGCACACCCAGGTCTTTGGACTTCGACAGGTCAACTAGTGGTGAGTTAAACTTTTCATTTTTAAATTTTCAAATCAGCATGCAGGTTACTAATTGGTCATGACAAAATGATGTTTCAGTTTTGGGTTCCACAGATTCGTCCAGATCCAGGTCCAGGTCTGTGGGCCGGGACAGTTCAATTAGTTGTAAGTATAGCCAGGCACAGTTGTGTTTTATTGAATATTAAATTAGCATGGGTAATTTGCACTATTGATAATGGCTACATTTGGGTTGCACAGGTTCATCCAGGTCTGTGGGCCGGGACAATTCAAGCAGTCGTGAGTATTGCCAGTTACATTTGGCTTGTCTTATTGAATATCAAATTAGCATGAATAATACTATTCATACTGAATAACTAATGTTGGTGGTTTGGGTTTCTCAGGTGTACCCAGGTCCCAGGCTGTGGAAAGTAGGTCCATAGATGGTGAATGTCATTGGTTGTATCACTTAATGAGGCACATTGTACAAGTGTTCTAAATATATTGATCGCTTCACACACTTTTTTCTTTCCTGCTTAGGTCTTTCACATGAAAAGTCCAGTTATAATAGGGATGTGCCAACCACATTCCCCCTGTCAGAAGCGAGTAAGTACAAGAATATTTTCATGTAACACCCAGACTAATTACTTATGTATTAACATTACATTCTCTTTGTAACTGGTGAATCAGACTTCAGGTTTTCATCTTATTGCTTTGGCATTTATGACATTTAGTCTAGAACCATCTCTTAATAAAATTGTTATTTAATACAACTGATTTGTCAAATACAGGGTTAAAGTTTACCTGTTAAATAGTGTTATGTAACAAATTGAATAGTTATTCATTTTTCTAGGATTGCTAGAGAGCACACTTTTACTGAAATGCCTTGCTGTTACCAGAGAACCATGATTATAGTGAGTAATTATTATTATTTTTCTTAATTTCTCATTATTGCCAGAATTCCAAAAAATAGTGCTGACAAAGCTGGTGACTCTCACTGATGAGGTCAAAAAACTCCAGAGGAGCATGCCTAAATCTAGCATTGAGATCAGAAAGATTAACACCTTGGAAGAGTTCGAGAGGGAGGAGGCTTCTCTTCTGGATAAAAACAAATTTGAAACCTTGGTAAGAAGTTTTCAACCTCTAATGAGCTTACAATCCTATTGATTATCCTTAATAAACATAGACATTATCACATTGTGTTTTTCCACTAGAAATAAACCTTGTTACATTATTACCTTTAATTTGGTACTGTGAAGCTGCTTTGGGGCAATACGTATTGTGAAAAGCGCTATATAAATAAACCTGACTTGACTTGACTTAGTGCTGGGCGGTAAACCAGTTCATACCGAAAGCCGCTGTATATTTTCGTTACGATGTTAATTTTTAATAAACCGCCAAACTGATGTATTCAAGTACACAACGTTCGGAAGTCGGAACGTTGCACTGCGCCACACGACACTGTTTCAGACGGACCCTTTAAAATGTTGCACTTCAGCGATTGCAAGCAGTGGTGAGGGTAAACAAACGGCAGTGTTCTGGTGTTACGGATGTACACGCTGCAAGTTCGGACACTTGGGAGGTCGTGAGATATTGCACACATTCGCATCAATGCAGCCGGTACACGGCACGACTGTCCTGCACAAATTTTATCCCGAGTTGGTGGCAATCACGTGAGCTTTCACGCTAAACACAGAAACAATGTAAAATGACAGAGAACAGTAGCCATTCGGAATCCATTCCTCTCAACATAAACACTTATTAAAAGAGCGAGATTGTATGTGTGATAGTGTATGTAATATTAATGCAAATTGTAACTTCACTAAGTCACTTGTTTTATATTTCCTTTTTAGATTTACTTGAATACTGTGTAATGTACCTGTATTGCAAGTTGTTATATTTTTTTGTATTGGTTTTTTATAAAAAATAAAAAAGAAGTGAAATTTGAAAAGTTAAAGTTCTGAATTTTGACTACAATTGTCTTTGCATTCTGATTCCTCACTTCATTAGAAGCATGACTGGCTCTTATTTGTAAGCAACAGCATAATTTTCTGGGGCCATGCAAACCTGTTTTACTAGTGTGGAAATATTCTACAATATTCACTAATGACAGTAAAATAGACCATCCTAAATCAATTTACTGCAGTAATTCCTCTCTCAATGAGTAGAAAATGCATTGAACACCTGACTATGCATGAAAATAAAATAAAAAAACGTCATAAACCGGAAAACCGTCATCATAAAAAAAAAAATAAAAAAAAAACGTGATATAAATTTTTGGTCAAACCGCCCAGCACTAACTTGACTAATTAGGACTTGACTAATGCCAATAGGGGGCTATGCGGAACACCGAACGTTCTAACCGGAAAACAGGTCTTATTTCCACTTTTCACTTCAGTACAGAACACATCTGCAGTGGTAGGTGAAGTCTTAGGTAACTGAAGTTTTGCTTATTATAATAAAATTTGTATAAACTGTAGTGTATTTCTTTTAATTAAAATGTTGGAAGTTTTTGTTTTGCCAAGCTGCAAGTCAGTCAGGGTGATATGCTTCCGAAAGATTATGCGTGCTAATTTTGTTGTAAGGAGACACACCCTGAGTCGCATTTTATGCCAGAAAATATATGCAACAGAGTAATACAGCAGAGATCTTATATATTGATACATTTCAATATCGATCCAGCAAATTCTTTCAGCTTTTTGTATTTACCTGCTGATAAAATGTTTTGGGATTTTTTTTATATTTGAGTTAAAATCTTTCAATTATTTCATGATTATACATATGATTTTTGTATGGTTTACATGTGATGTTTTTTAGGGCAGCAAACAACTGGACCCTGTTCTCAATTTTTTACCATTAATATATTTTCATGTGTTTTTTTAATTATAGGTTTGTCAGCTGGCAAGAGTGGGTGGGAAAGATGTGAAGGACTGCACGCACAAAGTGATGGACAGGTATTTATTTACATATTAACTTAACAGACACAGATCCCCAATCTGTTTTCATTTGGTAGTTTGGTTTAGTTGTTGGTTTAAGTAAAGAGCAGGACTGTGCACTAGGGCTTGGCAATATGGATAGTTTTATATCTTGGTGTTTTTTGGCTAAATGGTGCTAAAAGATAAACTGTATATCATATATTTTATGAAAATGGCTAAATTTGTAAGTCAAATCCACCTTAGAGATGACATATGCACTTTTATTTAAACGGATGGTCATTAAAATAAAATGCTGTGGTTTACTTCCCTGTTTTATTCCCTACGTTGAATAAAAAAGCATTATTTCTGGTTTCCAACAACAATAACAGGAGGATTAAGAGAGGGAGAAGGAGAGACAGACAGGGGCTCACGGACAAAAGAGGGCATGAGAGGAAATTCCACCAGATTTCACTCTTTTCGGCCAGATGTCTGTTATCTTTCTTTAAAGGGACACTCCACCCATTTGCATTAAGCTTTGCATTGTTAGAAACCCAGTCATACTATTGAATGGTCGTGCAACACTCTTTCTTTTTCCCCTGAAACGGGAGAAATCCGTTATTTACCTCTTACACTTCCTCCTAAAAATGACGCAAAAATCGTCATTTTGCGTCATTGTAGGAGGAAGTGTAAGAGGTAAATAACGGATTTCTCCCCTAATTTCAAGCTCTGGTGGTAGCTAGCCTTGTAGACGGAAGAGTGATTTCTCTTATAGGCAGATATGCGCTTTCTGGATTAGTGGGAGTGGCTTGCGGAGCTGTGCAATGTGGTGCATTGTGGGAGTTGTTGTCTTTCATACAAATGCGTCCTGAAGTTATTTTTTGTCTTTCCTCGATCACGAAGGCACCAAATTAAAAATTTATTTTACATTTCGACTACATATATGACCCACTTTAAATAAAAAACAATGTTCAAATGGGTGGAATGCCCCTTTAAAATAAATTTAAGCTCTGTCGATTTATGTAAATTGCTCCTCAGATCTCTGCAGGGTAAATCCATACAGCTAGCTAGACTATCTGTCCAATCTGAGTTTTCTGTTGTACGACTAAAACAACTTTTGAACATGTATGTTACACCAAAAGAAATTTCTTCCTAAGGCTAATTTGCAGTGGCACCGTGGCTTTGCCTGGCTCCAATCCCAGAATGCCGCACCGAAAACGCATGCATACTAGAAATAGAACCGACGCTTATTTTTCACGCGATTACATGTTGTTTGAAAGTGTCTAGGTTTTGACATAAAAATGCAATACTTTTATTAAATACTTGAATAAAAGTCAGTACTTCCAAAGTTGTCTTCAAATCAAATCAGTATATTTTTATGTTTAACATGAAGTGTGCTACTGCAGTAAATCAATTGGAAACATGCGTGTGTACAGACAAGGCTAGCAGCGCAGCGTCAGACATGTTTCTGGTGTGCAAAGACATAGAAAATGCAACGCAGCCGCCACACAACAGAAACGCCAGGCTCATGCGACGCAGCCAATTTGTGTAGACAGGCTAAGGCTGACACTGGCTAATTTATGAATCCCTATATGCTTCTCAGCTAAGAGGTCTAATGTATGTAGAGATCTGTATGGTTATATTGTATAGTGTCTTTTCAGGCGATTTGATGAAGGTAAAAATAGTGTGGCTGTGTATAATGCCAATGCTCTATCAAAATCACTGTTTTTTTTTGTTTTTTAATTTGAAGACAATTCTGCGTGTGGTGGAATAATTGCATATTATTTTTGTCTTGGATTGGATTAGGCTCTTCACCAACCACCTAATGACACTATTTAATTTGAAGGGGAAGGGCAAAAAAGAGAAAATTGGTCTCGAAGACAAGAAATTGTTTTCAGCAATAAAAGGTAAGAATTTATATTATGGTAATTTTAAAAAAATTTGTGTGGAATGCTTAATATCAGGCTTGATGTAATTTTACTTAATTTGTTATCTATTTCATTTAATTGATTTGTTACTCAAATTTTCATCTAAGCATAATATGTATCTCTGCTGCAAGCTAAACCACAACAGTGGCGTTTGAATTGATTTATTTTACACAGGATTTCTTTGCTTTGATTGTAGATGCTGTCATGAAATGGGATGCAGCTGCCACAGAGGCCCAGATAAAGTCGGCTGCATCGGACCACCTTAAACATGCCCCTGGGAGAGTCGGGGTGGTGCTTATAAATAAATAAATACACTGTGCTAATAGTACAAAATTTTATAGCACTTTTATTTATTACTTTACTGTTCTGACTTTTAAGTTTTATTATGTTATTGTGTTAATTTATACTTTCTGTTCTCGTTTTAAGTATTAGTGTGTTATTGTTTTAATTTATACTGCTGTTCTGGTTTTAAGTTTTACTAAATATTAGTAATAAAAATATATTTTGAAATTTAGATGATTTCTTGGAGTGATCAGTTTGGTTTACAGGAAAATGGTAAGCAGTTTATTACAATTATATTGATAAGATACAAAAATGCAAGACTAGTATATAAACTAAACAATTATTCAATTGAATATTCAATTTAATCCATATTCTTTCAAATAATTTAGGTCTATGGTCTGTCTGCAGTTTCATGACACGACAACCATTAACAATGAGTAACTGGGTTTTTCTCAGTGAGAACTAACTCACTCAATGCCACTGTTTGAAGCAAACATTTTTTTGAATTTTGATCCTTGCAAATATGTCCAGATAGGATTTCCATGTTAATACGAGTCTTTAACAGTCATCTTTGACATTTCTACAGAAAACGCATCTAATACAACTTTTATTCTGGCTGTCTAAAGATTACATATTTAGCACGTTTTTGACATCTAAATAATGTCCTAAAAAGACATAAAAAAAACTATCTTTCTGGCTCTTGTGAGGACGTCTTCTGGATGTCTAACAACTACGTCCATAGAACGTCTTTAATTTACGTCTAAACAACGTCCAGAAAAGACGTCAAAAAAACTTTCATTCTGGCTCATGTAACGACGTCTTCTGGATGTCTAACAACTACGTCTGTACAACGTCTTTAATTTACGTCTAAACAACGTCCAGAAAAGACGTCAAAAAACCTTTCATTCTGGCTCCTGTGAGGACGTCTTCTGGATGTCTAAGAATGACGTCGTTAGCACGTCTTTAATTGACGTCTATACAATGTCCAGAAAAGACGTCTAGTGGATATCTAAAAATGACGTCATTATCACGTCTTTAATTTACGTCTAAACAACGTCCAGAAAAGACGTCAAAAAAACTTTCATTCTGGCTCCTGTGAGGACGTTTTCTGGATGTCTAAGAATGACGTCTTTTAGACGTCTACTAGACTACTTCTTGCTCGCTGGGCAGACTTGTAATGCGCCTCCTGTTTGTCTCGCGTCTTGGCAGCCGCCGGGTGCGGTACAGGGGGAGAGCGGCAGGGCTGATAAAAAGCGCGTCTGCCCGGAGGGGTGGAGAGGAGGGCAGAGACAGGCAGAGGGCAGGACTGGCAGGGTGCGGCTGCTTCAGTAGCATCTGAGCTCGGGTCACTTCCATTTCCATCTCGACTGAGAGCCGCGCGCCACAGCGCAGTAGTCAAACAGCCGAGCCGGGAGCCAGAAACCGCTGCGGGACGCGCGCTCTAACCGCGGCTCTGCGCAACCAGGACCCGCCTGCAGACGATTCTAAACACGCATGCCAAGATAAACGGAACTTCTCTATTTATTCCCCCTGTCTCTGCTTGGACTGAGAGAAAGCGAGTTTTACAGACCTGAGAGGAGGACCGAGGAGCTGGCACCAGCCTCGCCGCCTGAGGAACCCTAGGTTTTCCGGGGTCTCTTTCCGTGCGTAAAAGGATGGTGAGCGCCAGGTGTCCTAATAGACTGGTCCTCCTCCCCCTCCGGTGATCTTGTGCGGGGATTGAAGCTGAGATTGGGGGGAGGAGGGTCGCTTTACCATCATCTTCAGCATCTTTGACACTCCATCTTTTGGAGTGCCCGCTGGCACCGGTTGGCATGAGACTCTCCACAGCGGCGGCGCTCCTCACCGGCTTCATCTTGGCTTTCTCGCCGGCGTACGACAGCTGTGGACCGGGCAGAGGTTACGGCAAGAGACGAACTCCAAGGAAACTCACGCCTCTCGCCTATAAGCAGTTCAGTCCAAACGTTGCCGAAAAAACGCTGGGAGCCAGTGGGAGATATGAGGGGAAGATAACCCGCAACACCGAGCGCTTTAAAGAGCTCACGCCCAACTACAACCCAGACATCATCTTCAAGGATGAGGAGAACACAGGTGCGGATCGCATGATGACGCAGGTGAGGCAGACACACGCGGAAATGTTTCATCAGAGCAAGTAGGTCGGCCAAGTGTTAATTTATTACTTATTAGTTGAGATTTCTATCCAAAAGGATTAGCATTATACTCTCAGGAAAAAAAGGGTAACATTCTTGACCAGTGTAGCTTTCCTTCTTCTGGTGAACATAGAAGAAATGTCCATTCAGAGGAAGTCAACTGTAACCAAACGTTTGTTTTTGTGTCTTCATTTGTGTTCAGCCAAGGAAAGAAAGTCTTGCAAGTTTGGCCAATCAGGTTTGAACCTGCAACACTTACCAACTCAGATCTTGAAGATACTACACCACTTTTATTCTTCACGCAGTACTGTTAAACTCCTACTGTTTAATTTTAAAGTAAAGCTGCCTTTTCAAGATCAAGTGCATTAGCTCAGGGTAGTACTGTCACTAAAAAATGTAGTGGACATCAGTAAATGTAGCCATCCTTGAGATAATTCAGAAAATGTAGTAAAGAAGATCTTTTTAAAATTGAATCCAAACTGACTTCTGTGATGAAGGGTCTTCATCAGTGGCATAAGTGAGGCTTGAACCAACAACCCTAAGTTTCCATTCCAGATCTTCAACATAGACAATACTACAATATTTTCATTGCTGTTTTTTGATTTATCATAAAGTATGCTTTGTATTTGCCCAATAAATCAGTTGCCATACTGTCAAAAGTGTAGTGGAGATCAATAATTGTCAGGGATTTGTTTTAGAATTATCTTGAGATAGTTCTGAAAACATGCAGATTCATTGTATAGTTGAGACTTTCATCCGAAGTGAACTTAGAGATAGACTACCTGGAATAGCAAGTGATTTAGAGTCAGTAGTATGTTGAGTTTATGGCTCAATCACTGTGGGGTTCAAATCTACAACTCAAGTCACCTTCCCAGACCTTTTTCAATGTGGACCCTTTGTTCAAGTCACTTTTTTTATTCTGTCTCATAAATGAAAAATGGTCGTGACCGCTGATGCATGTGGGTACAGAGACCACTTCTTTTCTTTTTCTCTCTCTCTCTCTCACTGAAAAGTGAAAATCCTTGAGTTCATTCAAGGTTTCAGGTCTTTCAGTCTTCATAACAGAGTATATGGGGGCAGGTTTCGTCAAATTAAAGACACAGTAGTCGTCGGGTTATTTTATAACCACGTATTTGAACTTTCTCCCACAGGGCTCTTGCTCAATTTATGTGAATGAATGAATGCAAAAGGGGTGACTTTCAATAAAGTGGAAGGGAAACCTGAAACGTTTAATTAAAACAGTGCTCTCACTGTTTTAAGTACGATTGGAAAAGAAAACATTGAAACAGCCATTGTAGATTGAGCATGACCTGTGACTGTTTTAATGTTTACCTTTATGCCTAAACATGACTGCTTGTGATTCACGGCGTACACCCCCTTTTCAAACTGTAAGATATTTTTTACAACGTTGATGTGGTACCGAGTGGAATTTATTTGACTCCAATCTCCCCCTCACCTACAAGTATTTATATTAGCTCTTTTCCTCTGAATGCCCACATGTTAATATCTAGGAGAGCCACGTGGGAATGATGAGATGCTCGTAGATCTTTCCCCGTCTTTACCTGTCACCTCTCCGGCGAGCGCCGCGCTAGTTTACATGACCTTCGTGCGATTTATGAGGGCCAAACTGCGGCGACTGCTGGAGACAACCTCTGGTCTGTTTTTCCTTTTTATTCTGTGTTATTTTTTTGTTTGTTTTTGTGGCATACGTGTGTAAAAATAGTCGGCTTCACATGCATTTAAGCCTTAATTACACATATTTTTCTCCACCTTATTTTTGATTCAGTGGCTAGTGTCCCCGGTGCTCTCATACAGACGCGAGTGTTCAGGGCCCCGTGCCTTCGGTGCGCGTGTTTGTGTAGCCCGCCGTTAGTGTGAAGGCTCACCTCCTGAAAACCCGTCGATCTCCGCTTTGAAAGCAAAACTAACAGAGTTCACGGGCTGATTTATGAAGTCCAGTTCACTTTTGCAACCACAACGAAAAAAGCTGAAATCCACACTGCTATGTGAATAGGCATCTATTACAGCTCGCAGAGTCGCTATTCTTATAGGAGACGTGCTTGGAAAAACGTCTTCATAAATATCTATATTTGCATTCTTATAACTAAAAACACATCTTTTTCCATTCAGATTGGTTTTTCTGAAAGCATGCCAAATGCACATATTTCTAGTTAACCATAAACTACCGTTTCCTTCTGCAGGTCATCATAAACTGGTCCTTAGAGTTTATCGATCTTGCTCTTTTTAAGATTCACTTCAAGCACTTCAAGGTTCAGGAGTTGGTTGTTTTAACTTTAGGAATGGGGAAGACTTGACATTTTTAAAATGTCACTTTACATGTGGAGTGGGCGAGATCCATCTAAAATGGTAGCCTATTCAGTCCCCCAAATCTCACAAGGAACAGTGAAGGTTTTGTTCTTTGAAGAAAATTTACCAAGAAATGAAAGTCATTCTGGTGTTCTAAGCCCGAATGATTTTCAAAGGAGATCTATTTGAAAATGTTCACACTGCTCTATTCCATATAATGGAATCATTCTCTAGAAATTCTGGCCTTTGCTGTAGAACTCAAATCTCATTTTGCTCGTCTGCATATTCATATCCAATCCAGCATTTGGCATCTGATTTCAAACCTGGTGTGCTTTGTCTTCTCCTGCGAGTTTAAATATGCACAAACGCAAATGAAATCAATAGAGTTGTTTCGTGATGACATACTTTTGTAGGCCAAGCTGGAAGTTATAGTAGCTTCACCCTGGTTCCCTTGACAAAAAGCCAATAGGATCTAAAATGTATTCATCAAGATAACCTTTATAAAATAACATTTAATATCCCCAACAACCTTTGTAGTCCCACTTAGCCACTTATATTAGCTACCACCTATTTCAAAACATGAAAAACTTAAAAATCACAGGGGTATTTCTGAATTTTATGTTGTGGATTAAAAGTTGAAAATATCTTAACACAGACCATGCATTTAACCGAAAACTTCCATTGACCTTGGTGCAACGGAACCAGAAAGTCTTTTCCAGATTTTAGGATTCCTGCAGCGAATAACAGCTAATTTTTATCTTCACACAAAGTTATGGTTTAATTTTAGAGGACTTGGAAAAAAAAGTCCATGGACCACATTTATGATACATTTTTGATCATTTATTTTGAGCTTGACAGCCCCTGGTATCTGCTGCCATTACATTTTCATTTATTATTTGAGAATTAGCAGTGTGAACATTCTTCAAAACATCTCCATTTGGGTACCATGGAGAAAAGCAAGGCAAGGGTTTGCATGTATACAGGTTTGCATACAAGTAAGCATATTCAAGTGTGGGAGAGTGCATTATCATTGTTTACACTGTGACTGTAGTCTAAGCATTTGCTGTACATGTTTTGGTTTCAGTGAACCTTGGAGAACAGAGAAACCAAACACACTGGCACTGTATTTTCAAATCTCCAGCCTCTGGACTGGTCTGATGGTATCCATACAGAGACAGATCCTAATAACACAGAGACATCGAATCACTGAACTGAGATTTAAACAGATAATCCGTAGAGCTTTTTAGAGTAGCTATTGAGTGTAAAGGTGCGTCTCCAATTCGGGGGAACAGAAATAGATGGTTTGATGGCACAACTATGTAGTGAGGACTTAGGATGGCGACATCAAAGAATCTCTGCCGTCACTCAGTAAGCAATTTGTGACCACTTAGTTGGTGGTTATCCAGTGACCTTGCATGTCTCGTGGCCTTTGGTTGAGACAGGGATTTATCAGCCCATGGGCTGAGTGTGTTTGTGCTAACCACGAATGCGTCAGTTCTACAAATGGCTGTCAGGTTTATATTTGCCATTGCTCACCGCTTTCTCACCTAGCAACTGCTTGTCACTGTTTTTTTGACATGAGCCTACTAAAATCCATATTTCTTGCAGGAAATTCGCATAATTCCAGACAATGGCCTTGTGTTCTTTCTCACTCAGGCACGCAAAGCCTCCTTCTGTTTGTTTAATTGGTAACTTATGTATCAGAGGTCAGCAGTTGGGTTTAAATGTTGTCACACTGGTCATTTATGCTACATAAACCAACAGAAGAACATATTTATATATTTCATTGTGAGACATTGTGACTGATCTATTAACTCGCTTTGTACTCATGTAATTAAGTAGCTTTTTTCGCCAGACAATGTCAAAATATTTCTCTATAATCATGGTTACTGTAATATTTTACATGACTGATTTCCTTATTAGTTCACATTGAATGCATGTTAATTATTAGCTTGAAAGAACAACATAAGATGATCATAAAACAGACTTCTAATGAGATACTTGCTGCTACCTGACAATGTTATTTTAGTATCGTCAATGTTTATAGTTTGTATAAATATTTTTCAGTCCTTTTCATTAGTTTTATCTTAATTTTTAATTTTATTTTAGGTTGTATTAATTTAGTTTTTAGTGCGACTGTTTTTGGACATTTTTAAACAGTGTTTGATTAGATTTAATTTAAGTTTGTTATATTAGTATTTCAAGTTAACTAAATGAAAACGAGAAGTGTTGGTTTGGCAACTAGCTAAAGTAAAAATAAAAAGTTAAGTAAATAATTTTTCTATTTTACAATATTTCAGTGAATGTTTTATTTTATTTCAAGTACTGTTTTCACTCAGAAATTTCTAGTAAATTTCGTAAATATTTACAAAGTAATGGATAGTAACTGAATTAAACATTAAATGTTTAAAAAGAAAGACTGAGATACACAGGAGTAAAAATGATTTTCACTCAGAAATTGCTATTAAATTTCATAAGTAATTACAAAGAAGCAGCAATTAACGCATTGAATTAAACATTACATTTTGAAGTAGAAAGACTGAAATAGTATTGTCTTGTAAAACGTACTCTAATAATATTAGTTTTATTTACAATTTTGATTTTACATTAAGCATTTTCTCATTAAATATAGTCCAATAATCTTTGTGTTTTTACAGAGTAACGTTTTTATTTAATGATTTAGTTTAAGTTAACAATAATAACCCTATTACCCTAATAACCCTAGTTATTAATTTAATAACTTTTCACATTTGTGACCCTGGACCACAAAACCGGTCTTAAGTGGCATGGGTATATTTGTAGCAATAGCCAACAATACATTGTACGGGTCAAAATTATAAATCTGTTCCATGAATCATTTGTGCAACTTTGCAAGTTTTTTCCAGATTTTCAAATAGTTGTATCTCAGCCAAATATTGTTCTATCCTAACAAATCATACATATCATATATTGCATACCATTGCTCTTTTGTTGATTTTGATTGCTTCCATCGTCCTCATTTGTAAATTGCTTTTGATATAAGCGTCTGCTAAATGACAATGTAAATGTAAATATATGTGATGTATATTTTGCCAAAAAATTGACACTTATGACTGGTTTTATTGGCCAGTGTCACATTTATGAATTCTAGTAAGTGTTTCTCATGCGTTATGCGTTATTTTTTGCAGCGCTGTAAGGATAAGCTGAACTCCCTGGCCATCTCAGTGATGAACCTGTGGCCTGGTGTGCGTCTGCGTGTGACGGAGGGCTGGGATGAAGACGGCCATCACTCTGAAGAGTCTCTGCATTATGAGGGCAGGGCGGTTGACATCACTACCTCGGACCGCGACCGGAACAAGTATGCCATGCTGGCTCGTCTGGCAGTGGAAGCCGGCTTTGACTGGGTCTACTACGAATCCAAAGGCCACATACACTGCAGTGTCAAATCAGGTGAGAGCAGCTGTGTGTGTTTGTGCTGAGGTTGTGCAGGAGGAAAGAGGTCAAGCGAAAATCACACTTCTCCTTATAAATAAAAAGTGTGAAAGGCAAGGAAAACAAAGATGGTGGGATATTAGCAAGTTCATTTTGAGTCACTTTGAAAACACTCATTCCATCGCAATTAGATTAACTGAACTGAGAAAAGTGGGCATGGACTACTGTTCCAAAATTTGGGGTCAGTAAGATTAAAAAAAAAAAAAAAAAAAGGTAAACTTTTTTTTTAATTAACTTTTTTGGCAAGAATGCATTAAATTGATCAAAAGTTACAGCAAATACATTTATGATGTTAAAAAATATTCTGTAAGAATCTTAAAATTCAACAAAAATATTAAGACTATAGTAAGAAATTACATAAAAAACTAAAATATTAAAATTATTTTAAACTTAAGATTACACAATATTATGATTATATATATATATATAATATTTATATATACATATATTTATATATATACTATAACTGTTTTACTTTGTCAATAAATGCAATTTTATTTTATTCTATTCTATTTTATTTATTAATTTATTTTTAAATCTAACCATAACTAACAAAGCTTCTTACAGACATAATGTGAGAAGACAAGGGCAAGAGATGGACTTTTAGAGCATGTCTAAGGATGCAGAAGGAATCACATTAGATTCTTGTTTCTACACACACTGTGGATTAATGAGCTATCTAATGTAGAGATCCATGTTTGAGTCATCTTTGGTATCAGATGTCATTTCTTTGCTTCACATGATTATATTAAAACAGCACAATCTTGCAGTACTCGGACGTCTGATGAATGCACACTTCTTTTTTGCACCATTTCTAACATTTACTTTACCTTTCTGACTTTTCCAGCTATGCTTTACCTTGATCTTTATTTCCAAGTCCACATAGGCTTCATGTAGCTTTAGCATCCACATCCAACATGCTATTTGATCTTTTTCTTGTGATAAGAATTCACCAAACAGGGGGGAAATTCTTATATTTTGTAATTTTGCTGTAAGCTTAACAATATAACAACAAGGTAAGTTGAAAGTCATTCTCATTCACGCTTTAAGACTTCATTTCAACATAATATTGTGAAACGCATTAGCCATTAGCAGGCCCACTAACAATCGTCTGCATAAATGTAAATGCAATCTGTACGCACAGAACTCGTTCAGACACTTCCACTTCTGCATGCTAGTTTATTACATATTTTGGCCCCTGATTAAATTATATGCATTATAATATTATATGCAGATTGCATAGTTGTTTTTTGGCCTATCTCTTATAGAGATGTGATTTACCATTTTGTTTCTTACATACATTGAAATTTATAGTAAAATCTCTAATATTCATTATCTGTTTCTCTGTTTTTCCCCACTATTTTCTTTCTCTTGATTTCTTTTTCTCCTGTCCTTCCTGTCCAGATCGTTATGCTAGTCAGCTATCCCTGACATGATCAGAAGGAACAGAGTTTTATAATCTTATATATATATATATATATATATTGTATATCCTTATGTATATATTGCAATTTGTACAATAATTTGGGAGTCTAAAGAGGCAATATTGCTGGCAGTGCCAGTCAAGCAGAATCAGTCCACTAGAAGGCGCTCCTACACCAACGTCCCAATGATGAAGCAGTAGTCAAAGTCCCACTTTGAGGATGCCACACTGAACTCAACCAATCACTGAGGGAGGCACCGTAGGACCAACCAATGAACAAGGGGTTGAAGGCCAAAGGTATAACAACTAGTCAGAAGTGAAGATTAGAAACGGGCATGGGTGTTGAATCCATTCTTTATTTTCTTAATGAAACATCTTTCTTTCTTTCTTTCTTTCTTTCTTCTCTTCCATTCCGTCCTCACAATTTTCTTCAGAGCACTCAGTAGCAGCAAAGACAGGTGGCTGTTTTCCTGGAGGGGCTCTGGTGACGATGGAGGACGGCACTCACAGACCAATCCGAGACCTACGAGCAGGAGACCTTGTTCTGGCCTCGATGGGAAGTGACGGGACTGGCGAGCTCGTCTACAGCAAAGTCCTCGCCTTCCTGGACCGTAGCCCCATTACTCAGAAGCACTTTTATGTGATCAGCACTGAGGATGGGGTCAGTGTCTCCTTAACGCCAGCTCATTTACTGTTTGTCTGGGTTGGAAACTGCTCCAGCGGGGGCCAGCCAAAGCTTGGATCCCCCCGGACGATATTTGCCAGTGATGCCCAGCCAGGGCAGTGTTTGCTGATTGTCAGTGAAGGAGATCTCAGGAAGCGTGTTTCACGGATCGCTCAAGTGGAGGTGCGGGAGGACCGGGGTGTTTATGCCCCACTCACTACCCATGGGACTTTGGTGGTGAATGGAGTGATGACCTCATGCTACGCTGCAGTGAATGAACCACAGCTAGCACACTGGGCATTTGCACCTCTCCGCCTGTTGTACAGCTGGACCGGACCGGATCGAATCCTTAAGAATGGTTTACACTGGTACTCTCAGGTCCTACTCAGTGTGGGAACACTACTGCTAGACTCAGAACTCTTCCACCCGTGGGCCTTAGAAGATCACCAAAGATGATGAATTGAAGATGAACTCAGAGATGAGTGAGTGGCGGGAAATGATTGAACGCTCAGGGTTTATGACTTAAAGGGATAGTTCACCCAAAAATGATTCTCATTAATTACATTAATTACTCACCCTCATGTCGTTCTAAACCTGTAAGACCTTTATTCATCTTTGGAACACAAATTAAGATATTTTTAATGAAATCCAAGAGGTTTCTGACCCTGCATAGACAGCAATACAACTACTACATTTAAGGCCCAGGAAAGTAGTTAGGACATTGTTAAAATATTCCATGTTTAGTCCATCAGACACAGGAGCCAGCTTTCTGACGTAGAATGTTCAACGTCTGTATATTCTGGTTAGAATAAGTAAGGCTGTGCAAGAAATGCAAAGTAACCCCTTCTGTGAAAATCTTCAGACATGTTTATGAAGACTGTTTAATGTATAACGTGCATCTTCCTCAGCTTGCAAACAAGGTGCAGCTCATCCGGGTTCTACGTCAATAGCATCACACGCATGCGTCATGATTAGTCTCCTGAACACGCGTCGAAAGACAAGAAGTTGATGAATAAAGGCATTATTTATGTTTTCTTTGCACACAAAAAGTATTCTCATAGCTTCATAAAATTAAGGTTGAACCACTGATTTCACATGGACTATTTTAATGACATTCTTACTACGTTTCTGGGCCTTAAATGTGATAGCTCCATTGCTGTATGTGGAGGGTCAGAAAGCTCTCGGATTTCATCAAAAATATCTTCATTTGTGTTCTGAGGATGAACAAATGTCTTGGAACGATGTGAGGGTGAATAATTAATGACTGAATTTTTTCATTTTTGGGTGAACTATCCCTTTAAGGGGATAGTGATATGTTAGGCAAATGTGTATCAAAAGCAGACTTTTTAATGACAAAAGGTGAAGAGTGTCATTTCTGAACAACAAGCGACACCAAGCAGAATTGCAAAAATAATTTTTAATGCCCTGATATGTACAACCCCAAACTCATGCCATGGACCCTTTTCCAAATTTCCAGGGTTCCCAGGAACGGAAACCATAAACTTCTCTGAAGTGCTGCAAAGATGACATGTTTTTGTAGGTCAAAACCAGGAAACAAGTTAGTATTTTAACACTTGAAGTTCCATCTTATATAAGTCAGTGTGTTTTTTTTTATGGTTTATTGGTTAAATGTTTGAAATTAGGTCTGTAGTTAACACAAGCTCAAGATATTTTCACATTATATTCTATTCTATAAAATATATCAGTAATGCGTAACCCATTAAGTGTCTAAATGGTTTTTTTTTTGTTTCAAGCAATAATGAACAAAACTTGTAAGAAAAATAAACATTTGTTGGACACAGAGCTTATTTTGTTCATTAATCCAAAAGTCAGTGGAAAAAAACCTATTGGCTTTTTGTTGAGGGAACCAATGTGATGTGAACTTTAAGGTTGTCCTACAAAACTATGTCATCACTGCAGCGCTCTACACACTTACAATGATAACTGCATACTTGTAGCTGTATAAGCTCAAATTAAAAAAGCATTTCACATTGAAAAAATTCCACACATCACCTTTAATGGCAAAAAAAAGTACAGATTACAAACTGACCTCTTGTCTTGCTTCTTATAGAAATTGTGAGAGACCAAACATTGTCTGTGCCTTATATTTGTTCACTGTTCCAGTAATCCAGTCTCTTTCCTCATTAGATTGTCATTAGTCTTAAGATAGTCTGTTCAACTATTTTAAAAATGTTATTTCAAAAAAGTGCTTTGTAATATCATTAAGGTTATATAAGGTATCCGGGTAAAGTATTTAAAATCTATTTTTGAAATTAAACTTTATACAAATTATTTATTTTGTCTCATATTTGCTCTTTGATGGCTATGACAATTTTATTAATTATTTTTGTCATCTGTTTGATGTTTTGTCCGTGTCAATGGTCCTCAGCCTTTTTAATCTCCAAATCCCCCATTTGTCCAAGACAATATTGGAAGACGCTCCTGTCTAAGCTGATTTTTTCCTCTGTATCTGTTGTAATAAAAACTGGTTTAAAAACACTGGTCATTTAATTGTTCCCTGCTGGCAGAAAATGGTCAGTACAGTGTGCAAGAGAGTCAGATGGGTTTAATGTAAAAGGAATCCCACCAAACATGTGATATATGACCCCACTGAATAAATAAACTCTCCTCTTACTAATGAACATGGCATTTAGACTAGACTCATCTTTCAGATTCTCAAGAGACTAAAGCATTAGGTTAAGAATTATGACTTTATAGTCATAGCTTTATAGAATTATATTGTGACAGCTTTAATATTATTGACTTTTCACAATAGACCTCTTATGTTATATAATAATTTATCACTTAATGGGTTAAAAGCATCATGTCACTGACGTGACCAACTTCTGGAACGGAAAAATCCTGGTTGCATTGGATCTTATTGAAATTACTGAATTTCACCTGAGGAAATTTGCAGAACAATGGTAAATGTAACTAGCTTATTTGTTTTATAATGCAGGGGTTTTGCCCCAAAATAATAATGCTGTTGCAGGGCTCCCCATCCTAAAATAAAAAAAGCAACTGTATATTTTCATGAATGAAGAGCTAATTTATAAAGTGAAAAAAAATCAATACAATAAATGTGTATAATATTATTTGGAAAATATTTTTTTTTACTACTGCCTGTAGTTTTGTACTGTTAGACATATTACTTATTTATTTAAATCCATTAGAACTTCCTTGCAACTCCTAGGAGGTCCTTGGGCCCAAATTTGAAAATCCCTGGTATAACTATCAAATAAGGCTTTGTGCAACTTTCCAGAAAAAATACAATAAAAAAAAGATGCTTATAATATCTTGATCGTGTTTACCTGTGCCTTTAAGAGAGCGTCTATAATAAGGAGTGGAAACATAATCCATCTCTGTCTTTCTTTCTTTCTTTCTTTCTTTCTTTCTTTCTTTCTTTCTTTCTTTCTTTCTTTCTTTCTTTCTTTCTTTCTTTCTTTCTCTCTCTCTCTCGTTTTCCAATCGCTTGTCACCAGAGGCAAATAACGGAACCCTTTTGACCGTATATTGTTTGAGAGTTTTACGTTTAAACATTTTGATAGCGTAGTTTGGAAGGAGTTTAGTCCAATAATAACTCTCCGTGTCCACATTTAGGACTCTGAAGTCGCGCACTGTCTCTTTAAGAGGGTTCACCCACCGACCTCCTGTTGATCCGACGGTATTTCCCCACACGTTACTGCCCTTCTGTGTCTCCTGACAGTCTCACAGCGCTTTACTTCATTCATAACGGTTTATTTATTTATTTATTCACTCTTTAAACTTGAAGCTCAAACATGGCAGAGGTAGGGAAAGGAGTCAACGCCGGGAAACTGGCCAGTAATGTCCAGAAGAGGATAACTCGAGCACAAGAGAAGGTAACGTTACGCGTGCTTTCCTCTACTCTCCTTGTATTTGTAACAGTTTTATAGTTTGTTGTTGTTATTTAGTTTGTACATTCAACTGCGGCCTGCTGAATAGCTGTTCTAAGTGTCAAATAATCTGACTCCGTGTTTACTGTAGGAAGAGACTGTAAAACTAACACTTCATATTAAACGTGTGTCATCATCCTCTCTTGCGTAGAAAAGATGGATTTGTTTCTCATTCCAGGAGCAGTTCCTGTTAAAGTTATGTTTGAAACTGATGGGGTCATTTGAGATGAAGTGCTTTAAAGAGCAGCTGTTTGTGACCCAAGCTCTGTTGACATTTGAGTTTTTCTTGCAATTGAATCAACCATTCGTTATTTTATGTTATATTATATTATATGGTAGTGGAGATTGGGGGCTATTTGTCATACTTTTGTACTCCACTAAATATTTGCCAGGTTAAGTTTAATTTATTTTGAAAGTCAGGCACATACCTTAAAGACTAAAGTACAAAAAAAAAAAAAATAAATAAATACATAAATATAATTTCCACTGTCATTTCTCAAGTAAAAATAAATAAAAATACACAAGTTCAATTTAAAGTAAAAAATGTAACGTTTATGGGCATGTTGTCAAATGGGGTAAGTTGTCACATTAGGGAGCTGCTGTTAATGCTGATCTGAGATTAACACCTTTTTTAAATATGAAATTTAAAGTAATAAATAAATAAATAAAGCTTTCTCTTCACTCAGTGTCTGTTTTGTGTTGTAGACTCCACTATATGTAAACAGTAAAATTATTCTGAAAAAAATTAATGAAACAGACAAAATTAAAATTACACACGTGACAACTTGCCCCTTGCTGATTTATGACGAAAAATGTTGTCTATAATCTACCCTCATTATATAGTTGGCACTTGTGATGTGGTATATTTTTTTTTTTTTTTTTTTTTTTTTTTTTTTTGTGCGGTGTTCACTTGTTTAAGGTGTTTGGATTCTTAAAACCCACTGCTAGAGAAAACACACATTTGTGTCACTTTATAATTACTCAACCCTTACAACAACATCCACATGCCCCAACTAGTCTCGCTTTCTTCTGTAACATTTTGTAACACAGAAAAGCTCAGAATGTTCTCTTTAAGATATACTAGGACTTAAAACAGAATGGAATCAGAGATATTCACAAACAACAAAATGAATCCCTGGCTCTCAGGAACATATGGAGCAGTTTGGAAACGGCGATGTTGTGGCACAGTTTAGATCTCAGGGTATGATTGGTGCATCAACACAAACAACCCCCAGCTGAAAGCAGGAGGTACACAGGAAGTGTCATTTCCACGCTAAATGACCTCCCAGACCGCACAGCTGGACACCAGAGCCTTGCACGGTGCAAAAGTGACACGCTTTTGATTTGAGTAGACCAGGGCTATAAGAACTACTTGATAAATTCAGCCAGTGTCTAGGTTTATTTTAGGGTTCTGAGTTAAATATCTGAACTAGCACTAGAATCAGTACAGGAACATCAGAAATCAGTACATTTTAGTCTTTTAGAATACTGATCATTTTTGTTTTAGGTTGTTTCATGCTAAATATAGTTTCGTACTTTTATTATTTCATAAGAAGCTTAGACATCTTGGATAGGAAATTTCTAGGAAAGATAGGTTTTATCATTTCCTGTCCCTATAAACCAAGCACATAACTTTGTAATCATTTAGATGTTAACAAAGAGAGTTAAGAGGTTATTTAGGACCATTGTCTGCTTCTGTGTCTGTGTTCCTCTTCCTGTAGGCCAGGGGCTCTTCTGTTCTGCATGCTAGACTCATGTGTGTAATTCTGAGGTTTCTCATCATTCTCAACATCATCATCAAGTGCTGCATTTAAAAACAGTATCTGTAACAATCAATAAAGTATGAAATTATGCTCATTAATATTTTTGTGTAAAACCTGATAGATTTTTTTTCAGGAGTCCCTTTTTTTTGTATAGAAAGTTCAAAAGAGGTTTTGTAAATCTGAGTGACCTGACTTTAAGGAATGGTTAACCATTTATAATTTAGTTTTCTCCTCATTCCCAATTGATCTGACTTCCTTTCTTGGGTAGAACACAGACTAGATTTTGCTGAATGCTCAGTCTAGCTACTTTGTCGAACCTGCCATGTCTCTGACATGCCAACTTTGACTATGATAGTGTGAGTGAGATTTACATTTACAGGGAATTACAACTTAACTTTTTCTCTGTTCACCGTGAAGAGTTAGCTAGTATCTATCTTCAGAAGACTTAAGTTGGAGAACTGACTACTGTTTATGTTGCTTTAATTATGACAGAATTTGAATCTTTGCATGAACTATCCATTTAATACTTTTATTGGACAGATTGCTTTTGTCCGTAGGCTTTTCAGTGGGCCTAAATATTATTTGTCAACATTTTTTGTTGCATTTAGTGTACATCAGCTGTGTCTGCCTCTTCAGAGTGTAAAAAGCTGGTGAGTGTAAGCCCGCTGATAAGGACTCATGACTGTAATCGTGTGTGTGTGTGTGTGTACATTCCTTCTAAGTGATACGCTGGCCATCAGCATGATTGCTTTGTGGTAAGGTCACAGTCTCTTCCCCCAACCCCCCCCGCCCCCCCCCCCCCCCCCCGAAACTCACTCTTCACTTCTCCTACATCCACCTGTCTGTCATTTTATGGCAGGTCACCCATCCTTTTTTATTTGTATTTTTTTGTGTAGAAACATTCCAGAAGTGTCCAATCGCTGGAGGACAAGAGATGGGTGCAAAGTTACATCCACCCCATTTTCTCAGATTAGAAACCCAAAGGAAGTGTCCTCAGCCTTCCCCTGACCTGTGCTCTGATTGGGCAGGCGACCTGTCAATCAAAAGCTCAAGGATGAGCCACACCCCTCTTCCGCACTCCACCCACACACCTGTCTGTGCTCATAGAGCAACAGAGCAGTGTGTGCATTGGGCTATGAATAACAGTCAGGCTGTAGCTGTGAGCTAATCCCCAGAAACCCCTTGTGGTGTGTGTGAATGCCAACGGCTGTGGTCTGGGGTATTTTGGGGGTTGTAACTGAACACCAGCACACATCGACCAGAATTAAAGACCAAGGGCCTTTATAAAATACAGATGAAGTGACATTTGGTTTATACTTGAGAGAATGCGGTTGCTTGAATGTTTCGCTGACACACACTTAGGAATCTCTCAGCTGCCAGACAAATGTTTGGCACTGGTGTGATCAGAGCTGTATTAATTAAACATGCTGACTCACAAATAGTTTTCCTATAAATGAAAATTTTTCAATCATTTTTCTCATGTCATTCAAAACCCGCATGACTTTTTATCTGTGAAACACAAAAGGAGACAACTTGGAAAATCTTCCTGCTGCTCATATACAGACAAAAAAGCAGTACATATGACTTATGTACTATATTAGTCTTTTAAAGCCATACGAACAGACTGTAATTTAAGCAGTTTTTAGGACACGGACACATTATGCAGCTTCCAATTGAGGAAACATACAGGATGATAAATTAGCTGTTCTCCAATACTTAGTTTCTATTGTAAATCAGAAGAGTACAGAAGCCAGAGCAGAAGTATAACTGAACAAAAGGTGAGAAAGACAGGATATTTTTGTATTTTTCAAAGGAAATGCCTTTGTTTACGGTTATACATTTATTAAGTGCTCTTGGAATAGAACTTCCTTAAGAACATATAATTTGTGGTGCTTTTATAACCCTTCGTGCTTGTGATGGGTCATTAATCAACGATTTTCATTGTGCGTCTATTACATGACAAATGAATAAAAAAAACTCTGGACCCTGGAGGTGAACTAATCATTTATGTTTCTCATAATTTATCTCTGGCTGCATTATAATAATTTCCTAATGTGCAGTATGATCAAAAATGCATGTGGACGTGCTCAAGTTATTTGAATATTGAAAAAATAATATTTTTCCTTCTCTCAGAAGAATAAATGAGTTCATTTAGATGCATGAAATTAATGATGCGTTCTTCCCATCAATGCTGTGTTTGGATGAAGTTGCAGTTTTCCAATAGTTTTCCAATTGTAGCGTATTGCCATTAGCTTACAAGACAAGACGATACAGACCAAAACACTGATACACTAATCAGCCTGATTAAGTTATTTTTTTATTGACCAATAACCATGTCTGCTTGACTCCTAAACAAGACTCAGTATTAACAAAATTTACTGACAGTCATATTAATGGATATTGCTCTATTTCAGAAAATTTCAAGATAATTTTGAGTATTCAGTGAGTGACATATCATCTTCTATCTGATAAATTCTGTATTATTTTATCATACCATTCACCAACCACTTGCTCTCCTGATATCTCGTCAGCTATTGAAAGATTCATGCCGTTCGACCACTAGCTCAGTGAGTACAGTCATATCCAGTGTTCCTGGAAGACCTCTGAGTCAGAGAGAATGCCTTCATCCCTGATCTGCTCTACTGCACAGGGAGCACGGGTCATCATGACACAGATCCAGGCCACTGTATTTTAAGATGTCAGGGGGCTTAAGGGAGGGGTCCTGCTGCAATGCATTCAGGATCAGCTTACAAACACTCCCTGTGCAGTAATACACATTCTTCAAGAAGAGCACAGCTGACACTGCCTTTATTAATATAGGCCAAGAGAAAGCCAGTGAGAGATAAGAGGTTACGGTGATTTCCCCAAAAAGCTTTATTGAATTATTTTGCCTTCTCTGAAGAACCTTCTCTGAAACTTACTGTATTTTTCTATTTAGTGATATCTGACATTTGTTACCAAACAGAATGCACAAGTTTCCTGTTATATGCAGCAATTCATTGAAACTGAGGTAGCTTTTAGTAGTAGAGAAGTGAAATTCCATCTTCCATTAGTCACAGTCCCATCCCAAACTGTTAAGTATATTAGCATTCAGATGGCTAACTTATATTTGTCTTTGCATATTAAACTTTTTAGAAAGCATTTCAAAAAAGAAAAATGTGAGAAATTTCATCCTTTCATCTTGGATCTTTTGACATTATGAAGCAGACGTCATAGGATGTGCTATTCTGTTGTTCATGTCAGGCTGACGGAGACCAATCTCTTTGGATCACAGAGGGCATGGCATGTTTTATGTGCTGCCAGGAGTTGATATGGGGGAGCAGAAGGAAAAGGAAATGACCTCTGAATAAATAGAACCGGATTCAAGCACTACCTCAGACATGTTGGACAGGAAGTAGGGCAATCTAAACGAAAGGAAATGTGCGTAATTAAATATGCTAGGAAATAGTTATGTCTTGTATAATGGAAATTCCTATGGAATAAAAGGACATTGTGCTTTAATCTTTTGGCAGGTGTTTGTATGTGTGCATGGCAAGAAAGTGAAGTGCAGTCAATGACACACTTTCGGGGAACTCATTGTTAGCCTCCATGAATAAGTTTCATTTTTTATGAACAGTAAAAGCATGTCAGTGTGGAACTGATACTGAAATCACCGTTTGTGGTGGCCGGGGATCTAAGATCCTTTTTCTTGCCACCTTTTTAAGACCCACATACACATCTATGCTCTTAAGACTGCACTTTTCATTTGTTTAAGATGAAAATGCATTAACAAATTGTGAATCAGATGAATTCATCAAAAAGTCTATGTCCTAAAAAAAGTTTGATAGTGGCTGAAGAAGTTATTAAAGCAGTAATGTCATGCCGATGATAATTAATCATAATAAACAGGTTCATTAGTTTGACAGAAATGTATATACACATAGCACAGATAATTTGTGTAGAACACATTGACTGTAGGCCTTTCGTTCAGAAGGCGGGGCTTCCTGCAGCATTTTTCAAAACTAAACAAGTGACACGTCTTGGGTTCTATATGTTGGGTTCTATATGTATTCTATATGTGATAAATTCAATATTAATGTGCTGATTTGAGAGGCATGATGCAAATAAACCAGTCTTTTCACAAAATACATTATACTTTCTACTCACCTTAATACATAGTTCTTCATTTGTTTCTTTACATGAATTCAAATGACGTAGAATGTGATTTGTTTTAGCACTTTCACTTATTTTGAAAAATCACTTTTGGTGTTGTCAGATTATGATATTTATAAATTCTCGCCTTGGTCCCCACAAACACAAAGGCTGGCCTGCAAACCAGTAAAGCATAAGTTGTGTACCATATGTGTTTGTATGATGTCGCCTGTGTTGTGTTGCTCTCCGAAAGGTGTTGCAGAAGTTGGGAAAGGCGGATGAAACAAAAGACACAGCATTTGAGGAGGAAGTGGTCAAATTCAATAAGCAGCTGGTAAGAGCCTTAAACCTTCACCCTCTCTGACCCCCTCCTTAATATACACCATGCCTTGACATTTGACCTCAAACCCTCATCGTAGTTCTTAAATATCTAGTGGTGGTTTCTTTTCTCTGATCTATATCTGCAGGCTGATGGCACCAAATTGCAGAAAGACTTGAAGGCATATATGGCGGCAGTGAAAAGTAAGACTCTTAATTGTGTGTCTGTGTATATATTATGATAAAAGAGATCACAGAGGGTTTAATTAACATTTACTCATCCTCATGTTGTTCCAAACCTGTATGACTTTCAGTCTACTGTGGAACCCAAAAGAATATATTTTGGTAACCATTGACTTTCACTGTGTGAACAAAAACGCAGACATTATTCAAAATATATTTTTTATGTTCCGTAGAAGAAAGAAAGTCATAATGTTGGCACGCTTGATCTACCAAGCTCCAAAAATGTCAAAAAGCACCATAAACACTATATTCCAAATCTTAAAGGAAGCATTTTCATTTACGGATGAACTGCCACTTTAACCATTGGTAGTGGTAGTAGATTAAAGAAATGTAAAGTAAGCAGACAGACTTTTACAGCAGACTCTTGTGTGCTCCCCTAATGCACAACCCCGTCGCCTCAGCTTCCTCCCCAGTGCCCACAGCAGTTCTCACTTCTCTAAAAGATGTGTGTTTGGTTGAGTGATTGAGCAGTCATCTGTTTCAATGTGACTGGCTCTTAGCTGACTTGTTTTTTGTTTTTTGTTGGTTCCCGCAGCCATGCACGAGTGTTCAAAGCGGCTACAGGACTGTCTGGCAGAAATGTACGACCCCGAGTGGTTTGGCAAAGAGGAGGTGGACTCCATCGCAGAGGTGTGTAAGGATGACACTGGCAGAGCAAAACACTCTGTCTGGATTGTGTGACATTAGTGTTTTCAGTGTGAAAAATCTCATAGGAAAGGAAAATCTCTTTAATATGTCAGTTGTTTCTTCTTAAGCCTCTTGTTTCTCACATGCTATTCAAAAGGCCCACAGTAACCTTAAATGTGTCTCTTGTAGAGTTTCAGAAGAGCCAGAGGAAAATGTTAATGATCACAGGAGACTAGATTCAGTTTAATCAAGTCTCATACTTATCCCAGATGTGCTAAGATACCAAAATCTGCCAGCATTTGAATGGGCCTATACTCTACCATTCAAAAGTTTAAGGGCAGGTTTTTTTTGTTTTGTTTTTTATGTGAGAGAAAATAATTATCACAGTTTCCACAAATATATCATGCAGCAAAACTGATCCAAATAAAATAATTATTGAGCAACAAATCAGCATATTAGAATGATTTCTGAAGGATCATGTGCCAACGAAGCCTGAAGGAATGATGCTGAAAATTCAGCTTTACCATCACAGGATTAAATTACATTTTAAAACATATTAAAATATAAAACAGTTTGTAACACTGTAACGTTCATAGTCACGGAAGAAGGAGGCGGGAACATTTAAACAAAAACTTTAATAATAAAATGAACACAAAAGAGCACGACAGCCCCATGAGAATGAATGCCGTGCACAAACAGAAACAAAACACAAAATAAAATCCAGGCCTGGTCGTCTCTCGAGCTACACTGGTGACACACCTCACTCCATTCCCACGGCTCTCGGCCCCGCCCCTCTCGTCACACAGTTATTTTAAATTCTAATAATATTTCACAATATTATAGTTTTCCTTGGAGAACATAAGAGATGTCAAAAACATTTTTACAACTCTAACCAACCCCAAACTGAAGTGTATAGTTTCATTCTTAATCCCACAAATGAAAATATTCTAAAAATGTAGTCACCCTCAGTCAGGCTGTCTAAGATGTAGTTCAAACAGCTGATAAAAACTAAACAAAAGTGTGGATTATTATGTTTATTTTTATTTTATCAGCTGTATGGACTCTCATTCTGATGGCACCCTTTCACTGCAGAGCATCCATTGTAGCAAAAATGATGTAATACTAAATTTCTCCAAATCTGTATCAATAAAGAAACAAACTCCTCTACATCTTGGATGACCTGAAGGTTAGTAAAATCAAAAAAATTAATCTGCAAATTGATTGTGTTTTCTACATTTCTTTGGTTTGTTCCACTCACCCATCCCTCTGTGAGTAAAGGAGATGATAGAGAAAGAAATGGATAATAATCTGGAGGTAAACATGACAGTCTACTCTAGAGCCGCTGCTGATGATGCTAGAGTAGTGCTACTGCAGTGAACTCTGTTTTAGAATAGTTCTGTACACATATATTTAGACTTTTGTTCTCAGTGGTTTGTCAGTGTGTGTGTGTGTGTGAGAGAGAGAGAGAGAGAGCGTGAGAGTATGTGTCTTGCTGTACGTGTCTGATTATATTTGTTTTATAGGACACTGACCTCCTGTGGCTAGATTTCCACCAGAAGCTTGTGGACAGTGCCCTCCTTTCCATGGACACATATTTGGCTCAGTTTCCAGACATGAGGGTTTGTTTCTTCTTTAATAAGTGGTACATGCAAGCATTTTAACATTTACAGGAACTATTCAGTGATTTTATTGCTGTCCAATTTCAGTATGTCTGTTTTTTTTCCCCCATGTAAAAATTCCCAGCTCAATTACCTACTGTTTTTTTGACAAACACCAAGGTTGTGTGGTAATTTAATTGCAGTGTGAATCCACATCTCTGTGTTTACAAGAAGGGATCAGACGAAAAGTGGTTTTGTAAATGTCTTTTGATCGCTGCCAAGCACCGTACAGTAATGGTTGTGCTTTGTGGTAATGTGCATGCATTTTAAATATGGACACTTTTATTACTGAAATGCTGGAAAATGTTTACAAGGATTTTATTTCATCACAGTTCCACTACATAAAATAGGAGCTGTTAAAAAAAAGAGAACAAAATCATGTATACTTTTACAAATGGGATGCACCAATAAGATTAATATTTTTCTTTTTTGGTTGATAACGAGTTTAAAAACAGCTATTGGCTGATTGGTAAATAATGTTTGCGTTTACTTATTTTTGCTAATTTCCACATTTTCAAAATAATTTATAATTTGAAAGGTAAAATGCAAGACAGAAAGCCATTTAATCTATAATGCATCGATTATCCTATTTTTAAAACACTTCTTCAAAAATATTTAAATAAAAAAATCATAAATAGAGAAATTATTGTCCTGTCATTAAATTAAATACAAGCAATCAAATCAATAAGAGACATGTTTATAGTGGACAATAATATGACTGACCACATAAACAGCTTAGTTGTAGCTAGGGTTGGGTATCGATTGGTTTTTTTTATGATACCGGTGCCAAAGCCATACATTTAAAATGGTACCAGTGCCGAAATGGTGCCTGAATCGATACCGTATTTTCCGGATTATAAGTCACACTTTTTTTCATAATTTGGCTGGTCCTGCGACTTATAGTCAGGTGCGACTTATTTATCAAAATTAATTTGACATGAACCAAGAGAAATGAACTAGAAGAAATGAACCAAGAGAAAACATTACCGTCTACAGCCACGAGAGGGCGCTCTATGCTGCTCAGTGCTCCTGTAGTCTACACTGAAGACATAGAGCGCCCCCTTGCGGCTGTAGACGGTAATGTTTTCTCTTGGTTCTTGCTTCTAAATAAATGCGACTTATAGTCCAGTGCGACATATATGTTTTTTTCCTCATCATGACGTATTTTTGGACTGATGCGACTTATACTCAGGTGTGACTTATAGTCCGAAAAATACGGTACTTAAAAAAAAAAGAGCCTCCTCCCAAAAAAAACAAACCATGGACTTCAAAGGTGTGGTTCACTGAAAAAAAATTCTAATTTGGTTGTTCTAAACCTGCATAAAGTTTTTTCTTCTGCCTAACACAAAGAAAGATACTTTGAATGTGTCTCAACTAAACAGCTGATGGTTGTAACTTCCGTAGTAAGGATAAAAAAAAAATACTTTCAGAGTCATTGGGGACCAGAAACTGTTTGGTTACCCACATTGTTTAAAGTATTTTCTTTTATGTTCAACAGAAGAAAGAAATTATTACAGGTTTGGGACAACTTGTGGGTGTGTAAACGATGACACAAATAAAATTTTTGGGTGAACCGTTCCTTTAAGTCAGACAGTCTACCGTGCACAACTGAAATACCTCTCTGCAAACTGCGCTTTCATAAATAGTTACTGGATGGACAAATTGATAACTTTCCCATTCAGCCCTACATCTGGAGGGTCGTGTGTTCAAAGGGCAAATGTTAGCTCTAGATGTTTTAAACCAGGCAGTTTGTTTACCGAAGTATTGTAAAATGTATTCATAAAAATAACTGCACAGATATTATAATCCTAACCCCAATCTATTGATAAACAAAAAATGGCCTAGCGATGCCCATGCTTCTAACGTCCATTTCGGAGAACCAGGACAAATATTTCAGTCATTCGCTCAGGCATTAAGTGGGACCAAAATGAGGCACTGACATCTGTGTTCTGATTCGGTTCTAGTACATACCGGTTGCATTGGTACTGGTGCCATATTGGCACCGGTTTTCGGTACCCAACTCTAATTGTAGCATCATCATAGTGTATCAACGATGTTCCATGCAAATTTATTTATTATTGCTCAAATAGGGCTTTACACTGAAGTATGGTTCTGGCCATATCTAGATACCAGCATGCAGATGCATTACATAGCTAGAACCCTCTAGCAACACACACAACCTTATAACAACACGCTGGGAACCATTTTACAGCCATTGACTATTTACCGTAGTTAGTTACTGCTGTGTTAGATGGACTTGTGACTCTTTCTCCCTCTGCAGGCTCGCATCGCTAAGCGCGAGAGGAAGCTGGTAGATTTTGACAGTGCCAGACATCATTTTGCTTCTATACAGAAAAGCAAGAAAAAGGATGAGGCCAAAATTGCCAAGGTACCGGATGCTCGTTCCAGCTTGTTAATGTATGCTGTACTGTCTGGCTTTTTGTCCCTTGTTAACTAACCAACTTATCGCTATAACAATACGTAATTCATGTATTGCATTCAGTTTATATGCTTGAGTTAGTGTATGTATATTAGTGCATTTGCATGAGTTGTTATCTTGCTTGATGAGATTTGTGTGAGCTAACTCCAGCACTCGAGTGTGTTTGTCGCTGTCCTCTCTGTCACCGTCTCTCGCTGCACGTCTAGCTTCTGGCTCTGGATAAGGCTGCTCCCGGCTGGGCTCAGGGAATAATCACAGCACACCAAATCGCTCAAACTAACCTCTCGAGAAGCCAGGTGACTCATCTGTCACTCAGCCTGTAAACCCTCGCTTAATCTGCATAACCCCACCCACCCACTCACTGACCACACCCACTCACTGCGTGGCTTCCTCATGTTCTTTCATTGATGAATAGAAAGTTTAAAACAACAGCATTTATTTTGCAGTCTTCACTTTTCACTTCAAATTGATTTAATGAATCTTAGCTGAATACAATTATGACCCTAAACTTTTAAACAGTAGAATAGTTCTCTAAAGAAAATATTTTACTCACCTACAATTCACCTAGACCTACAATAAGCAACTCTACAGAAGACAACAGTGTCATTAAATAAAGGACTTTGGTTATATTGTAGTACACAAGTGTTTTTGTTATACAGTACAAAGTAATACAGTTTGAAATGAAATGCGGTGAGTAAATATTTGATGTTTGTTTTAAATGCTTTCTGCAGGTTCCAGTAGAAAGGAATCAGATCACAGAGTTCATTTGTCCACAGTCTATTCATGCACAGTCTTTGTATATGTATTTTCATAAATTACACTGGGTTTAGCCTAATGACCATGTGTGTTGGTGTGTTTGTGTGTGTTTAGGCTGAGGAAGAGTTAGGCAGAGCTCAGAAGGTATTTGAGGAGATCAATTATGATCTCCAGGAGGAACTTCCCACCCTGTGGGACAGGTAATAACCAGCTATTCATCCTGAAATGATCTCTGTTTATCTCTCTTATTCATCTTATAGGAAAAGTTCATCTAAAAATGAAAAACCTTCACATTGTTCTAAACTTTATGTGCTGCTGTTATTTTTTTCTGTGGAACACAAGGGGATAATTTTGTAATATTTTTCTATGTAATAACAATTTGAAGTGATCACATCTGACAAGCTACAAAAAGGACAACAATACAAACTGAGAAGAAAACTTACATTTTTGTCCTATATTTCTGTTCCTCACACTAAGCTACCTTTATTTGATTAAAAAGAGTAAAAAAATTAATATTGTGAAATATTTTTACATTTTGAATTAACTGTTTTGTCATTTATTTTTAATGAAGTCTTTTTTATTTAATGCATTCTTGCTAATTAAAAGTGTACTTTTTTCAATAAATAGGGTCTTATTGACCCAAACTGTTGACCTCTATTGGCTTAAGACATGCAATATAACATGAGTCCTGTTTTTAGGAAACCTTTTCCACAGAAAAAACAGCTGCTTTATTTGAATCATGAGACATGCATAATGATACATTCACATCATGAAAAGTACATAACAGATGTTAATTTGTCGTTTTCTCTTTCTCTCTGCAGTCGTGTTGGCATCTATGTTAACACATTCCAGAGCGTTGCCGGCCTGGAGGAAAAATTTCACAGAGACATGGGCAAAGTGAGCCAATGATAAGAGACTTATTAACATGGGATAAATGAGATTATTGTCGTTGGTTACCAGGGTATGTTGCACTCTCTCACACACAGCTGAACCACAATCTGAGTGATATTATGACCAAACTGGAAGAGCAGCGTCTAGCCAAGTGAGTGCTTTTATCTTGGGAAATTTCCTGTCTGTATAGACACTTCTTCTTTCCTGTAGTTTAGCACACAGATGTGCGACGTCTTGTTTTCCTTGTAAATTAAACCAACGCTCCCCAAAACAATCCACAGAAAAAGTGTCCCGACAGCAAGCACTGGGAAGAGGTAACAACTCCTCTGTTTTATGTGTGTGTTTATGAAACATTAATTGCATTAAAGATGCACTTCAACCAGGTTATTTACACCATGCTCTCTCGTCTCATATAATGTCTTGTTTTGGTGTGTAAATCTTTTTAATGATTTGAGAAATTCAGCTGATTTATTTTTTACATGGAAGAAAAACCAATGTTTTGGCTTTCTGAGAAACATTAGTTTTTCTCTTGAAGCATATGTTTTTCCTCCATTTGTAAAATAAAACAAAAAATAGAATTTTTGGTGCAAATCACGGCTGAATTATTAAAAAAGCACTAACACTTGTTTGTTATTGAAAAGTACTACTTGCATGGGGCTGTGTGTACATGCTCACACAAAAATTGGACTGCATGTCTGGAATGTCTGTGAAATGCAGTAATTGTGCATGGTAGTGATTTCAACCGATCTGCCTGCAGTATTAACACTGATCTCTGCTTCCACCTAGTGAACTATTTCAGTTAAGACACTCATGAACGTGTAATGCCAAGTGGAGTATCTATTTATGTTTTTTATCATGCAGTGAAGAAGCAGCCAATCACAACCTCTCAGAGTCAGCGTCAGACGCCCCTAAATCACCAGCAAAGGTACTGTGAGAGAGCTGATGATATTATGTGCTCTATATTATGCTTATGTGTTTGATTTGTTTGTTTATAATGTCTTACTACTGTATGAAACTAAAGTAGCGGAAATAAAACCAAGCCCTTTTTTATACATTTATACATCATACATTGCAATGGGGTTTAAATAGGTTTTTAAATAAGTGATGAATCTCCTGAAAGGAGAGAATATTGTTGTTTTTTTTTGTCCTAAAAAGAAACTGGACATAAGCATGTGAATACGAATTATTTATATACTATTATAGTAGTTAATCATATTTTTAAATTTTTTGTTTTATTTTAATTTTAGTTTAAGTTTTAGGAATTTTGTTATGTGCTATTGTTCTTTTTAATAGTTCTATTTAGCTTTCATTTATGTTTAAGCTTTAGTTTCAGAGCTCAAAATGTAGTTTTTTTTTTGTCAATAACATTTATAAAAAGTTAGGTTTTTCACATGAAATTCATTATTTTATTTCAGCTTTTTGTTATTTAAGCTATTTATTTGTATTATTATTATATATATATATATATATATATATATATATATATATATATATATATATATATATATATATATTATTATTATTATTATTATTATTATTATTATTATTATTATTATTTTTTTTTTTTTTTTTTTTTAGTTTTAGTTTTAGTTGTAGTTAACAATAACAACGATAACTGCCTTACAAACTCAAAGCATGTTACACACATAAAAAGCTAACAATAAGTACTTCTGATTTGGTGTTTTAACCCTCAGTGTGTTATGTATTTTCCTTCTGCTTGTGTGTATCTGCATGTGTGTGTTGGTGTGGCAGTCCAGAGAAGGACCGCCGGTGTCACGGCCGCCCAGGCCGGCTTCATCTCAGGAGGTGAATCAGGACAACACCATTAACCCGCTTGAAGATGCAGTGGTGCCTGACATTAACAGTTCAACCCAGCCACAGGTCAGAGGTCAAATGACTCCCTCCTCTGCTTATAAGCACTCTCTTCCTGGCTTCATCTTCGTTTCATTTATAAATCATCTCCATCCTTAATTAGCACATACAACCTCCATTTTCACCCTAAAAGTGACTTGTCACCGTATTATTAACTGAAGTATCACTGGTTCTCGAGTTTGTCAGCATTACCATCTTCTGTTCCTGTAAACCAGTGATTCCACAGAATACCTTCACTGCTGAAGTAAAGCTGGTGTTTTGTGCTGTGCACAGCAGTGTAATGGTCCAGCAGTGTGCAGTGTGCTGGATTTAGATCTGAATTCAGCGCTGCTCCAGCTCACCAGCTGTGGGTCAGAGGGCAGGAAGGGTCAGGATGGCAATGGGTAAAGGTCACAGTTCACAGTCATGCAAAACCATTGCTGAATTTGGGACCCCATACTGCTCTTACTATTTCTTCTATGGAAATATATAGTAAAAGTAGTAAGAGTAGTATGCTAGTATGCAGTTCTGAATTCAGCACATGCTGTCATCTAAGATGCTTACAACAGCTCGGCCTCTTGAATTTTGAAGTGGACTGAAATTTCTGCATGTTTCCCCTTCAGGGGCGTAGTTTATGGGGGGGGAGGTAACCCCCCCAATATTCAAATCCATCAGTTACAACCCCCCCAATATTTCAACTTGAAAATCACAGTAGATCAAATGAAAAATAGAATATGAAAAAATAGAATTCATTTATTTTGTAAAAATAATTTTGTTCCTAATCAAATATGAGTATGTCATAATAAATCAGACAAAAAATACTCCCCCTCCATTGAACCGATTGGTAACGCCCAACCAATGAGTCGCACTTACACCAAAACAAGCGAGTGGTGTTTGAATGGGAGAGCACACGGTTAATGTTAACGCCAAAAATGAAAAGAAGCGCTGCACAGCGGACTATATTTAACTGCTGGTCAGAGAGGGATGCAAAAAAAATAAAGCATGTACAGAGAATGAGATATGAGAATATTGTGTAATAGTTAGTACACACCACATATATTTTTATCTAGCTAATCCTTTGCAATATATTTAGCTATAACTATCAGTATAACAAGTTACCAAAGCAGCTGTTTTGCTAGTATATTTTTCAATAGTGTCTGTAATTATCAACGACAAAAGTATTCACATCGGTGTTTGTTTTCTTACTAAATTAATCTGACTTTTGAACGAATTGGATGAATTAACGATTTAAGTGGCTAACTCATTAAAACAGTGAAACACTGCCGCCTACTGGCGGTTTCAATACTTAATTTCTTTCTTTTGATAATCTCTACTATGTTAGAATTTTATGAATGATGATTATACACAAATTTCATAACGTTATGAGGTGTATAATCTCTTAACATGTTTTTATAACAGATTCGAGGTAAATATAGCTGCAGGGTAGAAAAGTCAGCAGAGGGAGAGGAGGAGCAGGTGATCAGGTGAAGAAGATGCCATTCAATCAATAAAATAAAATAGGAAAGAGTATAGAAAAACAGCAGCTTTTTAAAGTTAGGGTATACATTAATGCCTTTAATGTTTTAAAGATGTGTTTCCCTTGGAATGTAAAAATCTTAAAATAAATGTCTGAATGTTGTCTCTTTCATATTTGTATATGTTGAATTTGTAATCAGTTAAAGCATGTTGCCAGATAGATAGATAGATAGATAGATAGATAGATAGATACAACCCGAATTCCGGAAAAGTTGGGACGTTTTTTAAATTTTAATAAAATGAAAACTAAAGGAATTTCAAATCACATGAGCCAATATTTTATTCACAATAGAACATAGATAACGTAGCAAATGTTTAAACTGAGAAATTGTACACTTTTATCCACTTAATTAGCTCATTTAAAATTTAATGCCTGCTACAGGTCTCAAAAAAGTTGGCACGGGGGCAACAAATGGCTAAAAAAGCAAGCAGTATTGAAAAGATTCAGCTGGGAGAACATCTAGTGATTAATTAAGTTAATTGATATCAGGTCTGTAACATGATTAGCTATAAAAGCTTTGTCTTAGAGAAGCAGAGTCTCTCAGAAGTAAAGATGGGCAGAGGCTCTCCAATCTGTGAAAGACTGCGTGAAAAAATTGTGGAAAACTTTAAAAACAATGTTCCTCAACGTCAAATTGCAAAGGCTTTGCAAATCTCATCATCTACAGTTTATAACATCATCAAAAGATTCAGAGAAACTGGAGAAATCTCTGTGCGTAAGGGACAAGGCCGGAGACCTTTATTGGATGCCCGTGGTCTTCGGGCTCTCAGACGACACTGCATCACTCATCGGCATGATTGTGTCAATGACATTACTAAATGGGCCCAGGAATACTTTCAGAAACCACTGTCGGTAAACACAATCCGCCGTGCCATCAGCAGATGCCAACTAAAGCTCTATCATGCAAAAAGGAAGCCATATGTGAACATGGTCCAGAAGCGTCGTCGTGTCCTGTGGGCCAAGGCTCATTTAAAATGGACTATTTCAAAGTGGAATAGTGTTTTATGGTCAGACGAGTCCAAATTTGACATTCTTGTTGGAAATCACGGACGCCGTGTCCTCCGGGCTAAAGAGGAGGGAGACCTTCCAGCATGTTATCAGCGTTCAGTTCAAAAGCCAGCATCTCTGATGGTATGGGGGTGCATAAGTGCATACGGTATGGGCAGCTTGCATGTTTTGGACGGCTCTGTGAATGCTGAAAGGTATATAAAGGTTTTAGAGCAACATATGCTTCCCTCCAAACAACGTCTATTTCAGGGAAGGCCTTGTTTATTTCAGCGGGACAATGCAAAACCACATACTGCAGCTATAACAACAGCATGGCTTCGTCGTAGAAGAGTCCGGGTGCTAACCTGGCCTGCCTGCAGTCCAGATCTTTCACCTATAGAGAACATTTGGCGCATCATTAAAAGAAAAATACGTCAAAGATGACCACGAACTCTTCAGCAGCTGGAAATCTATATAAGGCAAGAATGGGACCAAATTCCAACAGCAAAACTCCAGCAACTCATAGCCTTAATGCCCAGACGTCTTCAAACTGTTTTGAAAAGAAAAGGAGATGCTACACCATGGTAAACATGCCCCGTCCCAACTATTTTGAGACCTGTAGCAGAAATCAAAATTGAAATGAGCTCATTATGTGCATAAAATTGTAAACTTTCTCAGTTTAAACATTTGCTATGTTATCTATGTTCTATTGTGAATAAAATATTGGCTCATGTGATTTGAAAGTCTTTTAGTTTTCATTTTATTAAAATTTAAAAAACGTCCCAACTTTTCCGGAATTCGGGTTGTAGATAGGAAGAAATAAATTATCCAATAACAATACACATAAATGTTTTTTTTTTTTGAAAAAAATAACGGGCAGCATACAACGTTCAACCCCCCCAATGTTCAAACCAAATCTACGCCCTTGTTCCCCTTTGAGTTTTGGGGAACTGAAATGCCACTTTGGTTCAGCATGCAACACATTAACTGCTCGCATGCTATGCATGTGAACTTGATTCCTACTAGTTCCAAAAGAAAAATTCCAGGGACAGAAAAAAATAAATAATACAAAACATAAATGAATAAAACCTACACTACTATTCAAAAGTTTGGGGTCAGTATGATTTCTTTAAACAAAATAAATAATTTTATTGAGCAATGATGCTTTTGAAATCTTTGTTCATAGATTCCTGAAAAATGTCACCGTTTCCAAAAAAAATATTATGCAGGACAACATGGATAAAAATGAGAAATGTTTCTTGAGCAGCAAATCAGCATATTAGAATGATTTCTGAAGGATCACGTGACACTGAAGTAATGATGCTGAAAATTCAGCTTTGCATTACATGAATAAATTACATTTAAAATATATTCACATAGAAAATAGTTGTTTAAAAATAATAATAGTATTCAAAATATTAAGGTTATTCTGTATTTGTTTATATAAATAATAATGCAGACTTGGTGAGCACAAAAGCGTTCAAACCCCAAACATTTGAATGGTAGTGTATAAAAATATGTAGGCAAATTTTACTTTGCTCTCAGCTACTAATTGTATTATACTCTCAGCTCTGTTTGACACATTTTACCATGATTATATTCACTCCACTGAATTACATCATTTCCCTCCTAAAATCTCAGCAAAAATGCAGTCTTTAGATTCTGTCTGGGCTTATTCATTGTGAATATTACTGTATATTAATTTTCTCCTTACTCCTGTACATGGTGTTCCAGTATCCACTTCACCTTTAACGAATGCTTTCTTCTCATGCTTGCTGTAATAAAACTATTATAAGCTCCTGTCAGTGGGGTTTATGAGAGCTCTCTTCCTACTGTCATGGTGATAGACGTACTTTGCATTCTTATTATTGTATTATTATATTTGTGCTGCCTCATGGAAGGAGGCTTCATGGGAGGTAAGAAGACCTTGTGCTGTGATGGATCAGGTCTCTCTTGACATCTTGTGGTCTGATTGATCATGGCAGAGGGTTGCACTCAAAGAGACAGAAATAACCATTTGATGGGGCTTTTGGGTGAAATTCTTCTACAGTCTTTGAAATGACAAATTAGAAAGAAAAGCACACACAAACAAACAAACAAACAGACATTCAGCAGAAGTTAGCCCGCATCCAGTAGTTTTAATAGTCATAGTATGTCTCATGTTCAGCCAAGTCAGCTCAGTTGATTTGTGAGCTGAAAACAGACGTCCATTACAGACACAAGAACAAAGTTATATCTTAATATAGACAAGAAAAAATACTATGCACAGTTTGCTTAACTCAGGGGTTTACGTGCACCTCTATTTAGGTTTGTGTTTGTGTTTGTTTCAATCTTGCTAGCTGGTGAATTATATAATTACAGATTTCACTCGGTTTTTGGTCAAGGTCAAGGTAAAACTGAAAATTAAGTAAAAACTAAAACTGAAATAAAAAATAAATGAAACCTAATCAATAATAAATGAAATAAACAAAAATGAATAAAGACATAACAAAATTTAACTAAAATTGAAAGTCTTAAAATAAAGGTTAATTCAAAATATTAAAAAAAAACACTACAAATAATACAAAAATAACCATTTTGGGGGTTTAGAATGAACTGTAATTCACCTCTCTTCTTCATCTTTTCCTTCATTTATTCAATTTTTTTGTGAATTATTTGCACCTTTTGCCATCTATTTTACCTCCCAAAATCCAACAAACAATCCTGGCGACCCTTCCTCCCCATCCCATCCTGATCAGACCCCTGCTGCAGACCCCTCCCAGCAGTGGGACTCGAATGAAGAAGCTACCACACAGACTTACAGCCGCAGCCGTATGAGGCTCCTCAGTGGGAGGATGAGGTCGCTTCTGCTGTACAGCTGTATGAAGCTCCCCGCTGGGATGAGCAGGACAGTGTGTCTGCGCTGTCAGGCTGGGAGGACGATGGTGTGGAGCGCTGGGGCGAGGAAGGGTCCCAGGTAGTGCAAATACAAACTGGGGCAGTGGTGCGGCTCAGGCTTGGGAGGCGGAGTCAGAGCTGCCTCAGTGGGAGGAGCTTCAAAGTGTAAGAGGAACAAGAATCATTTAGGTTGTATTGTGGAGTAATGTCATGGAGTTAGGATGGCTCAGAAGTAGACCGGTTGTTCTGTGGGTGTGGAAGGTTCCCACTGTGGTCATGCTAAATGTCCGTTTTGGTATCAATTTCTTGATAAGGTGTAATTAAGGTGTTTCTCTTTATTCTTTGTGTTTAGAATGAAGCGCCAACAGTGACAAATGGTTCATCAGATGCAGAGCTTCCTCCATCTGTTCTCTATAAGGTGAGATGCACTGAAAACCCAAGATCCCAAATCTTTACAATGGTCGTTTATATTATATTATATTATATTATATTATATTATATTATATTATATTATATTATATTATATTATATTATATTATATTATATTATATTATATTATATTATATTATATTATATTATATTATATTATATTACGATATCACTGTATTTTACTGTATTTTGACAAAACAAACGCAACCTTTATACATGTCAGATTGATTAATTGTAATTAATCACATCCAAAAATAAAAGTATGTTTTTACATAAGATCTGTGTGTGTACGGTGTATATTTATTTGTATATATAAATACACACGTGTATATTTAAGAAATATATGTAGTATATATTAATATTTATGTATAATATAAATCTTATATAAATATTTCATATATTGTATTGCATTTATATATGCATATAACAAATATACACAGCATACACATATTTGACCTTGGACCACAAATCCAGTTTTAAGTGTCAGTTTTTCAAAATTTAGATTTATACAACATCTGAAAGCTGAGTAAATAATCTTTCCATTGATGTATGGTTTGTTAGGATAGAACAATATTTGGCCGAGATACAACTATTTGAATATCTGGAATCTGAGGGTGCAAAAAAATCTAAATATTGAGAAAGTCGCCTTTAAAATAAAATTGTCCAAATGAACTATGAAGTTTTAATATATTTACGGTAGGAAATTTAAAACATTTCCTCATGGAACATGATCTTTACTTAATATCCTAATGATTTTTGGCATTAAAAAAATCTATAATTTTGACCCATAACAATGTATTGTTGGCTAATGCTACAAATATACCTGAATTTTCAGCATATTACTCAAGTCTTCAGTGTCACATGATCTTCAGAAATCATTCTTATATACTGATTTGTTGCTCAAGAAACGTTTCTTATTACTGGTAAAAAAAAAGCAAGTTCTGCTTAATATAATATATCTTATTAATATTATAATATATAGTAATGTAATACAAACGGCTTGTTTTGTTAAAAAAAATAGCTTCTCTATACTTTTTTATTCTGTCTTATTTGTTTTCTTTTTTCGTTTATTATACAATTAACAAAAAAGGCCTCCAACACTAGCTTACTCTGTTCTTTTTCTAATCTATCCATTTATTTTTATTACATAATTAAACATTATACATGTACTGGGATAAGCTAACTGAGACTTGTCATAGCACTTACATTTCATTGATCTTTGGTTGATTTTGATTGCTTCTATTGTCCTCATTTGTAAGTCGCTTTGGATAAAAGTCTCTGCTAAATGACCAAATTTAAAGGTAATATTTTTTTCAGGATTCTTTTGATGATTAGAAAATATACACACACACACACACACACACACACAGAGAGAGAGAGAGCGTTTAGAGAGAGATATATACATAGAGAGAGAGAGAGACAAAGAGAGAGAATTCACTAACATGATCTTTGGTAGGTGAAAGTGATGCATGACTACGGAGCAACAGACAGTGATGAACTTGATCTGAAGGCTGGTGACATTGTGCTTGTGCTTCCCTTTGCCAACCCAGATGAACAGGTCAGTCATGGCACCAGTGTTTAGATTTGCATACACACTCACATACAAAGGGACAATGACTCATCGTCTTTTTGTTTGTGTGTGCAGGATGACGGCTGGGTAATGGGCGTAAAAGAGTCACACTGGCTTCAGAATAAAAACCTCCTAGCTAAAGGAGTCTTCCCTGAAAACTTCACCCAGAAACTGTGAGCGGAACAGCCCTCTCAGAATCACCTACTCTCATACTTTGTTTCCTCACCACTTTACTGTAACATTTTTTATAAAACATCTTCAAAAAAACAAGGGCTTCTCAAGCAAAAAGAAAAAAGAAGAAGCTCTATTCTATATACTGTGGTCATTTGGGGTAAGAATAAACAATAAAAGGTATTAGATGATATTTGCAGCAGCATGCTTTACACAATGTCATGGAGTAGTATGGGCCATGTACACACTGCAGCCAAACTCACTTGTCAGTTCATCCCTTAAAGCCTAATCCTGATCTGTCCACACAGTTCAGTTATTTACAGGAGTGACAACCACATTTATAAAACTTCTTTGCAGTTTGTATACAACTGAAGAGAACAACTAGATGTTAATGATGTATTTAAACTAGATATGTCACTCTGCTTTATGCACAGTGCAAGAAAGTCACAGGGAAGGAGATACGCCAAGAGCCTTGACTTGCATATGTTGCCAGGTCTTGCTAGAAAAAAAACAGCAAAAAATAAAAAAAATAAATCCAAATTATTTATATTGAAAATAAAGCCAAATATTGCAACCTGTACCTGCATAAACTGGATCGCTTTATGAGCGAAACCATAAGCAGTGGTGTCCCCGTGAAAAACTATTTGGCTAGTTTTGAGTAGCATTCAACTGGTTTTTCTGTGAAAATCTGGTAACCCTGACCATAAGCCCAAATAGTGACGTGACATTCAGCCAAGTATGGTGACCCATACTTAGAATTCATGCTCTGCATTTAACCCATCCAAAGTGGACACACACAGCAGTGAACACACACTCACTGTGAACACACACCCGGAGCAGTGGGCAGCCATTTAATACTGCAGCGCCCAAGGAGTAGTTGGGGGTTCAGTGCCTTGCTCAAGGGCACCTAAGTCATGGTATTGCCAGCCAGAGATTTGAACCCACAACCCTAGGGTTAGGAGTCAAACTCTCTAACCACTAGGCCACAACATCCCAAAGATGCTGCTAATAAGTGGACATGGCAACACTGCAAGATCATTCTCTGTGAAGCAGACTTTCAAAAATAAACAACGCCTCTGTCAACAGTGATTTTGTTACAATTGTTGAATGTAATGAGTATTTGGTTGCTGTAGTATTACTTTAATCAAAAATAGTGGATACCAAACACGCAAGACTCCAAAACTTTAAGATTACAATGGTGTCAGTCGCCGCACTTTCGCAAGTACACGCATCAATTTACAATTTAGGGGATTCAGTCCAGTATTTTATTGGGTTGTCACACCTGAAGGTTTACAGTGTGAACATGGCCATGAACACAATTAAGACTGGGGCCGATTTGATTGGTTTTTGTCAATGGGCCATTTTGGGAAGATATAAAGCATCAGATTTTTTGCCATAATCTGATATAACACACATCAACCAACGTATTTGAGTGAAGTCTTTTACTCTGTTGTCAACATGAAATTATTATGCACAATTCTTCAGTGCTTGTTCCACATACTGTAAAAAAAATAAATGTGTTAGATGCTGTTTCCACCAAGTATAAATAGAAATAAATAGCATATTGCATACAAGTGCAAAGAGTGAAAGATGCTCTTCACACAAAGTATAAATAGAATACACTATTTGTACTAAAGGTAAAATATCTGGTGGGCAAAAAATTTGTGTTCCTGCATAGTCTGCTGATGTCACAAATCACTGTCATATCTCTCAAACCAATCAAGTCCTGAAGTCCAGTATACAGTATATTCTGTTTTATTCAGAAATATAACATATTTCAGGAAAAAAAGTGGTAAGTGCAAACTCCATTTAATGTTGACTTAAAAATCAGGGACAAATGAATCTTTTACTGGTTTTATTATCTCTAGAGTCTCCTGTACATGTAGAGCCCCTTCGACACTTACAATGTTGTTTCCTAGATAGGGTTTCTAGCACTGCACTGCATGTGAGGGGTTCATCTCAATAAACTACACAATATTTATGTTTTTCTTTGTTCTGTTATAAAGGTCTTCGGGTATATGCCCCCAAAGATTCTGAAAATTATGCAATGGGACAAACCACTAAATTGTACTGTATGAGCAACAGTTTGCTTGAAACACATTTTTCAATGTATTTTCAAATCTTTAAACAATTGTCATGGTTGCATGAATGTTTTATAGTTCCTTTTAGACGGTTGCACAAAAGCTTAATTCTTAAATAACTGGAGAAGATCGGACATATCTCGTTTTCATGATCTTACTAATATTTAAAGTAGAAAATCATGTCAAAAATATAGATTATTTGATAGCCTGTGATGCACTGATAGGGTGGAAACACTGAATGAACTGAGCAAGATTTATTCACATACTTTACTGAGAGAGTACAGTATCACTCCACCACTGAATTTTGTATTTAAAAGGCAAAATTGTGCTCAGCTGCACCCACATCTGGTTATATGCCATTTTCAGTAGTAATACGCTAACATCTCTTTTTAATCTTTTTAAAATTCATTTTTCTATGTTAATCTCTGTTTCTATGTTAATTATATCAGGATAAATAATGGCACTGCATCATCGAGAAATGACAATGACTCAGCACATTTAGCACCTGGTTGAAATGCTACAAAATCGGGCCCGGTTTAATGCTTAATCTGTTATCAAATATACAGGGAATCTGCTTTTGCCAAAACAGTGTAGAATCTCCCAAGTAGAGTAAATTAATTGCTATTTTGTGAACTCTTATGTATTGTCAACTCTGGCATTGTCAGTGTGTATGTAAATCTAGAGTTTATATAATATCTCTCTCTGACCTGTTTACATATCAGAGCTGTAATATTCTTGCTTTATATTTGAATCGTTTTGAATATAAAAATATTTATCAGGCCTTTGAGCAAACAGCTGCAAGAGGTCTAGTCTATTCACGTGAATGAAAACTGTGAATGTTGAAAGTGACTCCAAATATCTGAATGGTCAAGGTTCTGATATTTAAAACTCAGATGTTGCACATGAAATATATATTTCAACAGAAAGTTCATTTTGGTAGCTTAGGATACTCTGTCTTAACATGCAGTTCTCTGTAAGAAACACCCTGTCAAGAAGCCTTCAAAAAGCATATTAAAATTAAAATGATACTGAACTTATAAAGCGTCCTTTTGCTAATTTCACATTTCTTAACATGCAGTTCTCTGTAAGAAACACCCTGTCAAGAAGCCTTCAAAAAGCATATTAAAATTAAAATGATACTGAACTTATAAAGCGTCCTTTTGTTAATTTCACATCATCAATCCACCTTTGTTATGGGATATGCAAGTCTATGAACTTCAGAATACATAACACAGGTTATAAAAGCTACTAACAATTTAAACAAAGGCTCCAGCCTCCACAGTCTGACTTGATTGCATGTTTCATGTGCATTTATTGTCATGGGAACAGTCTGGGAACAGATGAGAAATGTTTGTTCCAGGGCTCCATGGCCACCCAGACGGTTAACAATAGCTTAGACTTAATTAGTGTACAGATATGACAAGTGCTTGGGGACAGTTTGCACCACTTATGTAGAGACAGAAACAAAGAGAAAGAGCTTTTAGAGAAGTAGATTTGGCTGTTAGTATACTTTTGAGTGTAACTGGATACATGCACATAATGCGAACACACATGAATAAGACAACAGTAAAAAAAACACGCCATATCAAAAGCAGTGAAGGCCATTTACATGCCATGTTTAAAAAATGCTTAATATAACCACAATTCTTTAAAATGGCTCCAATTCCTATAATGACAGACATTCAGTATTGCTGGAATTACTTTCAGAGCGATTTTTTTCGAGTTTATTGACAGCAAGCCAACAAAGACCCATTTAACTTTTAAGCATTTAGAATAAACATAATCTTATTGTCTGTTGGCGTGGATGCTAATATAGTTATCATTACAGTTTTCATTCAACAGGCCTTTAGAGTTAAGGGTTTGATCACAGTGTGTCAAAGATTCAATGCTGTTAGAACATAGATGGTCCTTACACCGGTGATATAAACCTCACCAAAGATGTAATCCACCAGTGCAGGTTAAAATATTAATGGCTGTGGGTGTGTTGACAAGTGTTGGCCTGTTAGAGTGTCTTTTGCAGGAAACAAGAAGCACTGGGATGTGACTGGGCCTGTTTGTTCAGTGCACCACGGTCATTAATGATTGACATTCACATAATTGGGCTTAACCCTTTAAGTTGCTAACAACAAACCATGTTACCGTGGCATCAGCTTGCTCTTTATATAGTGATGATATTGTCACAGAGAACATACACAACACTTCTCAACCGGACTCTTGACGTCGGCCAGAGGAAAGTTCTACAATGGTAGGATGTTTTAAATGATTTATTTGTCTGATGCATTATTTAAAATACTGAACAAATGTAATTGACTTTTAATGAATGTTCTTAGTCTTCATGTCTGCTTTTGTCAACAATTAATTTGTCTCAGTTTTGATTGTCTTGGTTTTTGGTTTTGGGTTTGTGTTATGAAAATTAAAATAGAAAGCTCCTTTTTCCAAGAGACTTTTGCTTTAGTAGGTTTAAACATACTTCTCATTTACGTCATTTAGCGTGAGTGCATCTCAGTCCATGTCGGCCAGGCAGGTGTGCAAATGGGCAATGCATGCTGGGAGTTGTATTGCCTGGAGCATGGGATCCAGCCAGATGGTCAGATGCCAAGTGATAAAACGATTGGCGGGGGCGACGACTCCTTCAACACCTTCTTCAGTGAGACTGGTGCTGGAAAACATGTTCCTAGAGCGGTCTTTGTTGACCTGGAGCCCACTGTCATTGGTAAAGAAACTGATTATCTTTGTATAATTCAGCTCTACAGTGAAGAAGTGTCTTTATTTTTCCCCTCAATTTAGCGCGCATCGAATCAAGAGTAATCTGTCATGAATATATGATGCAATTTGATTTTCTAGATGAGGTGCGCACAGGTACCTACCGCCAGCTGTTTCACCCCGAACAATTGATCACTGGTAAAGAAGATGCTGCCAACAACTACGCCCGTGGGCACTACACCATTGGCAAGGAGATCATTGACCTGGTGCTGGACAGGACTCGCAAACTGGTAAGAAAATCTTGGGGTAAAAATTTGGACAATCCTTGCCAGTGATTGCAGAAATAACTCATGTAATCCTGCAGGCTGATCAGTGCACTGGGCTCCAGGGCTTCCTGATCTTCCACAGTTTTGGTGGTGGCACCGGCTCTGGGTTCACCTCTCTCTTAATGGAACGGCTCTCTGTCGACTACGGGAAGAAGTCAAAACTGGAATTTGCCATTTATCCAGCTCCTCAAGTGTCCACTGCTGTGGTGGAGCCCTACAACTCCATCTTAACCACCCACACCACCCTCGAGCACTCCGACTGTGCCTTCATGGTGGACAACGAGGCCATCTACGATATCTGCCGTAGAAACCTCGACATCGAGCGCCCCACCTACACAAACCTCAACAGGTTGATTGGGCAGATTGTTTCCTCCATCACAGCATCCCTGCGCTTTGATGGAGCCCTGAATGTAGATCTGACCGAGTTCCAAACCAACTTGGTGCCGTATCCACGTATACACTTCCCTCTGGCCACCTATGCCCCAGTGATCTCCGCAGAGAAGGCCTATCATGAGCAGCTCTCCGTTGCAGAAATCACTAACGCTTGCTTCGAGCCAGCCAATCAGATGGTGAAATGCGACCCTCGTCACGGCAAGTACATGGCCTGCTGTCTGCTGTACCGTGGAGATGTGGTTCCCAAAGACGTCAACTCTGCCATCGCCACCATCAAGACCAAGCGTACTATCCAGTTTGTGGACTGGTGTCCCACTGGATTCAAGGTTGGCATCAACTACCAGCCACCGACCGTGGTTCCTGGAGGAGACCTGGCTAAGGTGCAGCGTGCTGTATGTATGCTGAGCAACACCACAGCCATCGCTGAAGCCTGGGCTCGTCTGGATCACAAGTTCGACCTGATGTACGCCAAGAGAGCTTTCGTTCATTGGTATGTGGGTGAAGGAATGGAGGAGGGTGAGTTCTCAGAGGCCAGAGAAGACATGGCTGCTCTGGAGAAGGATTATGAAGAGGTGGGAACAGACAGCGTCGGAGAAGAGGGAGAGGAAGAAGGAGAAGAGTATTAAAGGAATCCCTACACAATCTTGTCCAGAAACATCACAGATAGCTTTAAAAGCAGTATTTTCACTGTCACAAAATATTGTTTTATGTTTGCTATTGTCATTAGAAGGCCTTATTTGATATGTAGTTTATGTGCTTTTTTCCCCTTCATATTTTATAGATTTTTGTTATTGTGGATATTGGAAGTTGTCACTCTGTTTTTGTTTGTCTGTGTTCAGTTTATGAATATGAGCAAATCATCCACATGACTCATAAGGCCAACCTGCATATGACAGTCCATAAAGTTTAATGTGATATCTTTTAAAGACTTCATATTGACTTTTTAGTTGTTTGTCTATTTCACTGAGTTGGCTGTCATAAAACTCAGTTCATCAGCAAATAAGAAAACAGGTTGCTAACAACAGTTACTATAGTGACTAAAAGTTTTAAATGTTACCATGCTAACCACAGTGCTAACAGCTTTCGTTTTCTTGGTTTAAGTGCTCTGGGGTATGAATAAAAGACTGGGCGGTTCTGTGCCACCTGAAGACGGCTTGTGTAATGTCTTTGTAATTCGACTGCCTGAAGACTAAGAGAATGCAAATGGAGAACACAATGAAAGGGTGCCATGGAAGCAATCAACAAAAGTTTTACATTCACAATTTGCGTGCCCTTAGATCATGAGTCAATTGCGTCAATCGAGAGATGCCCTTGCAGAGACTTGAAGTTTAAAATCATGTTATAGCTAATTGAAATTTGGAACATATTAGTTGTTGAATTAAAGGACAAAAATGTCACTTTAAGATACTTTCTAGACAAGCCTAAGTTTTAACAGTAAATCTTAAGTAGAAAAATTTTCAGCTGTAAAAATGACCAATATAAAAACTTCACTTCATTTGCTAACTTACATTTTTAAGAGATTTCAATGTAAATTATATTAAAATGACTTAAAAATCAAGTTGGATTTCATATAATGTCCGAAAAGTAATAAGAACTTATTTTGATGAGTTTATGTAAAAACATAATTGCCATGACTTTCTGGTCGTATAAAAAAAATTAGGAAATTGGTAAAAAGGGACTTGGACTTTCTGTATAGGGTTTATTTTTTTATTTTAATATATTTGAAATATTTGTAGAACTTTATCCTTTTTAAGAAGGTTTTTTCATCAGGGTGAGGTGAGATTGCAAATAATCCAGACAAGGTAAATTCCACAAACAATGGTCTAATTTACATTGAAGATCGTCTGTTTGGATGCAAATCAAGCAATTAACAGCTCATTATACATACAGCTCTTTTTATTTAACCTTTTAAAGCAAATCTTCCCCCACGCTGTCCGATGCAGAAGGACACTTTTCCTCTAAAACCAAATGACTTTTTATGGTCTCTCACATTCAGGACATTCACGTTCATTAATAGTATAACTTGAAATTTACCCTTTCATAGCTTCTTTCTTCAATACATGGGGGCACAAATGTACGGCCCTCCACTTAAAAACAACACCAGGCATTCCAGACATTCTCTGCTGAGTCCTTCTCTAAACATTTAGACTTATTTAAGCCACAAAATCTTGTGTGGGGAAAGAGTGAGAAAGCATTATTGCAGTCACTGTGTTTAATGTGAACATAAACTATACAATACTGTCTTCCAGAGAACATCTGATGAGGTTTTCTGCAGAGCAGATTTGGATACATAATATATATCTATCAAAGTGCAGAGTTTATTACCGATAAACGTGAGGTTGCAACATGTTTTCCTAACTGATTAAATATGTTCTGGTCTTCTATAGCCAATAACATTTTAGTAACTTAGAAGAAATTCAGTTTCAGAAATGATTTGTCCTTTAGGTGTCTTTCAAAAATAAAGCCTGCTATTTTATGAAAGCAACATCTGGAAATACATTTTATATTAGTCTATTATGTGAAAGCAATAGGTTTTGTGAAAGTTAATGAAACATGAAATGTTTTTAACAATAGCTTTGAGCTTGCTGATATAATAAAAAACTAAGCTAAGAGAAAAGAAAAGAATGTAACCATAGAGACCAGGGGATTTCAGGCTTCAGTGATCTCGTGTGAGGGACCCTATTCTAAAATGTAAAATGCAGTTGTATATATTTGTGTGTGTGTGTGTGTGTGTGTGTGTGTAAAAACCCAATTTATACCTCGAAAAAAATTACATTAAAAGTAATAAAATATTATTTCTAAAGTTTTTAGTTTCTATGTTCTTTCAAACTCACTATTAATCTTATTATTTAACATTACAGTTTTAACACTGTTTTTCCTCTGAGCTTAGACTATTGCCCAACCCTTAGCACTCCTCTGAGTTTAAAAAAACTAATTTATGATACAATTACATTGTGGTGTATAGTGTTTTTTTTAGGTTTGACATTCAGTTTACATTCACATTATATTGAAAATAACTTTGCCAAATATAGTAAACAACAACAACAACAAAATCAACATTTTGTGTCCCTCAGATGAATTCGGGACAATATGATTCTCATATATCAACTATTTCTTTAGGTAAACTGTTCACAGAATTACATTAAATCGCTTGTAAGTCTGACTGAAACGGAACCTAACATCTTTCTTTGTCTGGTGTGGCGATTAGGGTTTATAGTGGATATTATTAAATATATATATATATATATATATATATATCTTAAAAACGGCCTCACTTATTAGTGTCCAATATTCGCATATGGTGTAAATGTGTATTTTTGTTTTTTGTTGTTCATTTATATTTTTTACAGTTTGAATAATATAAAATAAAAACGTCCCTTGACGTAGGCCTACTCGGCTCTGCTCTCAATCCTTCTATGATTGGTCACTTCACACATCAAGCTCCACCCAGATGTACCCTCCTCCTCTTTCTCGTGACCGCTAACTGCCGCTCGCGCCAGAGAGCAGCCAGAGCCCCGCCTCTCCTCCATCCGGTCGCGCGCCGTTATATAAACTTAGCCTGGCCCCTTCCGCAGCAATTCTGCCTTCATTTTCCGAGCCTTAACGTCGGTCTGAAGGAAAATCTTACAAAATGGTGAGTCTTAACTTCACGTCTATTTTCAGTAAATAGCACACACGTTTATTTTCTGTCTGGAAACCGTTATTTTTCATCCTGAGATGTACGTGTTTAGTACGAAAGGTATTCAGTGAGTTTTCTATAAAATGTAAAGCACCCTTCTGTCTGAAATATTGTACGGAAGATATGTTAATTCGTTTAATCTTGGTGTTTAGTGATGTTTAACAGTATTTAGGGCATTGGGCGGTCGCGAGAACAATGCGCGCGCGCTCAACGGCAAGGGCTGTGGCCAGTCTGGCGCACTTTAAAGACACGCAGAACAAAGAAAAAGCAGCAAAAGCCCAAACAATTTAATGTAGAAAATTTATAAATGTCCTCATAAGATACATATATTACATATTCAGAAATGGTGTAAGCGTTATAAATGGTGTAGCTTGATTTTTGTTCGATGCGCGAGAGGGTGGAGGAGCAGACACGTCAGAATTTCAAAGACTTGGATTAAAGTCTCCAGTTAAGGCGCGCGATCAGATATCGCGCCTTTTTCTTCCACTCGTTTCTTGTCACTGAATAATACAGAAAACTGGGTGGTAACGTCACACGATGGGTGGGGGATGGGCCCAGCCCTGCCCTTTGGGTCTATGTCTGCATCGCTGGTCTTTAAAAAGCCTTAAAATGTCTTAAATTCAGATTCGATGAGTATTAAATATTTCTGGCCACATTACCGATAAAATATATCCAGTCTGACGGACCTAATGACCGTTTTATAATCATTGGACAGGCAAAGGATTTTTTTCTTCCCCCGCGGTCACGGTATTTAACTGCATCATCAGACAGAATCGCAGTAGCAGAATACAGGTCGAAGCAACGTTTACCTTCTTTGTTTATAAATGTTCTTAATAATAATATACTTCGAGCTACAGCTGACCAGCCTACTAGCTAACATTAATTCAAAATGTTTTATTTTACTTGCCCGGCCGGATAAATATTGCTTTTGTTACACTATTTTATTCTGTTTCACTAACAAAAATAGTTCAAATCAAAGATCACAGCAGAAGTATCGCACATTCTCCAGGGATCACTAGGCCGTGTTTTGTTACTGAATGATTCAGCGTTTTGAATGAATCGGTTGAAATGAATGAACCAAATGACTGATTTACCGTGACCTACTGGTGGTTTAATATGTTAAAACGTATGTATTTAAAACATCAGTCTTATAACATTATTTATTGCAGTTGTAATTTAGCAGATTTAATTATTTAATCTGACTAGAAACAGCCCTATAGTTTTATATTGAATTTAATGAACAATTGTAATGATTTGTCATGAAAGATGATGCAAACATTTAAAAAGGTAAAAAAAAATAGGCCTTTGTAAAGGTAAATAAAATCTGGCAGATTTAAGGATGTAAAGATAAAATATTAAATTGTAAAAATATTGCTTCAGAATAAACTATTTTCACCACCAAAAATCTCAGCATTGCAGTACTTTTGTGGGGATATTTTGTGTATGAGAGTTGGTATTGAAAAGTCTTACATTTAACTGTAGAAACACGGCTGACTAAATAATTATCTTTATATGTTTCATATGACGAAATGAGTACATGACATTCAAAGAGCAGTACTGTGAGAGGAAGAGAACAAAATGGCTGTATTTTAAACCCTCCCTATCCTTTGGGCCTGGTCAGCATTTAAGCCTGCGTGCCTTCATGCAGATAAAAATGACTGGAACAGCTGCAGTGTGGCTGGTAGGGAGCTGGTAATGGACATATTGATCCACATGATGACCAATTGATCTTCGGAAATGGGCCATCTTGTTCAGTACTCCCTGTTACTGGGCACTGAGCTTGTTTCTAACATAAGACACGTAGTCAGTTAATGTAAAGTCCGTACTTATAACATGCCTTGTTTGTCATGTTAGGAATTTGTAATGCTACAGTGAAAACAATGTATACTGTCACATCAATGCATTCAAACAAAGGCACCATTCAACAGTTCTCCAAATGAAAATAATAAACATTCTGCCCTGTCATTCTGCACCATTTCCTTTATGGACATAGTGTGTGCATCTAGATATCTGCTGTGGCCTCTTTTTTCCATGTGGTTAACAGAAATATGTGCAGTGACTTTATTCTATAACAAGGCCACTTGTTTGATACATTTAAAGACATATAATTGACATGATCACAAATAATCCCCCCTCTCTCTCTTTCTACAGCGTGAATGTATTTCAATGCACGTCGGCCAAGCCGGAGCCCAGATGGGCAATGCATGCTGGGAGTTGTATTGCCTGGAACATGGGATCCAGCCAGATGGTCAGATGCCCAGTGACAAAACCATTGGAGGAGGTGATGACTCCTTTAACACCTTCTTCAGTGAGACTGGGGCTGGAAAACATGTCCCAAGAGCAGTCTTTGTCGATCTGGAGCCCACTGTCATTGGTAATTATTTCTTATAAATGAATTTTGTTCCCTCCCAGCTGTAAAATTTTGAGCTTTCGAGCAACTCTAGGTGTTTTGGTTAGCTTGCAGTTAAAAGAAGATCCTACTTTTTTCAGATGAGGTGCGCACAGGTACCTACCGCCAACTGTTCCACCCTGAGCAGTTGATCACTGGTAAGGAAGACGCTGCCAACAACTACGCCCGTGGGCACTACACCATTGGCAAGGAGATCATTGACCTGGTGCTGGACAGGACTCGCAAACTGGTAAGATGCTCTTACTGCCACTGTCTTCTATATAAATTGTAGATATTAGTTAGGAAGTTCACCCCAAAATATACTAGTCACTAGGTAATAAAATATCAGTGAATTTAGTTATCAGTGATAGTTATTATAATTTATATATTTCCCATCAAAACATTCAGTATTTTGTTTGCAGGCTGATCAGTGCACTGGACTCCAGGGCTTCCTGATCTTCCACAGTTTTGGTGGTGGCACCGGCTCTGGGTTCACCTCTCTCTTAATGGAACGGCTCTCTGTCGACTACGGAAAGAAGTCAAAACTTGAGTTCGCTGTCTATCCAGCTCCTCAAGTGTCCACTGCTGTAGTGGAGCCCTACAACTCCATCTTAACCACCCACACCACCCTCGAGCACTCCGACTGTGCCTTCATGGTGGACAACGAGGCCATCTACGATATCTGCCGTAGAAACCTCGACATCGAGCGCCCCACCTACACAAACCTCAACAGGTTGATTGGGCAGATTGTTTCCTCCATCACAGCATCCCTGCGCTTTGATGGAGCCCTGAATGTAGATCTGACCGAGTTCCAAACCAACTTGGTGCCGTATCCACGTATACACTTCCCTCTGGCCACCTATGCCCCAGTGATCTCCGCAGAGAAGGCCTATCATGAGCAGCTCTCCGTTGCTGACATCACCAACGCTTGCTTCGAGCCAGCCAATCAGATGGTGAAATGCGACCCTCGTCACGGCAAGTACATGGCCTGCTGTCTGCTGTACCGTGGAGATGTGGTTCCCAAAGACGTCAACTCTGCCATCGCCACCATCAAAACCAAGCGTAGCATCCAGTTCGTGGACTGGTGTCCCACTGGATTCAAGGTTGGCATCAACTACCAGCCACCGACCGTGGTTCCTGGAGGAGACCTGGCTAAGGTGCAGCGTGCTGTATGTATGCTGAGCAACACCACAGCCATCGCTGAAGCCTGGGCTCGTCTGGATCACAAGTTCGACCTGATGTACGCCAAGAGAGCTTTCGTTCATTGGTATGTGGGTGAAGGAATGGAGGAGGGTGAGTTCTCAGAGGCCAGAGAAGACATGGCTGCTCTGGAGAAGGATTATGAAGAGGTGGGAACAGACAGCGTCGGAGAAGAGGATGAAGAAGGAGAGGAGTATTAAACTGAGGGCTTGCTGACCCTTGTACAACCAAGACAACTCATGCCTAACTTAAATCTGAAAATGTTCTGTTATAAACCCACATTCCATGAAATAAAAATGTTCCCTTAGCTCAACCTTTTCAATAAAAGGTGAAAATAATCTGTTGCCATTGTCTTTTTTTTTGTCACTAAGTATGACTGAGACACTGAGCCTTGCCAAAACTTAACAGCTTAAAGTAGCTGACATGGTATATGATTTATTATAGTTAGCAATCATCTCCACATTAGCAATGGTAAGAGAAAAGGGGAAAATGTTTTCACAGGTATGCAAACGGCACTATAGTGTAGGGGGGGGGGGGGGGGGTGATTTATAGCAATAGTGATCACTACAACTAATTTTACATAATGATTTAAATATTTGTTCCAAAAGGTTTTTATTTGATGAAAAAAAAATTGCATTATTAAATGAACTGTTATTTATAACCCTTTTTTCCCTTCTGGTGCCTGAAATGGATGGATTTTGGTCAATAACTAGACCTTGTCTGGTTAAGAAATGTTATGGATAAATAATGATAATTAAATCGCCAGTTGGTGGAAGCAAGTCCATGTTTTAATAAATGATTTATTGAATCATTAAAATCAAAGATTCGTTCAAAATGGCTGATTTAATTAGAAACAACAGCTGAATGACTTGAATCCCTGGCTCACTCGATTCATTCAAAATGATTCATTGGAGAAACCAAGCACTGTTGCTATGCACTGTTGTATAAAATTAACAGCACATTTGTGGTCGCGAAAAAATAGAAGATATTCAGAAAAGTACATTGCTTGTTCAAGGAATATAAAAACGTAAAAACTCAAACATGGGTATATTTTTCTTTTATTGCTTGAATCAAAAGGGGAGTCAATTCTAAGTCTTCATCTGGCAGTGAACGCTTTTGGACTCTCAAGACGTGATTTTGTTTGGTTTTACCAAGGGGATGCTTTTTGAATTTTTTTCAACCGGGCATCCTCCCTCAGTTCGAGCCCTGATTATATGTCTGCAAAAATCATTTGAAGCGTTCAAATCCTATAAATCTTCAAAATCATCAGAAAACTACATTTAGTCAAACGTGCAAATGTTTGAGTCATATTGCTCTATATTCAATGCCATGGAACCAAACTACGTATTATCCTCGACGTAGGATAATTTTATCCAGTCTGCTGCTTTGGATATAGTTTACGGATTAAACAATGTTGTGTTTTGTCTTGCATGTGAAACAGGAGAGCCGGTGTTGTGCCTAATTCTAAGCCCCTGGCAGATTATTGCCCCCCCCCCCCCCCTAGTATTGGTGGGGGGTGGAGAGTTTAGGTTTAGGCATATGTAATGTGGGAGGAGTTTGATCTGGATCCAACCACACACACACACACACACACACACACACACACACAGACTTATGTATACACAACATACAACTGTGTGCTACCAGACCAAGTACTGTTTATAAAGTCTATGAGAATCATAATTTGGAGTACTGGCAGAGAAATATGAATTTTTGTAAGCTTGTCAGTCTATTTGTGCCTGTTTGACATATGGATAGAATGCAGCCGTGGTTTAAGCGCTCATGGAGTGTACGATACAAAGTGGGCCTCTGTGCTCTGACCCCGGTTTGCTCTCAGTTTATCTGTCAGTCCAGCAAAGAAGCTGAAACAGCCGCCCAGATCCCGAGCTAATAATAATAATAAAATAACAAGTTAAAGGATTGGTTATGCTTGTCACATGACTCCAGAAATTTGCTAAACAAGTCATGTGGGCCGATGACAAGCATGTGCAAATGTTACAGCCACAAAGCCAGGGAGTTGCTTAGCCATTGTTCTTTGCTTTTTACTGCATTTGAACTTTCAGGAGTGTGTAGGATGACTTCAAATTAATACATTAATAATAATAGAATGTTAACACCTAATTTTAAGGTCCAATTCTCACTATTGACTAGTTGCTTATTAGCATACATGTTACTATCGTATTGGCTGTTTATTAGTACTTATTAGGCCTTATTTTCCATGACCATGTTCCAGATCCCTTAATCTGACCCAGAACCTAAACTTAACAACCACCTAACTAACTATTAATAAGCATCAAATTCAGAATACACTGAAGGACTCAGTTGATAATGAATGTGTTCACTCATCTAAAGAGTTACCTCGCTAGGTTTCTTGCTTCTGTTGAGCACAAAAGATGATATTTTGAAGAATTGGTTACCAAAAAGAAGACAGTAGCCATTAAACATAATATATATATTTTCCCATACTACAGAAGTCAATGGCTACCATTAATGGTTTGGTTATCAGCATCCTTCAGAATATCTTCTTTTGTGCTCAAACAGTTGAATTAAATAAAGTTTTGGAAAAATTGAAGATGCATAAATGGCGATATAATTTTTATTTTTGGGTGAACTATTCCTTTAATATTGACAATATTATATATATATAAAAAATCTTATTATCCAAAATTTTTTGAAAAACAATAAAACTTTTTTGAAAAATATACATATATTTTTGTACATATTTTTTACACACAAGTTGTGAGGTATTTCCTTTATTTTATAAAAACTTCAGGGCTTTACAAAAACAGCTTGAGAAATCCCATTAAATCTCACATCACACTTTATAAATAGTGTAAATGTTACTGTCTCACAGGGGAAATCTCAGTATGATCTGCTCAGAGGTCAATTTTCTACCAATGGTAAATCCTGCCATTTATGGGCATTTATGCAGTACACTGTATCTTCCCAATTACAACGCATTATCATTCATCGTGCTTGCTATTTATTTATTCAGATCAGCAGCCCTACGGCTAACAGGGTAGCATAATATTTTGCTCTGGATCAAGTAATGCATGTTTTTTTGCACTGAAACCAACCACACATGGGTGCTACAAAATTTTAAAATATTCAGATCAATCGTTACAGTTTAACCTATTAATTCCTGATTTTGCTAGCTCTGACTCTCAATATTTGACCTTGGACCGGCTCTGACCCCATCTAACCCCGCCCCATCGTACCGTGCTGCCCTCCACTAATCGCTGTCATCGTCAGACCAGCCAAAGTCGTCCATGGTGATGGCCATGTTGAGGTTGCCTCCCTCACGGACACTGCAGGACTTGGAGGAATTCTTCTTTGCTTGCATGTTCAACTGCATCCCTGATTGGCTGAGGTTACCACCGGGAATGTTCATATCCATGTCAAAGACGTCCCCGAACCCCAGCATGATCTTCTGTAGGCTGGCCTGGCCCAGATCCCCGTTACTGCAGGTTGATGAAATCTGACAGCTGACCTCTGAGCTTTTGATCTCCTCCATGTGAGCCTCATAGAAGGACTCGGCACTGAGAGTGGCCGCCAAGGGGGAAAGATGTGAAAACAGCTGCGAAAAGACATTAGAATTAAAGGTGGAAATATACTTCAGTGGAAACTGCATTCCCGTTCTTTCTGGCCATCATTTTTCTATGATTTTTAAAACACTTTACATAAGCCTTTATCTATAATGCATAATAAAGGTATTCATAACGTACAGGGTTATGCATTATATCTTTTCATAAATAATTTTGTAACAAATTTGTAACAATTCAAAACAAGGCATAATACTTTCTAACAGTGTAACAATTAATAGATAAGTATTATAAGTGTGGTTACAGTTATTCGTGAAATCATACAATGCATTAAAAGGTTCATAACAAGGCATAATAAATGCATTAAAAGTGCACTTAATTGTCCTAAGTAATCTTAGAAGTATATTTAAAAAAATGTACAAAAAAATCACTGTTTTTAACAAGTATGTACACTTAAAAGTATATAAAGTATGTAATAATATCAAATCAAAAGATGCGCTTTAAAGAAGTGTGCGTTGATGTGTTGAATAACACTACAGTGCATGCAAAGTACTTTATTAAAGTATTATAGTAAAGTACTGTAAAGTGGTATTCAATATTGAATTTAAAATTTATAATTTGAAATATACTAAACTGCGACTTCATTATAAATATGTAATTACAAATATAAAACAAGTGTATGTTAAAGCATAATTGTTTCTCACAAGGCTATGTTACTGTGTATACTGTATTATGGAGATTTTCTGAATGCAGTCTGCACCACACAATCAAAACACACTACCTCTTATGGTGCATACAATGCAAAGTTTTGTTTTAGCCCAGACTTGGAGGCTTTGTTGAAGTTTCACTACTCCTTTGTGCAACTTCCTACTTTTTCAGACCGCTGCAAGGTCACGTGAAAACACAACAATGTCAGCATACTACAACTTTAAAAACTGTGCATTGGTGTGTCATATAAACTCTTGATTGAAATTATAGGCTTCATTCATAAAACATTAGCAAATATATGAATAAATTCAGAGTAACTGGAGTGTAAAATGGACCTTTTTGAAAACCAGAATCACAAACCTCAGATTCGATAGTTAAACGTGTGTATGTTAATAAGCAGATTACCTAGCTATATTGGCAAACAAACTCGCAAAATATTATTGTATTACATATGGTGTTATCAAAATGCAGTGCCTAAAAAAATGTAACGTTCTGATGTTTTACACATAATTTATACATTGCTGGGAGCAGGTGTAAATTGTTTTGTGTACCAATTAATATTTTGAAAATATTTTTGAAAAATTGTCATAAATCCAAAAACTGTATGCCAGTCCAATGACTTAACAATTTACACACACACACACACACACACACACACACACACACACACACACACACACACACACACACACACACACACACACACACACACACACACACACACACACACAAGAATCATTCTGCTTTTGTTTCATGAATGAAGCCCATAGTGTAGCTCTATATTTTCTTCTTTGTCCTGCAGTATCTCAGCTTAAAATGCAGAGACAACTATGAGTAAGCGATTCATAGGTCACGAACAGTCCAGATATAATATATGATAAAGATATTATAAGCAGAAATTATAAACACTGTGACACTATCAAAACATCCAGGCCAGCCCAACACAGCAACTTTAACTCAGTCAGAGTTTTGGGTAAGACTCTTTGTCTGTCCAATCTCAGACAATCTCAATGAGATCTTCATTATTATTATTAGCCTTTATTATATCTGTTTGATACCACAAATGGTGCAAAAATGACACATTACATAAAGATGAAGGCCCACTAGTGGCATCTAACTGACTCATAATATAATACTGTAATTCTCAAACTCTGCCGTTCTGGATTGCAGTTTTATGTACTATGCAGCACACAGGATGCAGAAGTGTGAGTTGTTGTTTTGAGCACAGAATGAAGAGGACTCACAGGAGTGCAAGATCTGGATCTTTCCATAAGTCTGTTTTCCCACTCTGTCAGTCGCCTTTCTCTTTCCGCCAGCTCTTGCTCCTTACAGCTCAGCTCCCTCTCCAGCTGCTTCAAGCGCTCCAGCGTCTCCTCAATCTCACACCTCACAGACAGAAGACACAGCAAGTTTGAGCAACACACTTATATCATGTACAAAAAACATGGAAAAATCATTATTGCCAATTCAAAATGCACCTTTGACCTAAACCCCCCCCCAGCTGTCTGCAATTCACATCCGTGCCAGCAGGTGGAACTGTCCGCTAAACAATACAACCCACACACAAAGCCTTTAGTGAGGCTATTTATAAACAGGTATGTGTTTATGTGTTCCTCAACCCCTCTGCCCTCAAAGTCCTATCAGCCCCTGCCAAACTCTCTCCACACACACTCTCAAAACTTCCCTCCTGCTAGAATTGATTTCTCTACCACTCTCATGAGGAGCGTTTCCAGAATTTCTCACCCTCCCTCTTCCTCCCCCTTCTGCGCCTCGCTCTCTTTTTCCATTCCTCTCAGTTCCTTTCTGACATATCTCCCTTCATGCACTGCAGCTTTGCTGAAGTCGAGCATTCATTGTGTCTGTTTCCTCTATTTGTTTTTGCTCTTACAACTCATACCACTATGTCCAAACTTTTAAAACTTAAATTATTACACTATATAAACAACTCATAAGTGTCCAGTACATTAACACTTCAAAAACTAAAAAAAAAAATTGTCAGCAAGTTCTGGGCTGTATGTACCTCCACTCTGCTTTGTTATGTAAGAAGGAGTTGCACTGGCGCGGCAGTTTGCTGTCGTTTCTCATGGTCTCTAGGGTGCTCAGGACCTGTTTGAACTGTGGCCTTTCCTGGAGATGAAAGAGCGTGTTTATTATGATCATCCTTCAGCACAATGTAATACACAGACTAAATCAAAGTTTGAGTTCAAGCATTCATTAAAAGGATAAAAACCTCATCCACTCTCCTTTTTTTGGTCACTTAGCTCTTAAAATGTTAGGTCATAAACCTTCGACACACATACCTATTCACTAGTAAATGTTTAGGAAATTTGAGGTCACACTGAGGTCAGCAAGAATAAATGGCATAATTTGAACACGATTTGATTATGAAAAACCATTCTCTGAAATAAATAAATATACACTAATTCTCCACCTGCTGAAAAAATGTGTCTCGCAGTATGTTATTTCAGGCTCAGTGTGAAGATGTTCCTGTTTCACTAAGACTTCATTTGAAGGAACAGCTGCTTGTGATGTTTCTTCATTTGCAAGTCTCTTTGAATAAAAGCACCTACTGAATGACTAAATGTAAACAGTTTATAGGATTCCAGTGAGCCTGATCCTCATGAGCTGAATTTCGGCTCTATCCCACCACGTACCTTGGGCTCTGCAATCCAGCAGTGTCTCATCAGGTCTGCGAAGCTGGCGGGACAGCTGCTGGGAATGGTCGGCCTCTGGAACACATGCACACACATTAGAATCCATTTCAAAAACCCATTATAGCAGCCATTACAGCAAATTCTAATTTTAGCACTAGTCCGGTTTAAGCTCCCAAAAGCAACTGCTGCAAAGCGTTCCTCTGGGCTAAGTTTACATCACAACTCATATGGAGCATATATCTCCATTTTCAAAGAGTCTGATATATAATAACAGTTTTTAACAGTGAGCTTTTACATGGCCGCTGTTTACACGGCTAAGTGATAAAACGGAGTTCTCACTCAAGATAATGGAACTTTAAGAGCATGTGAGGAGAGATGCTGTAATGGAGAGTTGTCGAATCCCATTTGATAAGCCACACATGTAGGAATCTAATACTGTCCAAGTGGCTCGTCCAGTAGCTATAGCGACACAGTATTAGATCTGACAAACAGCACTGGTACACCACATAATCATGAGCCCACGAGAGAATGGAAACTGCGCCTTCCCACAGGGAATTTAACATAAAACCAAAATATCTTTATAAACATCTTTGGACTATCTTTCCTCTGTCTCAGACTGGGATGTTTATCTTAAAAGGTTTCCTGAATACCCCCTACAGCACTAAAACCACTGTGGTCTCATCCCATCTCCACTTGATGGAGAGAACCACAGTATATCTTAACGTTCTTTAATGTATGCCGCAGCTCAATAAAAGTTGCAGGGGTTCTTGTTCACATACAGAGTGAAGCCTCTGGATCAGCCCGCTATAAATAACCAACTAAAGCAAGCAATGGAATCTATGATCATACTGTTCCGTTACCCGCAGGAAGAACAAGAAATGCTAAAATTCCTTCTTCAGGTCAAATTCTTAGCAAGCACTGCATATGTATATATATAATTGTAATATTTTCATTGGATTGGTAGATCTGAAATAATCTGATCAACAGGATAAAAATAAGCACGTAAAAGCTTGAAATTGACTACTTTCTCAATCAGATTTGAGAATACCTTACACACGTGTGCAGTCCCATGATGCATATGAATACATATTTCTTAAGAATGTGTTTACATCTTTGACGTACATGTCAGCTTTCTTTACAGATGTGTTATTAAAATGACCAGCTCTCCAGTTCTGAACATGGCAACTGGGTGTAACGCATGCCTTTTATTCAGAATACATGTAATGCACATCTAAACAAATATGTAAACTGGACTGCAAAGTTTTGGTTCACATAAACAAGACTTTCAGAATATGAAATGCAATTGGATTCAGTCAAACTGAAGAAAATAAGTGCATGTAAACATAGCTAGTGAGTGAATTAGTGATTCTAAATGGACTATAAAATTAATTCAATATTAAAAGTATTGGTTAAAATAGTTCAGTCTAATTAATGTTGGCTATTTTGTATAATATCTTTTGTGTGGTATGTATTTTGTATTTTAAGGCTTATTAGAATATTGTGTCACTAGCCTACCAGCATGCAGACAGTAAACAAACTCTAGCGAAATAATTTTTTTGCTAAATTATTTGCTGCCCATGTACTGTATATCACTTAGGATCACAGACCGCATGGGTGGATCTAAGAGTACCATACTCTTATTTGTAACTGAAAGCATGATAAAATTTACCAAAATGTGATAAATGAGAATGCGAATGAGTTCTCTGCGCAAAGATTTCAAGTACAGAAATAGCATTCCTCTCTAAAGAAAACTAGGGGGATTGTGGGACACTGTGTAGTACCTCGTGTTTTTCCACCACCAACCAGGCCACCTGCAAACCCTCAAAACCTTTAAATGGCACTTCTCTGGTCAGCATCTCCCATAATACCTGCAAGACCAACCACAAATCAAACAGTAACTGTACAGATGTCCTGGCATTGCTCTCTACAGAAAAAAACTGACATATTCCACAAACCAAAACATATATGGGATGAACAACACGGCATGCAGATTATGCCGTATGTGTTTGAAATAATAGTTGATTCAGACAGTCAAGCATATATTCACAACAGCCATGTGTGTGTATATACTGTACTCTCATTTTATGAACCTTGTTTTTAATTACAGGGACACAGAGATAATAAAAATAAAAATGTGATCACAGCATATTCATACTACAGATATAAGCACTGACCACGCCATATGAGTAGGTGTCACATGTTTCTGAGACGGGCAGACTCTGGATCACTTCAGGAGCCATCCAAGGGAAGGTGCCCACCAGAGACATGTGCGTTGTGTGAGAAACCAACTTAGATGCTCCAAAATCACAGATCTGAAACCGAAAAAGAAATGCATTATGCAAGGACTGTCAATTTGATATTTTAAACACAGTTTAAATCCTAAGACTTTATTATGAATATTTAGATGTGAATAAAAAACAGGAAGCATACCTTTAATACATTGTCTGCAGTTAACACAACTAATGGAGAGAAAAGAAAACAGTTATCTGTGTATAATCTTAATGTTTGCAGTTTTTGCATGTGGAATTGCTCACAGCACAGCTAAGAACTCACCATTTCTTGACTTCAGGTCTCTATGAATGACTTTCACAGGGGCCTCGGCATGTAAATAATGCATTCCTACAGAGAAACAAATCACAGAACCAGCCATTAGCTCATAAGGAAAATGTGACTGAGCTCATAACATAAACACATGCATTCATACAGGCACGTACCTTTAGCAATATCCATCGCCCACATCATTACTTGATCCATATCCATCTCCTCACTGTCAACACTGGACAAATATTCATACAGTGATCCTCTGCTGGCATATTCTACAATACAAACACACAAACCATATACATATCACCACGTTTCAACTAAATATTGTGGAGCTGATATATACTGTAGATGATAGATTCATTTCGTTGGACCACAACATTTTGGGGTAGGTAAGTTTTTTAAAATGTTTTTTAAAAGTCTCTTGACCTCACCAAGGCTGCATATAATTGCAAAAAATTATATTAAAAAAAGAAAAAAGAATTTGCTGCTCAAGGGACATGTTGAAAACAGATATGTAGCATATATGTATATATAATCTTGGATGAATAGAAAGTTCAAACGAACAGCATTTATTTGAAATACACATCTTTAGTGACATTATAAAAGTTTTTACTATCACTTCAATTTAATACATCGTTGTCGAACAAAAACTACTCATTTGTGTGTATTGCTTGTCATTGTAACCAGTTTTACAGAGCGAGAGACAAGCTGAACAAGTACAAATACAGCTCAGGGCTTCCCATTTACACACGCACACATCCACAGACACGCAGGGAGCAGATGCTGGCAGCAGGAGTCCGAGAAAGACAGCATGCACAGCCGTTAGATTTACTGAAAACCCAGCTGACAAAGCCACTGACAGACATGCTCTCGAGAAATGATTAGGCCACATAAATCTGCTCATAAGCGCATTCACATCCCTGGAGACAAAGATCACAATAGGATGTTTAAAAAAATGGCAAGACAACTGTGCAAGCATGTAAGTGTGCGTCTGTCCTGCTGATGAATTATCCTCACACCCTGATTACCCACAAAGCTTTTTACAGTCACAACAACATGACAATAAGCAGTGGTTACATTTTTGGAAGAAGGGTACAAGAGGGGCATAGCTTAGGAATAAAATAATCACAAAGAATATATCTATAATAAAGTAGCAATGAGATTAGTGAAAATTTTCCGTATTAAAATTATTCAAAATCATTTAGAAATTTTCTCTTTTAATTGCACATCAAATAACAGATTAACTTTCCGAATGTTAATACACAGCTTTTTATTAAAACTACCGGGTTGTTTGATAAACCTTCACTGCATGGCTGCAAATATCTTTTAATTTCATACTGTAAGTCACTTATTACATTTATTTTAAGAAATATTCAAATAACTATTCGATATTTTAAATCAAAAGGTGCATCTCAATAAATTAGAATGTCGTGGAAAAGTTAATTTATTTCAGTAATTCAACTCAAATTGTGAAACTCGTGTATTAAATCAATTCAATGCACACAGACTGAAGTAGTTTAAGTCTTTGGTTCTTTTAATTGTGATGATTTTGGCTCACATTTAACAAAAATCTCAACAAATTAGAATACTTCATAAGACCAATAAAAAATACATTTTTAGTGAATTGTTGGCCTCCTGGAAATTATGTTCATTTACTGTTCATGTACTCAATACTTGGTAGGGGCTCGTTTTTCTTTAATTACTGCCTCAATGCAGCGTGGCATGGAGGTGATCAGTTTTTGAATATATTATAATATATTGTCATTTATTCTACAGGGCAGTTGAATGCTTGAATCTGATTGGCTGATGAACGTTCTGAGGTGTGCAATTATTTTCTGGGAAATGCACAGCATACGTAGTTCCAGACAGCTCTCTTGACCGCATTACAGTTCCATATCACTACGCATAGCTAACTTAGCATACAGCACCGATACAGTACACAGGAGTAACAAAAACAACAACATGAAAGTAAATGCAGATGACATTTCTCACTAACGAGGTAATAACAGTGCTGTTTAAAGACGCTGGTGCAGAACACTGTTGAGGTGATGCACAGAGGTAGCCTGATTTCACACAAGCTCTCTCTCTCTCTCTCTCTATCTCTTTCTCTGTGTGTCTCTGTCTCTCGCGCTCTCTTTCTAATAACTTAATTAATAACTGCATTAGAATGCTATCAAAGGCTCAAGGCTACATTTCCATCTTTAAAATTATGTTTTTGAACTAGCAAAAGAGGCATTGGATGAGATGCGGAAGAAATAATCTAAAAACCGGATGAATCCCTTTAAATATATCATCTGATCTATGTCTTGAGGTGTGGTAACCGCAGTATAAGTGGAATAATTGCATCGTGGCAGCATCACTACTTCGGGTGTGCATTTTTTCCCCAATAATTCAATGGCCCAGAGTCAATTATTCCTTTCATATAGTGTTGGCTATACTATAAATGTACTGATGAAATCATTTAGTTATTTTAACATGGGCTTACATTATTAAAAGAAACCTAATACACTTTATAATTTGCATTTTTCTCCTTTTTTGCATAATGAAAATATGTGCCTTGAGTTTATTCAGTCATAGAAATTCTTAGTTTTATATATTTTATAAAACAGAGGGACAATTAATTCCAAATAGGAAATTATCTCACAATCCTCACATTTTTTTCTTGCTAGAATTGCATCATATAAACTCAAATTTCAGACTTCTTTTTCTTTATACCTCACAGTTATAACTTTTTTCTCTCAGTTCTGACCTTACTTCTTGGCCATTCTGTTTTTGTTTGCAATGCTTGCAATGAAATATGTTTATATCACAATTCAGATTTTCTCGCAATTTTTCTCAGAATTCATAAATTCCACATTGTGAGCTATAAGCTTAGTCGGGCTAAAAGTCGAGCTTCCATAGACAATAGTCTGAAAAACAAATATTTCAAATATTACCCTATAGTAAATATTACTCTGTTTTCAATTTTTTATTTTTATCCAGACCTGGGAAAAAAATCTAATTCCATACTTTTACATAATATGTAGGAACCTTGGATCTAGATATATGCGCAATGGCCAAGAGACATACCTAGTAACCTTTTTTTATCTTATGAGCATCTAAAGAGAAACCTCTTACCAATAAAAACTGGTTATGAAACAAAAAGAGACCACGTTTTATTATTACCTGTGACAATGCCAAAGTTGGGCGCTTCCAGAATGGCTCCATAGAACTGAATAATATTTTTGTGGCTCAGGACACTCAGAATCTCAGCCTGGATGAGGTGAAGGAAAAAAAAAGAAAACAGATGCAGAGGTGAAAGTCACAGATTGCGGTCAAACACTCAGGCTCAAATGAGTGCTGCATCAATGTCATAAAACTATTTTTTCATTACAGTATGTCAAGGTCAAATATTACGCTAGAAATGTGCGTGAACATGGAGCCATTAGCAGTATTGTGGGACATGTCCGCTGGGACTCGAACTGAATGGCTTCAGCCAGGAAAGCTGCTAAACTCTGGTAAACTGTGGAACAGACTCTGTCAGTGCTGCTGAGCATGCATCAATACTGACAGTAACACACACCACCTGCAAACCCACATTAAGATGCTACATTTTACACTTACAGTATATCAAATTTGCTTTAGATAAACTGAGAAAGGCGGGGGAGAGATGAAGGGAAAAAGAGATGGTCATCCTTACACTCCCCCTCTCTCATGACAATAAACAAGTTTGACAGATGGAAGGAATACAGGAAATGATGTAACATTGACTATGTACACACATACTGTGTCCAGCTTTCTCAACATTTAGATTATGTACTGAATTTGATTAATAACTTACCATTATCTCAAAGGATGCAGTATGTCATATCAGTATTGTTTGCCTGCATGCACAGTGAATACTGGAACATGCTGATTTGATGTACTGCTTTTTTCTTATTCTTTTGCATAGAATGCATATTTAGACTTTTAAAACAAACTGTGCATAAACAGCTTATTGTGTTTATCACTTCAAACCGGCCTGACAATAACATATATGCATGCATGTATTTAGTAAAGCAATATAAGCAATATAGCTAATCTAAATTGCTTGATTGTTTATATTGTTGCAAAATGTAAGCTATTTTATCATCCAATGCTAAACGTGACTATAAGGCATGAACTAGATATTAATATAAACACAATGGTTCTCTGTAAAGCTGCTCTGAAACAATGTGTACTGTAAGATAAAATTGATTTGACTTATTCAAAAAACTCTGACGAACCTCAGCGTCAATCTTCAGCAGTTTTTTAACAGCCACTTCTTTGTCCTGTGAGATCCAGTGTGCCCTGTACACGCTCCCAAAACTCCCACCGCCGCAGTTCTCATGGAAGCGGACGTCATCGAAACGGATCTGAACGAAGCTAGCGCTGAGGGACGACATCTCATACTGACATTCACTGTGGCTGAGGAAAGAGAGAGACAAAGCTAATTAATATATATATATATAAACATATTTGGCCAATGAAGTGATCAGGACAATGTCACACAAATTATTTTTTATAATACTAAGATATAAACTGAGAGAGAATATATATATATAAATCCCTAAAAATGTATAAAGCACATAACAAAGTAACAACTCTCAAAATGAACACTGAAAATATAAAAATAAGAGGTAATTCAAAATAGTCAAGCAATAAATGCTATAAACTACATCAGGGTCACGTGACTTCAATCTTCATTTTTATTTTGTTGAAAACCTTTCATTTAGAATAGTTTGCAAGAGTGCCAGTATAAACACAACAAGACTAAGTTTTCCTGTTCGGCATGATGACGTTTAATGTCCCCGACAACTTATAAAAGTCACAAGTGGGGTATTACTGTAGCCTATTTTAATGTTTTAGAGAAAAAAAAAGTACAAATAGCCTGCGTTTCTGTCAACTACATACTTTATTTTCAAGCATTTCATGTGTTAAATTGAAATACATATACATACATATATATATATATACACACACAGGACTCATTCCTGCATCACTCTGTTATGTAGAGAGATTTAAAACATCTCAAAAGCAGAATGCTACACAACCATGCATAGAAACCTGCTGTAAGGTTGTGTTGAGCAGATGTCTGTGCCCCCTGCGTATGATTTACAGTGTGATCCTTTACCATGTTTACATAACTGCAAATCTTGCCAAGGGAACATACATACTGGTAAAAAAAAAAATTATATCCTGAATGCACTGTTAGTTGCATTGGATAAAAGCGTCTGCTAAATGCATAAATGTAATGTAAATGTAAGTATTTGACTTCGGTGTTCTCCACTACATCTGCTATTGGACTCCTGCCACTTTTGTCTACACTAAACCCCAGTCTTATTTTACAGGAATTATGAGAACATAAGGATAGACAAATGACAGAGAAAGGGCTAAACAACAACTGTAATGTTTTAGATTGCTGTTGAAATAGAGATTAGAAATGTGTGTTAACACAAAATAAAAAAAACATCTTTTAAATATGCAGCAGGAGAGATCATAATAAGAGCGATTAAGGAGAATCTAACCATCTGTTTTTAATTCTGAACTAATTATGGTTTATTGAACTGGGCGCAGAAGAATAAATGAAGTGAAGCACTGATATGAATATACATGTGTTAATGTGTTTGTTTGCACTTACAGCTGCAGCCACGAAGAACTAACAAGTCAATAAACCGGTTATTAATAACTTGTCCCTTGCTTAACCAGAACGTGCCGTCACAATGTTGGCCTGATTATTTTTCCATGATTTTCCAGGTCTCTATGATGATCTGATATGCCTCAAAAGAGCGCAACTATATATCTCTAGCATATTCTGACACCTAGATATGGCTTATGTTACATGGTCTGCAAAATATATACTGAAAAAAGTGGTGTAGGATTTACTTAAAAACTGAAAATGTTAGTAAATTTCACAATTACAGTAATTGTAAAATTTAATTAAATGAGATATTTTGAATAAATCTTAATTTACAACTTTGAAAAGCACCATTTCTTTATAACACCATTAAGGTTCACCAATAAGGTTTGATTTCAAATCATTGTTGTTCATAGAATTTTATAAAAGGCTTCAGCAAAAAAAAAAAGGGTTCTGCTTTTGTCACAAACCGAAGAACAATAAACTAAGTGTGTATTATCCTTTTGCATTTAACTTAAAAGTCCTGCCATGTGACAAATGTATTTTTATTATTATTATATATTTGTATAATGATTTATATTGTCCTTGTCTCTCTTTGAGGTTATGGAAAATCACAAAAACATTTTGTTATAAATGAAATACAACTTAGTAACACTGCAGGATATTGCAGTAACTCCTTAACATCAACTAACCATACTGTCATATCAACTAACCATTAAGTGCGACATAACCGGGTGCGACAAACACTGGTTGAATTTGCCAGTTTTATCCAATCCAAGAAGAATGCACTGCTGAGTACTTCACATTCAGACCAGGCTCAAGTTAGCTTTCACTTTTAATGTAGTAAATGCTTGTGTTGTTGTATTTGTTGTAAATGGGGTCTGGTTTCTTATACATTACTAACAGAAGCATCACTCTTCCCTGAAATCTCTGACCTAAACCTCAGATTGTCTTCTCCGGTTTAGAGTGACCAACCTATGTCCCTTACTCAGTCTCTCACATAAAGAGCGTTCAGTCTCTAAAAACAACCCGCATATCATCACTGTGGCCCTTTGGCTGTGACATCAGGAGCCAACAGGAGGCAAATGTGTCACTATTCTTAACTAGAAACGGCTCATTCATACCTCTGACTTGATCCATTGCCAAGAACATCCAAACATTTCTATACTAATTATGCAAATAAACAGCAAATAAGACGCCATGGGAATAGAAAGAGTTAAGTTAAAACATTAATTTGTAGTAGGCTATTTCCACATCATTTCTGTCCATGTATGAGTTTGAGAAGGAATTTGTAAACTGTTGTTGTTGTTGTTATTTTTATATGGTTCATTAATTTCAGTTCCCTTCCACTTCGTGTTAAAAACTTTGAAAACGTTTTAAATGCTTCAAAACACTTTTTGACAATGTGCAGTAGCTACTTTTTGGAATAATTCTGGAGACGACTCAAATACATTACGCCAAGAGCAAAATCAGCTGCAGAGTTAAATCTCATCCCACGCAATCATAAAGCAAATAATGTTACCATTAAAACATATCATAATGTGTGTTCAAATTAACATTTAAAAGCATGGTTTCCTACCTGTAGTCGGGTTTTCCGTGCGGTCCGCCTGTCGCTCTCTGAACAATCCCAGTCATAAGATAATATGCATTGCGGAGCCTCATTGTCTCGTGTTACCGCACTTCCATAAGAGGACACTCGCTTGGGACCCCGAGTAGGGCTGGACAAATTATGAACCCTACTACGGTAAAGGCTTGGCTTATGGATATTAACATATTAATCACGGCAAGCAGACGTAAAGCTGTAACCACACGGTCTCCGTAACCTAATTAATATTCATGACCCGCCAAGTTAATATTCTATTTGTGCCCACCTACTAGCGGCAGCATTTCAGCCAATGAGATAGACGCAATAGGCAGACGTCATGTTACGTAATTAATATTTATTAGCCAAGCATTCGCCATAGTAGAATTCGTCTGCTCTTGAGCGCAGATAACGGTGTCGCTACTTAAATGACAATAGCGCCTCTACACGGATACAGAGAAGCAACGAAAGGGTATGTTAATAATTATATTAATTAAATAATAAAGCACTTAATGTATCAGTTTATGTTCATTCAGAAATGTAATGAAAAATAATATAGGCCTAACATAATAATACATATGTATGACACCATGTCAGCATACACATCTGTATCAGCTAAGTCTATAAATATTTTTAATACTGCATTGAAATCTTCATCTGTACTTTTCAGTTGCAATACTGTGTTAGATATTGCATATTGTTTTGTATGGTACTGATATATATTTTAACAGTAATGCATACTTGCATACCAGCACACAGTAGTGCAAACTTGTTCATTTATGGCAATAGTCTTTTCTGTTCAATACGTATATATTGTTCTGTTAAGCTAGTTCACCCAAAAATAAAAATCTTTTAACTCATTTAACTATTGTTGTGTTCCTCTGGTGAAATAAATCCATAAGTTTTAAATCATGAAGGCAAGTAAATGATGACAGGATTTTCATTTTGAGGTGAACTAACCCTTTATTGTCTCAAATAACAAATAAGAGCAAAACAGAACAGAGACAGAAGACATAAAACAGAGGAAACGAGAGGAAAACACTTGTTTGGATTGAAAAATCCAATCACACCAACACCAAGTGTTCAGTGATACATTTATTTAGATTATACCATTTACAAGGTAGGCGTAGACATTTTCCTGAAAGAAAATAAGCGCCCTACACACACAGCATCTCACTTTCCAAAAGGCAGGATGAGAGCAAACAAAGGCCTTCTCAGACCGATTATGATAACTTAGCAAAATGGGTCCAACTATATAACCATATCCAAAAATATAACTCAATGTACAAAATGATCTCAATAATGCTACAGGCTATGGCGAGAGGTAAGTTACTAGCACACAATTTAACCAGTGATAAAAAAATAGTCCTTGAGCCAGAATACTGACATTTATATGACTTAAAACAACATACCACAAGACATTGAGGCCTGGATGGTTTTACAGAGTACCAATGATTCATTTTCTGCGGCCGGGATACGATCATAGTGTCACTGTTATTTGTATGCATGATATGTAGCTTGTACTAAACTCTTATTTTTAGGATTGTTCTGAAGGTCTCGTAGGATCGTAGAAATGCAGGCTTGAACACAGGCAGCAGGTTTACACTGTTGTATCATGGGAACGAACAAGGGCCTCACATGACTGGATCTAAGGATGAACACTTTTACCAAGTGCATTCTGCTTATACACACACACAAACACACACTGTCAACCAAGGTAGCTCTTATGACTGAAGTCATTAACATGCATTTCGCACACACGCACAAACAATCATACCTATGAGAATGCATCTTGCACATGTAGTTCAGTTGGCAGTGAAAGCACATACAGTCAGCGTTCAGCTGCTCTAGCAGCTGATCGATGTAAAATTGAGTTCTACTGTAAACTGGATATACAGTGGATGTATTTCAAATAGAGAGAGAGAGAGGGACAACAAGAGAAAAAGTCTGAGCATTGGTCTTTAGCCCCGTCTCGGCTCCAGTCTGAAGGACAGCTGGGATAAGGTTCTCTGGTTGTCAATCACATTCAATTGACGCACGTAATTCCTCACTTCCTGTGGGTTCTTGCTAGCTGGAGACACCTCCGCATCTGATGGAGGAGGGAACAGTGTCAAACTTCCATTAGTAATTGCTGAACCAAAATTAAATGTGGTTGACTTAACCTTTTACTAATTAACCTAGTGTGATTACAACTACCTTTTTTATTATATATATATATATATATATATATATATATACGCAATAATGAATGCTAAATAACTCTTTTTTTTCTAGATGAAATATACAGCTATAAGCTATAAGGTACCAGTATGCCATTTAGGACCATAATGTAAACATTGTCTCAGTATTTTGAATTTCTGGCAACCGTGGCTGCCAGTTTTGACCATAAATTTTATGGGACTATATTTACAATATTTAGAAATTTTTACAATTGTTGTGATTTAATGGCAATCCATTCTCTTTTACCTCTAGACATGGCCAGTTCTGCTTACCAGATTGTCTAAACTCAGATTGTTATGAATATGATGTGATTGACTGATCTCTGGGATGTAGCTTTATAACTAGGCAGCTCATAAGGCATAAAGAAAAATGAAAAAGAGCATTAGTGTGTAGATGACTCACTGAACGGCTGGCTCCTGCAGTGCCTCATCGCCCGGACTGTGTTAGCAATCAGCCGCTGCAAACAAACAAAAATAGTAGAAATACATATGCTCTAGCTGGCCAGATGAAATAAAATCTAAAAATTACATGAAAAACTTCAAAACAAAAATGAGAAATGTTTCAATGCTATCTTACTGAAATACATTTACTACAATTACATCTAAAACTGAAATAAAAATAAAGATAAATAAAAATATTAATAAAATAATTAAAAAATGCATATGTACTACTACAACACCTACAGAGATGACAGTAAGAGACTCACCATCTTTTCAAAGTTCACCAGTCCATCAATAAAAGTCTTGTTCCCCTCATGAGTGAATGTCATGTCTGAAAAGAGTAGAAATGTTTTATGCTGTAGAACAGTCATGATATAATATTTGTGATAACCAGTATTTATCATTAAGAATGCTGGGGCTAGGGCCCGCCCACACCTTTAATGAGGAGAGGCATAAAGGGAATGATTGGCGGCTCCATCTTAGCCACAGTGAGGCGGTATGCACGGTGATTCCTGGATGGATCCTGAGAGCAACATATGAATCATACTTTAATAAACAATGCATCTCAATAACAAAATAATTTTTTTAGAAAGAGAGCTAAATCATACTTTAATAAATAATGCATCTCAATAACAAAATAAATATTTTTTTAAGAAAGAGACCTAGAATTCAAAATGTTTGAAATAGACTCACTAGTAAACTCTCAAACTCCGCGTAGAACTTCTTGAATTTACTAGGCAGTTTCTAAAAAAAGGGGAAAAATTATTAAAGATTTTGTTTAAAATGGTATAGACACTTCAAAATATGAATACAAAGACTACATTTAAAAGAATATGGCACATATATACATAAATATATTCATATTAAACTAGGCTTATTATATTCTGACCTCCCATGTCTGGCTGAGTCTGCTGACTGCTGGGTTGCACATGCCCATAATAATGGCAAGGAAAGAGTTCAGATTCTTAAACTCTCTACAGCTGTGGGAATAAATGCACAGCACACATATATAAAGTGCTTATCAAATCAGTCAGTATAACATGCAATGCCTTAAATCCGGTGCAAATTCATCATGAGTTCTGGAGAAATTATATTATGTGTGGTGGAGAACTCACTGGGCGGCAATCTTGATGAACTTTTTGAGTAGCTGTACCCGTTTACTGAGCGTCCCACACAGACAGACCTCTGTGACCACCCACAGCTGCAACTGATTAAAGCGCTTCAGAAACAGCTCCAGATTTGCTGTAGAGCGTCTGTATGCCTGCCGTCCGAACGTATGATACACCAGCTCATACTGCACACACACACACACACACACACACACACACACACACACACACACACACACACACACACACACACACACACACACACACACACACACACACACAGACAAAGCATACATTTTGTGGGTTAAAAACATCATTTGTGTGTGTGTGTGTGTCAGTGTACGTGCATCTTTACCTCATGTACACAGCTGAAAAGCTCCCAGTCAAATTGGGTCATCTGGAAGGCCAGGTCTTTAGAGCTCATCAGCTCAAAACTGGACATCGAGCCTGTGGAGGGACCGTCCTGCTCTGGAAGAGGATTCTACACACACATACAGCGTCATTACTAAATACACACAAACACATACTCCCCAATTACTAACAAAATATAATCACTATTTCAATATTCAATATTTGTACACTTTAATAATTAAGGTGTTTTAGAAAGAAATCTATTATGCTCACTAAAGCTGAATTTACAATAAAAATCTGGAAAAAATGTATTCACGTGCTGACCATCCAAGTTGTACAAGAGTTTGTTTTTTCATCATTACATATTTCCTATGAAGAAACTTATAAAGAAATTTAGCCTTATCCTCACCAACGGATCCTCTGTAGTGAATGGGTGCCGTCAAGATGAGAGATGAGATGTTTATAGCAAACAAATACATTAGTAAGATGCATTTAACTTTAAACCTCTGCTTCTGGCTAAAATAGTTCTCTATCCATAATATTGTTTTCTCCAGTTTAAAAGTAATCTCTTCTATCTGAATCAGGAGAGAAATATGTTCAGATCAAGCACTGTTTACAAGCAAAAACTGTAGAAAATATCTCTATGTGCGAGGACAACAGTGGATGGACTTTTTGACTGGAGGAAGTGTTATTATAGATCATGGACTTGTATTTTGGCCAAAATTTACAGTTTAAAGTTTAAAACACACAGCTTTTCACTTTAAGACATTAACTGATGGACTGGAGTTTTGTGGGTTACTGCAAAGTAATTATCCGCTGTTTGGACTCTCATTCTGATGGCACCCATTCACCGCAGAGGATCCATTGATGAGCAAGTGATGTGATGCAAAATTCCAAATCTGCTCTAATGAAGCAACAAGCTCATCAACATCTTGGATGGCCCGAAGGTGAATAAATTTTCAGTAAATTTTCATTTTGGGTTAACTATTCCTTTAAGTGTCCAAATACTCCACATTGGTCTCACCAGTGAATCAAGCTGTTCTCTAGAGCAGACAAACAATCGGCCGTTCACTCCTAGCGACTGAAACACCGATACATCATTGGGCTTTAAAATCTGCTTCTCTGCACAGAAATAAAGCCTAGAATTAGCCAGACCACAAATCACATTCTGAACAGCTGTACAAGATCAACACCTAATACCTTTTATTATAGATTATATGCACTTTATTTACTATAAGTAATATTTAGACGACCACATAAACTTCAACCTATTACTTGATTTACAGTTCTGCTGGTACTTTCTGAAAGGTTTTGTTTGAAACTGATCTGGAAGTGGATTATGTAATACAGAAACAGAGTGCTTCAGTAGAGAATGTTGCTAAAGCAACAAAAAGGCTGAATATCTACAAAGTTCTGAGTGTATTTGTTTGTCACATCTCTAATGGCAACCAATATTTCATCATGAGATTGTGAGTGTGTGTAGATCACCTCCAGATGCGCTGAGGTTTATCAAAAGCAGCTCTTCAGTGGATCCCAGTTTATCTGCTACAGCTGCGGTCACCTCTCTCCCCGTGGCAAGCACAGGAACACGAATAGTGGTGTAAGTGTGATCGCTGCAGTACACCTTCAGGAGAACTAGACACAAATGGAAAGACAAAGATGAAGAGAGAGGAAATTTCACTGACTATCGCATTCATTCATTCATGCATTCATGCATTCCAAAAATTAAACCGATATATTTTACATCCCAGCTAACAGGGAACTTTCTCAGAAATTTGGAAAATGCTCTATCAAGGTTCTCAAAGTCAGATATGAACAAATCTTCTTCCAGTAACATCAAAAGAAAGCTTTCACAGTTATCTGGTCTTTAATAATGTTTTCAATAGATAGATAGATAGCATATACAGAAAATATACATATTTTTTATAACATTTAAAAACCTGGATGATTTGAATGTTCAGATGATATTAAGAAATAACATTTTCATAACTTAATTGAAGCTGGGATTATCCAAAGGCCTGAGACTACTTGCAGACATGCTTAAAAAAACATATTTTGCCAAAAAAATTATCAGAAAAAAGCTAAATGTTTAAATAATAAAAATAAAAGTTTAAAATGAACATGCATGTCAGAATATCTTAATATTTAGTCCCCCTTTTGATTTAATTTACAGCAGTACTTAAGCTGAAATCAGCAGCAAGGTTATGCAAAATCTGGTGATTATATTATCAGGCAGAGTCTTCTAGGTTATTTTCATCAAATTTATTTATTAGTGACACAGAAATAGTGAAACATATTTCATGTTCATTTGTTTTTACTCTCATGACTTTCCTTTGTTTCAATTTTTTCTCCTAAAAATTCTAAACTGTTCATATAGATATATACATACACATACTCACTGTCATCAAAGCTCCTTATTGGCTGCTTTTTTGCAAGCCGCTCCTCTCCAGAGCTGAACTGTCGCAGCAGGACTTTATGCTAAGATAACAACAACCAAATGCATATGAACATGGCAAAATATTTATCATTTTAAAAAAAATCCAATTTAGACCACAGATATAGCTATACTGTACAGTAGATCTATAAACAATAAAGTATAAGAAAGCAGATCTACATTACCTTTTTTTGAGCGGTTCGTGCATCATCTGGACTGAAAACATGAAATGAACAAACCCATGTGGACATCAGTAACATTAACCATTCAGTTTAAACTAATAATAACAGCCCAAAAGACACATACAAAACCCACTAAAAAACCTACTACTGCTTGATGATCCTCTCCAGCTCAGGAAGTAGCTCCTTCAGTGGACGCAAAACTCTTGCATCATTAGTTGCAAACCCATGCAGCTCCTGAATACACACAAAATGCATTTAGCATGCATAATAGTCAGTTTGGTTTCATCTGACTACTATCATATCACCATGCAGACTGGTGCTAAGTGATTCTATGCTAGCATGTGTGTGTTTGTGTATGTTTATGACCTCCAGGAAGCTGAGCGCGGTGTCATCCTCCAGCAGATGGTGGCCCTGCAGGGCAGCCCAGCGCAGAGCCAAGCTGAGAACGCGTCTCTTGCTGGAAACAGAGTAGTCTAGACGCTCCTGCTCTGAGCCTTGAGAGGCCTGAGAGTGGTAAGTACACACACGCTAAGAAACATACCCATACTTACAAAATCAGTGTAATTACAGATAGATAGATAGATAGATAGATAGATAGATAGATAGATAGATAGATAGATAGATAGATAGATAGATAGATAGATAGATAGATAGACAGACAGATAGACAGACAGATAGACAGACAGATAGACAGACAGATAGACAGACAGATAGACAAAGCTGATTGGTTGATTGATTTCACTAGAAGGATATTGGGCCAGAAGGGCAGGGCACAGTTGGCTGTTGGGCATGAAGACGCAATGCATGAGTGCAAAATCATCCAGAGCTGGATCTTTGGATAAAAAATATTGCAGAATTAATAAAAATGTATTGAAAAAATAGTTCAACCAAGATTAAATTTTGAAAGACCATCCAAGTTTGTTTCTTTTTTCAAGACAGATTTTAAGAAATGTAACGTTTCATCACTTGCTCCACAATAGACCCTCTGCAGTGTATGGGTGCCGTCAGAATGATTCTCCAAACAGCTGCTAAAAACATCACAATAATCCACAAATAATCCACACAACTCCAGTCCATCATTTAACATCTTATGATGCCAAAAGTTATATGTTTATAAGAAACAAATCAATCCTTAAAATGTTTTTAACTTCAAACTGTCCTCAATCTCTATTAATAACATTGCTTTCGCCAATAATAAAGTTGTGTCGCCTGAATCAGGAGAGAAATTAGCAAAGATCGAGCACTATTTACAGTTTTACTACTGTATATACAGTTTCTTTCCCAAGGCAACAGTTAAATGTTCTCCAATAGGTGCAATGGAAGTATGTGCAATAACCTTTTAATTATTTAAATTAAATTTATGCATTTAGCAGACGCTTTTATCCAAAGCAACTTACAGTGCATCCAGGCTATCAATTTTTACCTATCATGTGTTCCTGAGGAATCGAACCCCCAACCTTGCGCTTGATAGCACAATGCTCTACCAATTGAGCTACATGAACACTTATTTATCACCCTACATCCTAGTTCATCCCTACAACTTAGTTTTTTTCGATTCCTATTCAATTTTTTTCATTAGCACACCTGTACATACAGTTTATTCTTTTTTTGTGTGTGGTTTATTTATATTTATACAGTATATGTGTTTTTTAATACACATCTTATTTTTATTTATTTTTGTCTCTGTGTACTGGAAGCTTGTGACACTAAAACAAATTCCTTGTATGTGCAAACATACTTGCCAATAAAGCTCTCTCTGACTTCTTTACAAGCAAAAACAGTTCTAAACAAATATGTTGGTGGATTTCGATGTGAGAGGACAAGAGTGGATGGACTTTTTCACTGGAGGAAGTGTTATTATAGATTATGGACTCATTTTGACCAGAAGCAACAGTTTAAAGTTAAAATGTCATAATGATGGATTAGTTTCTTATACAAACATGCAACTTTTGGCTTTATAAGATGTTAATTGATGGACTGGAGCACTGAAAATAATTATTCATTGAATTTACTAAATATTATAAAGGTAAATGGTTGCAATCCATTTATTTTAGCTACATTTAAACAAAACAAATTTAGTTGACAAACTTTCAACATTTTTTATTTATTTAAATCTAGCTCAAATAAAATGTTTGCAACCACTTGCCTTAAAAAAAAGTAGTATAGTTTTTTTTCAGTTAGTGTTGTGCATAACTTTTTATCTGTTTGAACTTTCGTTCTGACGGCACCCATTCACTGCAGAGGATCCATTTGTGAGCAAGTGATTTTCTGATTAGGAAACAAACATCTACATCTTGGACGCCTGAGTAAATTCTCAGCAAATGTACATTTTTGGGTGAACTATTCCTTTCACATATAGTTTAAGTGGTTTAATTAAGTTTGATTAATCTAATTTAGCGATGAATGTTAAGGTGCAGTACCTGGGTCAGAGAAATTAATGTCCAGTCGCATTGTCTCCAGCAGATGCTCCAGAATCTTCTCTGGGCTTCCTGACATCACAGTGTATCTGGCCAGAAAACCCAGACACAGAAAATATAATTTGTTCAAATAAATGCATTGATAGATTAATTTATTGATGATGGATCAAGAAATGTATGGATAAACTAAGCAGACTGAAGGATGTGATCATATACTTGAAGTGGGCTTGGATGTTTCCATGGCTGGAGGGCCGGAGACTCTTCTGTAGCACCAGAACATCTTGGTCATGCTCTTTTAGACGCACAGTGTTTGCTTCAACATCCTACACACACAAACACACATATACACAAACCAAAATACATGCAGTCAAGAGGTCATTTTACCACTATAAGGTTCACTAACTACTCATTAGTCAGCAATAATTGATGTTGTATACTCTGAGTATCCGGTTGAAGTCCTCTTTGTCCACTCTCAGGAAGTGGCAGTTGTCCTCTCTGAGTACGATGGAAGCAGCGCGGGGGGCATCGTTCACCAAGGCCAGTTTGCCAAAATCATCTCCTTCATGCAGCGTGCACACCACACCCTAAACACACACAGGAGTCAGTCTGAAATATCTAATAGTGTTTGTCACTAGAATCACTCTACATAAATAAATGAAAACATATGCAGTCATAAATAAACAGAAGTAATATGACATGACATTACCTTGCCATAGATAACAACATTTACTGATCCCTTCTGGATAATATACCAAGACGTGCCTTCCTCCCCTTGATTAAACACTAAAATAAGAAACGCAAACATACATAGTATATTACTGAGCCAACATAATATTTACACTACTGTTTGGAAAGTTTGGAGTCAGTATGTGCCAGAAAAATAAAATTATTTTATATATTAACACCTTGTGTCCTAAATACTGGGGTTGTAACCAACATACAAACATTACCTCTCAAAATTTCAAAAGTCAGTCAGATTTTTTTTTTTACACTTATTTATATATTTGTAAAGATATTATTTTATTTCAGCAAGGATGCACTGTGTTCACAAAAGTGACTATAATAACAATATTTCTAATGTTTTAAAACGTCTGTTTCAAATTAATGCTATTATTTTTAACATTCTATATATCAAAGAGTCCTGAGAAAAAGTCTCACGATTTCCACAAAATATTATGTGGCAAGTATGTTTTCAATAATAAATGTTAAAATAATAAATGATTCTTTAAAACCAGCATATTATAATGATTTCTGAAAGATAATTTGGCACTGAAGACTGGAGAAATGGTGCTGACAATTCACAGCAATAAACTGGAATTTAAAATATATAAAAATAGAATATAATTATTTTAAATTGTAATAATATTTCAAAATATTTTTACTGTAGTTTTTGATCAAATAAACGCAGCATTGGTGAGCTTTTAAAAATATATAAAAAATCTTAATGACCCCAAAAAGTTACCACCAGCATGTATGAGTTAATAATGAGTGTTGGTGAAAATTACTTTTAAAAATAAAGCATACAACACATGTAAAGCATTACAATATTGCGTTACTCCATGAAAAATGAACTAATTGTGTTAATTAGTTACTTTTTATGGAAAGGAATGCATTACACTACTTTTGCATTACTTTTTGTCACCTGAGATGGGCTTGCTTGTTACGAAAAACGAAACAGCAACAACAACAACAAAAAATCTATATTTTGCCCTTTAACTCCAAAAGTGAAATTAATAAGACTCAGGCTAAAGGAAGTGCCTCTACACTTCACTCCTAATTTCTCTTAAAGGGATAGTTCACCCAAAAACGAAAATACTGTCATCCTTTACTCACCCTCATGTTGTTCCAAACCTGTATGAGTTGCTTTCTTATGTTGAACATAAAAGAAGATATTTTGAAGATTGCTGGTAATCAAACGGTAATTGGTTGCCACTGACTTCCACAGTAGGAAAAAAAATACTATAGCAGTCAATGGCAACCACCAGCTGTTTGATTACCAGCAATCACCAAAATATCTCCTTTTATGTTCAACATAAGAAAGCAACTCATACAGGTTTGGAACGACATGAGGGCGAGTAAAGGATGACAGAATAATACATTTTGGGTGAACTATCCCTTTAACACAGGGACAGTAGACGTGTCGATAAATAAATGGGAAAACATTACGTTATTTTTTTTTTTTTTAAATAACTCCGATATTTTGATATAAATTTACTTTACTTGTTACTTGATAAAAGTAATCTGATTACGTAACTTGAGTTACCCCCAACACTAATTATCAGAATTGAAAGAGCAGTAGAGAGACACTGAAACTCACACACAGTGCCTGCTTTGGCATGAGACTCGAAGATGAGGACCCCAGCGAGCTCTCGCTTCACCTGCAGAGGACAGCACAGCTCATGTTAGTCTGCTCAGACCAGTGCTGATAACAGGCATTACTGTGGAAATGAGGCACAGAGGTCTCAATGGAGGACTTACAGTGTTAGACAGATGAGAGAGAGCTTTGATATGCAGCAGCTCATCATAAATAATCTCCAGGTCTTCAGCTGTTCTTTGACCTGGCCTATAAAGAGAACAAGGGACAAAGAAAGATGGGGAGAGCAGTTCAGGAAGAGTAAAAGCGGACAGTAGCAGAATTTGTGGGCTCAAGAAGAACTCCTGTCCTAATGGAACCAATTGCACATTTCAATACTGCAGGGGGCGCTGTTGGTCACTCACGGTTTCCTGAGGATCATTCGTATGTGGGCATCAGGGCCGATCTGGGAAAGGAAGAGGAGGGTCTCCTGCAGCTCTTCCTCAGCTTCACGTTTCTCATCATCGCTAGGCAACACTGCATCCTCCTCCTCGTCATCAAGGAAACGGTAAAAGAGGTACTTATCTTGAAAGTTCAGCTCATGGTCGACTGTCGACATAAAAAGAAAGAACAGATAAAATGCAGTATGTATGTTATCTGGTGCATGAATCCATTCAGATGCTCTAATTAGTGTCATTTAAAAAAGTTATTGGGGGATTCTTTTTAATTTATCAAGCCCTTACTTGGTTTAACTAGCTGGGTCATTTCTTTAAAGTGGTATAGAGCTGCGGCAGCTGAACAAGTGTCATTGAGATGAATGGGTACACTAGATATCTTTCTCCAGGTTTTAAATAGCTTCTTGCAAAAACATGATAGAACGTGATTTTGAGGTCACTAAAAAAACCTAAATGATTCCTTGTCAAAATCAGCGTTAACAAAAACGTAAAACTATTAGAAATTGTGTTCGGCTATTGAAATAAAGTAAACAAAATTAAATATAAATATTAGGAAAAAATGACAAAAATTGAAATATCAAATAAGAAATATTTTATAATTTTTGTATTATAAATAATTTACAAAATCACACAATAAAATGACTAAAACTTAAACTAATATTAAAATGAAAACAAAAACTATATAAAAATATAAATATATCATATTTGTTATGCTTAAAATAATATTCCTAATAAAACTGATAATCAATGAAAAAAAAAAAATTAAGAAACATCTGCAATGCTTAAAATGGCAAAATTGACTAAAACCAGTGTAGTGAAACAATTTGTAAAAATTAATATGATCATTTAATAATCACAAAGAACAATTCGTAATGTTTTTCAATTTAATTAGTATAATTTGTGAGTTTGATATTTTTTTTACCGAGGCATTAAGGCAAAGATGGGAAAAGTTGCTGCATAGTAGGAATGACCCAACTGTTAACCTGGCTGTCACTGCAGCAAATGACACAGGTGTACCGTGATTCAGGACCCCTTCCTCCAGCAGCACCTGCCACATTCCCACAGCGTGAGCCCGACTGTGAACACACGAGCTCTGCTGAAGCAGCCAGTCGACCAGCTCAGTGCCCACACAACACTGCCTGTAAACACACGCAGATCACACTCAACACACATACACTACACATGACCTAAAAGAGTAAACCTTGCTCATGCTGTGCCATATAACGTCACAGGCCACACACACACACCTGTAGGTTTTCAGATGATATTTTCTATCTCTGATCATGTGAGGAGCTCTGGCCAGTATAGCATTACGTAAGACTTTTTCTGCCCTCAAAATCTTCTCTGACGGGACCTGAAGTGAAATCCGGGACAGAGAGAGAGGAAGTTGAGAGTGAGGCACAGAAAAACACTCCTGTACAGCCTATTTTCTGATCTATAACAGCATGCAGCACATTTATTTGGATTCAATGGCCTGCACTCATTTTGCTAGTGTAAATGACATAAAAGACCTTCTCTTAGCAGATGGTGTGTTTTAAATTCAATTAATTATACGTAATTAACATAAAGCTGTGTCTGCGGTCTTGAGTTATGGGCATGGAAATGGGAATTAGTGTCAAATTAATCATCAAAAACTGTTTTTGAGTCACTCTCAGGAAACTGTGCCAGAAAAATTAAGATAAAGCAAACATGACACAATTAAAATATTGATTTTTGACCACTGCAAGTCCAAAGTACAGGGATTGTAATCAACATAGAAAAATATATGACCATTTAACAGTATGGGATTAATACTTTTCATCACAGACACATTAAATTGATTGCAAATGACAGTAAAGACATTTATTATGTTACAAAAATCAATATATTCAAAATATATGATTTTGTTTTAAACCTTCTATTCGTCAAGGAATTCAAATAAAAATAAAAATGTATTGCAGTTTCTAGAAAAATATTAAAAAAGGACAACTGGTTTTAACATTGATAATAAGGAACATTTCTTGAACAGTATAATAATCATATTATGATCATTTCTGAAGGATCGCGTGACACTAAAGACTGGAGTAATGATGCTGAAAATTCAGCTTTGATCACAGGAATAAATTACATTTAAAAAAATTATTATTATACAGAACAGTAATTTAAATAGATTTTTTTAATAAAAAAAAAACAATTTCACAGTTTTTACTGTATTTTTATTATATCTACACAACCCATTAAACTGTAAAGGTGATGAATGGGGACATTGTACAACTTTCACTAAATGGGGTGTAAGTCAAAATAGAAATTAAACCAATCATACCTTATTCAGGTTTTTTGACATAAAATTGAGAGGGTCGCTGTTGAGATTCTCTTTGTCCGCCATTCCTGCATCCAACAGAAGATTGTTGTGAAATAATCACTGCTGTGTTATGTGAGTGTGCATGTTTGTATGTGATACTCACTATCATTTGTAGCCCCGCTGTCCATCACTCCATACGGCGGTGCGAGAAGCCCAGCCATGCACTGCCTATATTTCTGCAAGACACAGAATGACACAATGAAAATGTATTCTAAACCTCAAAAGCAGAGTCATTTTCAAACAGGTGAACTGCCTTTACATCATTAAACTGAAAGCTCTGTAGTAAGAACATAGAGCTCCACCAATCAGACTGAAGCCTTCTGTGGCTTGGCAACGATCACTATGAATATTCAGATGTTTTCATTCTTTTCCTCTCTATCGCCATGGTGATGGGTGACGAGGTGGCACATGCAACAGAGGAACAGCATGCAATGAATGAGACTCTGATACCGGCCCAAACTCACCTAGAGTTCAAACACACACATTATACTGCACCTGCTGGAAATCTGTTTAGACCTACTCCAAATGGCTGAGAAGTTCATCTATTTGGCCTGTGTGAATGGAGTTTACAGCAAAAGATTTCAAATAATAAATAAATAAATATTCTTAATCAGTGCTTTTCTTGTTTTTCCAGAAATGTATTTAAAACATTCATAAAAAAACATCATATATATATATATATATATATATATATATATATATATATATATATATATATATATATATATATATATATATATATATATATATATATATATAAAGCAGGAAGGAAATAGGATAATTACGGAAGTTCTAAGCGGCCATCCTTTTTGTTTTCTCGTTATAACGACTTAATTTTCTCGTTATCTCGACATAACGAAAGTCGTTGTCTCGTTAAAACGACTTAATTTTCTCTAATAAGTTACAAAACTGCGCCAGCAGGTGGCACTATAGACCTGATGGGGTGTTGTACATACACTGTCCACTTTACTGTACGCGGACCTTCCTCGTGATCGCTATAATTTGTGCAGTCTTGTTCACTACTGACATTTAATTAATTCATAAATGTTAAATACTTTATTCAACATGATTATTTTGTGTATTAAGTTCTTGCTAGATGCATGAGTTTCACCAACGCGTTCTGGGTCATAAAATAACTGCTTATCAAAATAAAGGTTGACGTCACTGTATTCTGTTTGCACCTATATCTTTATTTGTGCTTCTTTTAGGCACATGATTAGGTAGTTAATAAGCGGAGATGTTCTGTGTATACAGTAGGACAGGATTTAACGATGTAGGCTATTTGTGATGTGCTTTTTTCCCTAATTATTAATCTTTATTGTTAACCATATTGATGAGAAATGTGATGTATATGTAAAATGCATAGGCTAATTTAATTCAGTTTTGTTTTTTCTGCACACACACACTATACACTGCACATGAACGATCTTTTCAAACAGAAGCTTGTAACGCACATGATATCTGCCGCAGCATATAATGACTAATAAAAATTACAAATTATATATAGTTTTATTTCAAATAAATGGAAAATTAAAAGTGAGTTTAATCCAAGCAGCTCAAGATCTTAGAGTAGTTCTGCATCGTTCTGAAGGCACTCCTCTGTGTTTGTGGTTTGTCATTTAAACATGTTAATTACAAAAACAAAACGTTTGGTGTATCTACTGTCTCTGGAAAAATCAATAGTGATTGATCAGCCTTTATTTATGTACAGTATTGTAGACGTTATTACCTAGGCGAAGCAAAATTTGCTGAAATATATGCTACAGTAAGAGCGCCTGCATGGTTGTCCATCAGATGCCTGTCAAAGTTGAGTTCGTTACTATAGCAACAGTAAAACTGTCATGTCGTTATAACGAGAAAACAAACTGTCGTTATGTCGAGATAACGAGAAAATTAAGTCGTCATAACGAGAAAACAAAAAGGAAAAAAATTATAATGCATGACCGCTTAGAACTTCCGTAGATAAACATTATGAATATAGTCAATGTTTTACATGGTTTTTGCATCTTATATAAACTTTTCTTATTTTAAAAGGACAATTTATAATTACTACAAGAATAATTACTGGCTTAACCTAATTTTTCAGCAATCGATTTATCTGTCTCACTTCAGTTATTCATCAAATCTTACAAATATATGTAATATCACATTCACATACACTGCATTTTTTATGTTTAATGTTTTGAGTTTTAGTATTTTGTAAGGCTGCATTAATATAATAAATATATAGTAAAAGTAATTTTATGAAATATTAGTAAAATTGTATATTCAATTTGAATTTTGAATATTTAAATATAAAGTTCAAAAGAACAGCATTTTTTTATCAGTTTAATGCATCATTGCTGAATATATATTTTAGACAAACCTTTAAACATTAGTGTATTTACTATACATACTTTGTACTTGTTTAGGAAAAAAGTGAGTAATTACTTGTATAAAATGTTTCTGCCATGATGCTATTGTTATAGAATAGAATAGAATAGAATAGAATAGAATAGAATAAGATGCATTTCTGAACTTTTCCAGAAAGTAAACTGAGCCATAATATTTAAAAGTATCTAAAAGAGTGAAAATAAATGCTGTCAGACAGGGACATGTATGTTTTTGCAACTCCACAGGATCCTTCACCACACACTGTGAGATTACGGATCTCTGAGTGAGATGGTGTAATACAGATGCACTGAGCCTTCATTCATTCAAACCCAGTACTACAGCTCATGCTACTCTGAGGCGTTGTGCTTCCATTGAGTAGAAGTGACCGAGAGTCCAGAGGACATTCTGTATGACAAAGTGAACTGAATGTTTAGAGTTAAAGAGAAAACACAGAGGGTTACAACGGGAGCACTTGGTTTTCTTTGGCCACTGATTTGAAGTCTTCAAACAGGCTTTGTCCCATTCACACAAATGCACTGTGTATATCCTGTTTCCTTCCTGCTTCCTGAAGCTGTAACAAAAGATAACTTTTCTTAACTTTTCCCGTCCCCCAGACACATAATACACTGTTGCTCATTCCAGCTGGCTGCCTTCACATAGGTTAAGTCATTCAGCCAGGATTATGCAATTAACAGCACATAAGCACACAAAACAAGAGTACTTCCTCCCTCATCGCCTGGTCAGGCGGGGCCCCCTGCAGCCTGGCACAGAACTGTCCCGGAGAGACAGAAGCCCCTCAACATTCAGCGCACATCCTCTGCTTTCAGCAGCTGATATTCACCTCACACCGCCGGTGCAAGTTCAGGGCCTCGTTATCAAGTCCTGACCATCCTATAAGCAATACTACATCTTCAAACATCATATGTTATGTAACAAAAAGCAGAACCATGGCTGCACCATTAACAATCAATACCATTCCCTTAAAAATATATCTGACATCATTAACCTCAAAAACTACGTTGATATTGATGTGGCTCTGAACCCAGTGCTGGTTGTAATATATCTATAAGTGTGGTTTCCTGATTGTAAACTATGAAAACAGCATCAAATCTTTATGCATTAAAGACAATGAGCCAATGGGACTCACCCTTGGAAGAGTTTGTGGAGTGTAGTCCGATAGGGACCTGATGCTTGGCTACTTCCTAAACCCGGCAAACTTCCCAGCATTATCCAGCAAACGCTCCTCTGCTTTCCAGTCAGATGCACAAAGACATGAAATCATACCCGCACACCCTGACGCTCCAGTTACACGCGTATAGATAATGTGATCCAGTGTCTGCTCTTTGGATCTTTCTGGCTGAGCATCTGACTGGACTTCAGTAGCCGTTGCCAGGCAATAGCTGCAGCCAATCAGAGAGCCGCATTCGTTCAATTCACCCTGTACCACAGCATTACACAAGAGTGAGGAAGAGGGCTGCTAAAAGGCTCTCAAAAGCTTGAGGCTTCATCAATTATTAAGGGTATTAAATTGTATTTACACTGAACAGACAGTTGTGTGTGTGTGTGTGTGTGTGTGTGTGTGTGTGCCCTGCAGCTGTAGTGAAATCACCGTTATCACATTAGAGAGGAGGGTGGCTGTCTTTTGAGGATCAGTTAGTTCAGTCCTTTTCCAGTCAGGTATACACTAATATTATTTTATGATAGTAAGAGGACCATGTTTTGTTGCATATTACAGATCAAGTCCAGTCCATTTAAGCTTTGTCTGTCAGTCCAGTGTTATTTTACTATTATTTATAGTCTTTTTTTAAATGTTGATCAGCTTTTTTTTCAGTTTTCATTTTAATTGAACTTTTAGTCCTATAGATTTTATATGTGCTTAGTAATTTGCTTTTTTATATTTTTTAAAACATATTTTAAATTATGTTCTTTATTAATATTTCTGTTTTATTGTTGGGGGTTCAAGTGCGTAGCTCTGAAACCCTATTGTAACTGTTAGAGTGGTCATGGATGAGCGATTTCCACGTTAAACTGATCGTGTAGACCAAACCGTAAGTCGTAGAGACTTGAAACTTGGAGGGATGGTAGCACTCATACCGCCTACAACATGACCGCGGCTCGTCTCAATCGGCCTGACGGAGGCGCTACAGTGATCGAAATTATGAAATCGCTCATAACTCTTAAACCGTCAGTCGCAGGCTCAATCGTCTTATGTCGCTGGAATCCTTGGTTCATGCTGGACAAAACACGCTGATTAGATCCTGAATCAAAATTTTCAGGTATTACGAATTTTTTGCAATACCTACTTTTGCAAAGTAGGTTTTTGGCCTGATCGGAACCAAACCAGTGCAGAAAGATTCTCTGGTGAGTGAATATGAATAATTATCAAAAAAAAGTTTAACTAGGGCAGGGCCACTTTCAGTAAAATGCCTATAAATCCTGAACAGAATGAGATATCTTCACCAAACTTGGAACACTAGCTGTGTTTACATGGACACTACTAATCCGATCGTAATAGGACTAAAAGCACAATCAGTGGAACAGGACCACGTCCCACCAGTCCTTGTTTAAGGCTCTCATCAACAGATGACTAGTTTTGGGTGCGGGAAGGGGCACTTTTACACCTTTTTTTTTTTGTAAAGTAGCGTTAAGCAGCACAACAGTTCATGTGCTGGTTGTCGCATTTTTAGGACCCGAAGTAGATAAATATCACGTGTGCTTTTTAAAACATTATGCAACAGCAGTGGGAAACTCTGTATATTCATGCAGTGTCCGCATGTCAAAAAAGTAAATCCGATCAGAAGCTTGTGACATGTAAACACGTATATCAACCCGACCTCTTTATACAGCGTTCATTTAAACCCTACGTTTGGATTTGTCAATCAGAATGAATTCATTCCGATGGAAGCAAAAAGTGTCCATGTAAACGCACCTATGTAGGAGCTCAAGGTGAGGTCACATAAAAAAGAAATTGTGGAAATTGGCCACTTGGTGGCGATATAAGTGAAAGTGACATGACATTCAGCCAAGTATGGTGACCCATACTCAGAATTTGTGCTCTGCATTTAACCCATCCGAAGTGCACACACACAGAGCAGTGAACACACACACACACACACACACTGTGAGCACACACCCGGAGCAGTGGGCAGCCATTTATGCTGCGGCGCCCGGGGAGCAGTTGGGGGTTCGGTGCTTTGCTCAAGGGCACCTAAGTCGTGGTATTGAAGGTGAAGAGAGAACTGTACATGCACTCCCCCCACCCACAATTCCTGCCGGCCCGGGACTCGAACTCACAACCTTTCGATTGGGAGTCCGACTCTCTAAACATTAGGCCACGACTTCCCTGGTGGAAAATAAGTGGGGAAAAAAGACTATTACTAGGCAAACCATTTGTCATAACAACTTAAAAATAGCTGTACACGGTCTTGGTCCAAAGTGCAATAAGTCTATGGAGACATTTGCGTATCTCAAACAAACATGGCCAATGAAGTTTGAGCACCTATTAGACAAGGTTAATGGAGGCCGATCGGAATGAAACTCAGTGGGCCTGTTTGACTCATGGCCCCAAAGGTCTGTGAGAAATTTGAAAAAAAAAATCGGCAATTGGGGGGTGGTATCAAATCTTTTGAGGGCATAAACAATTGTGCGTTGCGCAATTTCCCGCACATCAATGCAATATTTGTATCGTAAGATAGACCTCCTCATTCCGAACAAATCTGCCTCTAGAACCACTAATGTTAATCAAACCGCTTTTTAAATGATTGAGAAGATGTGAAAAACCTACTTTTGCGAATTAGACCTAGGTTTTTGTATCAGTCTGGAAAAAAAAACACTGCAGTGGAATTCTCTGGACTCTAGGTCAATAATTATCAAAAAACGTGTTGAAATTTACCCTTTGGGAAGCTATAACGGAGTCCTTTAGAAAAGGGCCTGTCCAAATACACCCAGCCTATAGAGCCTAAACTAAACCTCAAAACTTGACGAAACCTTCTGAGCACATGAGCGACAGGTGATTCTCAACAAGCACGCAATGTTTCTGGGAGAGCTGGCACTATAACAGTCATAAACGTCTAAAAACATCATATTTCTTATCACCTGGATTTGCCAAAAATGCTTTTTAAATAATTGATTTAGGTTATTACAGGCTTGCGAAATAACTTGTAAATGTCTTTTTCCTTATGTGCTTAAAGCGCTCGAACCCCAGTAATCGCTAACACCCTAAAATTGTATATGATTTCTCTTCACATTTGCTAAAACAGAGATCTAACTTTTATTTAACTCTGAATCATCGTCTCACAAGCTTGTTACATTAAATAATATATTTGTTTTTAAATTTAATTTGTTTATATTATATTTGTTAAATTGCATAATATTTGTTGCAGTGCAATCATGAAATAAAATGCAACCAAACCAAACACCTAAGTTGATAACCTGAGATAAATATATCTCTGAGCCATTTCAGGTTATTATATTATATTATATTATATTATATTATATTATATTATATTATATTATATTATATTATATTATATTATATTATATTATATTATATTATATTATATTATATTATATTATATTATATTATATTATATTATATTATATTATATTATATTATATTATATTATATTATATTATTGCTAACGTGTTATTCCTTTCATTTACATGAATATTTTTTGTGTTCCACAAAAGAAAAAAAAAAATCAAACCGGTTTGCAGCAACAGGAGTAAATAATGACATCATTTTCATAGATTCTGCATTGGATGAGCTACATGTTTAATACCAGGCTGATCTTAATAATTTAATACTTAACCAGCACAACCAATAAATGTTGTTTACCCGGCATATTATCAACTTTTAATGCGATGTAAAATCTGTAGACTATTACAGATGGGCTGTGTTGTCAGCCATATTCATTTCTAAGAACATTTTCATGCTATTTGTGTCATTTAGAGTTCAGTACACTTATTGTAATTGAGGCTGATGAGTTTGAAAGGGTTTGAAATGGTGGATGACACACGTATACACAAATATATGAACTCTATCACCCTTTCCCTCATTCACACACACACACACACACACACACACACACACACACACACCACTCATGTACAAACATAAACACTCGCCTGAATGAAAGGTTTACAAGAGAGAGAGGAGGAAAATTGTAGAGAGAGAGAGAGATCTTCTCCTACATTGTTTCACTGATGCATCAGAGACTGATACATAATTAATGATATTCAGCTGTGTGTGCGAGAAATGAAACAAAAATAAGGAACATATGTTCAGTAGTGAGCTGTGAGACACGAGTGATACTATCTACACACACAGTGCTAATGACAGAAGCCAACAGCCTCTGTGTCTCTCACACACTGAGTCACACTCACTTCATGTTTAATGTTTAGGATCAGAAATGTTTAGCACATTAAAGTCATTAAAGCACTGAAGACAGATTCTTCATAAGAAACAGGTGTCCACAGATATTGTAACACTGTGTTGGCAAAGATGAAATTTCAGCATCATTACCTCAGTCTTCAGAGTCACATGATCCTTCAGAAATTATTCTAATATGTTGATAATCATTGGATATTATTATTATCATCAATGTTGAAAACAGTTGCACTGCTAGATATGTGGGAACCATGATACATTTTTTTCAACATCCTTTAATGAGTAAGTTCAAAAGAACACCATTTGCTTAAAATATTTTTTTTTGTAACATTATTTATTAGCTATATATCAAGTAATCTATACACTTGTGAATTACTCTGAAATCTCATTTATGTTCAAATATGGTGTCATGATGAGTTTGACCCAGAACGTTGCCTTTTATTTAAATAACATAAGTGAGAATTGACAGGAAGAATTTCAATGAAATAACAATTGAAATGGTCTTTGTATGCACTCAGAAATATTGAAATATAGCTTAGGAATCATTAGGACTAGGACTAGATTAATTTTTTTTTTTAGATTTAATCTTTTTTTTTTTAACTCAGCAGATTCTCTGAATACAATTTTTTTTTAAATGGAAAAAGAGCAGCTACAGTCAGCAAAATATTTTTGGAATGATTCATGAGGTAAATGAATGTTCACTTTTATAACTAAACTATTGCTTTAAAAGCATACACAAAGGCTAACAAATATTTATATACGTCATTTATGCTATTATGTTGTTTTCTTATAATTCAGGTTAAAACCTTACTCCTCTGAGGCATTATTGAAACCAGAATGTTTCAAGATATGAGATCTCAATCATATCAAGAAAAAAGGCTTTATGAGACTGAGATATTGAATGAGATATTGTTTTGTTTTGTATTTGATGCATTTTTCAGCCTTTCATATTCAAGCATGAAAGACTGTATGTAAAGTGTAATGCATTTCATGTATAGTCCCAAGCACACTCAGAAGCTTCTGACATGCTGGGAATTAACCACTATGCTAAATCCATGTAAGGCAATGAATCCAGATAGCTTGGCTTTTTTTTTTTTTTTTTTACAATATTTTCCAATGCATTTTATCCTAATTCTGTGCTAAGTTAATAAGACAAACTTCAAAGACCAACACATGACTCCTGAATCGATTATCACTGAGACCACTGGCTTACATTAACAACACACACATACTATGAAAGCCTGTTAAAGCCTGAGATTTGGCCTATAAATTGTGCAGAACAGCTCATAGGAATTGACTGAGCCCCCCAGTGTTACTGATCCTCAGTGATTACTAATGAATAGAGGCTTTATGTACTGTATATTGACTGTTAAAAATACATGACCTAACCATGTTGCATGTTTAATTCAGTATACTGTAGTTAGTTTGCATTGCATTATATATATAGGGGAGCCTAAAAATTAATGAGTAGAATAGTATGAATAGGCATAGTATGCAGTGTGCATTGATGAACAATTTTATGCAACATTTAGCATTTTAGTCCTATTTTACTTTTTAAAAAGAGGCAATAGCCTACAAAATTAATGAGTCACTTAAAGAAATCTACAAAACTGCACATTTGGCCAACTGTACCATATAGTTATTTCATGCATAAGGAGATCACTAGAATGGCTGTATGCCATTCAAAACATTAAAAACTTAAGATGCCAGTGTTTGTCATATAGTTCATTTTTTAACACACTTCCTGAATTAAATCAACTTCACGCAGCCTCTTTCCAAAAGTCTATGTCAGCGGCCCACAGACAGATTTTTCATTTCAGTTGTACCTGTCAGCCAGGAGCTGTAATGAAAATGTTCAGTAACATTTGCACTCAAACAAACCTCCCACAGGGTTTTGAACTCCCTCTGTTCGATGCGCAGAAGTTCACTGTTCTCTCGGCTGACAATCGTGGCATGTCGAGGAGTGTTATCCAGAATTGACTCCCCAAATGCTGTCCCCACTCCCAAAGTACAGATCGTTACAGCATCCTACAGAAAAAAGAAGAAATATTTAGAAGAGTGAAGGACAAACAGAGGGAGAAAGACCATGGAAACATCTTTGCAAGCTAATTATAAAGATCTTAATGGAGAAGTTCACCTAAAATGAAAACTGTGCCATCATTCCACGTGTAAACATGTAAGGCTTAAGTGAATAAACAAATAAAGGAATCAAGTTGACCAAAAAAAATAAAATAATAATTTGCTAAAAATGTACTCATTCTCAGGCCATCCAAGATGAAGATGAGTTTGTTTATTCATTAGAACAGATTTGGAGAAATGTGGCATTACATCACTTGAATGGGTGCCATCAGAATAAGAGTTCAAACAGCTGACAAAAACATCACAATAATCCACAAGTAAACAACACCACTCCAGTCCATCAATTAACAGCTTTTTGAAGCAAAAATCTGCATGTTTGTAATAAACACATCCAACATCAAGATGTTTTTTAACATTACTTACAGCTAAAATATAGAGTCTCGAGCTATAATACTGTTTTCTGAATAAGGAGAGAAATATGCACAGATCAACCAAAGTGAAAACAGTCCAAAACAGTTCTAAATAACTATATATTTATGTATGTAATAACTATGGATTTTGATGTGAGAGGACAACAGGAATTGGATTTTTTCAGTATTTTGTCCAAAAGTGACAGTTTAATATTAAAACCCATTAATGGTGGATTTGTTCCTTACAAGTGTGCATATTTTCACTTCACAAGACATTTATTGAATGAATGGAGTCGTGTGGATTACTTGTGGATTATTGTGATGGTTTTAGCAGCTGTTTAGACTCTCATTCTGATGGCACCCATTCACTGCAGAGGATCCAGTGATATAATGGTAAAGTGATATAATGGTAATGAGCAAGTGATATAATGGTAAATTTCTCCAAACCTGTTCTAATGAGGAAACAAACTCATCTACATCTTGAATGGTCTGAGGATGAGTATATTTTCATTAAATTTACATTTCTAGGTCAACAATTCCTTTAAATTCTAAGCTCCACATGGCTTTAAATGACTCCTAAATATTCATTCACTGTAATTGCATTGAAAAGAATTGTAATTTTGAGGTGAATTATTGCTTAAAGATGACTGCTTTAAAGATATACATTTATGCACACTCTAAAGGAATGTTCTCATTGAGGTTTAAAAAGATTGTTGCACATAACAAGTGATTTGAGATCAGTAAAACACAAGCTCACACACTCATAAATGAGTCATATTACGTTCACAAATACACTTCTTTTCTACACCCTGTCTTGCTTTTTACATTCATTTAATCAGAGCAGCGTGATAAGAGCTTATTGCCCGACAGATCACTCCATGAAACTGGAGAAGCACACAAGCCGTTAATATTGCATCAATGAAACAGCGATTCTCATATGCACATATTGTATGCAGGCAAGTAAGTACAACCCAAAATGCTTTAAATATGACTGCTACGATGAATACAAACTCAGAGGGGAAAATATTATTCAGAAGTTTTCTTTTTTTATTATTATTGATTTCAGATCATTCCTGAGGACAAATAAAAATAGAAGCAAATCTAATGATTCTGACATACTGTCAGAAGCTATAAAATAGGATTTTGGAAGAATTTATGAGTAAGGTTTGGACTTTGCAAAAAATCTGAGCAAAGTTTGAGATTAAAGGACATATATGAGATTACTGTGGTCATTTTCTCATGAGAAAAATCGAAAAGGCAGACTTCAGCATACATAATTCAACAAGAATGATTTCTGAAGGATCACTTGACACTGAAGACTGGAGATAAAAAATAAATTAAATTAAAATAAAACAAATTTAATAAAAGGCTTACTGTTTTTCCTGTATTTCTGATCAAATAAATGCAACCTTGGTGAGCAGCATTTTTCATCAAAACTTTTGAACTGTTGTGTAATCTAAAATAAAGATGATATAAAAATACTATCTCTGAGCTTAATATGTCTATAAACATGATCACTTCAAAAACTGCCCAACATTGCTTTGTTTGAACCAGTCTAACACAGAACCATCAGCTCAACCAGTGCCACGTGTTTGTGGTGGGACTGTAAGTTTGACCGACCAATGGCACACGAGAAACAATGTTTATTTATGCAATTCTGTTTGGTGGAAATCTAAACTTCACCTATAAAGAGATCACATTCTGTACATCTATATATAGAGTCTATAAGGTCTAATATGCAAAACAGGCAGCTTCTGGAATCTTTGGACATCCCTCTTCAGCTGTGTGGGAGTGATGCATGCTTTAGGGCCAGTAAACACATCTGACAGTGTGACTCATTGTATTCCGGGTGGATTCACAGAAAGATGCTTCTAGCCCATGCAGCACAGCATCAGCGTCCTCATATATCAGACTATTAACAAGGCCAGTCGTGGACAGTTCGCCCACTCACAGAGGACTCTATGTAGCAGTTTCTGAATGCTCATGGATGCAAATGATGTCTGCTAGGCTAAACTACTACTTATCTCAGATGACTCCTAGCAGATTGAGGCTTCTCTCTTACCTGATGGTTGGCCGTCTCAGACACTTTCACATCCAGAGATCCAGACAGAACCGCGTACCAGCTGGTGCCGATGTCACCCTGCCGATACACTGCAGGCAAAAAATACTGTTTCACAATCTTCATTTGGATTTCAGGACAGTTACTTCTTTTCAATAACATAGCATGTGCTTCTTATTGTCTCGTTAAGTGGCAAATTCAACCTTAAGCACAGATTCAGGACTGCATGCTTAACAATAAAACTTTCCATTGAAGAACATTATAGAGTTGTATAGCCTGAAGCCATAGGAGAACATGTTCAGGTTCCACAGAGAGTATTTTATTTTTAGTTATTTAGTAATCAATCTAAAATACTCAGAATCCAATATAGTGATCTGAAATACCTGTAATGTACACTACAATTCAAAAGTGTGAGATTTTTTAACATTTTTGAAATGTTTCTTATGCTCACTATTTTTTATTATAAAAAACAAAAACAAAAAAACGCAAAAACATTAATATTGTGAAATACTATTACAAAATTAAACCGTTTTCTATTTTAATATATTTTAATAATATATAAAAGGGAAAACTGAATTGTTAGTTTTCAGAAATCATTCATATGCTGATTAGGTGCTAATTAATGTTAATTAGTGTTAAAAACTGTTGTGCTGAATAATATTTTTGTGATACATTTTCTTATTTTTGGAATTCTTTGATGAATAGAAAGTTCAAAAGAACAACATTTATTTGAAATATAAATCTTTAGTACCATTATGAATAATTTGACTGTCACTTTTAATCAATTTAATGCATCCTTGCGCAATATAAATATATTAATTTCTTAAAAATAAATAAATAAATAAAAAATCTTTTGAATGGTAGTTTAACAATCAAAAACTCTTTTTTTTAATCTCCAAAGAATCATATAAGGAATTCAAGCACCCCATACAAACAAAGCAAACAAACAAATTTTTTTTGTTTTTTAGATTTTAGATAATTAATGTATTTCCTATTGCCACCTGAAAACACATGACTGGTTTCAAATCAGAAAAAAACAACATAAACTGGAATAGTATCTGAAAGCATCATGATAAAAATACTAAACGTGGTTCTTACAGGTGATGCCTTTCTCCAGGTACTCATAGAAGCCACACATGCAGATCTGCTGCAGCAGGTTGGGGTGAAACTTCTCAAAGGCCTTCACACCCTTCAGCCGAGCCAGAATGATATCCACATCTTCTCCCGAGCGTTCTGCTGGCCTAAAAAACAGACAGACAGACATTATGGTGTGGGTAGACACTCTCTAACCAACTGACCAACAAGAAAATCCTGACACTGCAGCGATGCATGTGACAATTACGAGGACAGACAAAGTTGTGTCCATTAGAATAAGCACATTGTGCTGGTACGGAATGTGTATTAATGTGATTAAGATTACGGTTTTTGTCATCACTCCTATCAAAATACAAGCCATGAATTATATACACATTAACATAGAACTTCAGCAGCTTGATTTGAACTAAGAAATTTATACAGTTGTTTGCAGCTTTAAAACTTTAGTATTTGCATTGGTTTCTGAGCATTCCTGAGCAAACAAAACACATAATACTTAAATTAATTATTATATGAGTTTTTTGTTCAGTCAGACAGCATCATTTTTCTCTAATGGTGTATGAGAGATTGAGAGACTGTACGCAGGCACTCATCACATTTGCACAAATATAGCAATGCTCTCACTTCTCAGCTCATTAAGTGACATGTACATGCGTGTGTGTGTGTGTGAGTGTGTGTTGTGCACTTGAGTGAATAAATTGCCTCTCTTAACGATGTCAGTATGCTGTGATTCGGACTCCTTTTATTCCGAAATGCCTTGTTGCTATGGAGATTACAGCACGAGAAAATTTAGACTTCAAAGACATTTTTCAAACCAAGGGCAGTGGGACAAATTTTACATGGAGACTACTTAAGCTAACGAAGTTCCACAATAGATAAAAAAAAAATAGACCGACTTTAGTACTGGCTTTGAAACTGCAACAAATCAAGGCGGGGGAGTCATTACTTCTAAACATCAAAGCCTGTTTTTTAATGTGTACTTTTATTATAACTCTCAGATGAAACGATAAACAACAAAAATATGTGATTTATAACCTATTACTAATTTCATGTGGATGAAGGGATTATGTATTTTTATAGGCCAAAACCAGAAGAAACGAGTCAATAACAACAAAGTTAGTGTGTTTTTTTAGTTTTTTGTTAAATGCCTGAATTAAGGTCTCTAGCTAAGACATTTTTCTTACATAAAATATATAAGTAATTCCCTTATGAAACAAAAACATATGGAAATATACTAGAAAATGGAATAGCTTTATTGAAACACTCTAGTAATTTCTCAAGAATTAATGTGTTTATGTAAAGCTGAACACATATGATCCCATTTTACTGTTTGCATAGTTACACATTTGATATATGAAAATATGTGTGAATCTATATAAGAAAAATACCTGAATAATTTCCTGAAAACATATAGTTGTAGTTTTTTGGACAGTTGGGTGTCCTGTTAAAATAGTGAGTGGAAAATGATATTTGACATTATAACTTAATCAAATTAGTAATTTATGTACATAAATTAATACAAGGATATTTATCACAATATATATTTTCGAGTAAAGATATTGGATATGTAAATATATGGTACATGCATGTGCAAAAATATTTACATGAAAAAATTACCAGATTTTACACCTATATATTATGAAGTATTTTACTAATTATATAAAAATGACACATAAAGTGTTATGATATATGTTAATATATTGTCATATTTTTTTTTATATATGAAACGTGGCAATTCCTTATGTATTACTGATTATACTGGGATATATTAAATATGTAATTCTGTATATTTTCAGTATATAATAAATAATTTAACATACTGATTGTTAATATATGAGAAAATATATTTTCTTTGTGTAAGGGATATCCCATCTTTTATAAAAGTTTTTACTTGTCTTGAAAGAGGTGGCTGCTAACAAGGGGCTAAATGAAACTACACAGGTTGATGTTAAACATAATCATGGTGTACAGGTAAACTCATTAACTAGGAATGAAAAATCAAACGTTTAAATGAAGATAAAATCACTGACTTTGATCTGTACTGTTAAATAAGATCAGCTTACAATTCTAGAGCTTGAACTCTCTGAGGCCACAGAAAGAGGGAAAATCACATGATATGACAGTGATGGTGACCTTCTTCAGCTATTACTTGTATATTCTATGTAAAACTCTTTTATGATTCAGTGCATCACTGAGATCCAGTTAGACCAGATGAGCGTCATTTACATTAACTAGTTCTTTATGTATTATTTGCCTGCAGGTTATGCTGAGCAGCAGGCTGATCTTGTGTGATCTTAACCAGTCCGCCTGTGCTGCTGTGGATGTGAGAGGGTGAGAGTGCCGTTGACTTTTATGTGCTGAGATTCACTGGCATGGAAACACATTACCCGCATATATCTGCTGGGCACAGAATGGACACTGCATTACAGCAGCCAACAGTGCAAAGTCATGCCTCCCTCTGTCTGAAGTCACTTTAACGCTTAGTGAGAGCAGCTGAGAAGATCGTTGGTGTCTCTCTCCCCTCCCTCCAGGACATTTATGGAACCCATCTCATCAGTAAAGCCCTCTGCATCGCAGGTGATCCCACACACCCGTCACACAGCTTCTTCAGTCTGCTGCCACCAGGGAGGACACTCTGGAGTCTCCAGGCCAGGACCAGCAGACTGAAGGACAGTTTCATTCATCAGGCTGTCAGGAAGCTGAACTCCCTCCTGACCTTGCCCCCCTCCCCTCTTTTGGCCCAGACACCACTGAACTCTGAGCCCCCTCCCCTCATTTTGCATCCCCAGCTCCCCCCTCCCACTAACAAACTGTGACCTGCACCAGACACTTTGTGCAGCATTGGTCTGCTCACTCCTTCATTCAACTACCTCTTCAGTCAGTTTACAAATAAAGAACTGCTCTCTGAGCTTTTTGTCACTTTAAATCAATCTGCCATGTGTCTTGTTCTGCTTTATTTAACTGTATTTTTATTTTTTATTTTATTACATGCCCTTATTTGTAAAGTTGTATTTTATATTTAATCTGTATCTATCTGTGTTTTTATGCTCTACAGTTAGTGTTATCTGTATGCACCAAGGGTCTGAAAGTAACACAATTTCAATTCTCTGTATGTATGTGCTCTACATGTGGAAGAATTTACAATAAAGCAGACTTGACTTGACTCATGCTCTTTTCATCTACGTTTTTCTTTTTCTCATATCTCCAGCCCATTATGAAGCTTTCTTCAGCTGTCCAAATAGTCTTTTGAAAAAGCACTCCCTCCCCACTCTCTCAATCTCTCTCTCTCCCTCTCTCTGAGGTTTTTAGAGGCATTATTTCCTGTCAGAATCAATGGATATATATATATATATATATATATATATATATATATATATATATATATATATATATATATATATATATATATATTTCCCCTTTTGTGTTCCACAGAAAGCAGACAAAAGTATTGTATTTAAGTATTGTAAATAAGTATTTTTTTTGTGAACTATTCCTCTAAAAACAGTATGTCAACCAAGTCATTAAACAATTAAAACTAAATTAAAAATGAATTTATTATACAAGCCAAATATAATGCAAATACACAAAAATGTCTGTAATAATAGGGTACAATATACTGTCAATACGATTTTTTTTACAGGTTTTTTAATTTAATTTTTACACAGTGCCTTGTTTTTTTCACAGTTAAAAGAAACATCTATAAACTTAATTTCTACAGATTTGTTTCTTATGGTCTAGATTTTCTATTGAAATACATTTAAAACTTCAGCATAGATGTGACAATTTTTAAATTGCATATTAACTGCATATTCAACTTATTAATTGAAATATCTTCCTATTAATATATTAAAAAACTATATATATATATATATATATATATATATATATATATATATATATATATATATGTTACCTTAGCAAAATATAAGTTTGAGCTGAACTTATTAAAATAAATAAAATTTAAATAAATGAAAGAAGAACAGAACTATTTAAACAATAAAAAGACAAAAACACAAACTTAAATTAAAATTAGATTAAAACCATAAAAAAATCGAATTCAAAATATTAACAAATATAATATAGAATCAAAATCTAAAATAACACTTGTTTTCTCACAGCAACAGTGCAGCGGGGGATCATTATTCTGACAGGTGGTTTCATAATCTTGCATAGTATGAATATCAATGGAGGGGAAGCTAACAGTTTAACTGTCTCTGTCTTTCCAGCAATATTTAACCCTTTCATTATCAAGCACATTAAACACAATACAGTACAATGATTGATATCAGAAGACAGATAATTCAGTCCAGAAAACCAACCACTCCTAATTTGAAATGATTCTACTGGGATCAGCTGTTCTGCATTCAGTAGCCTATTCATTGTGTCAGTGATCTGTAGAAACTGCCAGAGCAGCACAATGCAGCATAGTATCATCCAACAGTGCGGTCCATTTTTTTCTTTGTGTGTGTGCACATTTATTGATCATCTCAATGCATCCTGGTGTCGGATGTTAATGAGACTATGGACATCTTTAAGAACCATTACATTGATCAGTGTGAAGACGATGTGCTCGACTACATTTAAAGAGTCCATTAAAACATCAGCCACTAAAACCCAACACACCCAGTAAGGTGATCTCACTTTTCCCTCCCATTGCCATGGTAACCTGCAGGGATGTATCTGTACTAGGAGGGGCTGGGAGAAGGTAACATATATTCTTAGTAATGTTCAAAATGTTTATGCATCTTAAAGTTGAGAACAGAAAAGTGAGCATCCAATAGCAGCCTAATTACAAAATAACTCATATTTAATAACTCATTGGTTGCTTATTGGTTTTATACAGTCATATTTTTTTTTAAGAAACTGATTAAAATATTTCATAAAAAATAGGATGCACGCATGCAATTCACATGACGTGACACAGGCAAACGAGTTCAGTGGAGAAGCGTGTCATTCACTGTCGCTGAAAGAAGAAAGAGCGCACCTTCCACACGATTTCCCAACAAAATCCTTGCAGAAAACAAAACGCAAATTTATGCATGATGCCTATTCAGATGCAGGTGATGCAGCGGGGACGCAGGGCAGAGAACGCGCGTTCGGCTGCTGTCACCTTGTTGCAGCCCCTCCGGAAATTGACACGAACGTAAAATCGCTGTCGGACGCGATCTGGTGTCTCTCACCTCTTGTCCAGGCAGATGATCCACTCGGAGGAGGCCACGGAGTGTGCAGAGGCGTGCACCGCTACCATCTTCGGCTCCACCGGTGTGAATCGTGCGTCGCGGATCGCGGATCTCGTCGACTCGGGCGCAGTAGCATCAGGGCTCGCCCCCTCCTCGCCTCTGTCGTCAACTGGATCACCGCGGCGTGGACTCGTCGTCACCACGTTTACGCAAGAAGAACGTTTACAAGCGTGACTGCACACACCGTCGCGAAGTCAAATCAAATAACGTGGTTGCCATGCATGAAAAATAACGTCAACGGGAGGCTGGTGATGTAAGGCAAGAAATGACAGCCGTCTTAAATTAAGGTTTTGTGGATGACAGCGGTGGTGCTGAAGCTGCACTGTCACCATGGCGACGGCCACGCAGTTCAGCGCGGATGCTGCATCCAGACGAGGGAGATGTAAAGCGCTGTCAGGCGTATTGTCCTCCTCTCCGGGAGAGACAGTGACAGGAGAGAGACGCTGGCAGCTGACTACACTGTAAAAAGCCAAACAGTTGCAGTTGTAAAAAAAAAAAAAAAAAATAACCCAATGAAGTCTGGTTGTTTATTAACACTTAATATTGCAAAAACAATATGATTATTTTAGATATACATTTAAACAATAAATATCATGAATATATATTTACAAATATTTAAAATACTAATATTAATAACTTTTTTGGTCTAACGTGTGTAGTCTGGTTGATTCAGTCATGGTAAATAATACTGAAGAATGTTTTTTTGCAATCTTAATATAATTAATAATTAATTAAATTAAATTAAATTAATTAAAAGGAAACAAACAAATAATGATTCTATTTTAAACAATAACATTAAATAATATTTTACATAAAACAATATTAATATAATTTACTTAATATGTGGATAATAATATAAGTAATTAAATAAATTCAAGTTCAGTTCAATTCAAGTTTATTTGTATAGCACTTTTCACAAAACAAACCGTTGCAAAGCAGCATTACAGAAAATTATGTTTCTACAATATATTTAGTAGCTAATCAGTGGTGACTGTTAATGTGTATATGGCAGATATGTATGGAAAAATTATTTAAAGATGTAATCAAACATGATGCACTATTAAAAGAAATTATCATATGTTGCAATCAAACTTATAGCAACATTTGGTAATTCTCTGGGTTGATTCAGGGTTACCATCATCTGAGGTCTTCTCAGGGGTTTGCATAATCTTTTCTCCAGTGTTCTGGATACAGATTGAAACTTGTGTAATTCCTATTTGGCAGAAACAGAAAGTGACATAATTAGCATAGCTGCTGTTCCAACCAAGCAACATTTATTTGTTTAACCCAAGCTAAAAAAAATAATTATGTGCAACTGATCAGATATAACCACAGTACAAGATTATGAGATGCATTATTTGAATGCTTGGCCAACGAGAGGAGTATTTAATCTAGTTTTAAACAGAGAGAGTGTGTCGGAACCCTGAAGGTTTTCAGGAAGGCTATTTCAGAATTTGTGAGCTGAATGCTAAAAAGCTCTACCTCTTTTAGTGGACTTTGCTATCCTAGGTACTACCCAAAGTCCAGAGTTTTGTGACCTTAGAGAGCGTGATGGATTGTAGCGTGGCAGAAGACTAATTAGGTACATAGGAGCTAGCCCATTAGGGCCTTATAGATAAGTAACAATATTTTTAACTGATACAGAGCTTAATAGGTAGCCAGTGCAGAGACTGTGAAATTGGAGTAATATGATCCTAATTTCTTGACATGAAGAATGTTTTTGGTCCAATAAGTAATATCTTGGTCTTATCCGAATTTAATAGGAGAATATTCTTTTACATTTTTAACACATTCTGCTAGCTTAGATAATTTAGAAGTTCTGGTCTCATTGAGATATATAGTTATCTATATATAGTTATATAGTATCATCAGCATAACAGTGGAAACTAATCCCATATTTTCTAATGATATTACCAAGGGGCATCATGTATATTGAAAACAGAAGAGGACCTAGGACAGATCCTTGTGACACTCCATATTTTACTGGTGATAAATGAAATGACTCCCCATTTAAATAAACCAAATGGTAGTGATCGGACAGGTAAGATCTAAAACATCTTAAAGGCCTTGAATACCTGTATAGTTTTGTAATCGATCTATGAGTATGTCATGATCTATGGTGTCGAACGCAGCACTAAGATCAAGTAAAACTAGAAATGAGATGCAACCTTGATCTGACGCAAGAAGCAAGTCATTTGTAATTTTAACAAGTGCAGTTTCTGTGCTATGGTGGGGCCTGAAACCTTCATAGAGATAATTTCTTTTGCAGGAAGGTTCACAATTAAGAAGACACAACCTTTTCTAAAATTTTAGACATAAATGGAAGATTTGAAATAGGCCTATAATTTGCCAGTTCACTAGGATCTAGTTGTGGTTTCTTAATAAGAGGCTTAATAAGCGCCAGCTTAAATGGTTTTGGGACATGACCTAAAGATAACGACAAGTTAATGATATTGAGAAGTGGTTCTTCGGCTACAGGTAACAACTCTTTTCAGTAATTTAGTGGGTACAGAATCTAATAAACATGTTGTTGGTTTAGATACAGTGATAAGTTTATTTAGCTCTTCCTGTCCTATAGTTGTGAAGCACTGCAGTTTATCTTTGGGTGCGATGGATGAAACTGAAGTATTAGACAATGTAGAATCTACATTAGTTACTGTATTTCTGATGTTATCTTTAACAGTCAAGAAATTCATAAAGTCATTATTATTAAACTGTGAAGGAATATTTAGATCGGGTGACGTCAGGTTATTTGTTAATCTAGCCACTATGCTAAATAAAAACCTTGGATTGTTTTGGTTATTTTCTATGAGTTTGTGGATATGCTCGGCCCTGGCAGTTTTTAGAGCCTGTCTATAGCTGGACATACTGTTTTTCCACGCAATTCTAAAAACTTCCAAGTTAGTTCCCTGTCAAGGGAACTTCGAACTGCGTCCTCTGAGGGGACACTATGGGGAACACTTCGTCGTGACCCGTGTCTGAAGCATTTCGGTACCTCCGTCGAGATGGTGGTCGAAAAGTTCAGGGAGGCAAGGGAGCGCTCAACTGCTTTTAAATCCTTCATTCCACGAAGGTCCAGGTCCGAGCCCGAACAACAAAGGGGTCCTGGCCCATCTCGATCTGAGGATCGTAGATGGGCGCAGAAGGCTAGTGTCGCGGCTCGCGCTCCTCCCCCACCTAAGGGCAGGGGCAAGAGGATCCGCGGGTCACGGAGAGGTAAGCAGGGTCTGAGGGACGTGATTCAGACGAGGCAGCGTCCTCACCCGGATCAGAGCGATAGAAAAACCTAGTAGCTCTGGATGTTTTTTCAACCTCTGTTTTAACTTCTGTTTTTATCCTCCCCTGCCTAATTCCCCTGTAGCTACCAGCTCTCCACCTGATCGAGGTTAGGTGGAAAGTCTCTCACATAACAGTCTCCTTTCCTGGACCTATGATGTTGTGGTTGGTTCTATGTTCATAGTAACCACCTTACTGACGGTCCGGACCAGAAGGGGGCGCCCCGCAAGCGGGACTCCAGTACAGGAGGGTGGGTGAGTACGTAACCCTTGCTTTACCTGCTTATGGATGTTATGTTGCTGGTGGTTATATGTCTACTAACAAACTCTGTGAGTTTCCTTTACAGTGCTCTGGAAATAGCTAGGTGGCCAAGATCACAGGCTTTCGGTAGGCGGCCGCGCCGCGTGCGTTCCGCCCCCCCGGGGCGAGACACCCACCGCGGAGTGAGACCCGCACGTGGGAAGCAAGCGCTCTGCGGTTGTCCATCCCACACCCCCTCCCGAGGAGCCTGGCTGATCATCAGAATTGGCACAGTACTGCAGGGAATTCCATGGATGTCCGGCCAGGTCACCCTGAGGGGCCGCCTGGCCGCTTGGCGCATCCGGGGAGGTGGTAGTTACGGAGTCCTCTGTATGTACTGCCTCAGGTGATGCTCCCCTCGCTTGAGGGTTGGAGCTCACCTCTCACGTGCGATCCAGCGCCTCTGCGATGCTTGGGAACCTTTCTGTACACACGCTAAGCCTGTGTACTTTCTCAAAACCACATGGTGGTAAGTGTGCACGCAAGACTTTGCGCACTTTCTAAAATCCTGTACGGTAGGGGTTACGTGCTTCGCTTCGTTCCCTTTCTTAAGATGATTAGCCCTGGGTTCCATGGGCTTTATTCAACCGGTGTGTATTTGTTATACACCTCAAGCATCGCTTCCCTCAACATGAGGGGCTGGGTGGACTCCCACATATTGTGGTTATCAGGTAGTAGGCTTCATCAGGCCTCTCTGATGGTGAGCTCCCACATTCTGTGGTTGTCAGGTAGTAGGCCTCACCAGGCCTCCCTGAAGATTTAGCTCCCACATACTGTGCGTTTCCACTAAATAGCATATTGTGGTTTTCAGATAGCAGGCTTCACCAGGTCTCTCTGAAGGCGAGCTCCCACATACTGTGGTTGCCAGGTAGTAGGCCTCACCAGGCCTCTCTGGAGATTTAGCTCCCACATACTGTGCGTTTCCACTAAATAGCATATTGTGGTTTTCAGATAGTAGGCTTCACCAGGTCTCTCTGAAGGCGAGCTCCCACATATTGTGGTTGCCAGGTAGTAGGCCTCACCAGGCCTCCCTGGAGATTTAGCTCCCACATACTGTGCGTTTCCACTAAAAAGCGAGCTCCCACGGTTTGTGGTTGTCAGGTAGTAGGCCTCACCAGGCCTCCCTGGAGTCGAGTTCCATATTACTTTCAGGTTCCACTTGAGGTGGTTATCTGGTAACAGGTAGTAGGCCTCTCTAGGCCTCTCTGTAGGTGAACTCCCACATATTGTGGTTATCAGGTAGCAGGCTTCACAGGTCTCTCTGAATGTGAGCTCCCACATACTGTGGTTGTCAGGTAACCTTTCAGTACACACGCTAAGCCTGTGTACTTTCTCAAAACCACATGGTGGTCAGTGTGCACATTAACGCTTTGCATGCTGTCTGAAATCCACGTAAAGTGGTAAGTGTGCACGCAAGATTCTGCGCACTTTCTAAAATCCTGTACGATAAGGGTTACGCGCTCCGCTTCATTCCCTTTCTTGAGATGATTAGCCCCGGTGTTCCTTGGGCTTCATCCAACCAGTGTGTATTTATTGTACACCTCAAGCCCCCTCAACATGGGGGGGCTGTGTGGGCAATTCTCGCGGTAGTTTAGCAGCGCTCCCCTTTTCTGAAAGGGTCACCTATGAGCATGCTGCTCGGAGCTCGGAGTCCTCCTCTAATGGGCGACTGATTCTCGGTTCTTTCAGAGCGCTCCAGTACTACATACTGTTTTGAGATGCACTGTGAGAGCAGACATCCTGCTGAGGCAGGGGCTGAGGCTCGGGGAATGGCGCCTTCGCACCAAGGTGTTGAGGCAGAGTTAGAGAGGTTGGCCAGACTTGGGTGGATCGGTTTTGTGGCTCGAGAGAGCATCGCACTATCCCCTCTGGCTTCCTCTGACTTATCCAGCTCCTTTGGGGGCTGGACGCCATGGTACAGGCGTGGCCGAGGCTTCATCTGTACGTTCCGTCCTCCAATTGCTCTGCTCCCGGGCCATTCCATCTACGAGCTGCTCTATCAGAGTTCCACGAGAGCCCCTCCTTTGGACAGTATTTGTAAATCCATGTTATGGTAAGTGTGCACGTGAAGTCTCTGCACACTTTCTGAAATCCACACTGTGGTAAGTTCGCACGCTAGTACTCTGCGTTATTTCTAAAATCCTATATGGTAAGGGCTTCGCGCGGCTGCTTCGTGCCCTTTCTTGAGTCGGTTAAGCCCCGTTTATCTTGGGCACCACTCCACCCAGGTATCTTCTGATACCTATCTTGAACAGGGCACCGCTACTAGAGGACTGTTGGGACAGCTCTTTCAGGCAAGTTTTTGCAAAAGCTAGCAGTAGCCCCTGTGTGACAGGCAAAGACTTGGTAGAAGAAAGTGCCAGGTTCTTAGCCGTATCCCTTTAAAGGAATCTTTTGTGATTCCAAGCCTTCAGCTCTACCCCGGGCCAGGGCCCTACAGGTAAGTTGGGTATGTAGCTTAGGCCTTTGGCCGTAAGGGATAATGTCATAGACAGCCGTTGAACCGCCCCCCGACTCCCGGTGAAGTGGTAGAGTTGGTACTTAGTGTTTGCCATGATTCTAGTCTGCACTCCCCTCAGCATGGCGGCGTGGGTATACTGTTCCCCATAGTGTCCCCTCAGAGGATGCAGTTCGAAGTTCCCTTGACAGGGAACGTCTCAGGTTATGAATGTAACCATGGTTCCCTGAGAGGAAACAAGACACTGCGTCCTCTAGCTCCCTGCCATGCTTCGGACGCAAGCTTCACGAAGAAGATAAGTGACGGGTCCTACGGGCGCGTATTTATAGTCGCGCTGGTAGTGACGTCAGAGGCTGTCGCCGGCCAACACGTTGGCGTTTTTTTAAAGTATGCTTCAGACACGGGTCACGACGAGGTGTTCCCCATAGTGTCCCCTCAGAGGACGCAGTGTCTCGTTCCCTCTCAGGGAACCATGGTTACATTCGTAACCTGAGACGTTTTTCTCCATTTGGGCTCAGAATTACAAATTTCTTTCTTGAGAGAGTGAGTATTACTGTTATACCATGGCACAGTACATTTTTTTTCTAACCTTTTTCAATTTGATGGAGGCAACAGGTTCTAATGTATTAGAGAATATAGTGCCCATGTTGCCAGTCAATTAATGTGTATTTATGGATAAATAAATAAATAGTTATTTAAAATTCTAATAAAAGATATACACATATAAACAAATGATAATATAATAATAAAAATAATAACCACACGGAGTAAACATTTTACAGTGTAACTTGATACACATTTTAAAATGTCTGAGATCATAAAAAGAATAAAGACTCTCTTTATTTCCTGCAGTGCAAATAACAACAAAGAGAATAAAGTATGCACAAGTTCAGTGTTTAAATTATCATCAACAGTAAGAAAACTGGTAAAAATCACATTCTCTGCAATAAGTAGGTTTGTACATATTACATGTTTACAGTATAGCACATTTAGACATTGGCTGAAGTTTTCACAAGAACAAAGTGAGAGAAAAAAAGCTTCTTCAGACAATTTAACAATTTGCAAGGTCACACTGATGCATCTCTATTGTGCTAAAGAAAAAGCAACCAACCATGTGATCAAGCATAATCTCTAAACACATCTCAACAGACTCAGCCTGAATGCAAAAATAGCTGACTATGTACAGAACTCTGGTTTGAAAAGAAAATCCCTTACACCTCTGTATATACATAACAATGGCACAATGTGGCTTTCATTGCAGTCCTGGCATTTTTTACATTAAATTCAAACTGAATCAAAGGGAAAAAAATATATATACTCACAGGTTCAACACATTACTGACAATACCCAATAAATGCCTTTTATATTAAACAAAATAATGTGAATTAACACTATTTTACATAATGTCATATTTGGGACTTTGTACAAATATAGCACACTTTGGTGTCACACTATAAAAAAGGAAAATATTTTTTTTTCTTGTCAGATTTGTAATATGAACTATTGTTATTATATTAACATAAATTATGAATGATCATACATTACAATTTTAGTCTGTGGAACTGATAAATATAAAAATATTTGTCATTTTTTAAATCTATATATCTCTGTCTATCTATCTATCTATCTATCTATCTATCTATCTATCTATCTATCTATCTATCTACAGCACAATTAGTATTCATCTGCATTTTGTATGCAATCATTTTACTACATTATTTTCCAACATTACAAAAAAAAAAAAAAAAAAAAAAAAGACATTGCTATATTGCTTAGAATTGTGATACCCAAGAAATAACATCGTGTTATTTAGGACCCTTTAGTGGGAAAGACAAGTCAATTATGATTAACCATTGTATATTTTCATTTTTTACAGTAATTGACAGCAATCACCAAGTGCATTCAATCAAGTTACCATGGCTATTGTAAGATAAAAATGACCTAACATAATAATGACCTAAAATAAAAATACTAATATCACTTTACAATAAGGTCTCGTTTGTTAACATTAATTAATGCATTAACTAAGATGAAATGTTCATGTTTTCAAATGTTCATGTAATCAAAATGTTCATGTTATTTAACAGTACATTAATTCATGTCAAAAAGACACTACTTATGGTCTTAAAAATGTATTAGAAAATGTTGAGATCAACATTAACTAAGTTGAATAAATACTGTAAAAATACTGTTCTTTTTGAGCCACTTTATCCATGAGACCTTTTAATTTCCCGATCCTTATACACATTTTGTAAAGTCACACACTTTCCGTCTATTGAGTGTTCAGGAAACTTCCTGCTTTCAAGACAAAGGAGTGGAACAGTTCATGCTGTGTATTGACTTGTAGACAAAGTAAAAGTGTTGACGCTTCGCTCGAGTATGTAACTCTGCTTTTATCCACTGTGGGTGTGTGTCTGCGGCCAACTGCTGGCTGCTCTCATCCGTGTAAAGAAACAGGCCATAGTTTTCTGGATCAGAAACGCGGAATTTGAGTGCACAAAGATGACACACCTCTTCTGTCGTGGCGTAGGGCCGCACTTGAAGGGTTTTAGCCGTGCAGCCGCTATCTGCCTTCTGCAGAGCCACTCGCATGTAGTTCTTCACACAAACGAACAGATATTACAGAGTTTATGGAATGAAAATAGTCCATATCTATAAAATGCAGTTAACTTTACAAATACTGTTCGGAAGTCAGGATTTTACCTGGAAGTCGTCCACTGAGGGCAGGTTTCTCTGCAGTGTGCGACGCTGGTGCCACTGGTGGAGCATGTCGCGTGTTGTAGAGTTGAGTGCTCGGGCAGCCTGCTCTTCCTGGAAGTTCTTAATCAGTGACATTGCTCCATATGCACTGGTGAGGTAATATCCTCCTGTACAGGATCAAGAGAAAAGAGCATCTTAAAATACAGAACGAAAACCTAGTGAACATCCCAAAACCTAAATAAAAAAACTTGTTTAGTGCCATAAAGTATTGCTAAAAATCTACTTTCAAATGTATTATTTTGACCTATTTAACCTATGATTGTGGTTGGTAATATTTAGGCTCACCAAGGTTAAAAAGTTAAAACATTAATATTGTGAAATATTATTACAATTGAAAACTGTCTAATTTCATGCATTTTTAAATGTATTTTTTATGACAATATTCCAGTCTCCAGTGTCACATGATCATTCAGAAATCACTCTATTATGTTGATTTGGTTCTTCTTATTATCATCAATGTTTTTTTGCTGTTGTGTTTTTTCTGTCTCACTTTTTGGTCAATTTGATTTGTCATTGCTGAATAAAAGTATTAATTTCTTTCAAAAAAAAAAAAGTATAAATAAAAAGCACACAACATGAACGGCAGTGTATATTTATGTGTGATATGAAGTTTATGTGCATATTAGAGTAATGCATAATTAGTTTATCAATATTTTAACATTATATATTTGAATCGATTGTGAGTCAAGTATCCCTTTGCTATTCCAAATGCTATTTTTGTGGCATGATGTTGCTGCCCATGTAGAGTATTAAAGCATGCTTACTTTTTCAGCAGTGCTGTTTTTGGAAATATTTTCATTTTTCCCATAGGGACACAGTCTTTGTTTGATTCAACAGAGAATATTGACATTATTTTTACAAAAAGATAGATTTGAAGCAAAAAAGCATTTAAAAAGTACTCAATAGCTTTAATGTAGGAAAGAACTACAATTCCATGCAACATTGCGTATGTTATAATCAAATGAAAACAACTGAGATAAATATAAAACTATTTATTTAAAGGTGTTGGTTGTATCTATAGAAACGAAACATAATATTTTAATGGGAGTGGGTGGAACCTTTTGGTGTTCTTTGCTCATCGCAACTCACTGATTACTGAAGTTTTCTATACTGCATCATGGGTATTGTATTTGTCACCACAAATTCTGCTATTAAACACAATCATTTTAAAACTGAGTTGAATTAACACAGATGGATTGGTTCGAAAAAAGGCTACACAATTAATTAATTATCTCATAACAAGTCTGTTTTACAGGTTTATAAAACAGGTTTATCAGGACAATTAATGGCATTTTTACTTACAGAACCCGACTGCTGCACTCTATAGGCAACAACAGACAGCTTTTGGAACAGAACTAGCCAGTGAGGTTTTCAAAACATACATTACTCACTGCCCAGACTGTTAGTGCATTTTGAAACGAACAAAAAAGGGGAAATTATTACTTGACTTGAGTGTGTACGTCCAACACAATAAATCTTTTCAGTAAGAATAGGAGACGCACACCCAGGAGAAAAATGACTCTGTGGGGAACAGAACTTAGGAAGTTCGTCACACATGGAAAATGCTTGTCCGTTCTAAAACTCCTACAGTTTAGATTCTGGGCAATCATTAATTATGTTAAAAATACATTATATTATGAAGCAAGAAAGATTTTAAATTTTTTTGCACCTTTTTAAAAGAATTCAGGTTTATGTAACATAACTACACAAGAATGAGTACATGTTAATGCACCTTCTCCATGCAGTAATGAGGGATCTATCAGCTCCATCATATACAGGATCTCAGCATCCAACTGAGGCGTGTCGCACTGGACCAGCACATATGTCAACATGGGCAGGAAATCATCCGCTCCAAACATCCGCACTGGCAAACACAGAGGAAACATTTATCAGTGACCTTCACACAAATTATTCCAGCAAGAACAATTCAGATAATTAAGGTGCAAATACTTTTGCTTTCAGTTACTGATCTCATACACGCCTAAAACACACACACTTGTAAAGCCTTTAAATAAACTCGGCCCGTACAAACCTTCATGGTCTTGCATAATGTTGTAGATGAGTTTGCAGACTTTTAACAGCACCATAATCTTCCTCTCAGGTGAGTACATCTGGCACATGGCTCGGAGTTTTCGGCAGATCCTGTGGATGGCGTGGGCGTCTGGAGGCCGGGCTCCGTTTACTCCCAGCTCATGAGGAAGTTTGGCCTTGGCCAGGGCCAGATTCTCCTGCAGCCTCTGCCACACTCCACCGGCCTCCTGGAAGTCATGCAGCACCGACTGCAAGCAGCTGTACAGAGGTTTCAGCACACACTTATGCATGGCCTTCTCCAACACTGGATCTGTGAAAGAGATGGAGTTTCAGTTAAAGCTTTAATATATATAATATATTATATTTAATGTAATATAATATAATATAATATAATATAATATAATATAATATAATATAATATAATAGAGTTTGAGAGGCATTTACCATATTCATAGAAAAAAACAAGAGGCAGTGTAAACAAGCATGACGTTTTAAATGTTCTATTTAATAAAGTTTTAAAGCAATAGTTCACCCTCAAAGGAAAATTTCATAATTTACTCAATTTTCATGTTATTCCAAACTAAAAATAAAAGCTAAAAGAGTAAAATTATAACTGAAACTGTCACTTGAAATTAAAGAAAAATATTCAAATTAAATTACATTTTCTTTTAGACTGACTTCAAGTACTAAAATAACTCGAACTAAAACTGAAATAAAGATAATAATAATTATACAGACATATAAAAAAAATAATTAAATGACAGTTACATGACAAACCCACTAAAACTTGAATAAAAATACAGTAAAAACAAATGTAAAATACAAATAAAAACTTAAACATTATCAGTGATTCAAAAATGACACTGTTTTAAACTTTTACTTTTCTCACTTTTATTTCTTTCTACCTATTCTGTTCTGCACTAGTGAAAAACCAAAACACCCTGAATGCTTAGAGAGCGTATACAATGTCTGCTGAGTTTATGGAAAATCTGACACAAATGTTAAAAGATTTATTAGGCCTAAGCTCTTGGTATTCAATACTCCCTGTGAAATAAGGGCTGTCCGAGATGCAAAGGGCAAGTCAAATGAGGACAAAAGCAGGCCTCACTTCATGTTGTCTGTACACTATAGAGTAATTAAACAAGCACACTATCACAGTGACACGTCTAATGAAACTCTGTTACTCACAGTATACAAAGGAGTTATAAATATTAGAAGCTAAAGTCACCTGTAGATTACAGATCCACTATCATAATGGCTAGACATGATGATTTAAAGAAAACATAAAATAATCAACCCTAAAATTGCACTAAAATGTTACAAACCGACAGAATTCACAAACATACATGATACACAGAGTTACTCCTACTAACACTGCTCCATTGTGGCTACCTACAAATGACACAGATATTACAAACTGACAGCATAGAAAAAATAATTAGATTAGTCTTTCCAAAATCTGTAACAGAATTTTTTTGTGTGGAACATGTTTTGAAGCAAGTGTGTAGAATTTAGCACTGACGCTAGACATGTCCCTACCAATATCCAGCCACTGCTGTCCCCAGCAATACTTTTGATAAAACAATAACATTTAATGTACATATAACCACTGTTAATGTAACTTGCATCTGAAATGAGTCATACCACTGACGTTACCTGAGACATTTAAGCAAATATGCCCTCTTTCACAGTTCAGCTGAATGAAATAAACAGCACTGAAATAAGAGAGTGTTACTTAACTGTCAATCAGATATTTATTATACCTCGTATGACATTAAAATCAATCTTATACCCTTCTTCTGAAGTACTTTGATTCCCCAACACACACATAGGTTGCTGTACATTGGCAATATAGATATGAATATACAATTAGGATAATCATTCAGTACCATGGTATAAATCAAAGAAACATGCTATTACCATTTAATTCCATCACTGTACTACAGTGCTATTTTGTAACCTCTGATAAATGTATTAAAAACCCTGACCACGTTGTTCTTCAAGGTGTGCTAAGCATTTGAAGCATACACAAGTTTATGAATTAAGGATCCTAGATTTTGTTTATTGGAGTTGATTTATTGTTATGTCCGTTGTGTACTATTTGGTTACCATGGTTTCACAACACAGTTTCAAAGCTTTTAACATTACAGTTGAACAAACAACGAAAAGTAAGACCTTTGTTAAAGATTCATCATTAATGTGGAAAGCATTTGAGCTTTAAGTTAAACCAACAATATTTTAGCTGGGATAAATTCCACAAGTTTAACTTCTCTTCTCATGAAGAATTTACACTTTGAACACTTTCTTACTACATTTTTGTATAAGTAAAGTTGCCTATTCATGCAGAGTTCTAAAGTTTCTGCCTTCAAGCATTCTTTATTGGTCCTTAACCACCAAACACAATATTTATTTTTAACTTTTTTTTTTAAATATCCTCATTATATTACAAGCTATAAAAACAGGATTATAGCATATTTTCTTAAAATGCAGTTAAAATGACTGCTGCTCTGTGTGAACTTTGAAATAAACACCTCATTTCAGCTATTTCCATAGCAGTCTGATCTGAAGCTGTCATTTTTATACAAACCAGTCTAGTTAATATGAACTTTTTTGGCCTTGGATTTACCTCAATCCCTCTCAGAGTATTTTCCTACACTTATTTTTCAGTGCAACTACAGAGAGGACAGCTGAACTTGAAAGGTATTTCAGATATCGGCATGTGGATATAGTGCTTGTGTTTCGCTGCTCAGTTGCTCTTGTAGTCTATTTTTGCTTTTCCCACCACACTATCAACAACTTTTTAGTCTGCATTTTCCACTGTAGCTAAAGGAAATATGACACAAACAGCTCTGTACTGATAAGGATAGACTCAGATTAAAAACAAAACATATTTTTGCACCTTTTTTTGGACTATATATATATATTATTGAATTTTCAGGGAAATCAAAGTAATCAAAACTTGAATTTAACAATATGTTTGCACACCGCACAGATTAGGAAACAAAAAGGCAAGTTGATGATACATATCTGGAAGAGAAGGAAGCTAGCATTTCAAAATGCCATACACTAATAGTTTCCAAACACTAGTAAAATTAACAGTGAATAAAACTCGCCCAGCCAGAACAGCACAGTTACTTAAAGTAATCCAGGGGTGTCCAACCCTGCTGCTGGAAAGCCACTAATAGGAAAGCTCTCTAATTAAACAGACCTAAACCAGCCTAATTACGGTCTTTAGGATTACTTTAGGAAACTTCCAGGCAGGTGTGTCATAGCTAGTAAAGTAGGCCATTCGTAAGTTGATCTCCCAGAAAGGTGCTATCAAAATTACTCTTTATTTGAGTGGTTTAACATGACCCCCCCCCCCCCCCCAAAAAAAAATGGACCTCTGGATATCTACTTACCTATTTGGTCCTCAGGTATGTAAGACTCTATAGGTGGGTTCATTTCTGAGCTCTGTTTGAGGTAAGCCTTCATCTGGGTCATGAACTGCCGGAGTGTCTGCAGAAGATCCTGGCTGGATGAGTGGCAGTTTTTATTCTCCTGCACAAAGCTCACATAGTCCTGCACAAGGCACCCAAAGTAAGAAGATTTATCTTGGGACAACTCAATGATCCGAAGCAAGATGCGTTTTTCAGGCGTAGCCAGTACACTGAAAACACCTCGGACCTTACGGAAGTGTCCCCTTAGTGCTCGTGGGATAACAAGCGATCTCGGTCGAGCGGCCACTAGTTCGACCGACAGGAGTTTCTTTGACATGCGGGAAGCACGAAGGCGAAGATGCAGATCCCTTTCAAGTCCCACACCGTAGTCGTCCTCCTCCTCCCCATTCTCATCACTGCTGTCATCCGTGGAGAGGTTTTTGCCCACGTTTTGGGATAATCCCAATGGGAGATGATGTGGAGGAGAATCTAAAGAGTCTGATGAGGATGTAGACAAGCTTCGGCCACTTGAGCTTAGCCCTTTCTCTTCGGGTCCGGTCCATTGCTGCAGGATGGTGCTGCTGGTCGGGCTTAAAGGAGTCGTATTGGCTTGAGAAAGGGCCCTAGAGATGGTTTCGTCATCTAACGCAATGGTGCAGCGGTAGCTGTCGATGTCTGGAGGCTGTGGAGGTCGTGGTGGAGGACTGTGTCTCTGACTCGCTCTAGTAATGCCAGCACTCAAAGGCATAGTCCTCGGACCTGAAGGTGAAGTAGGGGTATGAACCAAAATGCGAGGAGGAGGTGGTCTTGGTGGAGGAGGGGGACGAGATTTTCCGTTTTTGGCTGTTGGGTCTTTTGCGATCACTGTTTCTGAATTTCCAGTGACATCTTGCTGTGTCTTGAGAAAGACAGGGTTGATAAAAGACAGAGCACTGCTGGAGCAACTCCTTTCACCTTCTGAGGTATCAGGGCAGGTGTTGGTCAGTAGCTTCCCAAATGGGGTGCAGGTTTGATCCTCTGTCTGTAAGACACCAGAGCAGCTGCCGTGCAGAGAAATTTGCAGTCTGTCCGGAAGCAGAGAACTGTTTGGGGCAGAGATTGTACCTTGTTGTTTGTTGAGAGAAGATTCCCAGAATGCTGGAATGAAAGAGAGAATCTGATTAATGGTTAACAACACACAAGCACAGTCTTTATACAAACACAACCACAAAAGCAGCAAACACACCCGCTCCAGCTTCCTAGACCGCCACACGTTGTCAGTACACATGTGAAACAGAGTGTGTGTGTGGTTATATCTAGTAGCAGCCAGTAAAGTGTCTGTTCACGTCTGCTGTCCTCAGGTCCACTCAAGTTATTGGAGAAATTTAGCGAGCTCAGTCGTGCATTTCAGAAAAATTGATTCACAAATGCCATACAAACACACCCAGCACAGAGCCAGCCAAACACTGAGTCATTTATCCAAACATGAAGTGTGTGTGGGGAGGGGTTTCAGCATGTATCTTGACTTCACAAGAGCACAGCAAACCCCTCCTCTTTCTCCTCCCCATGCTTTCTGTCTCTCTCCCAACCCATTTCAGTATAGTTTCTCCATATGTTGGCTTGATAGGCCAGTTTCTATTAAGAATACATAGTTATTTGAAAGTCAGACTCTTTCAAATGAGACTTCAAATTACTGAACCAAAATTACAAGTGTTCTTTGGCAACTTTAGAGTACTTTAGTGTGGATTGGTGTTGCTATGATACAAATGTTGGTGTTTTTTTGTTAGTTTTTTTAGCACATTGCTAGCTTCTCAAAAAGACACATAGGAACTATCACTGTTAAGGAAAATTTGGAAATCCAATGTCTGTTTTCTCTTAAGGTGAATATGACTGTCTGCTAAATTTCACACACACACACACACACACACACACACACACACACACACACACACACACACACACACACACACACGTTTTTATATACAGCTAGTTAATATTTTGTAACCTAATCCACACACTAACACTAACAAAAAATGTTCATCATTTTTGCAACAATAATAATATTAATAATAATAACCTTTATTTTGCTTTATTTGTTTTTACCGTTGTTTTTACCAAGTCAAGTGAGTACATCCAAAAAGGAGTTTTAGGGAGATTTTGTCAGGTTTAGTTCACTTCTGGGTACAAATTTGTCTCCAGAAATATTTTCCTGAGTAACCTCTATGCTCTGATTAACACACATAGTCTCACACGCTTTCTGGAATGTCAACTGGCCTAATAATAACATGGAACTGAATAGCAGGCCAGCATGTCTCAGCTGTGGTGGACGGACAGATTCAAACACATAGTTACTCACAAGAGAGACATGGCAAAGGTTCCTTCTTCTCTAGGAACATTGCAATATTTCTTCATTATCTGAAGCATGTAAGAACATACAAAATATTGCATTACTAATTATTACTTGTATATGCAACCTGCTTGAGTATACTGAAAAAACTCTACTTTCCTGAAACAATTGGAATCGTGTCACTTGTGCTTTGGCACCAATGGCAGACCTGACTCACTTGGTGCCCTAGGTCTGAGACATGAGCAAAAAATAAATACAAAATAAAACAAAATAAATAAAGATGACAGTTTTAAAAACATAAAAAAAAAAAAAAAAAAAAACGAATCAAATTTGATTATAATTTTATTGTATGAAAAGGGCCATTTTGAATTTCTGATAATACTGAAGACTCTTTTTGTGTTTCAAATTCCACTTGGCTCCAAAATCAGAGAGAGTGAATGACCGCTGAATTTGAATGGACGTTGGACCACTGCTATTTTAGTGCCACTGAGATACTAGTAGTTTTTTCCCTACATTGTCAGCATTTGGTCCGGATATTCCAGTTTTATTGCCACTAGAGGCCCCCATTGTGTTTTTTTTGTCAGACCCTTTTGTTTTTTTCTGTTTCTCGTTATCATTTGCACCTGTGCCTTGTTTCCTTTGCATATATATAAACCCTTAGTTTGCCTTAGTTCTTTGCTCTGTGTTTGAATGTTAACACCCAGCCTAAGCGAAGCTGTGAACCTTTGATGCTCCAGTTGGATTCTCTGTTTTGGTACGCTATTTTTTGTACTTGTTTTTTGGATTATCTTTTGAGACTTTTTGCTGTACCTTCTACTTTGTGAATATACCTTTTTTCTGAGTGGATTACCTTTTTTTTTGGAATTACTTTTGACCATTGTGGATTTATATTTTTGCCTGAAGGACTACACTTTTTATTGTTATTAAAACACCAGCTCAAGTACTGCTGTGTCTGCCTCATCTTCTGAGTTCTGCCAACAATTAGTGGCTCAGTTTGCTAAGAGACAGTTTCTCACACCAGAGACCCGAGTTCGAGACCGGGTCCTGACAGAAACACAGAGCCAACATGAAGCCAGAGGCGCCCAGTACTCAGGAGCTTTTGGCCACACTGTCACAACACGAGGAGACTGTTCAACGTCATGAAGCCGCTTTGGTTCAGCAAGAGGCCTTGATGGTAAGACACTCTCAACTTCTTTCGGAGATGCTGACTTCCATAAAGCAGATATCTGATCGACTTCCACCGGCAACTGCTTCTGCTCCAGTACCTAATATTCAAGTACCTGTGGCAGTTAACCCCCTGACTGAACCTCGTCTTCCGCCTCCCCAACGGTTCTCAGGTGATCCGAGTGCCTGTAAGGGTTTCTTTACCCAATGTTCTCTCTCCTTTGAGCTGCAACCCTCGTCATTCCCCACCGATCGGTCCAAGATCGCATACATCATCACCCTGCTGTCAGATAAGGCCCTGGCCTGGGCTACTGCTGTGTGGGATGCCCAAAGTCCCTGCTGTACCAGCTACTCTGCCTTTACTGAGGAATTCAAGCGAGTGTTCCAAGGTCCTACCAGTGGTCCTGACTCAGCCAAACAGCTCCTGACTCTTCGCCAAGGTCGGCGCAGCGTGACAGACTATGCCATCCAGTTCCGCACGGTGGCAGCAACAAGTGGCTGGAACGATGAGGCCCTCACGGTGTGCTTTCTGAAGGGTCTCTCCGACGCCATCCAAGACGAACTGGCCACTCGGGAACCACCAGACAATCTTGAGTCCTTGATCAAGTTGGCCTCACGTATAGATCAACGTCTGAGAGAAAGGGAACTTAACCGTAGACCTCTCGCCCTAGCTCCTATCAGTCCCAGTTCCGAGTCCCTATCTTTATCCCTGCTAGCCCCTCCAGAACCCATGCAGATCGAACGCATCTCCCAGGCTGAAAGAGAGCGCCGGATGAAGGAGCGATGCTGTCTTCATTGCGGCAAACCGGGCCATTTCCGCTCTGCGTGTCCCGGGCTACAGGGAAACGCACTGTCCCGTGCAGGCCAGGGGGGACTGTAACGGGAAACATAACCTCCTCCCATCCGTCCAACTCCCGCTTGCTCATTCCAGTCACCCTTTCCTGGAACAACCATGACCTACCCCTTCAAGCCTTGGTAGACTCAGGAGCTGCAGGAAACTTCATGGATGGTATCTGGGCAAAGCAAAATGGCGTTCCTTCTGAACCTCTCATGGATCCCATGAGGGTTACTACGTTGGATGGAAGCCCTCTGGGATCTGGAATTGTCACTCCAGTTACTGCTCTCTTGAGACTTTCAGTTTCCCAACACCAGGAAGTGATAAACTTTCCTCTTATCCCCTGTTCCGAGTTCCCTCTTGTCCTTGGCTACCCCTGGCTGCACAGCCATAACCCTCACATCGACTGGTCTGTGGGCACTGTCACCCGGTGGGGTCCTACGTGCCAAGCCACTTGCATCTTCCCGAGTTCCCCAAGTTCCCCTCCCGAGTCCCTAGAATCCATTGACTTATCCCGAGTTCCAGAGTGTTACCATGACCTCAAGTCAGTATTTAGCAAACAGAAGGCCACCATGCTACCACCTCATAGACCTTACGATTGCCCTATCGACCTGCTTCCGGGCACCTGCCCCCCCAGAGGTCGGATTTTTTCCCTATCTCCTCCCGAACGAGCGGCAATGGATACCTACATCAAGGATGCACTGGCAGCAGGCCTCATTCGTCCATCCACCTCGCCTGCGGGAGCAGGTTTTTTCTTTGTGGCCAAGAAAGATGGTGGATTACGTCCATGCATTGACTACCGGGGGCTCAATGCCATAACTGTCTGCAACCGCTACCCCCTACCCCTTATGGCCACAGCGTTTGAGCTAATCCAGGAAGCAAGCGTCTTCACTAAGCTTGATCTGCGGAACGCATACCATCTTGTGCGGATCAGACACGGTGATGAGTGGAAGACTGCTTTCAACACGCCCACTGGTCACTATGAGTACTTGGTGATGCTCTTCGGCCTGACCAACTCCCCGGCTGTGTTCCAAGCACTCATTAATGATGTACTCATGCTTAACATCTTTGTGTTCGTCTACTTGGATGATATCCTCATCTTTTCGAGCTCCCTTCAAGAACACACTAAACATGTCAGACAAGTTCTCAAACGCCTCCTTGACAGCCATTTGTATGTAAAGCCGGAAAAATGTGAATTCCATTCCTCCAGAGTACAATTCCTGGGATTTGTAGTGGAACCCGGTCGTATCCAAATGGACTCCAGGAAGGTAGAAGCAGTAGCGGAATGGCCCACCCCTAAGTCCATTAAGGAAGTTCAGCGTTTCCTAGGATTCACAAACTTTTATCGCAAGTTCATCAAGAACTTCAGCTCAGTGGCAGCTCCTCTCTCAGCTTTAACCAAGGGTGGCAACACAAGGTTTCTGTGGGGTAAAGAAGCTGAGACTGCCTTTCAAGGACTCAAGCAGCGCATCCTCTCTGCTCCCATCCTGACGCTACCTACAGCTGATGAACCTTTTGTAGTAGAGGTAGATGCCTCGGAGGTTGGTGTTGGAGCTGTCCTGTCCCAGAGGGGAAAAGACAAAAAGCTCCACCCTTGCGCTTTCTTCTCACACCGGCTTACCCCGGCCGAGAGGAACTATGATGTAGGGGATCGCGAACTGCTAGCGGTTAAGATGGCATTGGAGGAGTGGAGGCACTGGCTCGAGGGGGCTTCTCAACCGTTTCAAGTACTTACAGATCACAAAAATTTGGAGTACATCCAACAGGCTAAGCGGTTGAACTCCAGACAAGCTCGATGGTCTCTTTTCTTTAATCGATTTCAGTTCATCCTCACCTATCGGCCCGGGTCGAAGAATCTCAAACCTGATGCCTTGTCCCGAGTCCATGCACCTGCCGTTCGAGAAGATACTGACATGCCTGTCCTTCCTACCTCTAAAATTGTGGCTCCGATCTCATGGCAAGTTGAGGACACCGTGAGGCGAGCTCAAGCTACTGAACCAGATCCGAAAGGAGGTCCTGCCAATCGGTTGTTTGTCCCCAAAGCAGTGAGGTCCCAGGTCCTTCTATGGGGACACTCCTCTCGTCTCACCTGTCATCCGGGTGTAGGTCGGACCCTGGAGTTTATCCAGCGAAAGTTCTGGTGGCCCACCATAAAAGAAGACGTTGCCACATTTGTCAAGGCCTGTCCCGTGTGCTGTCAGAGCAAGTCTTCTCACCACCGTCCTCAGGGACTCCTTCATCCTTTATCGATTCCTCATCGACCCTGGTCACATATCTCGTTGGACTTTATTACAGGCCTTCCTCCATCACATGGCAATACTACTATCCTAGTCATCATCGACAGGTTTTCTAAGGCGGCCAGGTTTGTCCCCTTGACCAAGCTGCCTTCTGCTAAGGAAACAGCTGAGCTGGTTATTAACCACGTGTTCCGAGTCTTCGGCATTCCTCAAGATATGGTTTCCGATAGAGGCCCTCAGTTTGCTTCAAGGTTTTGGGGGGCCTTCTGCCAGCTCATAGGGGCCACTGCCAGTCTATCTTCAGGGTACCACCCGGAGTCCAACGGCCAAACCGAGAGGATGAATCAAGAGCTTGAAACTGCCCTCAGGTGTATGGCTTCCAACAATCCATCCACATGGTCGTCCTTCATTGTTTGGGCTGAGTATGCGCACAACACCTTGCGCTCCTCCTCCACTGGTATGTCTCCACAAGAAACTTACCTCTACGGGTGGAGTCACGCAAGCTGTCCCAGAAATACATCGGTCCCTTTAAGGTTGCCAGGAGAGTAAACCCAGTTACATATCGTCTGCACTTACCTAGATCCCTTAAGATTAATCCCACGTTTCACATCTCCTTATTAAAACCTGTTGTTTTTTCTCCCCTTGTCCCGGCAGGCAGACCTCCCCCTCCGCCCTGTGTCATCGGAGGCCAGCCGGCTTATACCGTCCACCGGATACTGGACTCCCGCCGGGTGCAGCGGTCCTGGCAGTATCTGGTGGACTGGGAAGGCTACGGTCCTGAGGAGCGCTCCTGGGTTCCTGCCAAAGACATACTGGACCCTGAGCTCATTCAACAGTTCAGGGCCCTTCACCCAGAGAAAGCTGGTAGGAACGTCAGGAGCCGTTCCTAGAGGGGGGATTCTGTCAGCATTTGGTCCGGATATTCCAGTTTTTTTGCCACTAGAGGCCCCCATTGTGTTTTTTTTTGTCAGACCCTTTTGTTTTTTTCTGTTTCTCGTTATCATTTGCACCTGTGCCTTGTTTCCTTTGCATATATATATAAACCCTTAGTTTGCCTTAGTTCTTTGCTCTGTGTTTGAATGTTAACACCCAGCCTAAGCGAAGCTGTGAACCTTTGATGCTCCAGTTGGATTCTCTGTTTTGGTACGCTATTTTTTTGTACTTGTTTTTTGGATTATCTTTTGAGACTTTTTGCTGTACCTACTACTTTGTGAATATACCTTTTTTCTGAGTGGATTACCTTTTTTTTTGGAATTACTTTTGACCATTGTGGATTTATATTTTTGCCTGAAGGACTTTACTTTTTATTGTTATTAAAACACCAGCTCAAGTACTGCTGTGTCTGCCTCATCTTCTGGGTTCTGCCAACAATTAGTGGCTCAGTTTGCTAAGAGACAGTTTCTCACACCGGAGACCCGAGTTCGAGACCGGGTCCTGACATACATATTCTGAATTAGATTTTTAGTTTTAAATGTCTATATATATCACTTTTATTTTTTTATGTTTTTTGTGCGTAAAGTTAAAAGCACGAAATGTGAAAGAGAATATTGCTTTGTCCACTAAATTCAATAAAATTAAAGAATTTAAATATATATATATATATATTTTATTTTATTTCAGTTAATGTTTACATTTATTTCAAGCAAAAAAATAAATAAATAAATATATATATATATATTATTATTTTTATTTTTTATTTTTTTTCAGGTTTGGTTAATAACCCTGCATTGGACATTTTCCCCCCAAACCTATTTTGAGTAGAATCCCAATTCACTAGTCACAAATAACACACATAATCACAGATGTTTACATTACTATGCAGATATAATATTTCAGATTCATATAGGTGGAACATGCAAATAAATAATTGTGGAAACAGAAAACAGGAAATAATGGATTATCATATATAATTTTATATAACTGTATCTCTACTAAATGGAATATTTTAAGTGGGCTAGACAAGCTTGGTGAGTACCTGCTCCGTGCTGAGCCACTTCATGTAGATCTGACAGGCTTGTTGCTGAATGGATGGCCTCAGGAAGCTTCAGGGTAAACGGCAGAATGTCTCTGAAACAAAGAGAGTCAGACAGACAAATAGTGCGTGAAAGAGGGTAAAAAATAAACAATGGGAGAACACCAAAGAGGGAAATGAAAATACACACAAGCATTCACTCTTTTCCTACATTAATAGTGACAGGTGAAATCATACATATACGTCTCATTCAGAAAAAAGTAATAATTCTGCTGTTACTGGGCTAGAAACTGGTATTGAGCAGAGAGAGGGCAGACTTTCAGTGTTCATGTGAGTGGTTGAGTTACATGCACAAAGTACAGTGCTTAGCGTTAGGGTTGTTCAACTTCCTATACCTTAATAAGTATCAGACATTAAAAAAGTGTTACCTGCTGATACAATAAAAGGCCACAAGACGAAAGAGGTCAGCAAAATGGATTCCTGAGCCCTGTAGAGAAAATGCTAGAAAAAAAAACAATACACTACAATCAATAAAGGTTTTACAATTTCATCAGTCATAACAACACAGCACCTTTAAAACCACATCAATTTCCAAGGAAAGGAAATTCCAGCTGGATTGTGCCCAGGCCAAAAACAATAGGGTGTGTCTGATATTTCACATGGAGAACATCTTGGAACTGCACTGCTGTAAATGCCTGAAATGCTGCCAGGCTACTATTGTGACATTTAGCTGCAAATATGCTGCCTCTTTTTTAAACAGCTGCTCTGGTTATTATAACTAAATAACTAACTGTGAAACAGTAGGGGGAAAAAATCCTATTCTGACACAAAACAGAGATTTATAAACTGATATACAAAGTGCACGTGGTCAAAATCAATCTTTGACCTCACAACTGCATGCACATGAAAGCAATAAAAAAATAGATACCCAATGAAAGACCATAAAATAAAAAAGAAACCCCTATTTATTTTTCACAGCCCAACATTTTGAATTTATGGTGACAAAGTACACGGAAGTAGATATGGCTAGATGTGAGCAGAGCGTCAACAACAGTTATGTTTTTTTTAGTATTATATAAGGGACCCAACATACTGTACTGGTTCTCCTTTACAGGGATGTGAATGACAGAGGAGTCTGAGATGCCATTCACGTGAAATGACAGGACCTTCTTTTGCAGGATAGATGATTTCCACACTAAAAACACCTGAACAGGGAAAAAGAAAATATATGTTTCTAAAGCAGCAGTTCTTAAAGGGACAGTTCACCCAAACATTAACATTCTGTCATCATTTACTCACCCTCATGTCATTCCAAAGCTGTATGAATTACTACTTCTGTTGAGCAAAAAAAAAAAAAAAAGATTTCCTGAAGAATGTTGGTAACCAAAAAGTGGACGGTAGCCATTGACTTCCATAGTATGGACAAAAGAATACAATGGAAGTGCAATAGCTACCATCAACTGTTTGGTTAACAACATTCTTCAAAATGGAATGACATAAGGGTGAGTAGATGATGACAGAATTTTCATTTGGGTGAACTATACCTTTTTAACCTCCCTGTTCTAAAATAGAAGTACTGATATATTAAATAATTTCCCATGATTCATTTTGTGATTGGAAAGTTTCAAGAGCTGTATGTTCTTAAGTAAAACAATATTTACTGAGGGGGTGAAAAGAAATGTGATTTCAGATTACATCTTGATTCATGTGCTTTAATGAATTATTTTCCTTTATTAATAATAATGTATTCATTTAAATAATCATACTCATACTGCTCTAATGGCAATGAAAATTGTTTTGAAAAGTATTTGTAAAAATCTCGATTAAAGCCTATAGTTCATATTTTCCTGTACCATATGTTTCACTGATTAATCACAAATTCCGTTGCAAATGTTTTCTATAATGCATTTTTTAATTTTAGTCTCCTTCATTTTTCCTCTTTAAGGAACGATCAATATAGAAAAGACTCATGAAACATTTTATGATACTTTCTGTCATTTTTGAAGCTATATAAATCAGCATCCTTGTATTTTACAAAAAGCTGATGTGGTTGGAACAAAATAAGGGTGAATAAATGTTGACATTTTGAATTTCTGAGAACTATTTCTTAAAAAAAAAAATCTGGCATCCTTGCTTTGACACTCTCTAACATATTTTACCCCAGCTGGTTGCTGCAGAAGGATGCCAGTGGCCTCTCGCTGGTCGATGGAAAGCAGAAGCCAGATGGGGTGTGTGTGTATCAGTTTGTCCAACACACTCACACTTATGCTCGTAACTTCCCCATCAACCGCAGGATACTGTAGACACACAGGACTCATCTCTCCTTCTATCCTACAGAGAACAAAACAAGGCATGGGTGTAGAGTGTAGTTTTGTTTTGACAGAAAAAGGGGGAAAAGGCATTAGAAAGACAGACTGGACACAGGCGCCCTCTACTGGACTCTACTCTAAAACATTCAGAGCTTCTTTGTAAATGTAATGACATATTACAGTACACAAACTTAACAGATGTTAATGCAATGCATCTATTATAAGTACAGAAATTATGTGCATTATTTTATTTAAATGCACTCTTATTGAGCTTACTGTACAATGATGGTCTGAATGCATTTTTGACGTGTTTGGTATGTGTACTCACTCTATGAGCATAGAAAATTCTGGATCACTGTCTTTTTCCTGCACAGCATGAACCATTTGCTGCTTCAGTGCTCCCAGTGACAATGCAAACGCATCGACGAGCTGCACATTGATAGAAAAGGTAAAATCTTATATGTACAAGCAGAAGACATTTCAGTGAATTAATATAGCTCTGTTTAAAATTCTCTTTGGCAACTTCCCCTTTGCTAACAAAAGAGAAAGAGTTTCTCTTTTTTCAGAGAAAAAAGAGAAACTGCCAGGAAACCTGCTGAGAACAGTGAAGAAAAAAATGGAAATCTAAAAAAATAAAAAAAATAAAAACAGCTGAGAGAGGCTTATTTGTGACCAAAACAAGAGCAACAGCTTCAGCCTTGCTGTCATCTATCCAAGCAGGAAGCAAGTTGGTCACTCTCCTGTCTTCATAATCTATTTTCCCCAAAAGGAAATGGGAGTTGTCATGGCAACACAACCCAACCCAACCATCACAGCATTACTCTATGCAAGTAAATGCATGTGATTTTTAAAGGACATCAGTAGATATGTGAAATAAACTCTACTACAAAAATGAGAAAAATGTGTTTCAGTGTGTTGGATTTTGAGTCATAATTTCAACATTGTGCTTAGATCTCACAACTATGACTTGTATTCTCTGAATTCTAAGTTGCGATTGCAATTAAAAATGTTTGCAATTTTTTGTTCTTTTTCCATCACGGAGTAAAAAATAAAGAAAGGTGAAAGCTACTTTTTTTTCTCACAATTCTTGCAATTGTGAGTTTATATCTCATTCTTCCATGCTCCTGTAATGCAAGTCTATGGTATGTTTGGGCACATTTTCCACGAAGCAAAAAGTAAATAGAATCACCTTTTAAAAAGTAAAATAGAAAACAGAATCAAAACACAGAAGTTCTTTGAGATTTCTATTGTAATTCCTAGTGCTAGTGATAAATTCCTTGACATAAACTAGGCAAGATAAACTTCAGAGGAGCATTTGTTTAGACTGAATGCTAAAATAAAAAAGCCCTGCAGAAGAAGAAGAGAAGAAGGACTAATTAAGGAGTGAGAGAGAGAGAGAGAGAGAGAGAGAGAGAGAGAGCTGTTTTCACAGCTGGAAGAAAACACTGTACAACACACATAAACACACACACACACACACACACACACAGTGTCTGTCCATTGATTTTTACAAGGAACACCAGACAGCCAGTGAATGTACGCAGTGGAACAGAAAATGTTCTGAAGGAGAATAGGGATATTTATACTGATCCAAAAAAAGTCCCTGCCTGAGTCCATTGGCTAATGAGAGTCTGTAGCGTGTCCTGCGCTTATTAAATCGTTACACCAATGTTTTAAGACACAAACTGTTTTAAGCACATAGTCAGCATAGATTAAACTCAGAAAAAATGGATTTGGAACTAAACATTGTACACCAATGTAAAAATTACATCTAATGGAAATAATCTTCATTTATTGATGCTTAGAATTCATTAATTTGGTGTTTAAATTGTCCTGCATTGTGTATGCTATAAACATTTATGATGCTTCAAATCATGCGTTTTGTTAAGGATAAGTGTGCTTTTATATGTGTTTTTCCCCCAGTACAGATACTATTAAATCAGATTTAAAATTTCTACCAGCCACACACTAAAACTGGGTACAAAAAATCCCAAAGGTCCAGAATAATAGTGTTCCTGTAGCTCAAGTGGTAGAGCATTGTGTTAACAAGTGCAAGGTTGGGGGTTCGAATCCTGGGGAAAACATGATAGGAGAAAATTGTTAGCCTGAATGCAATGTAAGTCATTTAAGTGTTAAATGTATAAAATAAATAAAATAATAAGCTTGACTTGGGAGTGAGAACTTTTTAACAGCACCACCCAAGAAACACCCAGATGTTTTTTTTAAATATACAAAAATCACAAATGCTGTCCTTGATTTATCAGGTTTCAGATTTAGTGCACAACTGATCATCCTACCTGAAGAAAACTAGCACTTCTGTCCATCCGGCTGGGTTGTAATGACGAGTTTACTGCCATGTTGCTCTTCATGTTTGAAAGTCCTGCAATTCAAAATCACTAAATAAAATGACTGATATAAATCTGTCTATTTTCAGTATGACCGATGCATACATTCATATTGTATTTGCCACGCTCTTGTCTCCCTTCACATTCAGTCATACTCTGTGCATGTCTGTGGCATATTATTATGATTACGGATGAAAGATTTTGTCTGTAAGCCTGAGATTAGAGTCTAGAAGCTATAATCATTTCCTCAAAGAGACAATTACGCACTGACGGCCCTGTTTGCCTGACATCTCTTGAAACTATATTTTCTAAAGCAATATTTGTTTAGTTAGCGTACACAGCAGCACTGAAGTCAGATAATTTCCTCAAAACAATATTTTGCAGAAGTTATTCACTAGAACACACAGTGAGGTCAGTGATTAGATCAGCTACACAGCTCAGTTGCAGCAGGTGCAGCACTGTGTGGTTAGTACAGAACCTAGATGTAAAATTACAGTATAATGAGATTCTATACACATTCCAGGTCACCTGCAAAATAGCTTCATTAAACAGGCTGGACTCATAATTACAGATCAGAAAAGTTATGCTATTTATGAAAGCAGCAGGTGTTAAGTCATACCTCTCACTTTCTGAAAGACATTTTTGTGTTCTTCACACTACTGATTCTGTCTTTGGGGACATCCATAGTCAGGCAATAGTCTGAAATGAAACTAGTGCATATGTGAGTTTAAAACCACTGCAATCAAACAAAGACATGCATGACCAATACACTGAGAGTAAAAAAAGAGCTAGAGGGTTTATTTAAAGAGTGCATCAAATTCTCTCTTCTGTCACATACACAAGTGGACATTCTTTCCATAACTTCATGATTTTTAAAAACACTGAAAGAGTTGCAATGTCTGCTGGTGGACACAATACATTTGCGAGGCTTTGGCATTGAAAAAAAGACTGCATGTTAACTTATTAATTAATTTAATATTATAAATGATAATAATTTCCACAACTTATAAGTATATTTTTGTAAATATATGTTTATATACAGTAATATGTTTTTATTTAATTTTTTATATACATACCACCATGGGCGTCAGTTTGGTTTGAAATGTGGTGGGGACAGAGACGCATTCAGAAGTGCATTTTCAGAAGTGGTGGGTACAATGATGCATTTTTTTTTTCTCTTTCGCGCAGGTCATGTTTTGAAAGACGTCCTGTATCTTATTAATGTAAATAAATAAAAATGTATACAAAAATGTGATGATGTCCGACTCGTTTTATGAAGAAGGAAGCCGTACAAAGCATTAGACATATGATATATGACCCACTAATCTGCTTCATATCATCATATAAGTACCATGTTGACAATATGACATGGCCATGACGTGGTTTAATGTACCTAAACAATGATTACCAAATTTCTCTTTCATGTTGCTTTGTTATAACCACTGAAAACGGGGAAAAAAATCTAACCCAAAATCGGGCCTCGCTCTACATTATCCCGCTTATTACATGGCTACCCACCAAATAAATCAATAATTTGACAAAATATTGATTTAAAAAAGAGTTTATTGATTTAAACACGATTGTATTGCTTCCGCTAAAGAAAATAGTTCCGTCTCTACGATTAGAATCCTGCCGCGTCCATAGCAACGCTCTGTTTTTCATGGCAATGGTGTTATTATCAAGAAATAACAGACAACACAACTTAAGCACTACAAATTTTATCAAGATTGAAAAAGCAAAAATACGTGTAGCACATGAACACTATTGACTATCACACCATGATCTGACTGCTCTCAATTCACAACAACATGCATCCATCCAATCTACATCGGGCATTTTGACTAAAACTTGATCCATTCCTCATCATCATCATCATCATCATCATCATCATCACAACTATTCCAGAATTCAGCAATAGATTCAAGCAATAATTAAACAAGATACTGACTACTCAACAATCATCTCCCCCAACACTTGCTGTATGAACGCAAACCGTAACTAGCTAATTAAGTTGGTGGCTAAGGAAGTCTAACGTAACATTAATTGCAAGAGAAGAATTAAAACAGCCGATCCCTTGTGTGCAAATGCACAAGACCTAGCCATAATACCAGCAAATCTTAATAAACATAAGTTATCGCGTCTTACCTTTGTGTCAATGGTCTGCAGACCCATGCTGTGTGTACAACAACATCCATTTGTTCTACAGGTTATCACTTTGATATGTTATAGTACATGGCACTAGGATGCAACCTTGTGATATTGTATGAAGGCTAAATGACTTGCTCGTCTATTATACATTCGCCAGAAATTCTGGCCAATCCCAGCAAAGACTAGGTAACCTCGTTCCCGCTCGTTCACTGTCCATTCCAAACTGTCAACTCATTTGAAAAACATTCTTTAAAAAAAGAAGCGCGATAGTCATATAGACGGTTTCATCGGGCGCACGCGCCTGGACCTAAGTTAACTTCCGGTCTGTGTTGAAGTGCCTTCTACAAACGCGGTTAAAGTCAAGGCGATGAGTAGACTGAGGGCTCAGGTGGTTGTGCTGCAGGATGTGTTTCCCATACATTTATTTATTTTTGGAAACTCACCACAATTTTAAAACTGATCGATTTTCAAAAAGGCTTCGCTGAATAAACATGAGTAACGTTATGTACTGCACGTTTAATAATAATAATCCCTTACATTTATATGTTTAAATATCAAAACGAGGCACAGGTGTTTTTATATCGCTGTATTTCTTAAGGAAGACTTGCATGTTATATGCCTGATAAAGCAGCGTGTGTGAGCGTACTTTGTTTACAGCTGTTACTGGGGAAACCTCCATTTCTCGCGCTTTATGTCTATGCTTTAAAACATCTCCTATTGGCAAAGAATGGATTTGCATTCTCATTAAGTCCGCCTGATCCATGCAGCAAACATATTTTGTTTGTTATCAAAAAATATCTGCTCTAGAGGGACTTGTTGCTGTTGTTATTGATTCTATTTGGAAGTCTACCGGACGTTAAGTTAGGTCCGCAAAAGCGCGCATGCGCAGTAACGTTTGTTTATGTTGTTGCCGTTGAAACCGTCTATAGAGAAAATAATAACAGTGACACGATGACTCCCCCTCCCCCAACCTAGAACGTATCCCAATTTTACAGTTGTTACAGTTTTAATGAACAGAAAAGCGTGTAGCCAGCGCAGCAGCAGAACTCGAGGTTTAAAAAAAAAAAAAAAAAAGTGGTTGGTACAAAATGACCCATAACGAAATCTGTCCCCCCCCCCGTCCCCCCCGAAATCGACGCCTATGCATACCACTGGCTTCAAGACTTGACACAAAGGCCTTGAAAAATGGAAATATTTAATTTTACATATATTACATTTTCATTTATTTTTATACATTATAATGGGTTTAAGAATAGACAAAAAGGCCTTGAAAAATAATAGTTATACAAATATATAAACGATCAATAGCATTAATTTGTGTATTTTTATGTATATATTAATTCCTATATTACTAAAAATACACTCTATAAATATAAAAATACTTACATGTACCCACACACACCACCACAGAAAAAGGAAGCATGCCTCATTACACGTACTACATTTCACACACCAGCCAGTGACATTTACATAAGAGGAATCTAAAGTTCCCATATCCATTGTAAGAACTTAATTCTTAGTAACCCATACCACAGAAAAACACATGCATACTTCACGGAAACATTTATCAATATTCACTGAGGTCTAAAGCTAAAAGCCTGTTTTCTGTAGGAGGGTGAACGCTCTAGAGCTCCCTACTCTCTTTCTGTGCACAAACACACATATCTTTCTGTTTGTTCCTGTCAGTGCATGGAAGCAATTTAGTGTGAGACAAATTCCTGACAAAGACCACATCATTGCACCGGGTCCTCAGTGCAAACCAAGTGCACGCTGGCGCCATCAGCACTGGAGATCACACAAACAAACTAGGAACATGATTGTACTTCAACTTTGTTGTGGAATATTTTATTAGGAATAGTTGAATGTAAAGCAAGCTTGCAAAGATTACATTACAAACACAGTGATCATGTTATGTACTGCATTTATTTAACAATGCTCTCTTCATAAATATAATTTATAGGCTATTAATCAAGTATGTTTATATTCATATGCCTGTGTAAAATTAAAATAATATTTTTTCAATTATTTAACAACATTTTCAACTAATAATTGTATATATATAATAATAAAAAAACTGTAATCAGCAAATATTTAAACGGGTATTTATTTAACACAATTATCATATGGCACGTCAGACTTGTATCTAAATATGTTACAATTTAAAGTACCTACACATTGTTCTTAACTGGGACATCTTTTCTCTAACTTTCCTTGATGTCTGATTGTTTATTGTGTTATGCATGTAAAATATAGGTATGTTAAATAAAAAGTAAATATGACGAATATTAATAAGTTGCGGTCTGAAGTCTAAACACTAGTTCATGAGGATTATTGTGTGAATAAAAACAGAGAAACAGTAGCCACAACGTTTCAATAGAGAAAACAAACAAGCCCAATGAGAACTAATATAATCTTAACACATTTAATAACTAATTACGCAATGCTATTATATAAGAAAATTGATGTCACATAAACCTACCTGTGATCGCTCCTCTCCCGTCTGTATTTAAAGCGCATGCCTCTACAGTAACTGTTACAGTCCAGTGATTCTGTCTCTATCACACACACGCGCTCACATGACCGACGCTGCACGCCACTGAATAACTGCGGTATAAGAGAAACGATGAAATAGCCGTGTCTCAGACTGTTCAGAAAATTTGCTAGACTTTTATTTTTATTTTATTTTTTATGGGAAATACAAACAAAACTTAGTGTAACGAAGGATGACATTACAGTTATGTATTAGTATTAATTTTTATTATAATTATCTCATTATAAATGTTTTTTAGGATATGTTCAGCATTAATGTCCGCGAATGTATCATGTTTGTATGAAAAATCACATGACCCCCACCCAATTAATTACCTGTAAATTATTGGATAACATCCTCTCCAATCATTATACTTTTTTTTATTATTATTAAAATTGTAAAGGTACACGTGTTTTTCCACATTCAGGAGTAATCCCCTTTTGCTTTTTTTCTACTTAAAGTGCCATTCAGTAAAGCAGGTTAGCTCACAAAAGCTCCTTTGTCCTTTTGTTATTGACCATATTTAGCAATTATTCTATGAAATTATTAACTGTTGGTCACACTGTATTATACAGTGATTTAAATTAACCTAATGACCTAACAGAAAATAGACTTATGAATAATGTTTCAGATTTGTAGATCTAAACAAGATCTTCAAATATGATGGCATTATGTAAAAAGAACAACAGTACTCAACAGCTATGGAATAAGTAATAATAACGCACATTTTCTTTCCTGTTTTTATTCAAACCCATCACAGAGATGTATTCATTTAAATAAATTAGATGGCATAGTAAATATTCAGATAATATTCAAAGTGATGCTAAAATGCCACTTGTGTGTGCCTGAGTCTTTTTTCTACAAGTAAATGTGGAGCTGCCAGTCGTTCTTATGTTTGTATACATTCCAGGTTTCAGAAGAAACTCTCTTTCAGACTGGGCACTACAGTGGACATTTGAGAGGGACAGTAATAAGACACTGAAGTGCACTGAAAGACGTCTCTGAAGACAGCAGCATTCCACTGGAAGCTGGACTGATATGCAAGTTGCAAAATCCTAAAAAAATTTAAACAAAACAAAAGCAAAGAAATACAATGAGCAGACTGTGATATTTGGTGTCAGTCTCCAAAGAGCAACCCCTGGAGCTTGATTCAATTCAATAAAAATAAAAAACAGCTTTTATAAATGTATCAGTTTTGACTTTGGCTGTACCGTGAGGTACTCTATGGTTCGCGTTCAGAGGACACATCTCCCTCTGCTCCGCTGCTGGCGCTGGGGTCCACTTTCGAGCGCTGAGCTGCCTTCTCTCTGCTGGACTCGGAGGGGCCTTTTGACCGTGTTTTTTCTTTCCGCTGCTGTTGCTTCTCTTGTTTGGACAGCTGAAGCATGAAAAAAAGGAAGAGAGGCAAACCGGTTTGTGGGTTTATACAGTCCCAAAACAATTCAAGCTGTAATCAGAACAACAGAATTTACAGTTTCTGTAGAAAATAACGTTTAGGCATGTGTTTCATTGTGAATCAAAGCTGGATACCAGTTTAGGGTCTGTAGGGCCAGCAGGAGACTCCAGCTGAATGGTCACAGGGCCATCATTTTGAATGAGTACCTGCATTTTTGCACCAAATTGCCCATCTGCAACACAACACAAGCTGTGTAAGTCAAAACCAACACCAATTCATGGTGAAAAAATGTTATGTTTTCAGCATTTTCAATTAGGTATATAAATGATTTTTTTTTTTTGTCATTTTAATACAAGTGAATATGTGTCTTGTAATAAAATCACCTTTCAGGCGAATCTCTTTTACTGGGATTCTGCTTAGTCTGTCATCAGGTATACAATTATGAAACTAAATTGTCAAAAAAACAACTAAGTAGAATTCTTTATTTAGTATTTTATATTAATGACAATTGTATATAAAAAAAAAAAAAATATTAAAAGTAATTTACACATCAACTAAATTAGCAAATGTTTCCATTTATTTCCCTAAACACAAACTGGCTGGTATATATTAATTTAGTAATCTTAATACAAATAACACAATTCATACAATTCTTAAATACAGTAAGTGATCCATTTTTATTAATAGTAAATTAGGTTAATAAATTAAATGGAGAACCACTGTTCAGCTGTCTTCTTACAGCATAGTAAAAATTCACATTTCTAAATCACCATTTGATTAATGAATCAGTGACTTATTAAATGGATAGTTCATCCAAAAATGAAAATTTTGTCATCACATTCACCATTAACACACAAAAACACTGGAAAGGTCTCCTTTTGTGTTCTACATTTTTGGAATCACACAAGTGAGTAAAAATGTAATTTTTGGATTAACTAACTATTTAATGCAGCAAATACCTTAAAGGGATACTCCACCCTAAAATGAACATTTTGTCATTAATCACTTGCCCCCATGTCGTTCCAAACCCGTAAAAGCTCTGTTCGTCTTCGGAACACAGTTTACAAGGATGCGCTGTTTTATTTCACATCAAAGTTAAATACATGTAGAAACAGCGCATTCTTGTGGCGTGGAGGACACAGAACAGCACACGCAGCATACAGTGATATGGAGTGACACAGAGGAGACCGTTAACAAAGGAATTATTGAATAAGGTTGTTATTTTTGATTTCTTCGCTTACAAAAAGTGTTCCCGTCACTTCATATAACCCAGATTGCAAGTCTGATGGCAGATAGACTATTCTGACGGTGACTTTTCATACCTTTTCTGGACCTTGACACTGTTATTTATTTGGCAGTCTATGGGACAGTCTCAAGCCTCCAGGTTTTCATCCAAAATATCTTGAATTGTGTTCTGAAGACGAACAGAGCTTTTATGGGTTTGAAACTACATGGGGGTAAGTGATTAATAACAAAATTTTCATTTTGGGGTGGAGTATCCCTTTAAACAACGAACAAACACATCCTGATCAGAAGAATGAAACCCTCATCAGTCAGCTGGGGTGCCCTCACCTTTGATGAGTTCTGGTTTATAGGCTTCCCTCAGCTGCTCAAGCATCTTATTGTAGAAGGGCTGGGCCAGTTCAGCCGGCATGGCAGAGTGGAAGTCCGGCTTATTTCCCTTGAGGATACACTGCAGAGTGAACTGACTTACACACAACACCTCCAGCTCTCGGTCCATCACACTGCGGCTCCAGGCACGGTCGTTCTCATCCTCAAACAGACGCAAGTTAAGAATCTTACGTACCCTGATAAACAACATCACACAGATCAGACATACAGAAAATATTTGATATGGTCACTGTAAGCAGCATGGCAAAATGAAACGAGCAACAAAAACATGCTTTAAAACATCTCATTGTGTTCCATCGAATAAGGAAATACATTTGTAAAACAAGAGAAAATTAGCATATAATCAGCATATTCGAATTCAATTCAAGTTTATTTGTATAGCGCTTTTTAAGATACAAATCATTGCAAAGCAACTTTACAGAAAATTAAGTTTTTACAATATTAAGTAGTAGCTTATAAGTGGTGACTGTCAGTTTATGTGCATATGACAGGAATTTTCAGAAAGTTTAATACAAGACGTAGTCAACCAGACGAACACTATTAACTGCAATTATTATATGATGCAATCACACTTGTAGCAATATTTGTTAGTTCTGTATGTTGTTTCAGGGTTAGCATGATTTCTGAAGGATCATGTGAAACTGAAGACTGGAGTTACGATGCTGAAAATTCAGCTTCGCCTTCATGTAAATAAATTACATTTTAAAATATACTATAACAGAAAAAGGCTATTTTAAATGTATGGGGCTAACATCTTACATTCAATTTTTGATCAAATAAATGAGTTGATGATTATAGGGGATATAACGGAAAGATCACACATGATAATACTTATTATTAAGATCAACTTGTAAAGATATACTTCAACTTTATTTCAGGATGAATCCTGCGAGCCTGGTTTTATGAATGAAATATCTGATCTACAAAAAAAGTAGATCCTAATATTACTATAAATACAATGTATTAATTTTTTTTTTTACTGTATTTGATGTTGTTATAATACATAGGTATTGATGTTATTATATTACATATGATCTCCCAGGCGAAACTGATTTTTAGCCAGACATCAGTACTTACATGTAGTCGACATCCTTCTGCGTGTCCTCCACTGAGATGCCGAGTAAGACGCAGAGTCCTCTGCCGATGGAGCTGATCTGCTCCTCCCCAACTGCGTGGATGACGTCACCGTACAGTAAAGAGAGCGTGACTCGAGCTGCGTGCTTAACATGATACTTAGTGCTGATCTGAACACTTTTAGATCGACATCTGTTTAGATTTTAAGACGCACTTTTTAAATGCGGATAATAAGACAGCAACGTTAATGTGAAGCTGTCAGAGCATGGCGCGCGCATGACAGCGGTATACAGTGTACAGTACAGTCAAGCCTGTAGCCGCTTTCATTTTCATTTCAACAAATTCACCGACAGTTTAACAAGGAGCGTCCAGCTGACAGCAAGATTTAGTGTGAAATGTGTGAACTTTGTGCCGTACCTGTTACGCTTGCCTTCGTTACTCTTTGAATGATCGCCTTCATTGTTTTGGTCTCTAATCATGTGTAACCGTGTGTAACACTCCAACACTTTGAGCTTCCGGTTTTTACGAAGCCCCGCCCCCTCAGCGGCTGCGCACTGACGCCTCCGCCCCCTTGCTGAGAAAACGCGCAACGCAGCGAACAATTTTGGGTAAAATAAATTATTAATTACCTTAAAATATATTCCTGATTGTATTTTATTTAACTGTGTACTGAAGAAGAATGCAAAGTTTGTATTAAATTTGTGTTTATAGTTTTAAGGACCTTACTATTATTCTCAAACATGTAAATGGTATAAGTGTAGATGCGGACAAACATTTGACTTCATCCTGCTTATAAACCAGCTTTTCCTCTTTGCTTGCAAATGCCAATTAACATGATTAAAAAATATATATATATTACATACACTTTAAAAATAAATTTCAATAAACACACCAACAGAAGTTTAGAGTTTATCATTGTTCAAGTATTTTCTGGTTTCTAGAAAAGAAACTACATTTATTTTCACTTTAAATGACATTTGTTGAGTGGTTTGGATTATTGTGATGTTTTCATCAGCTGTTTGGACTGTCATTCTGATGGCACCCATTCATTGCAGAGGATCCATTGGTGAGACAGTGATATAATGCTACATTTCTACAAACATTTTCTGATGAAGACACAAGATCATCTACATCTTTGATGTCCTTAGGGCGAGTAAACCTTTCAACACATTTTTCTTTTTGGGGTTAACTATTCCTTTAACACAGAACACAATACTCCTCTTCAGATGCGTTGCTCAAAAGACAATCACAATAATATTTTATCTACGTTGCCAGGGAACTTAATTGCCTCATTTACACTGCAGTTGAGTTCAGTGTCCCAAAACATTTATTTTGCTTTTTAATTTAATCTTAAAATATGACAGTTAATATTTTCTTCAGAAAGACACACAAGCAAACAGTCAGCTCATTTCTCTTCTGCTTCTTCTTGTTTTTGACTCTCTGTAGACCCTTCATAAGAAGATCTGATGAAGTTTAAAAGCATTGTGGTATATGGCACAGAATCATCCTTATAGATAATTGTGGTCCGAGTGTGCTTTGTTTCATATATCTTCACATTAGGTCTGTTGTCTTCGACGACATTTTCAACTAAAAAACAAAACAGTGCATTATGTGCAACAAATTTGCAGTTCTTAAATTGACACAACATTGCCATTTATTTAGTATTTAAACTCCCACCGTGTTTTTCTTAAAGCTTCTAGGATACATTTAAGTAAAATGTCTGTAGAGTAATTGAACACTCTCTAAATTACAGCTGAATCTATTATAATTCACCTTTATCTTTGTCGTCTCCGAGCGTGTATTTGTAATATGCGTAACCAAGCATGGTCCAAACACCAACAGCATAAACCAGCGACGCATTCCGATTCCATTTCACATGATCTATCTTCATATCTGCAATTTAATGTAAAAAATGTAGGACATTAAATTGAGCAGGTGCAATAGTAAACCACTCATATTGTTGTCACGTGTTTCTTCTTCTTTTTAAGCGTCGCTTGGCATCCAGTTTATTAGTACATTACCGCCAGGTTCTGTTCCGGAGCGTTAATTATTTATAATATTATTATTATTTTGTAATAAAATATAGAGTTCAGTTACCAAACCGTCCTTAGATTTGAATGTTTCTTTTCATGTCCACCAGAGTGCGCCATATTCCACGAAATTAAAGTTTTTGATAAATCGTAAAGAATGCTACGTGTATTTTGTGCCCTCCGTTTTTCTTTAGTTTCGATTTGAAGACTTTAAAAGTACCTGAAGTCCATAACATTAAATAATCCAAACTACTCACCTGTAATTTTAATTAATATCTTAAGATGATGTTAATAAATGTATAATACATTTTTAGTTATTAAATGTAATTAATAATGAATTAAATTAGATAGATCTTATTAAAAAAAGGAAACTAAATTAGATGTCCACATAGTTATATTTTATAATGAAAAATAAAAAAAAGTCATTGCAAGCTTGACAAATAACAAATCATATTGTGAACTTTACAGTTACAAAATAATAATGTGCAAAAGTACAAATAGTTTTTGTTTAATATATATTTTAATGTTTCCACATGTCACCAGACTTAAAATCCTGATATAAATAGGTACAAATGCCTCAGTCATGTTGATTTGTTGTTTTATTTTAGCTCAAGACCAGAGTTTGCACATTCAAGGTGCTCAACTTCAGCTTTACCTTTGAAATGAAGTAACCTACAAAAGATTTTGACGATAAATATTATGCATAGCATTAGTTCATAATTGTAGATCAAGATAAATCTGGAATGTGGGTCACAAGTCACATTTAAATTCTTTACATACAACATTCATTTAATTACAGGACTGGAGGAACAGGACTACAGAAAACTGTTTCTCCCCGCAAGTGAGCAGATCACAGGTACAGTTTATGAAAGTAAGAAGACTGTCAATCTGTGCAATACAAAAAAAACAAAAAAAACAAAAAAGAACAAACGGACAAGAGGATTCTGTCAAATAAACATTAACAGGAATTTCAGTCTAAACATGCTTGAGAAATAGCGACACAAGCAACATGATGGCAGAAAACATTTTCTTTTTGGGAAATCAGATGTTATGTTATTAAGGTTTTTCACGTAACACTTTCTGTTAGATACAAACTAAATTTATTTAATTAAATAAGCAAACAAACAAACATGACAGACAAATCATAATTACTTGCGTAGATGAGAATTAGAAAACATCTAACAACCGTTTCTCTGGAGGACCTCCTAAACAAATACAGAGATACACTTTGTGTTAAGGTTGGATTTGGAAGTTTTTCCAGAAGATTAGGTCAAAAGTCCATTTCTTCAACACTCTAAATGTACATCCTTCACTGATCTTCTGCAGAAAGTTTATGCTGAACTTGAAACAGCCAGTTTCTTGAGATGGTCCATAAAAACTTGCAGACTGACGTCGTCTGTGAGGATTGGAGCTCCTGACTCCTACAAGGAGAAGATATAATATTAGAGATCAGAAACTTGGTCAACACTGAATTCATTTCAAGCACCTAAGAACACATAACGAACGTATCGCTCCGTCAGAACTAAAGGTGTGTACCTGGCCCCAGGCGTAGAGGTTGTTGTGGGTCTGGGAGGGGTTGACTTTGGAGAGGAGGAAGCGTGCCTGTGAACCTCCGTGCTCGGTGTCGATGTATCTGGGCATGGGGAAGCGTGTCTGCAAGATCTCCTGAGCATCATCCAGAGGAGCCTGAAGGAGCTGCTTGAAGTTCTCATACTCTGCCATCTCCTGGTATCCAGCCTTCCTCCACTGAGCGATAGTCTGAGAAGATGAGAATAACACCATCACTAAACTGACCTCAGACAAACACCATTTAACATTTGAAGAGCCATTGAAAACATCAGTTCTGATCCAAAACCTAGTGAGCTGCAAAAAAGCATTTGAGTCGTACCTCTCCGTGGTAAATCACCAACTGGAAGAAGGTGTCCATCAACAGAATGCGATCAGGAAGGATGCTGCTGCTGTCCAAAAGAACGGGCTACAAAACCAGACAAATACGAGATGAGTGCAAGCTGAATTACACAACATTTCGTATTATAATGTTGCATGGATGGGTCTCAAATCACCTCTGGAGGGCCGTAGAAAGAGTAGGAGTAGAGGATGGGCTGTATCATTATGAGTGACTGCGTCAGATCCTGGCGCACAAAATGATGCCTGTAGTAGGACGACTCATCAGGACTGTTGTTGAACACCTGCAGGAATGGGGATCTCCTCAAGTGGAACATGAACTGTTAAGAAAATAGTTTTCATTTCAGAAATGTGATATTCTCATACAGGTTTTAATCATACACTACAATCTCAAAATAAATCATGCATCATTTATGAATTTAAACAGGCACACATTTAATTGCAAAACAGTGTAACTGCAAGTTTGAACTATTCAAGGCATGATTTATTCAATATATACATAACTACTGACTTTGATATATGTACTAATGTATCAATAAATGAAAATTAAATATTGGATTTTGCTGATGTGATAATAGCATGATTATCAAAGAAGAGTTTACAAGAGTTTACTTTGAATTAAATGATAGGGTATTAAGGCCAAATCTTTTCTTCATTTGTGCATTATGTGGGATTTGTAATTATAATTACACCAGGACTTTTAATTTGAAATGTCTATTGTTTTAGTACTTCTAGCAGCTCATTTAAAAAGATGATAAAACATAAATGTAATAAAATCTTTTGCACCTTTACACCATCATCATATTAGAATATAAACACCATAATGTAAACATTTATTATGTGAACTGAAGACTTTTTAAGGACCCTTTCCTATCACAAATATAAGAGTTTATCTGAAGGTGTTTGTGTTTTTTACCTGTGGGTACAGTGAAAGCGATTCAGACAGTTTGAAGGAGTTTGGATCATCTTTATTGAACTGGCCAAACTTCTGACACTGAAATCAAACAACAAACATAAAAGTTGAGTGTGACGCAAATTCTACATTCATTATTACAATAATAATGATTCAATGATTTGCATTATTGCCTCTTCTGAATGGAGGCATTGACCTACATTTCCTTCTGAATAGCTGTGATACTCACCAAGCGAATGAGCTGCCGGTCTAGCCAGCGGAGAACGTCAGGCCCCTCCTCTGACTCCGCCCTGAAAACGCCGAGCCGGGCCATGAGAACGGCAGAGGCCTCCTGATCAAATGACGACTCAATATGCTGGATCTGGGACTGTGCGTCAGCCCAACTAGGTGTGACAATAGAAAGAACCGGTTTGTCGAGAACGAAACACGCACAAATTGAACACTCAAGAATTTGACTACTGGGATTGAACTACACATATTTACGCAGCTAAATCTATTTTGAGCTACAGCAAACGTAAATAGCACAGGGAAACATGAGATATGTTGACTTTAGATAACATCCTACCACACCTGTGGTTTGTACCACATCAAAGTTGATATTAACAAAGGAAAATCTTATGAATGAAAAGAACCAACCAAGACCTTGATTTTAATATGATATTGACTTATAACAGAATTTCATGAGGTTGAAAGCTGAAGCTTATACTCACTTCCTGGCAATAGTGGTGACACGGATCCGCCGCTGTGTGTTTGAATGCTGGTACTGTGTAACAAACTGGATGGCTCCCCTTCCACCCTGAGGAACTGGGGCGTTGTGCTACGAAAATACAACAAACCAGTGTTATTAATACATCAATGTTAATATAAGCTCTCACACCCAACGGGATGTACAATAGAACTGATAATTATATAACTATATACCTGATTTACTACTTCAAAGTACATGGCCAAGGTGGTGGCAGGTGTGAGACTACAAATCTTCCACTGACATGTTCCTCCGACACCCATTTCCTGTGAAAAAAAACGAGACATTCTCACATATGTGTCCACGTGTGAAGAGCCTATTTGGAATCCGGTGCAAAAGCTGGCATGAAATGGGAAGTTACAAGCTTGGGACTTACATTGTCTGAAACACAGGGTCCTTTGGTGTTGAGAGACACACACGGTCCGATCGCACCAGAAATCTTCAGCTCTCTTGAGGTCTGAGAAGAAAAAGGCAAAGGTTTAGATGGGTATTGTCATAATTTACACTACCGTTCTAGAGTCCAAGGTATTTTAAGTCCAACTCTTTTACCTTCACTTCCAAAGTACCACCAAAAGCCATGCGAAACTCTCCATTGTAGTCTTTGCTGAAGACTCTTTGGAAGGTCTGCTTGAAAAGTGATGTGTTGAAGGAATCGCCCATGACAATGTGGCCCCTAAAACAGAACAAGTAACAAAATATTTTGGAAATGTATCATATTTCACTTGGAATTACTTGGCGTCAAAGAAACAAGACGTTGATATTGTGTTGATACCCTGTGAGGTTGGATAGACACTTCATCTCTAGCAGTCCCGTCTGATCCAGCGCACAGGCGTAGATGTCGACGCTGTGTCCGTTTACTGCTGCACGGTTTGCCAGAGCCTCGTAATACTACATACACATCAACAGAAGTTCTTAATTAGCTTTTCACAAATTAAACCGGAAAATCATAAATGTAATGAAATTATCACCAGATCGTTAGAACTAAAATCTGTAATCACCTTAGTGGCCTTCTTCAGATGGCGGGCGTTGTCTTTCTGGATGTCGTGCCAGGAGCGGATGGGGGTCTTTAGTTCATCTCCCACCACCATGCCGGGCCCCTGTGTTGGGGGGCCACCAGTGAACAGCATCACACGGGCCCCTGTGTTAGGGAAAGTGCCCTACAAATAGAATGACAGAGAGACAATGAATAAAATGCTTAAAGCTTGATTTAGTCCATTGTCAAAGTGTATATTTTAGTATTTTTCCCACATATTACAAACTTTATTGGTGCTTTTTAAAGGGAATAATGCAGGCTAAAGTTAAATCAGCCATGCTAGACTTATTATCAAACAAGCTCAAGACTGCTGTAGGTAGTCTGTTTCCTATCTTGAGAGTTATGTAAGAATAACGATTGGCTCGAGCACTAAGTACAACTGTTCTGATATGACATGACAACTGAAGTGGACTTTGAATCTCACAGCCAGCATTACTGACACGTTGCCAATTTGAACTCACAGCCAGTCCAGAAAAATCTCTGCAGGAATTCTCAGGGTACTGAACACTGGTTCAGTAAAGATAAGCAAAATAAAAAATGAGCTTTAAATGAATAACGTCCTGGCTGTACCTCCAGTAGTCCAATAGCAATAGAAAGGGCGATGCCCGTGGAACGGAGCGGTCTCTTCCCCTGAGGAACAGGCCAGGGGTCTCTCTGCAACTCCCCCAGAAGGTCGGTCAGGTTCATGTCTACTGCTTCCACAGGCTGCAGAAATCTAAAACATGTGCAAAGAAAATAGAAAATGAGCACAACTGCCTTTAAGTAAATCATTTTCTTGAGACTAGTCTCTGTTCACTTCTAATGTGCATGCTAAGGAGAGTGAAAGGTGACCATCTCATACATGCAGGAAGCAGCAGCAGCATCATGGGGGGCCAGTGGTTTGCCTTGCTGTCCAGAAGTGGCTGGCTTCATCAGTCCCAGCATCTCCTGGAAACAGATGACACACTTGATAAATGTAACTGAAAACTCTGCTTTATTCGCTATTTTATAGATTTAGGAATGGTAAATCAAAACGCAATAAAGAAAGATCACTGACCTGTATCTGTTTGGGCGTGAGCTCTTTTGTGCCACGGAAGACGTAGCTCTTGGCGATACCTTCGCAGCTGAGCTCATGGATCTGAACCATGCGGCCGAAGGTGATGAGACCCACCAGGGCATTAGGTGGCAACAGACTCAGAGACATCTGAAGGGATTCTTTCAGAGCCTGGAGGTCTTCCTCTTCCAGACATGTGTCCACCACATACAAGAAGATGAGAGGAGTTGGAGGACCACGCTGAAGAGAAATAAATCAGGTTAAATAATATTACATACTGTTATTGATGGATCAATTAATTCATTTATTTATTTATTCTGATACATTTTAAATAGTAAAATATACATTACTGGAGTGAGATTTTAAAGAAAAATGAAAAGTGTCAGTAAAGACACTCATAATGTTACAAAAGATTTTGTATTTCAAATCAGTTCTGTTCTTTAAACTTTTATTTATCAAAGTATACTGAAAAATTAATAAGAATAATAATACGAGATGTTTATTGACCACCAAATCAGCAAATTAGAATGATTTCTGAAAGATCATGTGGCACTGAAGACTGGAGTAATGATGCTGAAAATTCAGCTTTAATATATATAAAAAAAAAAATCTCACGATATTACAATTTGACGATATAACTATTTGCATTACTTATAAATGTAATAATTCTCTTGAATGGGAGTGTATACAGACTTTAAATAGTTTTCCTTGAAATGTTAAACTATTTAAAAATCCTGTCACTTGTCAAAACACTGAAAACTAGCTTCATGACAAGCAGCTATCTGTGAGCTAAAGGAGTTGTAGTTCATCTATATGTTTATGCAGTAAAGTATGCCTATGTACAGAACAGAGTACACAGAGTAAATGTATATTTACCTGCACTATGTACTCAATGGTGGAGAACTGAGGCATTAATTCTGCGGGCTGATTCACTTCTGAAATGCCTGCGTATGATGGAGGAAACTGTGAAGAAACAGATTAATATTTACTTACAGTGACAGGTGTGATTGACGTTAGAGAAGCACATGGAGCAAATCCAAGACTGAAATGAGTTTCAGTAATGTATACTCACAGAGTTCCTCTGGAAGCAGAAGTTGCAGGCCCATATCTTAGCTCTGAAGTCCACTTGACTACAAAAGGAAATCAAGCATTAAAATTGCCAAACATATCTATGACAAAGCCTTTTCTAATGTAAGTCATTGACACACAAAGAGAAACATTTGTCTTCCTTTAGTCACAGCGAATAAATGAAACAATTAGCAGTTAACTAACCTTATTCAATTAACATAGCAATGATAATGTTGAAAAGTAATGCTGTATAGACTCTTTTAACATTTAAAAAGCTCTGAAATAATGTTATTAGCAAGTCTGAGGAAATCTAGAGGAAAAGACCAAACCTCCACTTGAGCAAAACACTATTTCACTAAACCCTAAAATAAAAGGTCAACATCTAAACCAGGCAAAATCAGCTTCACATGAAACCCTCTAAACCAGCTTTATTGTGTTTATTAATGACAGCAACAGCAATATGATTAAGGACACCAATGTTTAATTTAATAAACAGGAATTAACTGTTCTTAAGTGTAAAATGATATTTAAAATCCATTCCAATTCCTGTCCACCAACTAATCAATAGTTCGGATATGCAAATCAAATGTCATTATGATATTTATCTATATGGACCACACGCTGTACAAACAAACAGAACTCAACACTGCTTGGAAAAGTAATTCAGTCCTTACCATAGTGGGTTGAGCACGGCTTTACAGTTAGCCCGGCTGCACAGTACCGGCTCGTACTGAACCGGAGGCAGGTCCGGTCTCTCTTTGAGGGGGGTGTAGAGGCAGGAAACAGGAACCACTAGCCGTGTGGCCTCCAGGCGGCTGGAAGGCCAGAGGTTCCAACTGCAGCGTACTCCATCACGATCTTCATTCTGTTGGATGAACTCTTGGAAGGTCGACATGACAGTGTGAACTGTGAACGACCAGAAACAGCGAAATGAGTAAACAGTGAGCTGCGAAGTCTTTTAAACCCTAAACCACACCTATCGGGTTGTGTCTCCAAAACTGGACAAGCAGGATAACAGATCCTAAAATTAACAGCAAATACCAGAGTGACAAGGACAATTTAACCCATGTCAGCAATGTGAGTGGGGATTGCATTCTTTTATGTTTGTTCATAACAGAAGGAACTCTTTCACAGAAGGAATGTCCACGCAACTGTCATCTTTGAACAAAGACACATGACACGAGTGGCTACCCTTGCCAAGCCCAAAACGTCATTAAGAGCTTGCTGATCAGAGATATGCGTAGATGTGTTGAGGAGCAAAACCAGATGCTATTTTTGAGTAGAATGCACTACTGCTGGGACACACCTGTCCTAGAGTACCTACTCCACTCCAGTCACATGTTTGCTGACTAAACACAAAGCACTTCAAATTATTAGAAGAGACTTTGGCCTCCGATAACCCTAAATCAGAGGGATCCCTGGAAATGTCTGTCCAGTACCTGTATTGACTGTTTGGTTACACTATGATAGAGTTTCCAGACAGACATGAACTCACGGTTTCAAAAGACACTAGACTGGCTGTGAGTTACATGTCAAGAGTCCAGCAGATTGTTAAGATGTGGTCAGCATATTAGACAACTTAATAACAACTGACTGAAGGATCTTAAATGTATTGCACTGGTGTTAACATATTATTAATACATTACAATAATAAACACTTTTTAGTCAAAATAAGAACCTCGTCATGACGTATATCTAACGTGTATTTCAGTGGACAAGCTCGCGCAAGCTAACTCCAACACACTCTCAATACGCAACAGAAAGAGAAACCGCAGTAAAAGCAAGACATAAGGCAGTTATGTAATTTAAATATATATATATATATAGAATATCCCGATCATCAATGCCAAAAGATACTACTAAATACACCCGTGTAAGCCGTACACACACAGTAACATTATCGTTACTGACTTCCGCTGATCTAATCCGGGGTCTGCGGGTTAAAATCTAACACATCGACGAACTCCGATTTCATTGGTAGAACACAACGATAGACATACCTTTTTAATCGACGAGGCTTTAATGAATTAAATATGATAACCGCGATCACAGGACCATTGAAAGTGAAAATTACTTCGTCGAGGAGGATTCGTCCTCAGCCGGTTCCTGGAGCTCCGAAGAGTGACGTGTTACAACACGCTCCGTGCGCCACGATTGGCTGCTTCCGCATGACGTCAAAGGAACGTTCCGCTGCAGTGTCGAATTTCTTGACGTAGATGAGATGAGCGGTTTTTATCGCAGCGTTTGATGCAAATGAGTTTTGCGTAAAGACCTGTGACCTAAAATTTCTCACATACTTTTAATACCGACTAAACAATATTTTGACGGGTTGTGAGTCGTAACAATGGTTATAAAGGAACGTATTATATTATAATTCATTATATTATAATAAAATTAATATAGATGAAGAGTATGCTATAGGCTACATATGTTGATAAGCAATTTTTTGATCGACTCGTAGTAATAATATATAGTAGTATAGCCTACACACAATACCGTTGATCTGAGATAACGTAGGCTATTATATTAAGATAACAAATAATACAAATAAAACTAAACTATAAAATAGGCTATACATGAAATTATTACTGAACTCTGTGCATGAATATTCATGATATGTAGGCTATATAGATATTATAAAAAAGAATGGCTGGATGGATAAAGTCACCATACAAAGAATCTTGTTTAATATGTAATTTAATATCATTCAGGGTCAGGTCAAACGTAAAAAAGTGTCACTGAATGTGGCAAAGTTAAATTGTAATTTGCAAAAAACGTGTCTATTTATAGTATTTTTCTCTTTCAGGGTAGTTTTGTATTTGCTGTCAGGGGCCAATATTAACTGTTTTTTTTTTAATGAAAATTAAATACAAAAACGTAACTTTTCTAAAATGTGAAAGAGGGTTTACATTAAAATGTTCAAGGTAGACAGTATAAAGCTGTGTAATCAAACGTATGTATACAGTGAATGGCCTAAATCAAGCCCTAATTGCATAATTACCTTACCTTAAGCTAATGTCTGAAACGGTTTCAACAGAGGGAAAAATGTTAAAATATTCACATGTGGTACCTCAATGTGTCCATAGATGGCGCTAGAACCATATCTAAATGCAACTTTAGCAGCATCACCTCTTGGCAACTCACACACACAAACATGTACGACACACAAGAGAGGGAGACACACACACACACACACACACACACAGAGAGAGAGAGAGAGAGAGAGAGAGAGAGAGAGAGAGAGAGAGAGTTTACTCAGTCGCTGCAGTCACGCTCATTTCTCGGGAGCTCTGGCTGCGGATGCTGCCGTCTCTCCTCCTCCATCTCCACGAGGATGCTGGAGCCCAAAAAGAGGCAGACGGAGGCGAGCGCATCGAGCCGACTGAAACCACCCATATCTCGTCGGCTATCCTGTACCGTCACTTTCCCAAACTTACAAGAACTATGAATGGGGGTCGATGCTGAATAATCTGGGCGGACTTGTTCTGTATGCCGCCCCTTCTTTCTAATCGTCAGATGCATCAGCTGTTGCTCTGGGAAAACTCGAGGCGACTCCCACTCTGAGGGCATCGGATACGGGCATCACTCCACGATGCATCCTCTGTCTCCCTGACTCCTCCTAACACAGCGGATGCTGCCTGCATCATTAATATTTGATCAGCACCTGGTATCACAGCAGCAGCTCGCCACTCCTGATGGAGAAAGCACTATCTGTACAAACAGAGCCTGGATCCAAGGCGCATGAAAGTCCAACAGAAGACATCTCCAACCTCACGGATGAAGAGCTCCTCCAATGGAGCAAAGAGGAGCTGGTGCAGCGACTCCGAAGGTCCGAAGCCGATAAAATGAGCGTCATTCTGGATCACAGTAATCTGATTCGGGAGGTGAACCGCAGCCTCCAGCTGCATCTGAACGAGATCCGGGGGCTGAAGGTGAGTACTGGAGCACACCTGCGCTCTCTGAGGATGCGCCACTAGCACCTAGGTGCACATCATTCTTCTTTTAGGAACAACGCATTGAATATTTTCTTGCTGCATTATATGCTTTTCTTCTGATTAAAACGAAAAGCTTCTGGGAAAAAAAAGAAAATTACTTAACACTGATATAAGCAATGAGTACCTTAGTTTATTATATATATATATATATATATATATATATATATATATATATATATATATATATATATATATATATAATTGTTTATAACTATTTATAATTTATAATCAATCATTGATATTTTTTTATGTTTATGCATGAATGTGAGCGTTTCACAATTTTTAACCATGAATGTTGCATATAAATAAACATTCATATAAAAATTCACAATGTTGTCGAAGGCGTCTAAAAAGGAACAGATTATTTAAAAAAATACTTTATTATTATTATTTTTTATTTCAGCTTTATGGCATATTAAGACAATGAAATAAAAAAGTGAAGTCTGCAATCGAAACGTTGCTTGAGCTTAATTAAATTCCTCTGGAGCAGTAGTTTTCAGTGTGCAGACTTCACTTCTTTATTTGATTATATTATTCAGTTGTCTTGCACCTGCGTCCTATTTGGATGTTTGGGATGTGCACACCATTTTTGTAATATTAAGACAATGACCACATCTGTCAAGTTCCATAAAAATAGTCCATATGACACTTGCAAGTTTTTTTTTTGAAGCCATGCAATATAGCTTAGTTGACGTTCACTGCAAATATTTTGAAGCTCTTCAATCTTAGTTTCATGTTCATTCATCATGTATCATGCAGAGTTTGGTAACATTGATGCCAAATCCATTTAGTTCTCATGTGTGTCAGGTGAGCTGTTGCTTTAATGGACAAGCAGAGTTTTTGTCAAATGTGGCACATACAAGAAAATCATAGCTTTAGACTGTTCTATTTTAGATCAGTGTTAGAAATGCATGAGAGCTCTGATTGAACTACCCCTTTTAACTAGACTTTAGTCTCATAATGAATCATTAAATCAAATAAATGATATGATATGGTTTGTATGGCCTCAAGAATAGTTCTTAAATGGCAACATTTTAAAATATCTAAACACATTTTGTTTTTCCAATTGTGATGAAGGAGGTAAACCAGAAGCTGCAGGATGACAATCGGGAACTGCGAGACCTGTGCTGTTTTCTGGACGATGACCGGCAAAAGGGCAAGCGGGTGTCGCGTGAGTGGCAGCGTCTGGGTCACTTCAGTGCCAGCGTTATGCGTAAGGAGGTGGCACTTTATCTTCAGAAACTGACAGAACTGGAGCACAAGCAGGATGAGGTCATTCGGGAGAACCTGGAGCTTAGGGAACTTTGTCTGCTGATAGACGAGGAGAAAGGAGGCAGTGGAAAGGAAGGAGGCCAAAGTGGGACGGGGTCCATTGGGTGTCGTAACTCCATTGATAGCCAGAGTGGGCTTTTGGTACCCAGCTTGATGCGGGATGTGGGGGACGGAAGCAGTACTTCTAGTGCTGGAAGCGCTGACAGCTCTGAGCATCCACACCATAAGCAGCCACAGCCGCCGTCTAGTGGTGGAATTGGGAATAAAAGCCCGGAGATCCAGAAGGCTCGTCCTGGGAAAAGAGGGGAAGGAGAACGGGTGGAGATCTCCAGCCCTGACCCTCCCGCCCGGCACAGAAGCACCAGCCTGGAGTATCCCTTCGTATTGCCCCAGCCCTGCCGACCACGCTGTGGCTCCATATCTGTACCTGATCATCGGTTGATTAGAGGGCTTAGTCCAGAAAAGTATGGTCGATCCCTGGGCCACCGGAGTCCGGAGACTCATCCGAAGCACCATCTGGCTCCAGGACAACCCATGAATCCTGAGCTCTACATCCAGAGGCACAGGGGCAGCTTAGGAAGTGGGCCTGGGAGTCCAGAAGCTAGACACCTGCTGCTAGGAACATCAGAGCTCCACCATGACAAAAGCAAGCTGGGAGGAAGTAGTCCTGAGATGCTGAGGCACCAGTACAGCATGAGCCCTGAACATGGGATGTTTGGCAGCCCTGGTAGAGAGATGTCACCTCGGAGATTGGCAGGAGAAGAGCTGTCACCACACCATCGGAGCCTTTACAATGGCGTGAATGGTGGGTCTGACTTGCAAAATTGCACATATTTGAAAACACTGAAGGTGTGCTTTTATGCCGGAGAAATATATCTCCTTTCTCTATTTTTATACCATGTTCACCAGTTAAGTATTAGCTAATACGCAAAAAATATGATCTGATAAATGGTAAAATGAGAAACAGATCTTTAAGAGCTCTGATTAAAAAATGTGCACGTTTCAACTTTGTGATGATGAGTTTGTCACGTTCAAGTGCTTTGTTGTTGGAAAGAATAGGAATCATGGAGTATGGCAAATTTATTCTTGCCTATTTCTTGGGGAAATCTTATTAAAGCCATATATATAGAAGATGTTTAGCCAGTATCCAACAATGAATACAGTGTAGCATCCCATTTATTGGCAACCATATAAACATTACCCACACTGTCCGATTCTGTTCCTGGTACTATCCTGCAGAGTTTACATCTGAAACAGCCTGAAAAGGCTAATCAAGATTACTAGATACATCTGGTGTTTGGCCAGGTTGGAGTTAAACTCTGCAGGACATAAGACCTCTAGAAGCAGGACTGGACACCCTAATCTAGCAATACAGTGTCAAATAAATGTTATAAATGCTGTGTAAAATATACATAATATGCATCATACGGTTATTTACACATTTGGTTCTCTCCTCCGCCATGTTTAAAGTTTATGGTTTCCCAGTCATAAATATGGCTCCTGAGGCCATTAATGTCCGATTTCCAATTTCTGATAACTCCAATATCACGTGAAGGCAGCATAACCCTGATCTCTAATGATTGCTGATGTCGAGGTCTTTGCAGTTTTCTTCAGACTAACCTGCTACTCACAGGCAGGTTTCAATGGACTCTGCTGAAGTTACTCACGATCGGTTCATCCATCTTGAAACACAGTTAATTATTTCTCCAGAGACACCAGACCTATGCCTGGTATCAATGAGTATCAAATCTAAACAACTGGACACTGCGTTAGATGTTACCATACAGACAGTGTCCTATTTTGCCTCATTTAAGAAATGCACATCTCTGTGCAGTTACAAAGACATAATAGACCCATACTACTAAAAATGTACAATAGCGGTTTGATTCTAAGAGGTCCTCTATAGAGAATACTATGGAATACCATGTATTAAAAACCATTGAATTTGCATTAGCAAAAACATCACAAAGATCATGCTAATGCAGGACAAACACCTCAGCATGCACACACATAATAGGTGAAATGATAAATCATATGCTTGTGTGCATTCAGAATGTAATTGGGACTTCTACATCCACCATATTGGCTTTGTCATGTGTCGTTTCACTGCCATTCACAACTCTTCTCCTTCAGCATCATGGAATAGTAAAATGTAGCATTTATACAGCAGGGAAGTTGACATATTCAGACATAACTCTAAGTTTTGTCTTTTTGCTGCTTTATGTAAGTTCTTTACGAAATTGCTAGCTTGTGAGAGAAAAGATGTGCTGACTGTTCAAAATCCCATGATTTTAAATAAACACACACAAACACACACTAGAGAAATGGTGCAAATCAAAGGCGCTAGGCAGCTATGTGCATACCCCACAGCTGCAGATAACGATTTCTACAGGAGAACATGCTGAGTAGCCCATAGTTCACACCGTCCATAAAACACTCACCTCAAGGTGAAAGATGTGACTCACTTTGCATTCATTAGCTTCAAGAAATGCCCCCTTAAGATGAAATAAGGACCAAGAAAGAGCAGATTGATGTCCTGATTTAAATAACTCAAAATACAGAAGAACTTTAGCTGACTCTCGACAGTTAACATTAGCTTCCCTCATCTTTTCAGATAAGATTTATTCGTTACGTTTACGGTAGCACCTTCCTGGTGACGAAAAAACATTCTCTCACTGTCAAAATGAAATCGATAATAGTTGTTGAAAGATATTAGCTTTACAACTGGCAAAGAACCTAAAGAATGGCTTTTAGCTCAGCACTAACAATAAAAAGTAATTGCTAACAAGACTGTTGTTGTTGGATACTGTGGTTTCAGCATTGTCCTACGTGTCTGTAATGCTGCTGTAGACATTTGTCACTGTCACATTCTGTTTTGGTGTTGATCTCAAAGGAAAAACCACACGTCCACTGACCCTGTAACACTTCCACATCATCCATATCTTCCTCTGAGCGACCCTAATGCAGCTCTGAAATGCTTTGCAGTGTTGATGATCTAATAGAGTGTGTGGAAAGTATTGGTTTTAAAGGGGTAGTACACTACAAAAAAGAAAACCTATAAACATTTTCCTACCCAACTAAATAAGATATTTTGAAAAACATTGTTCTGGCATCTGTATTTGTTATTTGTTATCTGTATTGTCAGCATTTACTGTTGCGGTCATGGTGCCTAGACAGCCAATGCTATTTATTTATTTTGTAGTAAACTGAATTTTTAAGTTATATTACTGTTATATCACAGTTTAACCAGGATTATATCACAGTTCGTGACATAAGAGCTTTGTATGTCTATTTGCAGACCGGCATGATGGAAGTCATTACCGTATTGACATTGCATTATGTAGCTATTAATTCAAATGGAGTGTGTTGCAGTGTGTGCAGTCGCTACAAATCATAAACATAGTATTTGTTGTGGGAATTAAACTTGTGCGTAGCTCTGGATGATCCTGTAAGAGGTTTTCAGAGAATTATTATTTTTCTGCTTTCTTAGCGTGTGGCTATTATTCAAAAAGCCAGAGCACATGATTATAAACATCACAATGACTTCAGCCAACAAAGTTCAGATAAATAAGCATCTAAATAACAGCGTCACAAGACAATCCCTCTGCGTTTTTCGCTGAAATCCTGCATGAAAACAAGCCCCTCTTGACCTCATCTAAACTAATATATATGCCATCCTGCTGCTAACCTTTTTCTGGGTAAGACGCAGGGTGGCTTTATTTGGACTTAGCATGGGAATCACGTTGTACAGTAGCTAATGCTGTCAGCTCATGCCGGAAATTTGGTCGCTGGTTTTGGATTTCACATGAAAGCGGTTTCCATACAGGCAGTACAGTATTTGGCAGCATCTGTCAATATTCTGATGTCTTGAAAAGTCTGAACGTTAAAATGAGGGCATTGTTTTATAGGCAGAGAAAAATGGGTGCTCCATTCTTTGTTTCTCTCTCTATCTCTTGGCTCAGATTTGTATTTATATATTTTTTGCTGACCCCGCACAATGAACAGATGGAGGAACCAGAGTGTTTGTTTTTTAAACAGAGCAAGGTTAAAGGACCGGTTCACCCAAAAATGAAAGTTCTGCCATCATTTACTCACCAGCATGTCATGCCAGACCCGTCCTGTTTCTTCTGTGGAACATAAAAGACATTTTTAATAAAACAGTATTCAATCCTTTCCATCTAGCTGTAGTGAGCTTTGCAAACTAAGCACCATAAAAAATAAAAATCATAAAAGTAGTCCATGTGACCCAGAAGCCATACAATAGCATGGTGTGATTGTGAAATAAATTTGAATTTGAAGTCATTTGAAGCGGCTTCTCTCATAAACTCAGTGACAGGATCATGTTTTCTTGCATGTTGAATTACATCAGTGTGCTTGTCTAAGCTTTTCTGCTTAAAAACTCTTGAAACTCTTATACATGTGAGATTTCAAGAGGGTCTGGCTGCAGACTTGCACTTGCACTCTCAGACTTGCACTCTCAGACACTTGCACTTGCGCTAGTGACATCACTTGCAGTCTTTATTTTTTTATTTTGTTTAATTTTTTTATTACTTTTTGTTTAAATTTCCCAACATTTTACAACAGTAGCCAGGTGGCGACTCTCCGCTACCTGTGACGTCACTTGCAATCAACACAAATCGTGCGTGTTGCCAATGGAGACAAGACGCTGTGGTAGTGATTAAACGATTAAACCTAATTTAGTACTATAACGTACAGGGTCCTGCAAGAAAAAGACAAGACCAGAACAGCAGAATATGAATGCTTGCGCAAAGTCTCTCGCTAAGCATTTTCCTCCCGTAGAAAAACATAAACACTTAACATGGCTTAATGTATTGATGCTATTAAAATATCAAATTAAATTTACAGTTCATTATTTTAATGAATATGTATATAGTATTTTCCTCACATACCACAAAATGTGGCATAATGGACTAAGATGATAAAGGCCAAACTCAATATGCTTGTCTATATTATTAAAATACATAGGCTAACTAATATGTACAGGCAAGCAAGTGAGCCCTGAATAAACGCAACACGCAAAGTTTCGCGTTAAGCATTTTTCCATATAGAATAAACTGTCTACAGCTTGTTTATATCACTGTCTTTGTCCATTAAGCTACATTGTGTTTTATTTGTAATGATTTTCTATAGGAGGAATAAGTTTAATGTACAATTTAAGCACTGCATTCTGTACTCGTCTGCTTGCCTGTACGGAGTTGATCCTTTAAAAATCACTTAATGCATTTCATAATGCACGTTCATATTTGCTGGTCTGTATATACCTTGAGTCAACAACAAGACATATAAGCTAGACCTACTGAATTGTCTTTATCATCTTAGTCTGTTATTAGGCACGTTAAGCGTTTTGCTGTACGGGAGGACAAAGTTGCGCATTGTGTTCATAGCCGTCTGCTTGCCTTGTAGTACATTACATAATAACTATATTTTGAATTTGGTCTTTTAATTGAACTTAATGTATCTCAATACATTATTCTATAATAAGTGTTTGTTTTTTCTACAGGAGGAAAACGCAAAGACTTTGTGCATTGCGTTCATATTCTGCTGTTCTGTGGCCACGGATTTGCCGGTCTTGTCTTTTTCTTGCAGGACCCTGTACATTATAGTACTAATTTAGTTTTAATCATTTAATTACCACCACAGCGTCTTGTCTCCATTGGCAACACGCACGATTTGTGTTAATTGCAAGTGATGTCACAGGTAGCGGAGAGTGCAAGTGACATTGTTATTGAATTTCTTGTCTTCAACACCTGGCTACTGTTGTAAAATGTTGAGAGATTAAAAAAAAAAAGTTATCAATAAATAGAACAAAATAAAAAAAATAAAGACTGCAAGTGATGTCACTAGTGGAAGTGCAAGTGTCTGAGAGTGCAAGTCTGAGAGTGCAAGTGCAAGTCTGCAGCCAGACCCTTCTCTGAGATTTCTTTCTCAGCTACTTTCACTTCAGTTCAAACTCTGGCGAATCTGAGACCTTCCTAATAATTCAGATAAGAGCGAGGCTTTTAAAGAGGAGACAAAGCGGCCATTACACAACTCCTGATAATACAGAAGTCAGACCTCTTCAGTCTCAAACTCTCAGTCTCCAGGGAAGCCTGTGGTTTAGGCAGACCTGTATCTGAAATGGGAGTGAGTTAGTTTGAGCCTGAATGTTGCGTGTGCTCCTATGTGACCTTGGGAGATACCCCCCTCTGACTCCGGCTCTAAATTTAGCCCGTCAGGCTTTCTTAATGTTTACCTCCACACATACAGTAGGCAAAGACCTTTCCTCCACTTCCACTAACAGTCTTACAGGTGTCCTGCTGAATAATCAGGTAAACACTCAAGCCCTAGCTAATTTAATTTAATTTAATTTAATTTAATTTAATTTAATTTAATTTAATTTAATTTAATTTAATTTAATTTAATTTAATTTAATTTAATTTAATTTAATTTAATTTAATTTAATTTAATTTAATTTAGCAAAGTTTACACCCTTTATAATAAAAGTTAACTTTTTTCAAAATCTATTCTAAGTTTATTTTATTTTAGTAATAAAATTTTAATTTTGTAATTTTACTGTAGAATGGTTCCATTTTGTTTTACATATTTATTTTAGTTAAAATTACAAATGTATTGTATAGTGAAGGTTGCATTTGTATTATTTTATTTTATTATTTGTTTTTATAAAATAAATTAAATTTTACTTTAGTACAGTTTACACTTTTAACAAATAATTGTATAGTGAAGTTTACATTTTTGTTTTATTTAATTTAAATAATTTTAGTAAAGGTTACATTATATTTTATTTTATTTTAGTACAGTTTACACTCTTTAACAAGTTATTATTAAAGGTTGCATTTATTCTATTTTATTTTCAGTTGAACTGACACCAGTGACTTTGGTTATAAAAATATAAAAATAATTAGGCAATAACAAATCAACTATGTACAATAGAAATATCATTTACAAATATAAGCTGCAAAAATATGTAAATATTATTTTAAATAAAGGTGGAAAAAGACTTAAAAAGGAACTGACTCGCATGTGAAATTTATTGAATGATATATATGGGCTTCTTGTCTTCTTTAGCATTGTTTAACAGATGCTCAAAAATGTTATAGAGAGTAATAGGCTTACATTTAGGCAGTGGCCAGGTTTAAGGTTAAGGTTTTAACAAAAACAGGATCTGGCAAGTTAGAAAACGTCCTATAATTCTTGCCCTGTGCACCATATTTGAGTATTTTTTTTCCCTGGGAAATAATATTACAGTGAGCTCTTAGTCATGGGCCTCTAATGGATTGTCACGGCGGGCTCAGCTCAGATTGTTGAGTCATGGCTTTGTGTGAGGATTGTGCGTTTCACAAAAAAACAAAACAAAAAAAACCCCTGCTTTGCATCTCCACATGTTTTTGCACCATGCATAGCTGCAAAAACAACTAGTTCTGACAGGTTTCCTATTTCCATGTATTTCAGCAGTAGCACACAGTAAAATCCTGTTGTTTTTGTGTTTAATATGAAAATAATAAGTTATGTGTGTGGTTAAGAAAACTAAATCTGCACTAAAGTTGAGGCAGCAGCAGGCTGAACTGAACGTGACTCTGTCTGAAGGGATACACAGTCTTGAGATGCATGAATGTGCTGTGAGCTTCATTAGGCAATGACCTTCAGTTTGCGTGCTCTGAGAGGTCCATTGTGGCTATTCTTTGGATGATACAGTATATGACATTATTTTAGTGTGTTTAAAAGTGCTGTAAGCAATTTCAGCTCTTTATACTTGAATCACACAATCAGCAAAATTGAACAGACAAAATAATTAGCATTTAGAGAGAATTTCCATGGTCGCTGAAACATCTTTTCTTTTTATTTATTTTTTGCCGAGTCTAATGGCTTAAAATCTCAGAAATTAGATTTTGGTTAATCTTTAATTTCACAGATTATTTTTCTGCACAGTTGTTATGCTACAACAAGAAATTAAAGCATATGGCAAACACTGTCATTTTTCATGCATTTTTGCTGCATATATTGCTAAAGTCCCAAGAATGGTGCAAAATCTGATCTGGTTACAAATGACATATTACCTCTGCAGAGGCTGATGTTTGGAGCGGGGCTAAACTGTGTTTTTATAGTACATGCAGAATCTACAATTAGGATCATTAGAAGTGCAGATGTGTGAAAATGATTAACTAAGACAACATCTGTGCTTTTATAGGCAAGTATTTATGAAACTACTTGGAATTATGCCTTTGAATAATAAAATTACGGTACAAATAGATTGCAAGCAAATGTCCACATTGGTGAGCAAAAAAAAAAAAATTATATATATTTTTCCAAAAATGTGTGCAAATTGACCTTATGATGTCTGTATCGATTTATAACTGTTTTATTTTAATTATTAATTCTAAATAACTGAGAATAGAGCAAGTAGCTGTTCTTCTTAGTGAATTTTGTGACCCCCGCTCCCACTTTCAGAGCTTAAGCGTTTCCATGATCTGTAAAAATATAGGACATTCTCCCATAATCCCTGTTTTCCGATGATGGAAATGTGTAAGTCTGTCTGCATTTGCTGTAGCAGTGTGTTTGTGTATTTGTTATAGAGATGGGAGAATGTGAAAGAGATATTCATCTTGACCGAAGTTTTGAACTTGTACAAATATGAAATCACACATCTTGACCTCAGCGCCCCTTCTCTCAGGATAGACTCTATCTGACAGATCTGAGTCACAATACATTGCTTAATATCAGCCCATGAGCTCTCAGGGCAAATTGAACATTATAAGCTACCAGCCAAGAAGCGCAGTGACATTATAAAAGCCCACCCAATGTAATTTCAATATTCAAGCTCAAGAGCTAAATGCATGCTTAGGGCATTATTATAACGTAAAGCCTTGTATAATGATTGTTAATGTTAATGGTAGGATACAACAAGAGATTTTGATATTCTGCAATGTTCAGCATAAATGATTTATTAATTCAATAACCCCAAAAGACTTCATACGTAACATTTTTTTAAAGGCCTTTTAGTATAATTGTAAAAATGTTCACCTTCAGGTCGTAGAACACGTTTTGCTATTACACTGTCAGTAATATTCAACACGAACACTTTGAATATTTACATAAGTTTTTAGAAAAATCATGAATCATATATCAGACATTTGATTAAAGTTTATTTGTTCATCTCTCAGTCTTCATTGTACTATATGTTTTGACATTCACAATAAAAAAACTACAGAGCTTTGATAATAAAATTAAGCATTAATCATTGTGATAATACATTATTGGCAGATATAGAGTGACAACTGATATGTTTTTGCATGACATTGATTTACATTACAAGTTTTTTGTCATAGAAATCTCAGCAAATGAACCAAATTGTATTGTTTTGCTCTCTTCTTTTCAAACTTTAAAAATTGAATGGAAAAAAATGTTAATTTGTAATTTGTAAAAATGTGTAGCCCTTTTTGCTTTGAAGTTAAAATAAAATGGAAGTAGCAACAGATATTTTCTCCCATCTATATGTCATGATTTGTTGTATACTGTGCAATGGGTTCATAAGTGTACTAAATGATCGGTGGGGTCCTGCATGTGTCACATATGTCAAAAGTCTCTGTAACATTTTGGCCCAATAACATTTTGATTAATATTTATGAGGCCAAAACAAATAAATTTTTTTTACCATATACGTGGGTAAATCATAATCAAAATATGTTTTCTAACATGCATTTAAAAAACAGATCTTTTTATACCAAGCCAGCAAAGCCTGATGATCATGTTATCCAGTATGATTTGATTACACTGTGCTTCAATGGACACAAATCTCAAATCTCTTGATTGCATGATACTGGGAACCCTTGGTTTTGATTTGTTTCATCAACAAATATTGATTGGATCCTTATTCTTGATCATCCTTTGAGCATTTGTGGAGCAGAGTCCAAAACCTCTTTGTCGTTCTTATTATCTTCTGTTTGATCAAAGCAAAGGGCCTATCTCTCTCCAGGAAATCAGTTTTGCTTTGCGTTCCCGGTTGTTCCTGGGCTTTATCCCCTTTCACGTTGTGAATGTTAGCGGATAAACTGGCCAGGATGTCTGCTAAAGCCTCCTAAAGTGTTTCTTAGAAGTCCACAGACTGGCATGAATCTTTTATGGCTGACTGTGTATGCACGCCTGAAGCAAATATGATAACGAGATGAAAAAACAGAAGTGGTGAATGAAACAGAGCAGTACTGATGCCGGCTTAATGGAGGAGAGTTCAGGAAGAATGGATGTGTCATCACTATCTGAATGAATATCGAATGACTTTGAACAGTTCAGAGTACAGGAAAACTGGCTAAGCCTTGATTAGCCTGCCAATGAAAGGTGCATGTCAGTAGCTACTCTTAAGAACAGTCTGAATGAGAATTTAGAAGTGACTCTGTGAATTGTATTTAACCATATGCTCTTACTCTGGTAAATACACCATCCACAAAGTGAGGTTTTTCAGCCCAAATGACTGGTACTATGTCTGCTTGTGTGTGTGTTTGACGGGGAAGCATATGGGAAAAGCAGACAGGTTCACAGTTGGTTTAGTCTGGGCAGACATGCAGGAGAAAATGTTGTCGCCAGTCTCTGTAAAGAAGGTAAACAAGAGGGTGTGCCTGTGGTCTCCAGTGTGCATTTAAACCTTAAAAAGAGAAAATAACTACTCAGGCGCTGTGAGGGCAACAAATTATGTCAAGAGCGTCTTATTTCCTACAGACCACCCTCGGTGTCAGCCTTAATGTGCACAAACCACAATGAAATTTACCAACACCTCTGTGGAAAAGCCAGATCTAAATGCTTTTCATTCTGTGCCCGTTTTTGAGGACTGTATTAAAGTGACGTGACATTCGGCCAAGTATGGTGACCCATACTCAGAATTCGTGCTCTGCTTTTAACCCATCCAAAGTGCACACACACACACACACTGTGAACACACACCTGGAGCAGTGGGCAGCCATTTATGCTGCGGCGCCCAGGGAGCAGTTGGGGGTTCGGTGCCTTGCTCAAGGACACCTAAGTCGTGGTATTGCAGGTGGAGACAATAAGCTGCTATAATTCATCTCAAGGAAAACAGCAATTCCCCATTTTTCAGAGTCCTTGGTTCCTTGATTTTTTTTTTTGCCATCTACTGTATGGTTCCATTAAGAAACTTAAACATCTATGGAAACTTTCCAGTATATATAATGACATTACAACCTTGATGCACTGCAAAAACTGAATATGAAAAAACTGTATAAAAGTTTTTTTACGACAGACTCAATATTTTTTTTTTTCTTTGTAACAGCATGGCTTCTACAGAATTCATCCAAATTCATCTTCGCTTAACAATCTTTGAAAGGTCTTTTGTGGATTTACATGCTAGCATTAAAAACATAATCCTCTATAGAGAAAATCAATGGGCTTTGTTCTTCCATATCCAACTGCTGTGGACAAAAACTTAATAAAAGTCATTTTTTTTATCTTCACAGCTTTGATATCAGCAGGATGTTGCAGCAACAACTGCAGGAACGTGAAGCTCTGGGACAGGTGAGTTCAGCTCAAATGACTTCGGCTCTGTTCCAAAACCAAGTGAGCTGCCTACATAGACAGCATTTTAAGGCATCACTGGTGTGCTCCTGAAGTGAAAGCTATTTCAAAACAGTAGGCAGCTAAATTATGCTGCCTTACAAGAAAGAGCAACAGCTAAGGCAGCATTCTATCCTTTGCTGATGGAGTGCAACAAACTACAGTAAGTGCAGATTTTTTATAAATATGACAAAATGACAAATGTAAACATAATTAATTTAAAGTATCAATGAAAAAAAAAGTGCTAAGTTATAAGAAAATTTAATTATTCTACCAAATATTTACAGACCAACAAACTCACTGAAATAGTTCTACAGTTCTACAGAAAACAATACGTTGCAGAGAAAGAGAATCTTTCAAAAATCTAAGCACAAATCCAGAGACTAGTTTTCCCACCAAAATGCTCATTATATTAAGTAGGTACACATAATTTTATTTCCTGGCAGACTGACCTGCTCACCCCGACTCCCGGAAATTGTGAAGCAGTCAGAGTTCTGTCTGATCTGATTTTCCCAAGCGCTTTCCAGTTTTGTCTGCAATATGCATGAACAGACTGTGCTGTCTGAGGCTGATCCTAATGGGGTTGCTGTCTATAGAGCATTTCATTTTTCATTTCAGACAGAGGGCTGTCAAAAAGAGACGATACACAGTGAGACAGCTTACTATAGTTAAAAACAGAGCCCACATGTCCCCATGCTCCATGCATATATGCATCCATATGTGTATGAATACAACGGTAGAGGTGACTCTGTCTATCCGTGATCTCCTAAGGATGCCCAGCAGGGGCAGAAAATGTTTTTGTTAATATTTAATAGCTGAAAGGCAGACGTTTGTCCTTAGCGATTACTCACCAATCCCATCAAGATTTCACAGGAATTATGATTTTCCCCTTGATTTTCAATTTGTTGTAATTAAAGACACCAACTTCCATGCCATGCAGGGATGATTTCTGTAATCCTCTTGTAAAACCTGTCAATAAATGAACAGTTTTGTCATTTTGTAAGTGAAAATGTTGTCATCACTTACTCACCTTCATGTTCAGACCCCTCCCTGTATTATTGCCTTTCCTCTGTAAAACAAACAAATATTATGTATACTGTCAAGCTCCCAAAAAAACCCTTTGCTGGAGTTCTCAATTCTTATTTATGCTTGCATTCAGTCGCCAAAAGTTTGAAAAATGCTGCAAATGTTTAAAATACAATAGAGGCACTTCAGAAGAATTGAAATATAGAGCACAAGTCCTATGGACTTCATTTATGGTGGCTTTTTGCCTATTTTGGAGCTTGACAGTATAAATCACCATCCATTTTACTTGAATGAATAACTAAAGCCCTCCTGAAGATCTCTTTTTTTTGTTCTTGTTGTTGTTTTGTTTCACAGAAAAAAGAAACTTATACAGGGTGAGAACAAAACAGAGGTTAGTAAATGATGACACATGTATGTATGTGAAGACCACATTAAATCGCTTCTACAGATTTCTGTCCAGTGTTGACATGAGATGAATTTGGAATAGCAATCTACTCTTTTGTAAGAGTAGTATGCTAGTATTGTCATGACATGGCTCTAAAGCCATGACAAAAGTAGAAGGACGCAGTTTTAAATTTATTATTATATATTTATTATTATATATTATTATTTATTATGAAATTTATTAACTAAACAAAAACACCGATACACCCACTAACATAACAACCATGAAGTGTGAAAATCAGTAAGGTCAGTAGAATGAGGTGCATGTTTGGATGAATGGAACGTATACTGTTGCGTGTTGCATGAACAAAGCCATTAGTGCACGGGAGAGAAGGTCTCTCCCTTAACAAAGAGAGTGGTAGGTTTATGAAGGTGTGAAACACCCGGGCCCAGGTGTCCCCAATCTCACTGACAACCGATAGCCACGCCCCCTGCAACACAGAACAAACCAGACACAAGGAAACAGGCCAGATCAACAAGCCATCACAGTATACAATTCTAAATTAAGCTACTTTTCTTACTGAAGATGTAAAAACGAATCACCTGCTGGTATTAGGTGCATTTGATTGTACAAAAATCGATGTATGTGCATTATTAATTGTACTGAAGGTGCACTTGTAGTGTATTTCAAATTTTAAAAGTCCGTTTTAAAAAACTGTACTTGTAGATAATATAATACTTGAAAAACTACATTTTTTCAGTTGTTCCTTAACACTTTTAAAAAGTGCACTTTGTACACTTATTTTGGTGTTGACTAACATACCAAAGCACACGTAAAGCACTTGATTATAATTATAATTTGATTGTTGTTACTATATTTTAAGTGAAACTCAACTTTATCATTTCAATATGTGACGTACAAGTTTCAACAAAAATTACACAATAAGAAAAGACATGGACAAGCTCTAAATTCAAAACTGTTCAACAGAAGTAACACACTTTGGTGGATGTTAGTTAGTTTTTCTAACAAAATATCCATAATATTAACCAGGTATAGGTAAAGTATATTTTTTACCATAAATGATTCGCCTCTGGACTTACACATATTGCATAGAAAATAGAAATAACTATAAAAAATTACTTTAAAAGAAGTGTACACTTACAGTAAGACCTTAATGTACTTAAGTTTTACTTAAGTGGGTGAAAAGCACTCTTAAGTTCAAGTTATCAAACATAAATGTAAATTTTAATTCAGTTTAATTTTATTGTAAATGTAATTAAGAGTCTGAAAATGGTATGCACTTAAGTATATTCTTTTAAGGCCAATTTACAAGTTTTTCCAACATACTGCTCATGATATTAACAAGGTATATAGGTAAAGTATATTTTAGTTACTAAAAATGCTTTCACTGTGGACTTATACATATTGGAAAGACAAAATAAATAATTTTGAAAAAGTAGTGTACTTACTGTAAGACCCTAATGTACTTGGGTGAAAAAGCAATCTTAAGTTCAACTAATCACAATAAATGTAAATTATGATACAATTTCATTTAATTGTAAATGTAATTAAGTATCCGAAATTGCTATGCGCTTAAGTATATTCTTTTAAGGCCAATTTGTTAGGTTTTGCAACATAGTGCTCATAATATTAACCAAGCATAGGTAAAATATATTTTAGTTACTATAAATGGATTCGTCTGTTGGTGCAGTGTGAACTGACTTTAAAAGCATATTAGTTTTGTAATAAATGCTATTTTTAAAGGTATGCTCAAGTGTACTTCTTTTTGTACCATGGGGACATCAATATTTTAACGAAAGGTTGTAAATGCATATATGGGCTTAAAGTTTATTTTGCCAAATTTTAAGAGTACACTAGCATGCAGATGTTTTAAAACTCAAAAAATTCTACTTTGGTGTTTTATTGCTGTAAACTTCCACAGCTAAAGTGAAATTTGTGTCTCCACAGTTTTGATGGCTCCTCTTGACCACGCTGTTGCTTGGAGGTTTGGATTGATGCAGGGGGCCCTGGAGCTCCGCTCTCACCAGGCAGATATTCCATCCCTGAGCAGTCAGACCCCCTTTGAGTTTTCATAACCTCAGTCGCGTTGTGGACCCTCTGGTGCGGTCATTTCAGCGTGGACTGGAGCGAGACGCAGGATGTTTTCCCCACCCGCTCGGGTGAAAGACGACGCTGGCACAAACCACAGAAATAGACACACCCACACACGACTATGAGAATCTAAATATCTCCTGTGGTTAACAGATGTTTAACAGTACTTCATTTGGGTAATCAAACACTCGAGCCGTCCCTCTCTCTATATCGTGTCTCTCTGTATCATTCCGAGTAGCAATAGGACACATGAAACACAACGCTGTGGCTTCTCTGAAGGTGCTTCCCTGTCCTTGATGTTTATTTATGCAGTTTCTTTTCAACCAAAGCTATTTGAAATATCTCTATTGCTCATTTTTCATCCAGGCATCTATCAAGGAGTATCAGTATAATGTTTGCTAGTTTTCCATCTCTTGGATTGTTTTTTACATGACTGACACCAGTACAAGATGTTTGTGTTACGAAAGCAGAATGGACTCTGTACATGTTGTCAGTGACTGAATAACCTCATCAGTGTTTTCACTGATACTGTGTATGTATGTGTGTGTGTTTATTGGATTTATTATTCCTTCCCTCCAAGCTCCTGTATATAAGCTAATGAGGTGTTTCTTCATGTTGTTTTATATGTAAAAAATACAGCATAGTACATATAGTAAATTAATGGATTAGTTTTATATGCATATAATGACTATTATTTTTGACTTACAGTCATTATTATAACAATAATAATATGAATATATATATGTGCAAAATATTAAAGGTTTCCATTATGTAGGCTTGCGTGGCATTTATTATTTGTTTCACTAACACTAAAGTGCAAAGCTTTAGCCAGCAATCTGCAGGCGCAGCTAGATTCGCAAGTTGCTAATTCAGTCTGTTTTCATGTAAATTAGACATGTCAGGATGATAGAAAATTAGTGAAACCATCGGATTTGTTTTTAAATTGTTTTTATTTTGTCACAATATCATACACCCATGAAATTAGAAGCTTTTCGCTTTGGTTTTGAGATTGGGCTTCAGGGCCGACCTCAATCCGCTTCATCGTTTCTCAAGCAGGGCGGCTCCAGTCGGATTTTACTTTTCTGAGCATTTGCCTGTGATGAAATCAATTGATCCTCTTACTGATGCCAGAAACACTGTTTAGATAAGAACTGTGATGTGCTTTAAGATCCCTGTTAAAAAGGCCTTTTATCACAGAGCTGCATAGACCTTTATGTTCTTTGCAGATGCTTTCTCTTAGTTTCTTAAGAGTTTATTTTTCAGTTTGCAATTGACGGTGGCTTGCACCCAGGTTGCAAATAAAATCAAATCCCTTGTGGGTCTGAGTCTGAAATGTAAAACTAGTGTACTATTCACTGAATACTACACATATGCTGCCTCCTATTCTTAAGAAAAAAAGTGTGCATTATGCCACAACAAATGTTTCATATCCATGCTATAGTCAAAATTCTCATCACACTGTATTTTTAAATTTAGCTGTTTAAAAACATCTTAAAAGCTGTTAGCCCAATCAAATCATGAATCAAACATTTTACTAACCGAGACTCTAACCGAGTAATTATTTTATTATTATGCACAGTGCATAGTATATACTGCAGAAACAATAGTAAATGAATAGAGTTTTCACTCATTTAATAATACAGATTATACAGAACCATACTGAAGTCTTATTTGTTAGAAGATTTTTCTGCTGCTGTGAAAAGGATGTGAGCAACAGATTCACTTATCTATGAATCAATATCAGTTTCAGTTTCAAACAAACTGATCCACTGTAGACTATGCCTGATGTGGAGAGTAAAGGAGATACAGGCAGTGCAGTGTGATTAAGACGCATCCTTGCAAGTGCAGGCGAGCTGACAGAGGGCTGCTCTCTCAGGTTCCCTGAGCTGCGCCCAGATCTGCTCTGCTGCATTGCAGTACAGTAAAGGAAAGATGTGAATGGTAGAGAAGTGAGGAGAATGGTAGGTAAGCAGAGATGGCAGAGATGAGCACAGGAATGGTGGAGAAAAGATGAATTTGATCGAGGAAGTTTGAACGATTAGAACTGTAGTGGGATAAGGAACAGAAGAGAAGTTAGAGGGAGGGCGGTTTGACAGAGGAGTGTAAATTTGCAGAAAGGAGGTGCAGTAAAGAAGTTAAATGCACAGAGGAGATGATATGATTATAGGGAAGAAAAATTATGATCAGATGGCAGGAGGTGTAATAGAGAAATTATTTTTAAAGGGGAAGGGGTGCATTAAAAGAAATTTAATTAGAAGGAAAGAGGTGAGGAGAGGAGCTATGGCAGCAGAGAAATATGTGCAGTATAAGACTTGCATTTGAAGGAAAAGGCAGTAGAGTGGGTATTATAAAAGGGAAGGAGGCATAAAAGGTGGAAAAAATTAGTTATAATTTGAGGGAAAGGAGCAGCTGCTGAGTTATGATAAAAGACAAAGGCACAATACAGGTGTTAAGATTGGAGAGAAGGAGGTGCTATAGCGGAGTTCATAGATATAAAAAGGAGATGTAATTAAGGAGTAATGTTATAGAGAATGAGGAGCAAAATAAGTTTTGTTTAGAAGGAAGGAGGTGCAATAGAGGAGTAATGATTAAGATATTTGCAGTTGTGGAGTTGTGATAAAAGAAAAGGCAGAATGCAAGAGATATGATTAGAGGGTAGGAGTAATAGTTTTAAGGAAGTAGGTGCAGTAGCTTAAATATGATTAGATAGAAAGAGGTGCACCAGAGGAGTTAATCATTATAAAGAAGGAAGTGTAAATGTGGAGTAACGCTATAGAGGAGGAGGAGCATAAGCGGAGCTATGATTAGAGGGAAGGAAGTATAGTAGAGAAGTTATTGTTTTAAAGAAGGAGGTGCAGCAGTTGGTTTCTGATTAGAGAGGAGGCACAGCAGACAAGAAGAGTTAATGATAAAAAGGAGGTGTAATTTAGGAGTAATGGCTATAAAGGAGAAGGAACATAATGAGTTGTAGAGGAAGGAGGTGCAGCAGAACAGTAATGATTAAAGGTAGTACACTTGAGGAGTTGTAAAAAAAGAGAGGAAGCACAATACACAAGTTATGCTTAGAGGGAAGGTGGTGCAGTGAGGAGTAATCATTCAAAAGAAGGAGGTGAAGCAGCTGAGGTATGATTACGGAGAAGGAGGTGCAGTGGAGGAGAGGTGGTAAAAGAGGAGGTGTAGTTGAAAAATAATAGCTATAAAGAAGGAAGTGTGTTAGAGGAGTTATGTTAGAGGCTAGGGGATTACAATTAGGATAAGAGGGAGTTATGAAGAAAGTTATGATTAGAGTGTGTAAGGTGCAGAGGTGAGAGGGTTTTGAGTATAGAAAAGATGGTGAAGTACAAAAGAGAGAGATAATGAGAGGGTAGAAGGTGCAAAAGAAGAATTATGATTAAAGGGAAGAGGGCAGTAGAAGAAATAGGATTAGAAGGAAGGAGGTAAGGAGGTGCATAAGATAACTTATCATTAAAGGGAAGGAGGTGCAGTGAAGGAGAAATTGTTCTAAAAAGGAAGGTGAAGCAGCTGAGTTATGATAAGATAGAAGGAGGTACAGCTGAGAAAATGAGATAATAAAAAGGAGGTGTAGTTGAGCAGTCAATGGCTGTAGAGAAGGAGGTGCATAAGAAAAGTTATGACTAGAGGGAAGGAGGGGCAGAGTACAACAGTTTTGATTATTTGGAAGGGGTGTAATAAATTTGTTGAAAAGCCTATAAGAGGAGTTATGATTGCAAAGAAGGAGGCTTATAATTATAATTTAGAAGTTGCATAACAGTTGAGTGGATGGATAAAGAAAAAGAGAATAATGGAAATGGAGAATAAAAAGTGTGAAGGAACCTGTCATTGCTCCAAGGAAGGGCACTAGTGTAGTCTGGACATTCCAACAAGGTCGGAGCAGGTCAATTGCTCAATCTGCATATGGAGCCCAGCACAGAATCTATAAATACTGAGATACAGCACATGATCTGTTTTTGATGAAGGTGGCCTGACTGCTCAAGGTTTTATAATGTGAAGGAGACGTCAGACTGTGAGGAGCATTACAGAGAACAGTGTTACGGCGTTTTCTACAGCATGCAATATTTTTTCATTTAAATTTAAAAGGTCAACATTTGACATTTCGCAAAACATATCAACTAACAGTTTTATCAATTAACTAATTGTGTTGCCTTCATTTTTTTTTTAAATTCAGAAGTCATATTTGAAAGTTGGGACAAAACCAATATGTATTTTTATATTTAAGCTTTGTTATCTTTTTAATAAAAACTGACAAAGTTGATAAGATATGCCACAATAAATTACCCATTATTATTATTATTTTTTTTGTATTTTAGAAGTTTAAAAGGTCAAATTTTCTATAGCTGAGAGCTAATTTACATAAAATGTACACGTGATTGTTTATAAAATTCTTTCTGAATGTCAGAATCAATTGTCTGTGTCTATTTAAAATGCCACCAAAATGTTCTAACTTTAAGTTTGTTTAGAATTACTGTATATCTCTACACATTTACCACTTAATCAAGGATTTGTTTTATTCAATAATTTGTCACCATGACCAATTGGAATGGCTTAGATCATGCAATACATTGTTCTAACAGGACACTAACAACCCCACCCTTATACTACTTAAAGGATCAAATATGGAGCTCGACTGGTCTCAATAACAATTCATGCAAAAGAGATGTACACATGCATAGCCAAATTCACATGCATGAAACTTTCACATGCACATGATATTCACAAAAGATGAGCAAAATAAAATTATTAATAAAATAGGTAACAATTTAGTATAGGGACCAATTGTCACTATACTCCTAGAAAGGCGCATCCTTGTGCCACAGAACACAAAGTCCAACAGAGGAGGGAGGGTGGGGGCTCTGGAGCTGGGCTTGGAGCAGGAGAGAGGCAGAGACAACAAAGTCCATTTTTTTTTTTATCCAAAAAGTAAGTCAAAGGGGAAGCCAGGAGCAGGAGGAGCCAGGCATTGAGCCAGAAACCATCCAGGATAAGGAAAGGAGGGAGGAGCCATGGTGGAAAGATGGCTGACAACACCCTGGGGATGAGTGATGGAAATGGAGGTGGAGGTCAAGGTGGAGCCGAAGGCTCAGGCGACTAAGGCAGAGGTGGGGATTCAGAAGACTGCAGCGGAGCCGGAGCGACTGAGGACTAAGGTGGAACCGGAGGGAAGAAGGAGCTTGACAGAGCCAGAGCGATGGAGTGATGAAGCAAGGCCGGAGGAGTGGAGTTCTGAGGCAGCATAGGGACGAGGGAGCCTAGTGGAGCAAGTGGGATGATGGGCCATGGTGGAGAAGAGGAAGCTAAGAACCAAGGCAGAGCCGATGGGTCGAAAGACTGAGATGGAGTTCAGGACCGTTGGAGGTGGTGACAGAGGATGCTCACACCTAGACGGAGCTGGAGAATGCAGATCCCGAGGCAGATTAGAGTGCCCGGATGGCGCTGACTGAGAATGAGCTGAGGGACTGACAGACACCAGCGGAGCTAGGGCTGAGGAACTGGGTGGGATAGAGGCTCTAGAGGCTCAGGCTCCGGGGCGATGATCGGCTCATAAGCAGTTTTATTCGCTGGCTCATGTGTCGCAGCAGGCTCAGGCTCTCCGTCTACAGTGGGCTCAGGCATTTGTTCCATGCAGCAGGATGACAGCTGGCTGATCTCTGGTTCGGGAGTGGGCTGGAGATGTCCTCCTCAGCTGGACAGATTGAGAAATACAGTCCATTATTATTCTCCAGGACCCACTCCACGAGGGCGACAAAATCCCCTTGAAGACCTTTCCCAGACACCCCCAAAAGGACAAAAATAAAAGAAAGAGGAACACTGCAAAAGACTGTTTTTCAGTCCTGTATTCTGTAACGGAATGTGGCTATAGAGAAGTGCACGAGTCTGAGAGAATGAAAATAGTGTTTAATAGCAACACAATGGACAGGAGAATCAAAAGGAGAACATACAAATACAAACTCAAACCAATACATGAAAAAGGATCTCAAGAGAACACAGGGCTTAAATGAATGAAGACCAATGACATAATTAATGAACACAGGTGGAAATGAATGAAGTAATCAACACAGGGAAACTAGATCACAGGGAGCAGAACTACAACCAATGAAAACACAAAACCAACCGACATGTTACAAAAACAGAATTCACAGAAAACTGTATTTAAATTGCAAAAATATTTCATAATATTACTGTTTTAACCATATTTTAAATACATGTTTAAAATAAATTAAATGCAGCATTGTTGCAAGATACTTCTTTTCAAAAACATAAAAAATTCTTGATTCCAATCTTTTGAATGTAATTTGAAACCAGTCTCACTCAAAAACTTGAAGCTGTAGATCTGCTGGTGACTAAATACATGAGTTATGGTGAACATTCAATGCAGGGGGTTGGATGGCACCATCATAACTGTGAATGAGGAGAGTAAAGGTCTCGATGGAGATCAAAGGCAGAGATAATGCATGTAGGCGCTGTTCCATAAGCACTGTGTGAATGATAGACTTTAGCATGAATGGGGTCTAATTTACCAGCTCTAATTACTGACTGCTAGTTCTCAAAGTGCAGAGAGATAGCATCAGTCATTAGACCTTAGCTAATTTCCCAGCCTGTCCATTTTCTACCATACCAGCCTTTATATTATTTGCTCTGTGCAAGCAGCAGCTAAGAATAGAACAAGGAAAGAGTGTTTTGGCATTGTGAATGCAGTTGCATTCATCTGGCGTGCTTCTCACAGACTCATCATACATTGAGATGGGTAACTAGCAGGTTACAGCAAATGAATGTTTACATTTGTTTGTTGCATGTTCACATCTCTCAATAATGAGGATACTGCCCATCTCTCAGTATCCTGGGCAGCTAATGTGAATTATTACATTGATGCCATGATTTTGATGCAGGAATACATGTTTGTTCACCCAGTGTGAGCAATTGCCCCCATGTCTACTAGGGAACCGAAGCTCTTTGTGAGGTTTAAGAGTAGTTTAGGATGTTTTTAAAGTGTTGCAGTGTGATAGATGTTGACAGCTATAAAGAAGTACAGCAAAAAGCTTTGCAGGTCACTGCACAGTCATGCAGTGCAGAGACAAAATCTGAATGCAGCTCACTCACAAACTAAGGAATAATACCACATTCAAGAGCGTATCAAACCCAGTGCCTCGATGACTGAATATTAATTGCATGATGACACTATTTATAATAAATTATAATGTGCTATTTCCCTTACGTCAGTGAAGCATTTTGTCTGGAATTATTTAATCACACTGCTGTGCCTGTCTTTTCTCTGTAGCTGCTAACCATGAGAGCATAAAACCTGACGGTGCATGAATAAGTTAAAATGAAGCAAATACCACCCAATTAGAAGCTCTTTACCACATCCCAGACAAGACAGACTGTTGTAAATGAGAGAAATCTGTTCTAGGCAGTTCACTGAGTGTCTTTCAGCAATGCAGAGTTTGCTAAAATTACCAAGTGCTGTGAGCTAACTCTGAAATAAATAAATAAATAAATTAATTAATTAATAAAATAAAAGAAGCGACAAAGCACTATTCACACTACAAATTAGATTTGACTGCATTGTCTGTTATGAGAATGATTCTGAATATGAGGCTTTTTATGCTAATGTGATGAATGAATCCGTAGGGATTTCTTTGGCCAGTAATCCATATAACCAGACAGAATTAGTCACAGCAGTTACTGCCAAGTAGACATTAGTTCTAATGAGACGAAAGAAACTTCTCTGAGTCATTTTTGCAAACACTTTTAACCAATTGGTGCTGATTGCAAGTGGACTTGTCAAGTCAGTTCCTCTAAAGGTGTCCTTGATAAGGAACACATGCTCACTACATATATACCACTAACCAGCCGTCTGTTGTACAAATCCATCTCCCTGTATGACCCCTATACTTTCATGCACTCACTCATGAAGCTGCTCATTCTGTTTGCAGAGTGAAATGTACATAATGCATAGAGACTCTGACTCACTGTGCTCTTTCATTGGCCGATCTGAATCAGGCTCACTGTCGGAGTGAATGATTGATTCTGTGTATGAGCGTTGTACTTCCTGAGTGCACAGCATTAGATGAACACCAGATGAGCTGAATCAGTGGCCTGGCTGTGAAACGGAGCTGATTGACTGGGCTGTGGGGTTAATCAGGAGTTCATAAAGAATATTCTGAAACGCACATATAGCAGTGTCATTCTCAGTCAGTGTGCATAACGGAGAAACATGTTTACAGTTAACATAATAATGTAGGAAAAATACTTTATAAGGATATATACTTATAAATCAAGTTGGCTGGGTTAAAAAGCAGAAATGTTAATGTCAAAGGCAACAGACAAGGAAAAACCACATGCCTCCCAAAAACCACCTACAATTTAATGAAATATGTTCATTTTATGTTTTAGAATAAGCAGTTGCGAAAATAAGGTATACAACATTTTTTATTTGATTTTTTCTGACCATGTATCATAGACATGCAAAATTACTTCAGCTAAAGTATTTTTTGTATCAATACTGTTGACCTTTTGCCACATGCTGATGAGCCTTTTACTTCTTGCCACTGGATACATCTAAACAACAACATCTTCACAAGATGTTAACTGATGGACTCGAGTGGTGTGGATTACTTGTGGATTATTGTGATGCTTTATTTAGCTGTTTGGACTCTCATTATGACGGCACCCATTCACTGCATATGATCCATTAGTGAGCAAGTGGTGTAATGCTAAATTTCTAGAAATCTGTTCCAATGAAGAAACAAACTCAACAACATCTTACTATACATGTAAAATCAATGGTAGACAGGGGGAAGGTTTGTTTGGGAAACCTGTGCACAGATAATCATTATTCTGCAATTGCCTCCAGTGATAATACACTTGAGCATAAAATCTTATGGTTTACCGGTAAGACAGTTTTATTGTACATTTTAAGTGTTTATTTATGCCCATTTCCTCTGTAAGCTTCCATTAAAAGTCTATTCCTGTAAACATGTTTCCTGTTTGTTCAGTCGCAGGATCAGTCTCAGTCGAGTCAATATTATTGCTAGTGCTATTCGGCAACAAGACACGGATGTGGTACCACAGACATTAGATTTGAAAGAACCCAGAATTGTCCTTTCCTTCTGCACAGTATGACTGCCTTATTAGACCCACTGGTAAACTAGATCACCGCGATTTGCTTACTAGACAAACTGCCGCCCACCTCTGACCCAAAACTCCCTCAGCGAACGTAAGAATCAAAATGACCTTTCTCCCACAGTCTTTCTGTCTCCTCATTTCCCCTCTCCTTCTCTCGCTCTCTCTCTCTCTCACACACACACACATCTCTGGCTCTGATTTTTAATTACTTTGAGGTGCCTCCCTTGAGTGTGCTTCCCTCGGCTCAGGCTGTTCAGTGTTGACTCAAATCTGAGATCTGATCCCTCTCATCATCACACAAGACAGTCGCATCTCACAGCACCACTTCAGAGGCAGTTACACAATGTGCTGATTCATCCTCTCATCAATCTCAGCCACACAACTTTGTCTCACTCTTACTGCAGCCATCGTGCCTCGGATTGAATCTGTAATGAATTTAAAAATGGGTGGAGCTGAGAAAGCATTTAAACATTTCCACTTGTTTAAAACAATAAAATTTTTTTTGAATAAAAGCGCCAAATGGGCTGAAAGAAAACGCAAACTCAAAATTAAGAAAGGAAGTCAAAGTCCATAATGTCATGCCCCTGGAATCATTATATTACGTTTTCATTCCTCATGTTCTTCTTCTTCTTGTACTAACTTTTTATGGCGGATGGCAAACCAACTTTTGGTGCATTTACCGCCACCGACTGGACTGGAGTGTGAAGCACTGATAGGCAGATAACACACACACACAAAAAAAAAATTATATATTAAATTCTATTAATTATTCCTATTTCTTTAATGTATTTTATAATAGCACCATATATTCTTCTTTGTTCTGCGTTTTCGTTCAAAAGACTTATATTGAATGATTCAACACCCATGTTTTTAACTTCATTAAAGAGTTTTAATCTTAATCCTAGTTTTTGTCTTTTGTTAATTGTGCCATTATGTTCAGGTGTGCCATATCAATTATCCTCATTTACGTTCCCCATTTAAGTTGCAGTCTGTTCAGTGTTTGGTTGTCTGGTATCGTCTATGGAATATGTCTGTGTTATCCTGGTGTGTGTGTATTTGCTGTTACTCTGCTGTGGATTGCCCCTCTGTATTAAAGTATTAAAGACTGTTTATTGCATCTTCCTCGGTTACGTGTTTCTCTTCCACACCACACTGTGACAGAATACCGGACCACAAAAAAGTAAAGCAGCGTTTCTTTTTTTTTTCATTTGTTTTGTCAGTTTTGGATGATCCTGCCATCCTCATTCTCCTGCTGGAGCAGGGGGATAGCTCTCTTGAGGACCACACCAAGGACTTTGTGTTTCTGGCCAACCTGACGCACTACCTTTGCTGGTTTTATCAAGTTGGACTGAATACCTCCACACGAGCGTAGCTGTCTGGGGATGGTCCTTGAGAGAGCCTTGCTGCCTTTTGTTGAGTGGGTGCAGGTGTCCTCTGGAACACTGCTCACGGTCGACATCTCGGACGACAACACCAGCCCCACTCAGGACCCAGAGCCCAGCCCACCATCTCCCCGCTGTTTGGAGCAAAAGCCTGAGCCCAACACTGACAGAGAGCAAGAGCCCGCTGTGACCAACGAGCCATCGCCATGGACTGTGACAGAACTGAGGATCGCTGCGGAGCCAGAGCCCGCAACATCAGACCAGGTGTGAGAGACGGCAACAGAGTTTGCCACGGTGGAGAGCGCCATGAACAGGGAGAGCGTGGAGGGATGCTCCACCCATTGCACTATGGCTGAGGCTGAGCACCGCTCTATGGACTGTGATGAGGACATGTATGCAGACATGCCCCCTCTTCTCCTGCCTTATGAACTCTCTCTCTGCCCTGAATGGTCTGTGTGCCTTGAACCATATGTCTGTCTGGATTTCCCACCCACACTCCCTCTCCTGCCTTCTTCTGTCATTTCTGGTTCTCCATTGCCACCGCGGTCACCTGTCAGCCCCTTTGCTCACCCTCAGTCCTCCATCTGTGTACTGGATTCACCAAAGGGTCTGCCACTCTCCACCGGCGTCATGGTGGGAGGATGCCTTGTCTCTGCCTCCAGCCTCTGAGTCCCGGATTCCGCCTCGGCCCTTTGACCCAGCGGCTCCACCATGGCTCCTAGCTCCCTCCTCTCCACTGGGGTCTGTCAGCCCACCGGCTCTGCCGGGCTCCCTTGTTTCCCTGGCTCCGCCTTGGTCTGTCGTTGACCAGCCTTGGGACTCCACTCCTCCGGCTTCACCTCATCGCTCTTTCCCTCTTGCTATGTCAGGCTCCTCCTGCCCTCTGGTTACGTGTTTCTCTCCCACACCGTGACACATAGACAATAGGACAATAGGGATTCTCTGGTATCTCTTAGCGGGAAAGTACACATTCCTTTTTTTTTTTTTAAACAAATTTTTGGTTGGACAGTTGCCTTCAAAGTGTGGCAGAAATGAGATTAGAACACCTTTCACCTCAACACCTGATGGTATGCAAAATATTGCGCCAGTCTGAAAAGATGCATTCATTTAAAGGTACAATTTGTAAGATATTTGCAGTAAAATATCCAAAAACCACTAGGCTAGTGTTATATATTTTGTCCAGCTGATTACAATATCTCTAATGTTTTCAACTACTTGTAAATCATGAGAAAATTCCCATTCTAAACAGTGACACGGGTCAGTGCAGTCGCCTGTCAATGACGTTAGTTTCCCTTTGTTACCGCCTTTACTGACGTAGAAACCACATAACAACAGTGTCGTGGACAAATGCGGAAGTAGTGACTAGCGTCCAGCCAACCACTAGCTTGCTTCAAGCAGTTCCTTATTTACTTCTTCTTGCACGTTTTATGGTAATTACCGTTTACCATCTGCCGCTGGTTCTGTCGACAAGGACAGCTCCCGTAAATGTAAGCATACGGGCCAAACGACCCAAGAAGAGTTTGGGACAAGAGGAGAGAAAGAGCAAGGATCAATACCGGTGTTGCATTTTCTAAATGGAGAGAGCTTCGCGACAAACTTCAACTAGAAAGAGATGACGATCTCGCTTGTGTTTTACTCGACAGGTGAGTTGTTTTGATTCGTATCTTTACAGAAAACATATGCTATTGTAACAATCAACAAGATTAGTATTATGGGGCATACACGCCAAACGCGGGGCATCGCGTCTTTAGACCAGCGCGAGGACGCGTCTGATCCATAGTCTGATCGCGTCTTTGCATTGACTTTGTATGTAATCTACTCGCGCAAATCGTTGCTATGTATGCCCAATTTTTGTGTTTGAATGTACAAGAGTGTATATAACCCTAACCCTAAGTTCAAAATAACATTTATTATTATTGATTTGAACACTTTAAACTGTGCTGTGTTATCACACCATCGCATTGGACAAATATTCTAACATCTATGACTAAAAAATTTAGTTGTAAACCTTCCATTACTCGGGTCTAATTCAATATAATAAAATTATGACAACAAACACAACATTTATAAAACTTTACCCCATTCGTTAAATCCATGATTTATCTTTCCGTCTGATTGATGGCCGTCAGCGGTTGGGTAGAAGACAACTAATCCCATCATTCCATGCTCCTTCTTAGCGTCATCAAACCATGCGATTGTTATTGTTCTGGTAGTGCACCCTCTAGTGGCAGGTCCTACAACCTGTACCTTTTAAACATTCAATTATAATGTTTACACAACAGGCCTTCACTTTAATAGGGTGTAATAAAAAGAAAGATCCAACTTATTACTTGAAAAAGTGCGACGGAATGGATATTTGAAGTCCGACTTAGTCTTGGATGTAGAATTGTATGACTGATTTTACAGATGCCACACAAAATTTGCAGTACAAAGGGAGAGAACCTAAAATAAATGCAACAATTGCTATACTGGATGCCAATGTTGGATGGACAAACAACACTGGCAAACTTGTATAAAGCCTACTTGATTGTAACACTGAAAAGGCATTTTCTATAAAGATGCTGGATACGTATTGTGAAAGTAATATACAAATAAATGTAAATTAGAATTTATGAATTTATGTCAATTTAAGTGCATTGCACTATGGAATACAGTGTTCCTGGCCATCCGCTCTGGCGGAATACTGCACATTTTAGCAAATGTATCTGGACATCCCTATTTCCATCAAAAAGCCCAGAATTTATATTTATCGCTTTGAACAACATTTCAACATCTTTCAAGCCATCTATGTTAAAGTGTGTTTTGTAGGGAGGGAGCCAACCTCCTGAGTGATAACCATCTCTTTCCTTCTAGGAGAGGAAATACTTACCAGCGGGATGCAAAAAACAGGCGAAGCTGGCCTTAAAACCAGGGCCAGGAAAGAGATTGATTACATTTCACCTGCTTAGATAAAAACAGCAAATTTATGCTTGAATTTTCAAATCTTATTTTAGCTAGGCTTGCAATCCAGGATGTCAGGATGTAGGCTACGTCCCACAGATCAGCAGAGGAGTTTAGAAAAAAACTATGCTTACTGTTTAGTGGGAAGATATTATGTTAGGCTTACAAAGCCAACATACTGATATTCCACTGAAGCTTCTAACAATAACCTATTCTAGCTACATCCACTAAATTTAGCACACACCTTCTACAGACTATTCTAACTTAATTAGCTTTTCTTACAGTTCTCTGTAGCATGATTTTTTCCCCCTTCCAAACCAGTTAAACTCTTAAATGCCCAGATAATTAATTAATAATGTCTTATTTTTGTGTGGTATCTACATTATGATGTGAATTTAAAACTCTTGTATTATAGTGGACGATTTGTTAACAAATGCATTTTGGCATTTGCATCACATAACACGTTTACTTCTCACAGTAGACTTGCCTGGTAGCGCACCCGGGAACAGTAGTCAATTTATGATGTGGCACGCTCAGGTACGATTCCCATGAAACTTAAATAATAACAAATTAAAATGGCATGGTGGCTTCTACAAATGTGTTTAATGTTGTTAGGGTTTAGCATACTGTGGTATGTTATTTTCAGACAAGACCTTTTGGCACCTCCCATAGGACATTTAATTTCCAAAATGCCACAATAAAACTACCACTATAATACAATGTATATACTATATATATACTTTACTATATAGATATTACACCACATTCATGTTAATCTGTTTTGAATAAAACTGAACAGGCTTTTAGCAGCACTTACTAGACTTTCACTTTTTAAAAATGTGCAAGAAGCAATGCAATGTAATATAAACATAACACATCTCTTTTATCTTGAATTAATTGCTTTTGTCCACCTAATGGGGAGCACTGTAAACATTTTGGCTAATGTTATGTAAGGATTGTGTTTTGGGACTAATATCTTAAATAATAGTAACCTTAAAGGGAGAGTTCACCAAAACATTTAATTCATTTTCTTACATGTTGTTCCAAACCTGTATGAGTCTCTTCTGGGGAACATAAAAGAAGATATTTTTTTCCATACAATGGAAGTCAATGGTATCTAATGTTTTGGTTATCAATGGTCTTTAAAATATCTTATTTTGTGATTCACAGAAGAAATAAAGTCATACAAGTTGGGAGTGACATGACGGTGAGTAAATGATGATATCATTTTCTCTTTTATATAATTTTATCTCTTTAAATAACATTCTACTCATTAAACAATTATCTCACATTGAAACATCCCCACAATCAACATTTTGTTAGTTAGGATAATAGTATATCCTATATTGATTTTTATATTGGTTTGTCGGTTTAATGTAAGAAAGGTAGTATTTATCAGTGTGCGTGTGGGCATTCTCCTTGTTCCTGCCTCAGATCAATGTCGTGATCGGATTTGGCTGGTGCTGTGTGTTCAGCCTTGTGTCTGTGATTGTCTCTGGCAGACAGAATTGGCTGGGAGGTGTGGGACAATCCATCTGCTGATCTGCATCTTCAAGTGCCTCTAGTACTGACTTGCAAATTGAAGAAAAAACACACGCACACCTTTTCCTCCAAGGGGATTCCAAACAGACCCCTTAGGTTGTTTAGACTTTTTTTTTTATCAGATAAGTTTTTGCTTTTTTAAATAGAAGTTATGTGGAAATGGAATTTCACAAAAAGTATCCATAAATATGAGCAAACATCATCACTGGGCCACAAGTTACCCTAAATTGATATTTAAATAAATCCTGAGAAGTGCACATTGTGGATTAAACCATAAATCAGTCCTAATTCCCAAATAAACACCCATAACATCACTAAGGGCACCTAGATTTGAAGAAGCTTTCTCAGTCAGAATCACTCAGCCTTGTCTGTCTATATTACTTTCATTATTTGGTGCAGAGTATTTTTGTCCTCTTCTTGCGGGTATTTTTCTCTGAGGTGAGAGAGCTTTATTCCCGTTCAACACAACTGCTCCAGATACTGAACCGAGGGGGGTTGAGAAGAAGAGAGAAATGTGACTCTGCACTTTTCTCCTTGTTAAAACAGCGATTTCCAGACTGTCTGAGGCAGCGCTCTTGGGAGTGTCTGGGGAATATATAATGAGATCTAAATTATGATAATTGATTGGCAGTTTTAATTGGCGCCTCGCCAATGAGGAATGATTGATAACCTTAATCTCAAAACAATGTGTAGGAAGTGATATTATGAATGAAATATATCAAGAAATAAATAAGCAATATAAAAGACACTGCTAGCTGCATCTTTATGAAACAGCAGTTCTGCAGAGGACAGGGATGTCTCAGCATGTTACCAATTATGGGTGAATCGCAACAAACTAGTCAAGTCAAGGTCACATTTCCCACATTTGAATTTCTAAATGTTTTCATATTTCAAATATAAATTATTTCTGTGATGCAAAGCTATTTTCAGCATCATTACTCCAGTCCTCAGTGTCACATGATCCTTCAGAAATCATTCTAATATGCTGATTTGCTGCTCAAGAAACATTTCTTCTTATTATTATCATTGTTGAAAACAATTGTGCACCATAATATGTTTGTGGAAATGGTGATAATTCTAGATTAATTAAATTTATTTAAATTTTTAATACAAAAATCAAAACACTTGTATACACTTATATATATATATATATATTTCATTTATGGTTAAGCAGTCTGTGCTCACACTGAGTTTCTGCAGCAGGTGGGCATGTTAGGCCCTGGAGGAGGGTGATGGGAAAATATAGTCCCTGAGGTGCCAAAGTTCCCATGATGCACTGGGATGCAGAATGACTGTTAATATGACATCAGAAAGAAGCAGATATCTCTGATTAGACCTGCAATGGTAATGCATTATAACCACACCCAACATACAAACACAACCACACACAATAGTTCAGAGATGCAAAACACACACACATTTCCTGTTCAAGACTGTTAGGCTCCACCCAAATGAGTTCTCCTCATGGGAAACCTCATCCACACACAACAACTACAATGAAAGCTCCAAGGTTACATGTCCTGCACTCTTTTGTCTTCAAGGAAGCCAGAAGCCTGTGTTGTCTTTCTTCTGACCATAGTGTTATCTTATTGTGATTGATTATGTTGTTTTAATGCTTTTTGATGTCTTTACCAATAAAGTTAATAAGGATAATAAAGACTGGCAGACTTTGGAAAACACCCAGCTCCATAATGGACACCATTAAGCCTATGGGTGTGTCTATATACTGTACTGTACTATATATATCTATATACTGTACAATGGTCTGTCTATCAAACAAAACACTCAGTCCACCGTCTCTCCTCTAAACACTGGGTAATTAAGACTTTGAGAGGCTTTCGCGCTTCCACCAAAACCCAGCTAGTACCATTAAATACCACAGGGCTTAAACAGGGTGCCGTGCAGTGATTTGTTAGGCAGGATACCTGCACTGAAAGGCCTTAGTCTTGCGAGCAAAACTAAGAGTATGTGTAAAAAGGTCCACTTTATGGCTTATTCGTGCAAACTTAGGAAGATGTCTGACCGACATATGAAGCAGCAAATCACACCATTTTTATTGTTTGAGGTTGGCTAAATCTGAAATCAAATATACCACAATAGGAGACCTGCATGAAAAAAGCCATTCAAATAATGCAGAAGTCCCTGTCTATCTAAAACTGAACACATCACTGCATCATATAATTTAAAACCTTTTAAATATGGTCACAATAATCATTAATCTTTGTTGAGAAACAACAATGGCATGGTTTGAATAATATATTTGTGGAAGCGAATATTCTGTACTCTGAATTATTTTTTTATTTCACATTTCACTGTAAATATCCTTTGTAAGTTTTACTGGGGTAAAATGCTATTGTACAAACCTGTAAATGGTTAACAGTAAGTTTACTTATTTATATACTACTTACTAATGCCAGATTCATGGTTTTTGCTAAATTATGAACTGCCATATACTTTCTGACTAAGTGTCATGTGATATTTTATTTAAAATTTTTGTTTCTTCTCATTTTGTTATGAGTAGTTTACACTAGGTTTTTTATATAACATTTTCTGTCATATAGTATATGTTTATGGTATTATTTTAGTGTTACTTGTGTGTTTTAGCTCTGCATTTTGGCTTTTTGACCCTATGCATGCATGCATTAAAGGGTTAGTTCACCCCAAAATGAAAATTCTGCCATTAATTATTCACCCTCATGTCTCATGTCGTTTTAAAACCGCAAAACCTTCATTAAATCTTGATGAAATCTTAGAGTTCTCTGACCCTGCATAAACAGCAACACAGAAGCAAGGCCCCTAGTAAAACAGTCTATGTGACATCAGTGGCTCAACTTCAGTTTTGCAAAGCTATGAGAATACATTTACATTGACGCATTTGCACGCTTTACCTAGTACTTAATCAACGTAATCAGCATTTTTTACATTCAGCATGTGCGTGCTTTCTCCTGAATATTAAACATTTACATTTAGTCATTTAGCAGACACTTTTATCCAAAGTGACTTACAAATGAGGACAATGGAAGCAATAACAATCAACAAAAGAGCAATATGCAAGTGCTATGACAAGTCTCAGTTAGCCTAACGCAACCGTGTAGCAAGGTTTTTTGTTTAATTTTGTTATGAGTCTGGTTCTCCCCTCTGTCTCTCCTTTCCTTTTCCTCCCTCTGCTGGTCATTACCTCACTCTTTCCCTTTCCCTCTTCAGCTGTTTCTCATTTGTAGCCTTTTCGCTGATCCGTTCCACCTGTTCCCTCTCTAACTCGCTTGCTATTTAATGTCCTCTGTTTTCTTGCCAGTTGTCGGATTATTTCATCGGAGTATGATGCTGGTGGCTTTCTACAAACCCTGCTGTATCCGTCTTGTCTTGTCACAGTTCTGTCTACAGTCAGGTTCAGGTCAGCTATTTCACACGAGGACCCTCTACGGAGACCGTCCCGTGATCTATCCTTTGTTCTTAGCTATTTGCCGTTTCTGTTATGAGTGACCTTTTCCCTGCATAACCTGCAGCAACCTGTGTTCCTGTTTACAGAGACTTGTGTCGTCGCTCACTCAATAAACTCTTTCATTGCACTTGGATCCTAGCTCTTCGTTATTACAGAATAATCCGACCCTATGGATCCAGCTAAGGAAAGAACCATTCACACGGCTGTCGAACTGCAAGGAGCGATGTTAGGAAGACATGATGAGGAACTTACCGCTACTCGTCGTGTGGTCGAGACGCTGGCCGCTCAGCTATCTGATTTATCCACCCAGGTTCAGTTGCTCCGGAGAGCTTCTCCGCCCTCTCCTGGGACGCCTGATACACCAGAGCCGCGTGTGAATAACCCCCCGTGCTATAGTGGAGAGCCCACTCAGTGTCGTCCGTTTCTCACACAGTGTGAGGTGGTTTTCTCTCTCCAACCAGCCACCTATGCCCATGAGCGAGCCCGGGTTGCCTATGTCATCTCCCTTCTGACTGGGCGTGCACGCAATTGGGGAGCAGCGGCGTGGGAGGCGAGGGCGGAATATACCATGCGCTTTGATACTTTCAAGGGAGAGATGTTGCGGGTATTCGACCGTTCGGCCCATGGTGAAGAGGCCTCCCGCCAGCTTTCCTCACTCCGTCAGGGAGGGCGATCCGTGGTGGATTACTCAATAGAGTTCCGTACTCTCGCGACCACCTGCGGGAGGAACGAAACAGCCCTCACGGCTCGCTTTCTGGAGGGACTGAGCGCTCAGGTCAAGGATGAGGTCATTGCCCGCGAGCTACCTACGAGTCTCGACCAACTCATTGATCTCGCTATCCGGGTGGAGAAGAGGTTTGATCAACGTCGCCGCGTCAGAGGCGCTGACTCCACCTCCCGTTCTACGGCTGCAGCGACTTCTCCTCCCCGCTCTACTCCGGTTCCAGAGCCGATGCAGCTGGGCGGTCTGCGTATATCAGCGAAGGAGAGAGAACGGCGCCTTATCCATCGACTTTGCCTGTACTGCGGATCGGCCAGTCACTTTGTTTTGAACTGCCCCGTAAAAGCCAACGCTTGCCAGTAGAAGAGGGGGTACTGGCGAGCGCAACTTCCTTGATCTCCTCGTCCACGTCCTGCACATCCATTCCTATAACCTTGAGCTGGGCTGGTACTACCGTTTCATGCAAGGCTTTAATAGACTCTGGAGCTGAGGAGAATTTCCTCGACGAAGCTTGGGCACGTAGACAAGGTATTCCGTTGAGGAGCCGTAAGCAGACCACACCCCTTTTTGCTTTAGATGATAGTCCTCTGCCCAGTATCGACCTTCAGTCTATCCCGTTAGCTCTAACCGTTTCTGGTAACCATCATGAGACCCTTTCCTTCCTAATTTTTCATTCCCCTTACGCCCTGGTAGTTCTAGGTCACCCCTGGTTAGCCAGACACAATCCTCACCTCGATTGGTCTAGTAATAGTATTCTGTCATGGAACCTGTCTTGTCATGTCAATTGTCTGTTATCCGCTAACCCTTCTGTCTCTCCCATCTCCGTCTGTCAGGAGGAGCCGGCCGATTTGACTGGGGTTCCGGAGGAGTATCAAGATCTGAGGGCGGTCTTTAGTCGGTCCCGGGCCACTTCTCTTCCTCCACACCGTCCCTATGATTGTAGTATTGATCTGTTACCCAGTACTTCGCCCCCTCGTGGTAGTTTGTATTCTCTAATGGGTCCTGAACGCAAAGCTCTTGAGAGTTATCTGTCTGACTCGTTAGCCGCGGGAACAATTGTCGCATCGTCTTCGCCTGCAAGTGCGGGGTTTTTCTTTGTAAAGAAAAAAGACGGCTCTCTTCGGCCCTGTATCGATTACCGGGGGCTAAACAAGATTACTGTTAAGAATCGTTATCCTCTGCCGCTTATGGCATCCGCGTTCGAGCTTTTACAGGGGGCTAGGGTCTTCACTAAGTTAGATTTGCGTAGTGCGTATCATCTGATCCGCATAAGGGAGGGGGACGAATGGAAGACCGCTTTCAATACCCCTCTTGGGCACTTTGAATATCGGGTGCTTCCGTTTGGCCTCGTCAACGCACCTGCAGTCTTTCAAGCATTTATCAACGACGTTCTGAGAGATATGCTTAATGTTTTCGTCTTCGTTTATTTAGACGATATTCTGATTTTCTCGCCGTCTCTCCAGGTTCATGTCCAGCATGTTCGCCGTGTTCTCCAGCGCCTCCTGGAGAACCGTTTGTTCGTTAAGGCCGAGAAATGCACGTTTCATGCCCACACCGTCACCTTTCTTGGTTCCGTAATCTCAGCGGGGGGGATAAGCATGGACCCCGGTAAGGTACAAGCCGTTACCGAGTGGCCCACACCTGAGTCGCGAGTCGCGTTGCAGCGTTTTCTTGGATTCGCCAATTTCTATCGGCGCTTTATACGCAATTTCAGCCAGATAGCCGTGCCCCTAACCGCTCTCACATCGAATAAGACCAGCTTTAGGTGGACTGAGTCTGCTCAGCGGGCTTTTGATCGTTTAAAGCATCTATTTACCTCCGCGCCCATTCTCATGACTCCTGATGTATCCAAACAGTTCATAGTCGAGGTTGATGCGTCTGAGACGGGCGTTGGGGGCGTTCTCTCTCAACGTTCAGACTCTGATAATAAGATTCATCCGTGCGCGTTTTTTTCTCGTCGCCTCTCGCCTGCGGAACGGAATTATGATGTGGGGGATCGTGAACTCCTGGCCATTCGTTTAGCGTTAGACCAGTGGAGACAATGGTTAGAGGGCTCTACCGTTCCGTTCATAGTCTGGACTGATCATAGAAATCTATAGTACATTCGTTCTGCCAAGAGACTCAATGCGTGCCAGGCACGCTGGTCGTTATTTTTGCTCGTTTCGATTTTACTATCTCCTATCGACCTGGCTCTAAGAACATCAAACCAGACTCCTTGTCTCGTCTATTTGACCCCTCTGGCGACATCCCCACGCCCCGGGAGATAATCCCTCCGGGGCGAGTGATTGGTGCCGCTGTCTGGGGTATAGAGAGGCTCGTTAAGCGCGCACTGTCCCATTCTATTTCTCCGCGTAACGTTCCTAAAGACCTCCTTTTTGTCCCGGTTTCCGCTCGCTCGGCTGTAATTCAGTGGGCCCACTCTTCCAAATTGACTGCCCACCTCGGCGTTAGGGGCACGTTAGCTACGGTCCGTCAACGATTTTGGTGGCCCACTTTAGAACCCGATGTACGTCGCGTTGTGGCCTCTTGCGCTGTTTGCGCTCAGACTAAGTCTGGTCACTCTCCGCCTGCCGGCCTCCTTAGACCACTTCCCATTCCTTCGCGTCCTTGGTCCCACATTGGCCTTGACTTTATTACCGGCCTTCCTCCCTCGGCTGGTAATACTGTTATTCTCACGGTGGTAGACCGGTTTTCCAAGTCCGCTCACTTTATACCGCTCCCTAAGCTCCCCTCTGCCAAGGAGACCGCTCAAGTACTGGTATCTCACGTTTTCAAGAATCACGGGCTTCCCTCTGACGTAGTTTCCGATAGGGGACCCCAGTTCGCGTCTCAATTCTGGAAGGAATTCTGTCGTCTGATTGGTGAGTCCGTCAGCCTCTCGTCAGGTTTTCACCCCCAAACCAACGGGCAAGCGGAGCGCACAAACCAGATAGTCGGCCGGTTGCTGCGCAGCCTGGCGTTTCGGAACCCCTCCTCGTGGGTCGAACAATTACCTTGGGCAGAATATGCTCACAATTCGCTCCCGTCCTCTGCTACTGGTCTATCGCCGTTTCACTGTTGTCTGGGATACCAACCCCCCCTGTTCTCCTCGCAAGAGACCAAGTCCAACGTTCCCTCCGTTCAGGCTTTTATTAAACGCTATAAGGGTACATGGAGACGGGTGAGAGCATCCCTGTGTCGGTCTAGGGCTCGCACTCTAAGCAATGCTAACAAACGTCGCGTCAAGAGTCCTAGGTACGTGTGTGGTCAACGGGTGTGGCTTTCCACTACCAATTTGCCTCTCCAGGCACCGTCTCGTAAATTAGCTCCCCGTTTTATCGGACCTTTTCAGATTTCCAAGGTCATTAATCCTGTCACGGTAAAGTTGAGGCTTCCTCCTAAGCTCCGGCGCATTCACCCGGTTTTTCACGTTTCCTGCATTAAATCAGTCGTTCGCGTTCCTTCTCGTGTTTCCGTTCCTCCTATTCAGGCCGTTGGCACGTCTGTCTACACTGTACGCAAGATTCTTGATATGCGTCGTTGCGGTCGTGGCCATCAATTCTTAGTAGATTGGGAGGGTTACGGTCCTGGGGAGAGAAGCTGGGTACCCGCCCAGGACGTCCTGGATCGCTCTTTCATTGATGATTTCCTCCGGGAACTGCCAGACCCCTCCCTCGGGAGCGCCAGGGGGCGCTCGTTGAGGGGGGGGGCACTGTTATGAGTCTGGTTCTCCCCTCTGTCTCTCCTTTCCTTTTCCTCCCTCTGCTGGTCATTACCTCACTCTTTCCCTTTCCCTCTTCAGCTGTTTCTCATTTGTAGCCTTTTCGCTGATCCGTTCCACCTGTTCCCTCTCTAACTCGCTTGCTATTTAATGTCCTCTGTTTTCTTGCCAGTTGTCGGATTATTTCATCGGAGTATGATGCTGGTGGCTTTCTACAAACCCTGCTGTATCCGTCTTGTCTTGTCACAGTTCTGTCTACAGTCAGGTTCAGGTCAGGTACACCTTATCACTGCCTATTAACCTCTCTTCTACTGTGTCCAGCCCTCCCGCTGTCGAGGATCTACCTGAGCAGCGCTCAGAGCATAGCGGCCGCCCAATACGTGGGGACGAGAGGTCAAGGCTCCGCTAGCCGGTCTCCCTGTTAACCTGCTGCATTCCAGCCGTTCACTAAATCAAGAGAGAGCCACTGACCCATTCATCGAGGACCCTCTACGGAGACCGTCCCGTGATCTATCCTTTGTTCTTAGCTATTTGCCGTTTCTGTTATGAGTGACCTTTTCCCTGCATAACCTGCAGCAACCTGTGTTCCCATTTACAGAGACTTGTGACGTCGCTCTCTCAATAAACTCTTTCATTGCACTTGGATCCTAGCTCTTCGTTATTACAAATTTTTTATTATATAATGAATAAAAAGAAAACAGATTGAACAGAAAAAGAATAGAGCAAGCTAGTGTTAGTGGCCTTTTTTGCTTTTTTGTTAATTGTATAATAAATAAAAGAAAACAAATAGGCATAGATAGAATAAAAAAAGAATAATAACAACACTGTAAAAAAATAAAAAAGTAAATAACGCTGATTATGTTAAAAGAAAAGTAAAAAGCAGATTTTGGTAATTCAGGTTGATTGGCATAATATTATTATTATATCTCTTTATGAAATATATGGCTTTTATAGACACCAATCTGCCATTCCTTAATTCCTGAAACACTGAAATAGTTTATGGCGAATAACCACAGCTTACAAAAATTTAAATGGATACTTTTTACAGAGGAGATAGGCTTCCTCTCATTCCTTCATTATCTGGAAGAAATATAGTTTGTTAAATTTCATTTGAGACTTATGCAATTGTGAGGATAAAAAGTAATAAGATCTACTTGAAAATCACCTGGAAACTTTTAACCCAGCCTTTGTCACAGTTTCTCTCTTTGGCTCCATAAGAGCCCAGTTTAGACTCAAGGAGAACAGATCAATATGTGTGAAAGCTTTTATGTGCATTATGGATTCATCTCATCCAGTGCTGTATATGTATACATAAACTAGATGCTTTTCTATTGGAAACACGGTTAGACATGCAGAGAAACCAAACCACCTGAGGATCGAATGAGCATCATGCCACAGGACATTGTTTGTTATCTTTTCAAATTCCCTTCTATTAATTGGAATCTTTCCCAAGACTAATTACCAGCAGTACTAAGGCAAAATCATGAAACCACAAGCACATCAGTTGATATTTGGAGGAGCTGTACTCATTATAATGACCTCTGATAACAGTTAACATTTTGTTTCTGCAAATCTCTGGAATAGAGATGAGATGTAGCTCCTGGCTGCCTCCTGATGAGGGGAAAGTTTAAAGCTAGCAGACAGAAGCCAAAAGACTGACTCACACTGGCTGAATAAAAATATAAGCATTATATCACTGCTGAAAAAACTACCATAGCTGGTCACCAGCATATCTAGGTATCTACATACTGGTAAAAAAAATGTATAGCCTGAATGCACTGCAAGTCGCTTTGGATAAAGGAGTCTGCTAAATGCATAAATGTAAATCTAGGTTATGTTCCCCAGTATGAGATGCTAGCATGCTGGTGTCCAAGCTGGTTAACCAGCTAAATTCTGGTGATAAACAACACCAGCTAAACTCGGTTTTTGTAGTTATGCCATGAAAGAACCAAAATTGGTTCCCTAAAGAACCTTTCAGTGAAAAGTGCTTAAAATTACCATCTTTTCTTAGTGTGAAAAACATTTTTAAAAATCCACAATAAAGAACCTTTGCAGATTGTTCTATAGCTGTTAAAAACTCTTAATTGAACCAGGCAGACACCAATATAGAACTTTTATTTTTAATAGAGTAACATCAATCAGCATTCACTAGCATGTACATTTTCAGGAATCAATAAAAATATGACAAATTGTTGCAGGCTGGGAGAAAAAATGGTCAAGCCAAAACACACTGACACATTGATTTAAACAGGCCCAGCTGACACAAAAAGCTGATGCACAAGGTTAAGCACATAATAATTTATACTGCATCCTGCAGTGAGACCTTTTAATTTTAAGTGCACAGAGTCATAAAATATTCACAGATGTGTAAATACTAATTAAAGGGTCCTTTGTAAAACCAGGGTTCTGTGCATGGACTGCATTTTACATTTTCAGAAAAAAACGTGAGTGGTGCTTGCCTGTGCAAAACTTACCACAATGCTTAACACTTTTGGGTAGATGCCAGCACATTGCTGTTGCTGAATTGCTTGGAGTAATACACATTTTACAACATGGTTACATCTCTATGATATTATTTGTCCCCAGATACAGCTCAGGTCTCTTTTTCAACCTAAGCCTAAAATTATTCAGTAACACTTTAGATTATGGAACATTGTTCAGTATTAACTTTGCTTATTAGCGTGCATAGCATATTGGCTGTGTTTAGTACTTGTAAAGCACATATTAATGCCCTATTCTGCATGACCGTATTCTAGATCCCTTAACTAAAGTGTTGCCAATAATTCTAATCCATAGATCATGTTCACATCCATAGAACAATCGGGGTAGAAGTTTAATAATAACATATCTTAGCCTTCCAGTTAAGGTGTGGTCACATTTACTGTTACTTACTGAAATTTCAAGGGTGAAATCCAGCCATTCCAATAGGAACCAGAGTGATTATGATTGTGAAAATATTCTTCATGCGGATTTTGCTCATTTGTAAGTTGGTCACATAAATTTGGTCAACTGACCAACAGAAAGCTGATGGGTTTCAAAAGTGAATTGTGTGTGAGCTGTGTTTTAACAATAGACAATGGAACTTTTTTTTTGCCCACACAATTTGCTGACAACGCACCTCGAGAGAAATGACTGCAGGCAGGATGCAATGAAGAAGCAGTAGTGTTAATAACAAAAGCAAAATGAAAAACAAAATTAATCTCTTTACCAAAAATAAATAAATAAATAATAATAATAATCTAAAAACTAAAATATATCTTCAAAACTAACTAAAATAAATTAAAAATGCTTCCGGCTCTTATTACATGACAAATCATACAACTTGAAACCTATATAATGTAAAAATGCACCTAGATGCAACAACAGGTTGTGTTGAAAAATGTAATAATAATAAATAAAAAAATACAATTACATTAAAAAAGTGGACACGGGAAGCGGACATGGGAAATAAAAGTACAAAGGAAGTCAATAATGAAGCTTTGTAAAAGCTGGAACACCAGACCACAGCATGAGCTGACTCGTCTACTGTCACACACAAAGAGACTGTCATCTATGTTGAACTCCCTGGAGAACAGCGCTAATCATTGAATTTAAAACCGTTAGTGCAAAGGACTGTTTGGAATCTCCAGGTTGGGAAGTGAGAGGTTTTTTTGGGGGGGTAATAAGTAAAGGTAGAAAGATTGTTAATGTGGGGGGTTTGTGTATGTGTCTCTGCTGATATTTACTTAACCTATGAAATAGGATGCATCTTCAAGTCTCCTTTGGAGACTTGCCATAATAACACAACAGCATTATGCCTCTGGAGATGCCATATGACTGATGTGATTGGGTGTATCCGTCCAGCTGTGAATGCACTGCGCCAGTCACACAGCTAACCTACACAAGATTTTGTGCTGCATTACAAGGAAGCATCATTCCATGTTAAAATGATGATAATAAAGTTTAGAGTAGATTTTTAATGCCACTATATAAATAAATAAAGCATTATATGCAGTTCAATCATGACAACTGTCTGAAGATTTTAGCATTGTTATAGATATGACAATGTTAATGTATCTGGTCTTGGTGATATTGCTGTAGTTGTAGATTTTTGCTGCTGCTGCAAGCAAGTACAACTTGCTACTGGTACTGCTCAAATATCATATAAAATAACCCGAAACAGATCTATACAGGTGGAGCTGGGGAATGTGGAGGGTTTCAGAGAAACTCTGAAATTAAAATGTATGAATCTCAAGTGAATGCTAGCCAGCCATATAAATGCAAGGCAGTAAGCTTCAGCTTTGCATCAAAGAAAGAAACTTTATTTTAAAAATAAAACAGAAAACCATTATTTTTAAATTGTAATAATATTTAAGAATATTACTAAAAAAAACATAGAAAATCTTACTGAACATAACCTGGGTCCCCTCTCACCCTAAACAGAAAATGTATCACTTTTAACATCATGCAGAAAAAAAAGAAAAAGAAAAAAAAACAAAGCACACTTTCACTACCACCCACAATTGTGTTAATATTGTGCTGTTTTTGCACTTCTTCAGAAAAGCAAAAATGACTTGGAATTCATTCAACATCATGTGATTTCTCTTGATACAGAGATTATTATACTATCTAACATATACATGTAACTATATCACTGCAGTCAGCAGGACTTTGGGATCCTAGCAACCTTTGATGAGATTATGATTAAAATGGATTGCTTCAATTTTGACAACATTCTGTGCTCATAGGGTTTACAGTATAAGTGCAGTAGTAAATACAATTGTAAAGAAAGAGAGGTTGAGTTCTGCCAACTTACATAAGCAAAAATCATTTTAAATGCCAAAGCAGCATTGATAACCAATATTTATTGATATGAATGTCACATGGAGGGAATGCAACCCAGACTGACAGAATCATGGGAGCTGTGTCTGACTAAAAGTTAAAGTAATCTCTGTTTGAAGTCTTATGGAACATCAGTTCGAACTAGAGATGCATCTCATGAGACAAAAAGCATCTATATCTAAAACTACTGTATGAAGCATATATAAAAAACATCAAAGCATTGACAGGCCTGCACTGCTTTCCTCTTCTTCTTTATTCTGCTCTCTGCAGCTACACTACAAACAAACTAGGGAAGTGAATATATCTATTTTGTAGGTCTTGAATACATATATACTGGTATGGAGTGATAAATACTGTTTTGTTCTTACACTTTATGGTTATAAAAATACAACCAAAGTGAAGTAACTACCTGAATTTTTAACCACATATTAAAGCATAATTGGATTATCCAGTGCACAAAAAAAATAAATAAATAAATAAACTATTCTTTTAAATCGTTATGCCAATAATAAAATGTATAAGATGATGTAATGTAAAATGTAAAAAGATTTATGTAACTTTAATGTGGAAAATATAGATTTCATATCTTTTCTTGCATGAAGCCATTTTAAGGTATGTGCATTTAAGATTAGACCTATAAAGGCAAAATATATGTGGCTTCAACATATCTGTGTCCCAGTCATCCATTTTTTTGGCAGTGTGCCATCAGACTGACATCAAGAGAGACTCAGAGTCCCTCCCTAGATGAGAAAATATATAATATATATATATATTTTTTTTTTTACCAAATTGTCATGCATGTTGCTAACCCTAACATTTTTCAAAACAATAATGGCATGTGTGTGGCCATTTTGCAGATGGTTGGGTTCTTGCTGAGTGTCATTCCATTATGGCTGTCACAACTTCATTAATTGGTCTAGTGTTACAGAAGATGGCAGGCAATGAGTTCTGGATGTGCTCGTAATCCTGCTGCCACCACACGCATTGCACTGCTGGACCAAGGCCAAAACACATATTACACAAATAAAACAGGAGCAGCCAATGGAAACAGGAGCCATTTTATCCGAGTAAGTTCATAACCCGCTGTCCTCCTTCACGCTGCCTCATATATCACAACAATGATTAGGTCACACAGTAAACGACAAGAACATCCACAGGACAGCTGTGAAACACAGCAAATTAAACAGCCACATTTTCAGTATTAAAATGGGGAAATGTCTGTCTGGTGATGTCTTTTGCGTGGGCAACTCTGGTGGTCCACCCTAAAAATGTATGACACAGTTGACAGCTTTCCAGGCAGGAAGGATTGAGTTTGTGTGTGACAGTTCCAATCTGTCCGAACATCACGGCTCAATTTGCAGACCCAGTACTGTGTCACACTGCAAGAGTGAATCCATTCATTATGTGCAACTAATGGCTTTCGGAGCCATGTCAGTCATAAATTACAAATTAGGAAACCCCCCTTCCGTTCTTGCTTTATACAGGATAAATGTCCACCATGTGAAGTACAGCATTTATAAAAAATAATAAAAATAAAAATAGGCCTACTGTCTCCTTTGAGAGGCACCTGGCATCCTCACCTGTCCCCTCTGAGATAGCATATTTTATAGCATATTTTTTTATTTATATTTTAATAAGCATATTTGTGTTTTTCGCTATCTCACTGTCGGTTCTCTGCTCTGGATCTTGGGGACACAGCGTGAGAAGTGCTGAATGTATGTGTGTTTGATGCAGCTTCCTGTCCACCTCCATGCATTCTCAGCCTGCAGGATCATGTTACATTTAGCACATCCCCCACAACAACAGCACACACTCAATTCACATCAGAATAGATTTTCTGAAGGAGATAGTTTGGCAGTACGTTCTGTGAAGGTTATCTATACAATGCATTAGAAAGGAATTCAGAATGCCTTATAGTCTGTAATCTTTAAATAGTATTTTACTCATTAACTCAAAACTGGAAAATTCTGTCATTATTTAACCGCACTCATGTCATTTCAAGCCTGTATGACTTTTTTCCTCTGTGGATCACAAAAGATATTTTAAAGAATGGTAATGTCCAAACCTCCTCTAAACACTGTAGACGTCTGTAAACTGAGACGTTTAAAGAATATTTTGCGTTCCATAGAAGAAAGACAGACACAGAAGTTAAAAAGACATTAAGGTCCGTATACAATCTCTTTAAAGACTTCAAATCTGACTGTTAAATCTGGAAGTCTGACATTTCTCCGGAAGATCAAGAATGACATTTTGATTAAAAACTCCCCAAAATAAAAACTAAAAAAAAAACTAACAAAAAAAAAAAGACAGAAATATGGTACATGTGGTTATTTACAGCATATGTCAATCTGAATGACGCCATTAAAATTATTACATTCAAATAAAAAAAAGTTTCAAAGTTCAGTACTGAACATTTGTAAGACTATAAATCAGTTGATAACAAGAACAACTGCTTGAGGAAATAAATGTTCTCTATTTATTTTGTCTCGTTCACCTCAGCTAGCTAGCCCAGACTTGCTGGAATCTTCTCGGAAACTAATCTGCCTCAGGAACGACATCCACGCAACAAGAAATGACGGCCAAAGTCAATTTATTATAGCAAATGTCTGATTTCACCTGGAAAATCAGGCACAGCCTACAGCTTAGTGCAGCTGCTGCAAAACCAGATCACAAGGAACAGAAGGGATAGAGGTGGGAGATCAAGGGAAAGAGAGAGATAAAATCAGGAAGTGATGAATGAGGGAGTGGAAATCAGAGGAGATGGATGGCAGTAAGCAAAGATGAAAAGAGGAAGCGAGTGAGATATGTCCTCTAGGCATGTGCCCCAACAGCTGTTGTTCCTGCAGGGTTAGCTTTGTTGATGCATGTTCTTGTGGTTGTCCAACTCTAAATACCACCTATCCATTCCCATGCTTGAATGACACATTACAATAGATATGAAATCTAAAGTATTAAAAAATAGGGTTTTAATTCAAAAACAAAAATATTATAGACAGATTATAGACAGAATCCCTGGAAGAATTCCCATACAGACTCATGTACTTAGTGGGTAGAAGTTATGCAAAGAAATAGACAGAAATACATAAAGAGATAAAAACTGAGAGATGGCTGACCCTGGACACTACTAGCTCAAATATATCACAGTTAGCCATCTGTGCTTCTGTCTCCCACTTTCTCTTGGCTAATCAGCTACACGAGGCAGACAGACGGAAGATAAGTCAGCAGGGACAGGATGTTAGTTCATACCAGCCCTATAGACTGTCATTCACAGTCTGCCAATACACGCCTACATATTGAAAGAGTGCGTGACATCCTTCCACTGGCGAGGTCACTGTCTACAACGTTGTGTCATCTTAAATTCCACATTAAGCAGGTAACAACTGACAATACCAAACCCTGTCAGAAGTATAGGCTAAATATGTAGATGATGTGGAGATTAAAACAGCTGACAAAAGCATAAGGTTGCTCATTGAATCTCTACAAAAAAGAATTAAGCAAGACACTAGATTCTCTACATTGTGAAAAAAAAAAACATTTTAGTACAATGGAAAAGAAAAGAATGCCTTAATAAAATGTTAAATGGTCAACTGTATGCTAATTTGCTATTGATGATAGAGGGGTAAAATTACATTATACAAAGACTAATGTTTAGGGTCAGTACGATTATTTTTTTAATTACTAAATTTATTTAGCAAGGAAATATTAAAATAATTAGAAATTAAACAGTGCATTTATTAATTTGAATATTTCAGTTCTTTTCATAAAAGAATCCTGAAAAATGTTTTGCAAATATATTAAGCAGCACAACCGTTTTCACGACACATATTAGCATATTAGAATGATTTCTGAAGGATCATGCGACACTGAAGACTGAAGTAATGTTGCTGAAAATACAGCTTTGCAATCACAGGAATAAATTGTGCTTTACAATATATTTCATTTCATTTCATTATTACTGTTTTTACTGTATATTTGATCAAATAAATCATTGGTGAGCATAAGATACTTCTTTCAAACATTAATCGTCTTTTGAATTATAATCATATAAAATGTTGTTATTGCAAAAAAGTACAAATAATTCATTTGTTTTACATCTAAAACATTATCTTAAACTTTACAATGAAAATGTATAATAAAAATAATCTAATATAATATACATCACTATTCATAAGATAAATATAAAACTGTCAATTAGCCGCAGTTCTCTACATGGAAGCTATGCAACAAGATTTCTCCTGTTGCTAATAACTAATTATTCAGCTGGGATTTAGGCTATACCAACAGTTTCAATAACTGACCTCTTAAATCTTCTCTGTGGCCCCTACCACTGTATGTAGAGCAAATTCGTTATGAAACCAATTATCTTGATTAAATGTTACCCTCTTGGAAAATATTGTGATTCTGTGTCTAAAAAATGATACTGGCCTGTGACCTTGCATACCTCCCTCTGGCAGTGGCAGTGTTTCCTCCTGCATTGATTTTCATTTCAGTGCTGCGTTAATTGGGCTCCTGCTTATAGTCTGGAGTCGCAGCCAAAATGAGAAGGAGCCAAGGCTTCACACCTAAAAGACATCTATCATTCAGTATTTAAAAAGCAGATGGAATAAGAAATAAGACGATTAGAACAATCCAGTAACTCAGAGGCTTATCTACTGTATATCTACTATAACTTTGTCAGTAGTTCTGCACAAATACATTGTTGAATGGTGCAATATGATATGAAATATGCAGCCAGTCATTAGATCTTACATCTGAAACAATATTTTCAACACCATTCTATTCTCAAAATATGTAAACATGTAGAACTCATTTATCTGTACAAGGTCTAAGTTACTTTATATTACCTTTTTTTAACAAGAGTCATCCTCCCTAGAGTCAATAAAATAATCTATTGTGATTCTTTTTAAGAGTGCTACAAATTCAACTATCTAAAGGGTTCACTCATTAACACAAAACGCAAGTGCTCATTACAAATGACCAGAACTGGTCACAAAAATGCAAAGAAATATACTTTGCTATAAGACTGTGTTACCACACTTTTTACATCTTTGTCCTCTCATGTCAGCAACAACAAATGAGTTGCTTCAAGTGTAGGCCTAGTCTTCTCTCAGAAGGTGTGTGTGCTCTACATGAAATGAATGAAAGCTGTTGTGCTATAAATACAAGTCATGCCTCAGGTTTTAAAAGACTTCTAGAATTTCACTGTCATATCCAACTAGCTGAGATATTATGTGCTGGCTTGGATGTAAGGGTATACCATTTATCTTTGTTATATGACGTCCAACGTTTCATATCACATATAGACAAGTACATACTGCCACCTAACGGCGAGCATCTGTATCAACAGCTTTGGATCCCAAATGGTTTCTAAGAAGTCATATCTCACAAGACATTTTAATTGGCTGACATCAAAATATGACTCGTTTTTTACATCAGAAGCAAATAACATTTTCAAAGCACTTGTCTTTTCTTACATAGTTTGGTGGTACATGAACTTGGAATTGCCCAACTTGAAAGAGTTTTTGACCCTATCCATCTAAACTCTACGTTTATGGCATCGGTGTCTCAAATAAACCTAAGGATAAAACAGAGGTGGATAAAATGTAAATATATGACACAATGGCACAACAAAATGGCACTTAAATGAAATTTAAAGTTAATTCAGTCTTGACGCTGTTAACGAATCAGTTGAGTAAACAATTAAATGACTCACTCACAACACACTTTTCACTACTTACTTGACGCTGTAACCTTCACAAAGAGCCAGGCAGTATAAAGTATAAAGTAGCCAACCTGAAAGCCATACTCAAGTAAAAGTACAGATATCTTACCAGAAAATTACTTTGATAGAAGTTGAAGTTGCCGTTTGAAATATTATATGAGTAAAAGTCTTAAAGTATGTGATATTTATTGTAGCCTACTTAAGTATAAAGGTATTTTTTTAATCTTAAACATACTTAAGTATTGAAAGTAAAAGTTTAAACTCTTTCATCCATTTTATTATTTTTTTGTTAAGAATAAGAAGCACTTCATTCGGCTCTTAGTATCTTTCATTCCAACAAAAGAAATTATTTCTGGAATCTGCATCTGAAATGGCAATTAGCCTAGAGTTTAAAGTATCTCAGAGGTGACGTGTATGCATTAAAACTGCAGTTACAGATGCATAATAGGCCTAATGTTTTGTTTTTAACATAAAACGTTGAATACTTATATTTGAAATACACAAAACAAAGCATTTGACTTGTGTTAATGAGTGAATCAACCGATTCGTTCAAAAAGCTGATTCATAAGTAAACACCGTCATTTAATCAAGAAACGGAAAAAAGTGTGTGAACCTTGTTTTGGAACTATTTTCGATGGCAAAATTGAGCAAAAACAAGCAATATAAATACATATACCTAATAATATATACCGCTAAAATGTAAGTCACTTATTGCTTTACTGAACTTGTATAAAATTATGATTGTGTTATAATGCTGAAATCTGCAGAAAAACGGCAAGTTACTCTTTGTATGATATAGATTAAGTTATCTATAATAAATTATAAAAATATAAAAAAGCATACATAAGCATTTTTTGCCGTCCATGACTTAGAATGCCTGGAATTCACAATGCACGTACTGTACTATTGTAGCGCATTTTTAGAGCCGCTTGGAGGAGCTCTAACCGTCCTTCTTGTACGTACTAGGAACCATAGACAGTAAAAGACCAGTAATGGCGAGGGGGCGGGAAATGTGACGTCACCAAGAAACGTTTTCAAAAACTACCCTCTACAGTGTGCAGAGACCGTGCCTTTTAACGGTAAACTACAAAATGTCCGAAAACAAAAATACACAGCACTGGTCTTCAGAGGAAACCAGCGTGCTTCTCGCGATATGGTCTTCCACAGAGATCCAGAAAAAACTGGAGAGCACGACAAGGAAGAAAATTGTTTACGACGAGATAAGCCAGGAAATGCTGAACGGCGGCTTCAGTCGCTCGACTGAACAAATCATTAACAAGTTAAAAAAGCTAAGGAAGGAGTACAGGGACCTGAAAAGAAAACCAGGTAAAGGTGACAATGGACAGATTCAAAAAACATTCGACCACGGCCTTATGGAGTCTGTGCTTGAACACCGACCAGACAGTCAACTGACTGCGGCCTTGAATCCAGCGACAGCCACGCTGGAGAAAAACGCGGACCACATCGTGTTTTCTGTAGACGAGCTAGGTAAGTTATCATTGTTGTGTCTGTGTACAGTGTTATGCTGTGTAATAGTTACTGGTCTGGCTACTGATGTTGCACAATTAAGTAAACGTAATCTATGTTTTTATTGTAGGTTACCTCCTAAATAAAATCTCAAGTAAAAGAATTACGACAAAAATGCAGAAATGTTGAATAATAATCCAAATAATATAACGTACAGTGACTGATTCCGTAAACTGCTTCGACTAATCTTACAATTTAGTAGTCTTTTCTTTTCTTTTTTTTTGACTTGTCGCAAGTTTATACAAAAAGTTCAAATAATTTGAATAAAAAGAAAAAGTCTGATCAACTTAAACACTTAACATGTAGTTGGTCAAACTATTTAAGACAAAAACATAATGAGAAAAGTGGCCCTAAACCTTGTCACAGTTAAAGTAGAACAAAAAGAGATCTGAGGTTACTTTATTTTATGCAGTGAAGTGTGGCAACTTTGTCTAATGAGTCTTTTGTTTGTAGGTGGCAAAATATCCGAGACCAAAACTGCACAGCTGTGGACTTCAGAAGAAACCAGCGCACTGCTTGCAATATGGTCATCCACAGAGATCCAGGAGAAACTAGGGAGCACAAAGAGAAAGAAGAGAGTGTATGATGACATATGCCAAGAGATGGTAAATGTTGGGTTTACTCGTACAGCCGACCAAATCATTAACAAAATGAAAAAACTTAAGAAGGAGTTCAGGGACAATAAGGAGAAAGGTGGCAGCCATTGGAGTGAAAAAACCATTAACTTTGATGTTATGGACGCTGCCCTAGAACACTTACCGTCGAGCCAATTTACTGAAGCATTAAATTCAGCAACAGCCATGCTTGAGACGAATACAGAATCGCTGTCTTCTGCAGCTGATCTCAGTAAGTTTATTATCGTCTTTCTTTGTTGTTTTCTTTTCTACTCACTTATCAAATGGCTAAAATTGCTAATTTCGCTATCCTCGTATGTTTGACAAGATTATGTAAATTCAGTATTTGCTACATTTAGATCTTCAGGTAATGTGTTGCTTTTATAATATTGAATCAGACTCTTCACCTGAGGAGGTGCTGGACCAAGCCGAATCATCTTTCAGCTCCTCTCATCCCCAACCAATAAAGCCTCTGGGAACAACCAGAATAAAGAAAAGAGATTCAAATCAGGAGCTGCTGGAATACTTAAAAACTGCTGATGAACGGTTTATGGCACACGCCAAAGAACTTAACACTGCCATTCTTAATAAAATGGATGAAGCTACGAGTTCTATGCTGGGACTATTAGGACGCATGGTGGCACTAATGGAGGAACAGCAGGGAAATAAGCCATAAGCACAGGATTCCTTTTGCACGCTTAATTATCATTTGCACACTTTTTACATTTCAAAATCGAAGTGAAACTGAAATTGAATACTTTATTAATATACATTCCAGGTTTTATTTGGGATTATTGTTTTGCGCATTTTATTACAGAATTATTTTTTGTTAATCTGTCTTCAAAATATAATAACTTGTTCTACCTGTGAATTTACTTTTTATGCTTTACATCAACTCATAAACCCCACCCACCTGTCATATAGAGACCATGAAGAGCTGGTGTAGCAAACCCAGATGTGTTTGGCAGGAGTAAAGGTAAAGTTATGGTCCTCTAGCTAAATCACATTAACCATGAATAAACTGATTTCTTGTGTTTCTTGCATTTGATTTTAATTTGCGTGTTGCAATTTCATTGATTCAGGTGAAACCATTACGACACAAACTCAAACTCCCTTCATGATTTGGATTAAAAGGCCACAGATGGAAGAGATCCCCATTGACACTGATGTCAGTGAGAGTTCATCACGCACCATAAAGGACCCAACAGATTTCCCAAACATACTTGATGTCAATCAAGAAGACAATGAAAAGTAAGTCCATCCTGGTGTTTTAGGCCACAAGCTGGCATAAGCAAGTAACGCTTTTCAAGAATTGCATTGTATTTAAAACTGTATTTGAGGATGAAAGGATTATTTGCCATTTTGCAAGCTATATTTTGTAGGAGCTACAATGAAATTAGTAACTGTAATGTTATTGTATGGGTCTGTATGTATATCATCAGTAAAGCTATATGAATAACTAGTTTAGTGGGCAACATTACTCAGTGATATGTAGCATATTGATGTATACATTTACTGTGTGACTGAAATGAGAAGGTTGAGAACAATATTTGTTGTATATTGTAAGAACCCTTGTAAATTCTTTTTTTGTGTGCATTTCATCTGTTCTACAGGTTCAAGAGCTTGACTGAACCGTCACCGTCAGATTTCTTGGAATAAAGGCTGTGTTATGGCCCAATATTAAAGTTTGCTCCAAAGAACATGGCGTTATCATGCATCCTATGGTTTCTACTTTTCCTCAGAGACTACATTCCCTTTTCTACATAAAACAGAATTAACATACAGTATGTGGGATGATGGTATTTACATTGCAGAATTAAAATTGGTTACAAATCCTGTTACCAGAATGTTTTAACATTTCTTCATTGTTTACTTTGTGAGTTGTCGCTTCATACACGTGTCTCAAGTTTGCTTCTGTATACGTCTTTGTACTTTACAGATTAAAACTTTACATTTGTCAAATCTATTTTCCTTTTTTCATTGTGATTTATTTTTATAACAAGTCAATATACAGCTCAATTTTGGAACATTTATTGAATATTCACACCATCAGCAATTAAGAATCTGAGGAAAAGCAATAGAAAAAGTAATAAAATTACAATACAACTTGAATAATTTCACCGTCCTGTCTGTTAAAGTAGTCTAATAATGCCGCTTGTACATCTGTCCCTTCTGGTTGTTCGTGATCTATTAATGCCTGAACGGGAGGCTGTGTGTACATATGAACAGCTGAAATGTCTTCGCTGAAGTGGTCACGTTCCTCACAGATATTGTGCAGCACACAGCAGGTCAAAACCATCTTCTTTATCAGCTCCAGTTTACAGTCATTCCGTTTTAAGAGACACCTCCATCTTGCCTTTAGCCTTCCAAAACTTGAGTCCACAATGGACCTTGCACTGCTCAACCTGATATTGAACCTTTGCTGCTGTGGGGTTAATCCGCCGGTGTCTGGAAATGGCTTCATCAGCCAGTTTTGTAAGGGATAGGCTGAGTCTCCAATCAGATAGTATCCAACATCACAACCAGAGAAGTGTACTTTGCTTTGGTTTAACGGGTGTCCATCATTCAACATTTTCCACAAATAAGACTCTCTTAGGACCCTCGCATCATGCACGCTCCCAGGATGGCCAACACACAAATCCCAGAAAAGCCCGTTGCCATCCACCACTGCTTGCATTACTATTGAATGCCACCCTTTCCTGTTAAAATAGTCACGAGGGTATTTTTCAGGTGCTATAATTGGAATGTGGCTTCCATCTATTGCACCCACACATTGAGGAAGATTCCAGCGGTTTTCAAAAACATCTGCCATCTCTTTCAACCTTTTTGAATCTGGGAATTTAATGTGTACAGGCAGAAGAACTTTAATTACAGCATTGCAGAAGTCCTGCACACAGTTGAATACAGTGCTCACGCCAACCCCGAAAAGCTGACTGACACTTCTGTACTCATTGCCAGTGGCAAGCTTCCAAAGGGCAATGGCAATTCGTTTTTTTACAGGTAAACACAAGCGGAAATTGGTGTTCTTTCGTTCAAGCACATGCTTGAGGCGATAACACATGTACTCAAAAGACTCCCGTGAGACCCGAAAATTCTGGATGAACTGTTCTGGAGTGAATTCAGGTACAATGGTATCCCACCACTTGTGCTCTCGAGGATAGGACCACACCGCAGAAGTCCGTCTTCTCATGATCATCAAGGCTATCTGTGAACAAAATGAAGGTGAACTGATATTATATAATGCCAGCTTTCTGTTATGACAATACAAATAATGCTTATAGCATATATTTCAGCCATGTCAAGGCTCCCATAATGTTCTAAGACATTTTATTTTGTTGCACAGTTACATTGCAAGACAGGGAACATACCAAAATTGTATCCTCACGCATGTTACCACTAAAAATAGTACAAGGATAAATATAGTTTTGTCTTCCTACTTTGTTTAGAACTGAATGCAAATTTGCATTTCTTATATTTACATGCAAAGAGAATGCGAAAGCATAGTGATCAAGCTCAACTGTGTACTCGACTAAAAAAAAAAAACAAGTAGAATTAAAAATAAAAAAGTAAAGTCGGAAACACCAAAGCTTGCTTTTTTTCTTTCTTTTTTTTTTGCAGTGAATTTGCGCCAGGCCAACACATACAATGGACAGTTGATTGCATTTAAATTAGTTTTATTATAACAATTCAAATTATTATTTTACAGAAATATAATTTGTTTGAAAACATCCCGCCTCCAGGGGCCCGTTCTTCGTACGTCGCTAACTCAGCTGGATTTGAATGTTGACGATTTGGCGTGATCTTGGATCATTTGGTTCTTCGAAGCTCATCCCGGAGCTGCTGTCATAGCAACAGGTATGCTTAAACCTGCTCGGGTCGGGAGCAGCCTTATTTCATGTAAACAGGATTAGATCGCTTCTTTTCAACCAGAACTGATACTCAAAATACGTCTGCTACCACCGCTACTTTATTACAAGAGTACCGTACTGATCCAGGGACAATAATTTAAAATAATAATCATTAAAAAATATTTAAAAATAATATAAAAATGCCGTGTAGTCCATAACAGCCTACTATAGACACAGCCAGTTTTACTCACTGAAATATTTATTTGTCATAAAATTATTACTTCATAATTGTATTAGAGTCTTACACACATGCTATATAGATAATAGAGTCGTGCATTATTTTGAGTGATGACTGCTATTATAAGAGTGGCTTGATGGAGTGCAGGAGATGCAGATAACATGATATTGACCCTTAAGAAACTTTCATTAATGCTGTCACGTACCAAATCTGTCCAAATATAAAATGAAATGAATAGATAATTTCTACATTGAAATAAAAATGTAAAGACTGCACAACTATTATAAATTGCGAATATAAATAATTGGGAATCATGAAAAAGAATTCTAATAAAATAAAAACATGCATCTATTATCTGTTACATGTATCTATTATAACATTTATGTAGTTTTGTTTGCTTGGCTGTTTCCTTATAAAAGTCCAGAAATTTGTTAAGTTTTTCGTCGGGTGTCATTTTAAATTATATGACGTCATTACATTGCCGTCTTGCCACCAGCCAATCGCTGCACTGCTGATCATGGTTTCGAGTATCGATACATATCCCCTTTTAAGCCAACACATGAACGCGCAATTATCTCAGATAACTCAAACCAGCGATACTAATCATACACAACAGGTGTGTTCGAAGAACCCAATTAGCCGGATCATGATTAGCACGATGATATCATCTTGGATGTGTCATTTGATCTCGGATGTAATAAGCGACGTACGAAGAACGGGCCCCAGGTGTTTGCTTGCATTGTTTGGCTGTATCACGATCTGTCTAGACTGGATCGTGCTTTGTACAACTGCAATTATAACTTAGCTAATTATTTTTAAGGACACCGATATAATTCCTCCATTGTAAGTACTTTGTAAAAATTTGTTGGTTTCCCAGCACGCGCGGGAAACCTGAACATCTTTATTGCATAAACAAAAACACAATAATAACTGACCTGTCGTCTTGAGCGTAGACGTTGTCTATGACATTGTCTTTGGATGGCATGAAGACATTGAATTAAATTACTCTGGATGTTAAAATATGTTCTCAAAACTAGAAGACAGACCTGTAAACAACGCGTGTTGTGCGCCATTTTTTGTTTGTGGGCGGTTCTGTAGTAACGTGACAGATCACATGGCTGGACTCTCTGAAATCATAGCAAAGGCTGATATATACCACTTTGTATAAAATCTAACCCACTAATTTGTTGATAAGTGAGAATTACTTGCGAAAATCACATTCACTATAAACCAGCACTGCAATAAATGGTGAAAACAATTTATCAGTATTATATTCTAAATATTTTATTGTATTTTGTTGCTCTACAGCACCTTGTGCAAATCACCAGTAGAGGACAGCAACACTCCATATCTCGTCTAAAGAAAATAAAATAACTTAGATGTCATCAAAGTCCTTAACTTGTATTTCTCGTTTTCATTCTCATTTTCTGTCAGTCAGCAATGATTACGCAATATTGTATTATTCTATTAGTGAGGAATAACTTTGTATGCTTTATATATACAAAGCTGTTTGTTCTTTCATTTTTGTTTCACTTGCTTTTTCTGAAGTTATGCAGTCCGTGATGTTCATGTTAAGTTTGTTATAATGCCATGAACCTTGAGAAAAGGTGAGGATGGTCACAGGTGACTATCATTACTGATAATTATCATCCTCCTGCACCTGCTGCCATGCACTCATTAAGTCTCTATATGCAAATTAGACTTTGTCTGCTGCCCAGTATAAGAAGTCCTCCTGGTTATTATGATAGTTTTAAGTAATTAGGTTAATGAACAACCAGTATGTCAAGACTGGCCTGAAGAAAGGACTAAATTTTGCTTCGTTTGACAAAATCTCTTAAATTAAGCAGAACATTTTAAAGAAAGAAAAAATACAAACTATAACACAATGAAAGCTGACTATGCATATTATATAAACAATTAAGCAGCTTCACTATATCAAATTAATAGACTTATAACATGTTTTTAAAGCATGTCAGTTTATATAATTTTTCTATTAATTGCAGTTCTGATAGGATACAGCATTGCTTTTAATATAAAAAATTGGTGGCAATGAAGCAAACATAAAGCATAACACTGAAATATGTCTGTATTTGGCTTTATTCTACATTATCACCTTTTCCCCATTTTTTTTATTAGTGTTGTTTGACAAAACAGGACTTGGTCTCTTGATGTAAGATCATAGTTTTGAGTATAACCTACATCTTGCAACATCTTCTTTCAAACAATAGTTCACACCAGGATTTTCTCTCACTTCATTTAGCAAAATATGGGGTTAAATTGTTGTTGTCATTTGATATGGGGTTATTGGTTGTCTTGACACTTTCCCTTTTTTTTTTATTGTAAATTTTTTGTAGTATGACCAATGTAATTTTATACTACGTTTATTTTAATCCACTACTGTTTTATCATGTTCATTTTAAGTCACTATTATAATCAGTGTTTGTTCTAATTGGGGCCTTGTTTAGTTTTAAGATTTGCCTTAAATATTTTTAACACCATGATTGTGGGTCCTATTAAAGTAACTTTTTAAGATTGTAGTTCATTTTGCATCTGGCATATTAATATACACAAGTATGTTGGTCTGATTAGAAATTAAATTTACTTTAAGTCAATTAGCATCCTTTTATACACGGCTTACAGGATATATTAGATTAAATGTTTATTGCTCACTTTAATTGGTATTTCTAAACTGATACAACTTATTAGGTATATATATATATATGTATTTTGAGCTTATGATACATATCTTGATGTAAATAAATTAATTAACCATAAACTGTAATAAAAAAAAGGCTTTTTTTTAGTGCAAGACAACACTAGATGGCAGTTTTGACATGCATGCACGTGTGTGTATTGAGAGGGAGAAAGCGAGCAAGTGTCCTGGCAGAGGAGGGTCCCATTCTGAAGATTTGTACCCTTAGACTCTGCAGCGTTTAGAAACATGTGGAAGCAATTCCTTTGTTTTACAGCCAGAGTGTATGGTCAGAGAGAGCACAGACTGGACTGCTGCGTGTCAGGAGGCCTTAGGATCAGGTTACTTTGACAACCCTGAGAAGAATTGTGTGTGTGTGTGTGTGTGTGTGTGTGTGTGAGCTCTGCTGGGTAAGTGGTTAGACTCAGGGAAAACTGATCCTCTCTTCTAGATTCTGGTCCTTTTCATAGTTGGTGATCTGTTTGTGTGAAGTCAGGCCAAAGAGGCAGAGTCTCTGTGAGAGAACAAACCTTTCACCCTTTCCTCTGCTGTTCTCATCTATCACACTTTTGGACTTGGAGAGTTATTGAAAATGAAAAAAAAAAAAAATGGCAGCTGTCTAGTACATATGTGATTTAGTAATATGTTCACCCAAAAATTAATAATTTACTCACCAATATGTTGTTTCAAACCCATAAGACATTTCTTCTTCTGTAAAACACTCAAGGAGAATGTTTGAAGAATAAACTATCCAGTCCTCATAAGTTAATGGGAACTTGTGCTGCATTACATTTACCTCATAAGTTGAATGTCAAAGCGAGGAATGTAAAACCAATGGACATGTCCATTGTTATCAATAGCGGTTGATTAAAAACACATAAAAAGCATTATTTTGCACACATAATGCTATAGTATCACATCCACAAACAAAGGTTGGCTAGAACTATACATGCACTAAGTTTATCGAGACACAGTGAAGTTGGAGTTTTTGCGATTCCTCTGAGATTCTAAGTTGAAACTCCGGCTTGGGAGGGCATTCCAGTTAACAGTTCCTAAGCTGGGAACTGGGAATTTTCAATTTCTGAGTACAAATGGAATACAGCATTAGGTTGTTTAGCTCCAAGGTGACAAAAATAAATAAATAAATAAAAAGCATCAATTAAGTATCATAAAAGTACTTTATATGACATGCTATATTCCAAGTCTTCTAAAACAATTTTGTAACTTTGTATGAGAGTTTATTTTTAATGAAAATTTATTTTTTATTATTCACTGAATGATCCAATATTTCATTCAAAAGCTGCAGTGGAAGAGAATCTTATCAATGTATAACATTTCAGCTTACTCATCACACACAGCAATCATATGATGTATTTTGAATATAGTGAATTAGTCCGATAATTTTCCGATACGTTTTTGTCATTTTGGAGCTTTACAGGCCTGGTCCCTTCAGTTTATGGAAAAGAGTAACATTCTCGTTTCAACAAAGCATTTGTTTCTCAGTGCAGCAGGTTATAACTTTTAGTTTTCTTCTTATTAAAGGCCAATAGTATGAATTTCCTCAAGTGGATTAATACAGTGCAGCCTCTGTTATTAATGCAATAATTATGCATCAGAGTGTAGAGCTTAGGGAATTTGCGTAAGATTAATGAAGGTCACTACTATTCCCAGATGTTTTCTCGTAATTAAAGCTTTGTTTATCACGAAACCCAGCCACATAAAGAGCAAAATATGCATGGTAATTATTCATAATGCTTACTAATTCAAGTGTAGCCACCTCGGTTTGCACCTAATTAATCATGCTAATGTCTTGAATAAATCTGCATAATTACTCATGGTCACCTGTTGCAATTGGTGACCGCCACAAAGTTCATGCGTGTCAATGATATTAAAGTGACGGTTTGAATATTCATAGATTAATGAGTGTTGTGTTGTTGAATGCAACCTGTCCTGATGCTTTCAACTGAGCGTCCACAAGACAGCGTTTGGTCAATTTCCCATGGTGGTTGCACTTAGGACTGTGATGTTATTGGAATAATATGTGCAAATGAACATGCACATTAACATTTACTTGGGAAATGCTTATCCTTAGAGGTTCAATGAAAACAACAGCTTGATAATAGAATATTGGAAACAGAGCAAGGACTTCTTTGATATGGTACACTGCTGTACTATACCATAAAACTCATGTGAATGGATATAACTGGCTAAAATAGTCAAGTCAAAATGAAATCAAAAGTTATCCTGTGATGTTCTTAATGTATGTTCCTGGTTTCATTGTGAACAGTTTTCGGTCATCAAAAATCTGTTAGTAGCGTATCTGTTTCATACTGTATAGGCTACTAAACTTTTATTTTTATTGTTTGAATATTCTGTTTTACTCTGAGATGTATGGAAGCCTGTTTCTGTGCGAAGTCCCTTCATGCTTCAAACGCTCCACCATCATCCTCATCCCAAAGAAATCCAAAATTACAGGACTAAATGACTACAGGCCTGTGGCTCTAACGTCTGTAGTTATGAAGTCATTTGAAAAACTGGTGCTGGCCCACCTGAAAGACATCACTGGACCCTTGCTGGATCCTCTTCAGTTTGCCTACAGATCTGTGGACGATGCAGTAAACATCTGACTGCATTATGTTCTGCAACACCTAGACAGACCGGGGACTTATGTGAGGATCCTGTTTGTGGACTTCAGCTTGGCCTTTAACACGATCATCCCAAACCTCCTTATGCCCAAACTAACTCAGCTCTCCATGCCCATCTCCATCTGTCAGTGGATCAACAGCTTCCTAACAGACAGGCAGCAGCTAGTGAGGCTGGGAAAATACACATCCAGCACCCGTACAATCAGCACCGGAGCTCCCCAGGGCTGTGTTCTCTCCCCACTGCTCTTCTCCCTGTACACTAACGATTGCACATCTAAGGACCTTTCTGTCAAGCTCCTGAAGTTTGCAGACGACACCACACTCATCGGCCTCATTCAGGACGGTGACGAGTCTGCTTACAGACAGGAGGTTAAAGAGCTGGCTGTCTGGTGCACTCTCAACAACCTGGAGCTTAACATGCTCCAAACAGTGGAGATGATCGTGGACTTCAGGAGAAACCCCCCTGCACTTCCTCCACTCACCATCACGAACAGCACTGTGACTGCAATGGAGTCATTCAGGTTCCTGGGCACCACTATCTCTCAGGACCTGAAGTGGGACATTCACATTGACTCCATTGTGAAAAAGGCCCAGCAGAGGTTGTACTTCCTTCGCCAGCTGAGGAAGTTTAACCTGCCACAGGAGCTGCTGAAACAGTTCTACTCCACCATCATCGAATCCATCCTCTGCACTTCAGTAACTGTCTGGTTCAGCTCAGCTTCTAAATCGGACCTCAGAAGACTACAGAGGGTAGTCCGGACTGCTGAGCGAATCATCGGTTCAATCCTCCCTTCTATTCAAGAACTGTACTTATCCAGAGTGAGCAAAAGGGCTGGCAAAATCACTCTGGACCCCTCACATCCAGCACACTCCCTCTTTGAACTGTTGCCATCTGGTCGACGCTACAGAGCACTGAGCACCCGAACGACCAGACACAGGAACATTTTCTTCCCTCAGGCAATCCATCTTATGAACAGCTGATAATAACTGTGGAACACACCACACTATTTATATTTATATACACTACACTTATTTATCTAACATACATACTTAGCGTACACTTAAATTTTTTGCTCATAATATACATGTACATACATAAATGCTCATTGTAATATACCTGCCATACATTGTCAATTTGTATTTTGTCATTCCTTACCCACCTATTTGTATTTTTTTGTATTTTTTATTCCTATTGTGTTTTTTGTTCTGTCGCTGTTACGTTGCACTGCGGAGCTTCTGTTACGAAAACAAATTCCTCGTATGTGTGAACATACCTGGCAATAAAGCTCATTCTGATTCTGATTCTGATTCTATTCAGACTCACAATTCTGAGGATAAAAAGTAAAAAAAAAAAAAAAAAACTCAGATTTGCAGGAATTTAATTCACAATTCTGTCATTCTCGCAATTCCAAGTTAACATCGCGCAGACTTTTTCTACTAAATTTTTATTTTACATCTCGCAATTAAGTGAATTGTTGACTTTTTTATCCCCCATAGAATATGTCTTGCAATTCTGTGTTTATATCTCGCAATTCTTAAAGGATAAAAGGTCTGAATTGTGAAATTCAACATTCACAATTACCTTTTTATTTTTTATCCCATTTTGTAAAAAAAAGCTCCATAATGATGCATCAGATCACAGAAATAAAAGGTAAAAAAACATTCTGTGGTCATTGCATTCTTCTGAATTGTTAAGAAGTCATAGCTTAAGAATTAGTCATCAGAATGAAAACATCAGAAAAACATGAGAATGCTTTTGTCCAAACCTGTAAACCCGCTCTTGGCCAGGTACATATATTCATTATTTATCATCGAAATCATTTGAGTGTGGCTTTAAGTCAGTCCTCTCTTTTAGTGGGGGAGAAAAAAAGCTTGCATATGTCATGCTAGAAATGAATTATGAATAAAGCCAGAAGCAGAGGTCTTCGTGGACAGCGGGGTATCATCATGCAAAAAGGAAGAACATCAAATTCAGTCCATCTTATTTTCGATTATGACCTGCTTTTGAAAAGGATGAAATCATTTCCTAGAGGAGGACAGGCAGAATCCTGATCGCACGTAATTACGTCAAACACATCCGCGGTCTTGATCCCTCTCCAGATGAAAAGGGGAGTTTTCGGAGTGGAGGGCATGGGGAAAATGATGGAGGGCTGGATGGTTAAAAAAGGAGAGAAGATGAAAAGTGTTTTTTGAAGTGGCTTTCTGCATTAGCCTCCTCTCCCTGAACCCTCCGGATCAAGCCATTCTACCTTGACCAACACTAACCTCACAACGCAAAAACATACACGCATGTACACACTCCGTCCCACGCTATACACAAGACTAGATAGAAGGATCATTTCTCTGATTTGAACACTGAGGCTCTGTTTGGAATGGAATACTTGCTTGTTTATATCCAAATACTTCTTATGTTTTATATCAAGCGCCAATCCTACTCTACTAATTACAGACTTAATTTCTTGATTTCTCTTTCTTGACTCCTTATATGATTGGAATACCTAACATTAAAACATTTTACACAAAGTTACATTTAAAAAAATAGAACGTTTTATATTTGGATAACTGGAAGCACACTAAGGTTTGCAGTAATGCTCTGGCTACTATTTGAAGAAATCTAAAAGTATTACATTGCAAAATCAAGCAAGAAAGTTCATGTATGATGCTGCAGTGATGTATTTTTTTTGTAGAGCAACCTGGAAAAACCCATTAGCATTTTTGCATCAGCTTGTAGATTATTAGAGAAAATAAGATCTGTAACCATCAAAAGTTTATTCAATTTATATGTTCTGTTCATAATCTGGGAACACAGTTTACACTTAAGTGCATTTGAAGTACACTGAACTTATGTATACATTTGCAGTGGAACATTTCTTTCTGACATTCCACACGACACGCATGCCTGGTTTCTGTGTTGTGTGCGTATTCTGTGTCTGTATATGCTTATCGAGTGAGTCTCGGGTGAACGGACGCTATCTTTTGCGACTGTTTGACAAACACCCAATCACATGAACATTGCCCACAGCCATGAGAGATATCAGCACATCAGCTACCACTAAGGTGACTATTCATTCCTCTCTCTCTCACTCTCTCCATCTTGTCCTCTTTCACCCTGTCTTCTTGTGCCTCAGGCTTTCATTCCATGAATGTCACAAAGTGTCTCAGCCTGAGTAAAATTGGTCTTTTGGGATCCATAACTGATGTCAGTCTTCCAGATTTCAGAGAGATATGATCTGACAATCCTCTGGTCCGGTAGAGTGCTATACCAGCATGGCATGACCACAATAAACTGTTTTTGATGTGCTGAGACATCGAACACAGAAGTCAGGTCCCTTAGAGTCTTCAAAACGTGAACGTATCGGACACAAGTTTATTTGTTGTGCTCATGAGCAAGTTTTTATTCCATAAAGAGGTTAAGTATTTACACAAGGTAATAGTTCTGAAAGTCATATTTATGGGTGCATTTTTTTTTTTAAATATTTACTTCACAGTAAAAGGTTGTGTGTAAGGGAGTGTACATCTTTGATATACTTTATGTGAGGAAAAACATTATAGCCTCTTTTAGTTCATGCCACCTTCCATGACTACTTTTGTGTCAGATGACTATTTATATTTTTTAATAAAGCACTATTAGATATATTTTATTAAGTTTTTAACATTAAATTGTCTTAGCATAAAAAAGGCTAGATTTAAATGCATTATGAGGATTTTGTCCTGTCTTATGTGATCCTATTGACTGTATGCAAACATTTAAATCAGAATATTTTATTTAAAAATAATAAATTCGACAATCTTTTGAGTTTATGTTATGTTACCAAAAATGTAGCATATGGGAAATATCAGTTTAGGCTACTTTTATTCTTTTAATTAATTAAAAAGGATTTAGTTGCTCACTATAATACAGAGAAATATTTTAAACAACTCTTATGTAATGCACAAACGAATGAACGAACAAATGAGAATACAAATAAAAATAAAAATGAAATAAATGGCATGTGTAATTTGCCCAAATTCTCTCCTTCTCGCTATGTCACTCTTTGGTATCAGTGACCTCCTCAGCAGCTTTGGGGCTAATTAGCACATGCTAGCAATTATCAGACATGAGTTAGACATATGTGTTAATATGGACCGCTGCCATTTGGAAGGAACCAGTCTGAGAGAATCTCCTTCACATCTTCTATAATAAATGACCATAGTCAAAATGCCAAGTGTTTCTACACTGGTGTTATGGCTAAGAGTGCAGTGCCTGTCAGACTGATGCCAATTTCCGGTGATTAGCTCATTTGTAAAGGATGTAGCTGATTGTGTGAAGTGGGGCTTCATGCAAAAAATTTTCAGAAGGCTGTATTGATTTCTATTCATTCATTTCTATTTATTTTAATGCTAATTTACTATGATTTCACCAGGGTAACAAACTAAGTGCCATAGTTTTGGGTTGGAGTTTAACCTGTCAAGTCCTTGAAGGTATAGTTCACACAAAAATGAAAATTCTGTTATCACTTACTGACCTTTATGTTGTTCCAAATCTGTATGAGTTTATTTCCTCTTTGGAACACAAAATAAGATTTTCTGAAGATGTTGCAGTTGCTGGTATCCATTGTAAAAATAAAATAAGAAATATTAAGAAAAAAGTCAATGGCTACCAGATTTGGTGGGAAGATACTTATTAATGTCTTATCTAAATTTTATGCTGTTACTTTTTACATGGATTTGACTGTACTCTGAAAAATGTACCAAAATGTAAAATGTACAAGTTTGTATCAAGTTCAAGAACAAGTCCACCTGAGTGCATCCAAATCTGAGTTCATTCATAATTGCAGTCCGAGTCCAAGTCTAAGTCTACGCACTCCAACTCTACTTAACAACATCTAATCTGATGGTTGAAGCTTCTCTCATGTCCAGTTTACTGTAGTCAACAGTGTTTACAACAGTCTGAAACAATCAGCATCTAAACTTTACCTGGAGCAGATATCCATGTAAGGCCTGAGAGGCCATCAGTGGCAGACTGTGTATCTATATTATTCATCTCCCTGTCCACTACTCCTTCCCTTACAAAGCATGGTGGGAGTCTGCAGTTTGTTTAGGCTCTAGTCTATTCCTGTGAGACCGTCTGGCCCCCTGTGAGGGTCATCCCTCTTGATGCCATGCGTGTCATCGCCCCTCAGTGAAAAAGGAGAAAATGATGGACCTGATACATATGAAACAGAGCTTCATACATATGCATGCCATTGCGGCCAGGCGGGGGTTGGGCCATACGGAGTGGAACGAGAAATTGCTTGCTGGCCAGACACAGGGTTGGAGCTATTTAAATATGCATGAGGGCCCAGTGTCGTGGCATTAGGCCACTCCTCAAAATGCATATTTATTTGTATCTGTAATAATGAAACAGCTTGTGTCATTTGTCATGTATGATAGAGTGTGGCTTGGGACTCGGTGCTGGGGACAGCACAGAGAGGCTTCAAAACAAACCGACACAACATAAGATGATCTTTTGGTGTTGTTTCCCAGCTCGCATCTTTCTTGAAACTGTATTTTCTAGCCATGCAGTAGTGTTACTGGCAGGACAAACCAATGGAAACTTTCCATTGATCAAAAGCTGGTTTATATATAGTGATTTTTAAATTGTTCCTCACACCAAGAAAATAGGTTCGAGGAAAGAATGAATTTATTTGTGGAAAGAAAATGGTTCTTCGAACATTGCTATGAAAATCCCTTTTTGCAACCTGTATTTTTAAGAGAGCTACGACTGCATTCAACTTGAGTAAAAACCTACTAATATTCTGAAATAGAAATGACAGTAAGCAAAAGACTGAAATGGACTGAAATACACAAAGCCTGTCCGTTAGTGTCAAGTGTATATTAACCACCATGTTTTAAGAAGGTGCATCTTCATTTACGCTCCTAAATAAATCATTTACCGGCTTACATGGACTTCAAGATGTTATTTTGATCTTCCAAGGACATGCTATACACTACACAAACAGCTCACCGACGCAAAGCGGTTCTGTGCAATTGGAATGCGGTGGGGGGAGAGATGGAGAACATCATGATGGTGTGGCTGTTGTCTGTATTAGCTTTGCTGCAGTCCCAGGGGGAGCTCTCCCAGCTTCAATCAGTGTTAGGGCTTCTGGGTTCAAGTTCAAGTTGAGAGCTAGAGAAACATGGCTCACCACCCACGAGTAGTACACAGCTCTGCACTGGAGGGCCGTGAACTCTGTTCAAAGCAATCAGGCCGGTATTCCATTCTCAGGTTTTACATTTAAAGGGTTGGGGCTGCTGCATTTTGAATACGTCTGCATGGACTTCCAGGCTTTAATTATGATAATGATGTGTGTGATTTCAGCTCTCAGCTCTTTTGAATACACCTATCTGATTTCCTCTACCCTGATAATAGTTTCAGATCCCAGGCAGGACAGTTCAAGCAAGCAATGGTTTATTCTGAGAGAATCTGAGAGAAGACCTGACCAGTCTGAAGGGGTTGGGGCACTGCACGATGAATATTAAACCCATTGTAATGGGAGAGAAAGACATAATGTGGGATGCCCTCAAGTCAGCCTGTAATAAAAGAGAAAATAACACAATTTTCTCCAAAGCTTGCATGCATATATATATATACAACCCGAATTCCGGAAAAGTTGGGACGTTTTTTAAATTTTAATAAAATGAAAACTAAAAGACTTTCAAATCACATGAGCCAATATTTTATTCACAATAGAACATAGATAACATAGCAAATGTTTAAACTGAGAAAGCTTACAATTTTATGCACAAAATGAGCTCATTTCAATTTTGATTTCTGCTACAGGTCTCAAAATAGTTGGGACGGGGCATGTTTACCATGGTGTAGCATCTCCTTTTCTTTTCAAAACAGTTTGAAGACGTCTGGGCATTGAGGCTATGAGTTGCTGGAGTTTTGCTGTTGGAATTTGGTCCCATTCTTGCCTTATATAGATTTCCAGCTGCTGAAGAGTTCGTGGTCGTCTTTGACGTATTTTTCATTTAATGATGCGCCAAATGTTCTCTATAGGTGAAAGATCTGGACTGCAGGCAGGCCAGGTTAGCACCCGGACTCTTCTATGACGAAGCCATGCTGTTGTTATAGCTGCAGTATGTGGTTTTGCATTGTCCTGCTGAAATAAACAAGGCCTTCCCTGAAATAGACGTTGTTTGGAGGGAAGCATATGTTGCTCTAAAACCTTTATATACCTTTCAGCATTCACAGAGCCTTCCAAAACATGCAAGCTGCCCATACCGTATGCACTTATGCACCCCCATACCATCAGAGATGCTGGCTTTTGAACTGAACGCTGATAACATGCTGGAAGGTCTCCCTCCTCTTTAGCCCGGAGGACACGGCGTCCGTGATTTCCAACAAGAATGTCAAATTTGGACTCGTCTGACCATAAAACACTATTCCACTTTGAAATAGTCCATTTTAAATGAGCCTTGGCCCACAGGATACGACGGCGCTTCTGGACCATGTTCACATATGGCTTCCTTTTTGCATGATAGAGCTTTAGTTGGCATCTGCTGATGGCACGGCGGATTGTGTTTACCGACAGTGGTTTCTGAAAGTATTCCTGGGCCCATTTAGTAATGTCATTGACACAATCATGCCGATGAGTGATGCAGTGTCGTCTGAGAGCCCGAAGACCACGAGCATCCAATAAAGGTCTCCGGCCTTGTCCCTTACGCACAGAGATTTCTCCAGTTTCTCTGAATCTTTTGATGATGTTATGCACTGTAGATGATGAGATTTGCAAAGCCTTTGCAATTTGCAACTTTTTTGAGACCTGTAGCAGGCATTAAATTTTAAATGAGCTAATTAAGTGGATAAAAGTGTAAAATTTCTCAGTTTAAACATTTGCTACGTTATCTATGTTCTATTGTGAATAAAATATTGGCTCATGTGATTTGAAATTCCTTTAGTTTTCATTTTATTAAAATTTAAAAAACGTCCCAACTTTTCTGGAATTCGGGTTGTATATATATATACATACATATATACATGTTTGGGAAGAGAGCGTTAATGTAAAAGAAAAGAGAGCTGGATGTTACTGTGGGGAAAATAAGCCATTATTTTTCAAATGCACAGATGAATTGCCTTATTCTGAGTCATTCTGAACCTGTGTTATGTTCTTCTGTGAACTACAACAAGATATGTTAGTCAGAATGTTCGAGCTGCTCTTTAGCATACAATGAAAGCAGATTGTTATTTATTTATTGTCGGGCTACATAAAAGTGATCAATAAAACTTCAAAGACACAATAGCCATAAGTGACAGACAGAATTTCTTTATTATGCTGGGTTTAATGTCACTAATGTCAAATATGATGTCAAATATGACAGATTGTGACACATTTCTTGCATTTTGCATTCATTTGATCAAAAATACAGTAAAAAATGTAATATTATTAAATATTATTAAACATTTTTTTTATTCATTCCTGTGATGAAAATATTATCTTCAGTGTCACACAATCCTTAAGAAATCATTCTAATATGCTGATTTGTTGATTTGAAATATTTTTTATTATTATCAATGTTGAAAAGAGTTGCACTGCTTAATATTGTTGTGTAAACCATAATGCTTATTTTTTTTTATTTGTTGATAGAAAGCTTAAAAGAACTGCATTTATTATAACACTAAATGTTTTTACCATTACTTTTTCCTCAATTTAATGCATCCATACTGAATGCATTTAGTAATAAATCATGTATATGGAAAAAGAGCAGCTTGAACATTCTGCCCAACTTTCTTTTGTGGATCTGTAAAATTATTATTATTTTTTTTACAAATTATAAAACATTTAAATGTTAGACAGCATAGACCTGCCTTATGTTTTTTTTTTGCCTTTTGTGCCTACTAAACACAAAAACCTGTGTTTTGCTTGAACATCCAAACTCAATGACATTCTGCAGGGCTGCACATTTTGAAAGTGACGTGACATTCAGCCAAGTATGGTGACCCATACTCAGAATTTGTGCTCTGCATTTAACCCATCCAAAATGCACACACACAGAGCAGTGAACACACACACACACTGTGAGCACACACCTGGAGCAGTGGGCAGCCATTTATGCTGCGGCGCCCAGGGAGCAGTTGGGGGTTCGATGCCTTGCTCAAGGGCACCTAAGTCGTGGTATTGAAGGTGGAGAGAGAACTGTACATGCACTCCCCCCACCCACAATTCCTGCCAGCCTGAGACTCGAACTCACAACCTTTCAATTGGGAGTCCGACTCTCTAACCATTAGGCCACGACTTCCCAGAAAAGCTTCCTTCGTCCCTGGGTGGGCTCGAACCACCATCCTTTCGGTTAACAGCCGAACGCGCTAGCCTATTGCGCCACAGAGACTGGCGGTAGAGAACCTCCCGTCTGAGGGGATGTGACAGGGATCTGTGCATTGGGGAAATACTGCACGGCTTCCCATTAGCTGCTGCCTTTGCTGATCTGCGATCAGCTTCTGGTAGATCTTAGGCACAGGCCTAGCTTGTGATCTAACATGTATATATGCTTTAAAGCCATGTGTCACAGAGATGTTGAGATGAGACGAGATGGGTTTGAAGGCAATACTGTGATTGAGAAACTAAGAGAAATGGACTGGACAGATGTAAAGAGCAAACAGGAATAAACTAGGTTGAAACTGACCACAAATGGCATCTTATGCCTTGTTGATAACGTATTGATGCATTCCTTTCGAGAACTGATATTCTTTTCTCTTTGTTCAGTGAGTCATAGAGCCTGAAGGAAGTCTGTAATGATGAGCTGGTACCTGGCTGAATTTTCCCGGTGGGCGTCATATTGAGCAAAAAACGCTGTCTGTCAGCTAAAACAGATTTAGAAGTAAATACTAACACACAATGAGCAGCATGGAAGAAATTGTTTTAAAAAAAAAGCATATAATTTTTTAGATATATGCAGCTAGACAATTATTGTGTTATTCCAAACTTCATTTTCTTACAATGAAACCTGCTGTTTTATATACATTCATGGTGATTCAGATGGTGATTCATAGCATTTCTTTCTGGTCCCATCTTCCAGCCAATAGTTGTTGATTTTTTTGGTTTAATGGCTGAAAGAAGGTCTGTGGTTAAAACAAGCTCAATACATTTTCACATTTTAATCTACAACATAAAATACGACAGAAATAGCCCTTGTTTTTCACATGCCACATGATCAATCATGTCAAAATACATAAAAAATGTAGCTGTAAATGAGGCACAGAAAAGTATATCAGTGAATTCCTGTAGTAAATTTTTAATTTAGGAAATTCAAATATAAATCATTTGGGTTCATGCATTCAGCGTTAAATGCTTCTTAATATTTCCTTTTGGTGTTTTCTGAAAGAAATAATACACGGTTGGAACACCTTAGGACGAGTCAATGAACCAAACATTTTTGCATGAAGTATTCCTTCAAAGCATCAGTTTTTTTACATTATACATTTATATTCATTCCTTTGACAATGCAATCTGATGATGAAAGGTCCAGGCAGGATATTTTGATTGCTTTTCTTGCTGAACACTTGTGTGTGAAGGCAGGGTAATATTCCTGGTCTGCTGGGAGTTGCATGCAGAATGATGTCATTAATCCCACCTAGGACAGTCAGGTGTGAAATATAGGCAAACTGAATGAATGCATGATGGGTAGAATTGCCTTCATGCCCCCTTACCAAAAAACTGCCATATACAGATATACCATGAGAAGATGTGCAGTGCCAATAGCTCTGTCTAAAATGTCTTTTTGTGTTCCACAGAAGAAATTAAAACCATCATGGTTTGGAAATCCATGGCCTTAGGGGTAATTACATTGACAATGAGGATGACACAAACAAAGCGATCATGCCAGCACTCTCTTTAAAATGTAAGATGAAAAAGGTGAAGTTCACGTTCCAGCACCTTATGGGTCCTCAGAACTGATAATAGTTATTGTAGCCCTGAATGTTTTACTCTTTAATGCATTCATCCACAATCTGCGATGATATTTTTTAAAGTATGCCATCTTTTTATTTGACCTCACCTAGTCATGTTCATCTGCCACCTCTCCATCTCATTCTCTCCTTCTCTCACGCTTCAGATCACAGCGTTGACCTCTGCAGATTTCATCTCCATCAATTGATTTGTGAATACTCTGGTGCTGGGATCGATGTTTTATCAGAGGGAGTGATAGGGTTGCGCTCTCTCTCAGCCTAACCTGTTAAAGAAGTGATGGCAGCCATCTCTGTTTTAAAACTCTTGGGGTGGTAAGACAGTGCAAAGAGAGTGTTGAAGAGGAGGAGGAGGAGGTGGCGGGAGGGCATCTGGCTCTTTGGAGTGATGATTTGCTGCTCTGATGATTTTAGTCCCATCTGCATTCGATTACAGCCAGACTAAAGGTTATGTCCTTCACCCGTTGACACCTCCATTCCCGCTGTAATGTAACCGACCTCACAAATACATCACTCACCTCTGGCTTTGCATAGAGGGAAATAAGAAATAGACCCATAAGCGTTGACTAAATTTACAACCTTGCTATTATTCGTACTGCACTAAAACATATTTGATTTCCAGCCCTATTGAGAAAGTCCATTTGCACAAAAAATAAATAAATAAAATAAAATAAAATTCAATCAGTATTTTTGTCTGGTTAAACAACAACATCATGGATTTATGAAATACGCCTCCATTAAAGAATCAAAGCAGGAATGTGCAGAAAACAGTGTTTTGCAACAATGCCACTGCAAAATAAATAGTTACATCACTTGCTCATCAATGGATCCTCTGTAATGAATGGGTGCCGACAGTAATCCACACAAATCCATCAATGAACATCTTGTGAAGTGGTGAAAAGCTGTGTGCTTGTAATAAATTCATTTTAAATTCATCTTACACTTAAAAGATTCAGATCATCAAACTAATTTTAATATTACACAAAAATAATGAAAGTAAATACAAAATGCAGTTTTTAAATGTTGATTTCGTTTATTAAGGGAAAAAAGCTTTTCAAGCCTACCTGGCCCTACGTGAAAAATTAATTGCCCCCTCCTGTTAAATCGTGAAAGAACTGAGATTAACCACATTATTTTAGAAGGCTGAGTTAAATTTCACTAGCCACACACAGGCCTGATTACTGCCAGATATGTTTAATCAAGAAATCACTTAAATAGAACCTGTCTGACAAAGTGAAGCATGCTTAAAGAGCTCCAAGTTCTAAGGCAAAAGTCACTGCTGACTAAAAATAACACAAAGGCTCATCTCACATTTGCTAAAAAATATCTTGATTATCCCCAAGGTTTTTGGGCAAATATTCTGTGGACTGATGAGACAAATGTTGAACTTTATTTCAGATGCTGTGGCATGACCTTAAACAGTCCATTCATGCTAAACAAAGCCCTACAATGTGGCTGAATTAAAACAATTCTGTAAAGAGGAGTGGGCCAAAATTCCTCCACAGCGATGTGAAAGACTCGTTTCCAGTTATCACAAACGCTTGATTGCAGTTGTTGCTGCAAAGGGTGGCACAACCAGTTATTAGATTAAGGGGGCAATTACTTTTTCAAGTAGGGCCAGATAGGTTTTGACAGCTTTTTTCCCTTAATAAATGAAATCATCATTTCAAAACTGCATTTTGTATTTACTCAGGTTATCTGTGTAATATTAAAATCAGTTTGATCTGAATCATTTTAGTTTGAAAAATATCAAAAAAAAAAAACAAACAAACAAAAAAAAACACGGGAAGGTGGCAAAAACCTTTTTACAGCACTGTATATATTTATATGAATTTGACTCATTATGACTGAATTTTATTGGAATGGTTTTTGAAACAGTTCTTGTTTAACTTGCTGAACAATTACAATTTATTTGTTTATTTATTGACTAATTTAAAACATACTTAAGGATAGTAAGTCTCAAATAAGTGGTTGAGTTCAAAATAGAATAGCATCCAATCAGCCACAGTAGTTACAGAATATTTGTTTATATATGACAATGTGGAGTTTTAAGATGCGTAACTGCAAAAAAATCTTTGTTGTAATAAATAAACAATATTTTGACAAATGCTATTTTTTCTTACTATATTTAAACTCAAGGAAACAGAATTGTTAAGTAAAGAATCTTTCAATTCTTTAACAATACTTTTCCCTATTCCTCAGTGCATGTCAGTTTTTATATTCCAACGTTTTAATTTACGTCTAAATATGTACGTTTTGATTGTGAGATCACACTGTATATTCTCATTTATCCTATTGGCTATGCATTTTTTTATCCTATTCAAAATGGAGTATTGTTTATCCAGATAATCTTAATTCTTTTCAAAAGAACAATGAATTAATAAAGTCTTTTAGTCTTTCTGCATCACAGTGGGATTTTCCTTAAGACACCAGAAAGGAACAATGGGTCAACTGAAGCGTCATAATGATCTATTGTGTCACTTAGATGGACTTATTTTCACCTCTGTCCGTGCTTATGTCAGAGTCTCATGCATACTTGGAAGGGCACAGCATGTGTAAGACATCAGTCCAGGAGATTCAGTGAGCTGGGACTCCTCTAGCATGACCTTGGTCAGGAGTGACATCTATTTTCTGACTGATTGCACACACATTTGCAAACTGTGTGCAGACGAAGCTAATTTGTTTTAATGCAAGTTTTTTTTTTCTATGGGACCATATAAAAATGGGTGTAAGGCTAGACTCTGGGCAGGACACCCTCCCCCTGTTTGACAGCTACAGAAATAGCCAATGAAGGATGTGTCTCTGCTTGAGTTCACAAATGGAAGGAACCTCTGGGTTTAGACCAGTGTATGGAGCCCAGGTTGAAAATAGCTTCACGTTTATTACATCAATTTTAAAGTCAATTTTAAAATATTAAATTTTTTTTCATGAAATGAAATTAGTAATCATAATTTCTCAAAACTGATGTGTTATGATGAGGTAATGGTGTTTAAAGAATTGTTACTTGATCCAGTATGCAACAAAACATAACATAAACACACATTTGTAAAAACAATTATGATAAATATTATAAATTACTAGATTTTATAAATAATAATAAATAAATAAAAATAAACAACCAAATACATTTAATAATAAATAATACTGTTTTCTCCAAATATATATGTCCATGGGAAGGTTACAGTAAACACAAAAAATGACATTAAGATTAAAAAAAAATAAAAAATAATAATAATTAATCTTAATACTGTAATCATACATTTCATGAGTTATTACAAAATTGACACACAATAGCTCCTTTTTTTAATTCAGTCATATACTAACTTATACTCATTGTCACTGATTTATACTCATACATATGTAGAGAGAGAGAGAGAGAGAGAGAGAGAGAGAGAGAGAGAGAGAGAGAGCAATCACATTGGAAATGTACTGAATTTAAAATATTTTAAACTGTTTGTTGACATAAAACATATAAAAACATATTTGGATGGTGGAATCAACTAAACAAAACCAATATCATAGAAACATAGACTACTGATACATGGTTGGGGACACACACACACACACACACACAAAACGACACACACATATCCTCAGATAACACAGGCCTGTCACTCACCCGTGATGCAGATATGGAGATATGATCAGTCAGAGCTGGAGACCAGAAAGGCCAGAGGCGTGACCAGCAGCTAGATTGTTTGATGAAATGATGAAAGCAATTCAAAGAGAGCTAGATTTCTTAGTAACCCTCTTCATTTTGACCCATATCCCATTATACCTGTAGTTGCCAGGCAGCAACCATCAAGCTGTTTAAAGTACATTCAAGTACAAGCAGCTGCTAAAAAAATATATATATTTTTTTCAGCATTACTTGACAATAAGGTTATTGGACAGTGAATATTGTTAAACTAAGATATAGTTGTAAAATATATTAGTTGTATAATATAAATGTTTTGAAAATTATATTTGAGAAGGACAAATATTATGATCTCAAATTACCTCATTTGTTTTTTTTAAGATACCCAAAACACACAAAATTACAGCATAAAATTTGCAATAGGGGGGCATATACATAAAGTTAAGACATACAGTGACAATTTTGTCCCCTCCCACAGCGACCATTTCACGCATGTGATCATCTCCAGGCCCTCTTGCTCTACCCATCCCATCATGCATCTGGAGCAGCTGAGGGTCCAGACGGTACTCGACTGAGAGCCATGCGTGTGTGTCTCATTCAAGTGGACTGAGACTGGACGTCTAGACGACATTTGTGTCCTGCATTGCCAGGGGTGATGGCTTTATGCAAATGCAGCAGTGTCAAGAAAACACTAGATCTAGGGCTCTGGTCATGTGACTCAGAGGGCTGTCACAGTTGGACAATGAATGATTATTTTCTGTTTTTCATGCTTGTTTGTGTAGGATGTTTGATTTATTAGAAGTAGGTAGTCACTTATTTAAAACAATGTATATTTAAACAAATATATGGTATGTTTAAAATTATATATATATCACAGTTTTTTCAATAAATGATAAATATTCAGTGTATGTGCATAAATGTGTATATATATAATCATATATATTTATGTTATTTAATTTATGTTAATTAAATACAGTATTATAAATTACATATATCACTCTTTTTAAGATAGATAAATAATCATATCATATATGTAAATAAATATTACACATTACAGTCTATTATGGTTTATACCCTATATATATACACATATATACATATATATATACCCCCTCTGTCAAACTGTGTCCTAAAATCAGTTTTGCACTGAATACTTTTGCTCTCTCCTCTCCATTTTTTAGACTTTCCCAGTTTCTCTCGTTTTCTGTCTCTCTTTTTCTTTAGAGGCAAGACGAATGACCGTTTGTCCCCTGAGGTGCCCTAGAATGGTATTAAAGAGGTCATTATGAGGTAAGAAAGAATTAGTGGGAGAGAAAGAAAACCATAGCTGGATAAATGGAGTTCAAAGTAGCTGACCTATTGGCTAGTCTTATGATTTTGGGCGTTTCATTTTAAAAATGCTTCTTTGCACTCACTGCTCCAGTTCTGCTACATGTGAGTCACATGATAGACTTGTCATGTGGCAGGATGTCCATAACTCCACATATGACCTTTGACCTCTGGCATCTGTGACAGCTGCCCTGGCTGGTGCCTGAAGATAGAGTGGAAAGATTAACAGAACAGAATAAAACAAATAAGACAGCTATGCTGTACATATAACATCACTAAAGACCTTATTACCCTACTGTATGGTTTAAAAAAAATCATTAGTAGTACTATTCAAAGTAGTTTTACTACTTTGCAGTGTTCTCTTTAATTATTAATTTTATCAATATTTGCAGTAACAAGGCTTAATTATGGAAAAGTGGAGGTACATTTTCATGTCCTTATCATATTTGTCTTATAGCCCAACGCATACAATATTAAACTTGTTATGTTTTGAACATTCCTCCAGGAAGTGACTATTTTGGAGGGAAGTGTAAACATCAGTAAGTACTGAACTTTATAGATTTTGTGATGTTTATGGAATTTGTTGGTTTATGTCAGTCTAAGACAGACCTATTTGATAAAAACGACTTAATTCTGTATGATAATATCAAGTTTAAAAGTTTTTCTGTAATCTTTTTAAAATAAAATGACAACAAAAGTTTGTTAGGTTTTTATAAACCTATATATAAGCTCCCGTCTTACATACAGACACTTGAGCCTCTGAAACATTGTTATTAATTATTTATTAGAAATTATTCAGATTTTTTAAATGCATTTTAAGAATACTTTTTTCAAACTAGTTAAAATGCACAACGCTACTGTATGCTGAGGCAAAGATGCATGCGCACATATAAACAAGCCCAACAAGAATGAGAAGTGCATGGCAGTAACAAGAAAAGGAGATGCGCTAAATGAAAGCACACATTCACTTTCTAACAGCAGATGGTGCAGATGCAACAGCAGAATTTTAGCCGTTACCCCGGTGTAACCCTAAGCTGTGTTACTTTGTGTTTCTGAACAGGACTCAAATGTTTTCATTCAAACAGCCATTCAAATTTTTTATTCATAATGTTGCTCATCACAGCACCTAAATACTTAAAATAAAAAGTTAATACTTTTGTCTTTTTTATTATTATTTTTTTAATAATAGATAAAACTGTATACCCTAATAAATGTTTAAGCAATTATTGTAACGTGAAAATTTGATATAATCGCATACCTAATTGACGATGTAAGACATCCTTGATTCATCTATGAATCAATTAGTGGTTTTGTACCAATTGCTTGAATGAATGAATGAATGACTCACTGATAAAGATGCTCCCTACTTTATTCATGAATCAATCAGTGGTCTTGAACAAATCAGTTGAGTGAATGATTCAATGACAGAAGCAACTGCCATCTACTGAAGCATCTATGTACAGATTGTCATGTTGTCTGACAGATTATGTCGTATTTATAGACTAAAATTTTATAAATTAGCTTCCTATCTAACTTGTTTTTGTGGAGTTGTTGCTGAATTTTGAATTCAGTAAAATGTCATGTTACACATAATCATGACCTTTCATTGTTTACATTATCAGTCATCGCACTCACTTCAGAAAACTTACCATGTATTATATGCAGCTAGTGTGGTTGTAATGCTTAAATATAAGAATTAATTTGAAATAACCCAATAAATGAATTAAATAATTCTTACTATTTGGGATATTAGAGCAGTCTGGGGCTATCCTTAGTTTAAGAAGTTATTTACGATGATTTTTAAAGGGATAGTTCCAGCTTACCTCAAGGACATCCAAGATGCAGGTTTCTTTGTTTCCGCAGTATTTCCCATTTTGATATTTTTAGGTCAAACTGTTCTTGTCTGTGACTCATATAATGGAGGTCTATGGTTACCACCTCAAAGAGCATGCACAGAGAAGTCCAAATTAAACAATTTCCCATCGTAAGTACACATTGATGACCTAAGACACGAAACGAGCGGTTTGTGTAAGAAAACGAATAGTATTTATATCGATTTTACCTCTTGTACACAACCACATCCAACTGATCTGAGTGCGCGAGTGCTTCCTGACGTGCGCGCGCGCTCTGGCTTAATCTGCGCAAGTGTGGAAAGTGCCGGAAGTGATCTCTCGCGCATGAACATCACTCATTGTTTCCTGTTTACTACACGATACACCACCAATCTGCACTGTCTGAAATATAATGCAGTACTTGTTATTAATTAATTTGTTTATGATGCACCCTATAATCGTTGCGATTATAATAAAAATACAACACATTACTCACTCTATTGACAGCGTGCCATTGGGTCCCTCTGGCATTGGACGTCGCCTCCAGTTTATACGTGGCAAACTAAACACAACGTGCAAAACGCTGCGTCTCAACAGTGGAGAAAACTCTGATGTTCAGTCAGCCAGGTGTGTGATGCGATACTGTTAATGTCCTTGTCGTCGTCTTGTTGTTGTTCTATTCATGACAACATATGCTCTCCACTTCTGTTGGCATCTCACAACACTGGCTACTAAAACACCACCAATTTTGAAGAGATCTCTGTCTCTCTGAGGCTTGAAGACGTGCTGCTGCAGCGGATCGCTCCTGAGTACTTGATCTTTGTATTCTGGTTCAAATAAATATGGTTGTGAGAAAAATTAAACGTTGTCTATGGATATATTGAAATCGTCTTCCATTGCAATTTCCTCTATGTCTAAATATGTTTAGATCTTCACAGTGAAAGGTAACACTTCCGAAATCTCTGTGTAAACTATAGACAGTAAGTGTAAACAATGAGTGATGTTCATGCACGAGACATCACTTCCGGCACTTTCCGCGCTTGCGCAGACTAAGCCAGAGCGGGCACGCACGTCACATCAGGAAGCACTCGCGCACTCAGATTAGCTGGATGTGGTTGTGTACAAGAGGTAAAAACGATATAAATACTGTTAGTTTTTTTACACAAACAGCTCGTTTCGTGTCTTAGGTCATCAATGTGTACTTACTGTGGGGAATTGTTTAATTTGGACTCCTCTGTGCATGCTCTTTGAGGTGGTGACCATAGACCTCCATTATATGAGTCACAGACAAGAACGGTTTGACATAAAAATATCAAAATGGGAAATACTGCGGAAACAAAGAAACCTACATCTTGGATGCCCTTGAGGTAAGCTAAAACTTATCAAAATTTAATTTCAAAGTGAACCATCCCTTTAAGAAGATTCTTTTTTTTTAAAGTTTGCCTTAAGAAAAAAATATAAGAACATATGTTAAAAAATATGAAGGAAATTGCATTTAGGAAGACTTTTTTTATTAAGAAATGTTGTGAATTCGATCCCAGGTGTAGAAAGCTGCTGAACCAGATTCAAGGACCAGAAAGACTGTTATATAAATGTATACAGAGGAAGGCAAACCCTTAACCTGTGTCTGACTCACAAGCAGCCACACAGTATGAGTGCATCCCGAAAGTGATATTTATAGGCCACATAATTCTGTCTAAGCACCTTTAAAATCTGTTCATTTGTTGCTTTTTCAGATTCAGTGCCATATTATATCCTTAGTGTGTGTGTGTGTGTGTGTATGTGTGTGTGTGTGTGTCCTTTTAGCTCTGACCTGTCTGAAGGGTGAGGAAACTCATGTCTATGGCTCTGAAATGGCCTCCTGGATGACATGGAGGAAAAATAGAAGCGGCTGGCCTGTATCTGACCTCTCTGTGGCCACTGTGTGTGTTTATGTGTGAGTGTCTGTTGTGTATGTATGAGTGTGGTGACAGACCACAGGAGAAAAGGAACCGTGTTCTCCTGTCAGAGAGCGGGCCAGAGGTACTGTCATGTTTTGGACATGTGCATGTAGAGTAGAAAAATAAGGGTAAATCGGTGGGTTTTATCTGCTTTACAGCTTAAACCTCCATCTAGCAAGCTGTGGGTTTGTGCTACATGTTTGTGTTTGTATGTGTCTTTGCTTTTGCATGTGTTTAGGTCGGCTTGAAATATAAATTCAGATTGTCTTTTCTTCCCTATTTTGATATATATTCAAGTTAAAACAGGTTCTTGAACAAGAAAAATAAAATTAAAAATAAAATTAAATCCAGTACGGGAATTGATTAGATCATTGTCAATTGCTAACGGTTGCAGAAGAAGAGGATTCATTGCAAGGGGGAGAGGAGCTTAATGGTTCATGTGTTCATGTGTTTTAAGGTTAAAAAACACATTATTTTCTACATAATGTACATTATTGTTACTCCTCTATTCCCTTTCTGAAACACGCTGATTTTTACAAAGCTCATCGTTCTGAAAAGCAACGTGTATGCTGATTGGCCAGCTATCCAGTGCATTGTGATTGACTGAATGCCTAAATCATGTGACGGAAATGTTACGCCCCTTACCATACTGTGATGCCGTCTCCCAACATGGTGAGACAAAAACAATAAAACCCATTACAAACTAGGCATTTGTTGCATCCAGTGGGGAAAAAATGACTGATTATAATGACTTATACTGTGTTTTTACGTGTTGCGTTGCATAGCACGCCACGTAAACATAAAACCATGTCTGCATTTGTGATCGGAGAAACGAAAAACAACAAGTGCTACTCTACACTGCGCAAAACTCATGTTGAAGTCAGAAGCGCCAGACTGTCCTTGCAAAGTCTGAAGAGCCTTTGAGCACAGACCCATTGTAGACCACTGCAGGTCCAGGAAACAGTCCTCCACAAAATGCATCACACAGCATCACATACTGCGGCATTGAGTGAGGAATGGCTGGCAGACATGAGAACGGCAGGGTCAGCGGATTCGATGAAGGAGCTTTTGACAACCACATGTGTCGACCCTGGGCTGAACTCCGCTTCATCCATGGTGAAAGCTGCTTGTGACGAGTGGGGCGGGGCCGAGGGACGTGGGAAAGAGCGAGGCCGGTGGAGTGATTGGGAAATGAACGACACCTGTTCGACCCACTGGTCTTGAGTCCCACGGAGGAGATGGAAGGATATAAATGTTAAATAATATTGGACCCAATACTGAACCCTGAGGAACTCCTTGTCGAACAGGCACGGTATCTGATTTGTAGTTACCCAAGCCAACAAACTGGGCACCACTGTAATTATCAAAACTCCATAATCTTCGGGAAGAAGGAGGCGGGAACCGGCGGACAATCAACTGATACTTAATAATGACAAAATAAATACAAAACAGCGCGTCAGCCCCTCACGGACGACTGACGTGCACAAATAAAAATCAAAACATAAAATAAAGCCCAGGCCTGGTCCTCTCTCGTCCTTCACTGTCGTCGCTCCGGTTTTATATCCTTCCATCTCCTCCGTGGGACTCAAGACTGGTGGGTCAAACAGGTGTCGTTCATTTCCCAATCACTCCACCGACCTCGCTCGTTCCCACGTCCCTCGACCCCGCCCCACTCGTCACACTGCTCCAGCAATCCACAGCGTGAAGTTGATGTATTTCTTCAGTAACCAGCAAGGATCAGCTCTAGTCATGACGAAGCGAATTTAGTCCTCTTTTGGAATGCCAAACAAAGTAGTATCACTTTCACAATGAAACACACAGCATCTCCACAACATGGTGGCGGCAACAACAATATTACAGCGAGAATAAAAGTTAAGCCTTTTTTTTTGCGTGAACATTTGGGCAGTGTTATGCAAATCTTCCCACACAGTGATGTAAACATGTGGGGGCATGTTTAAATTAGGCGTTTTAGGAGGGTCTTAACTTTTTATAAAGAATATCTCTTTGGATTTGAGACTTTAGTCTTTGCCACTGTACAGATCTTCTTTATGCACCAAGAGCTTGTAACACTCCAAAGAGAAAGAAAAAAATTAAATCTTTAAAGAATTTGAAAGGAAAGTAGAAGCTTAGTTTTGAAATTACTTGGTTTAATGTAAGTAAGTCATTTAAAATTAGATTTTATGTCACCTGAGAAGGCAACACCGGCTCAACCAATGGTATGAGTTTGGGGGTGGGACAACCGGTCTGACCGGCCAATAGCAAATACTGTAAGTGAAATCTGTTCTAAAACACTTAATTTGCATTCCAGTTCTGTATGAAACTGGTGACATCGTAAAGATTATTTAACTGGCCTCACATGTATGAGAAGAAAAAAATTATTCTGTACAACATTGCCTTGCTTGAAATACAGCGCATAAGTCATATGGCTACTTTTATATTGCATGGGGAAGAGCAAACGCTCTGCCAAACACCTCTAGTGTTTGGAATGACATGAGGGTAATTAAATATGAGCAGAATATTTATTTCAGTGGGACAGCAGGACTGTAAAGGCCCATGTTGAATATGTAAAAGTGTTTTAAGTGCTGATTTTCACACCCGATGTGTAAAGCAGTCTTTTCTGTTAACCTCAAACGGCTCCCTGTGTCCGGTGACGATCGGTGTCATTCTTGCCGCACCCTACTTCCTGCTTCTTTTGTGCCGACAGCATCCCATTCAGATTTGCAAGGTCAAAGATTGTGAATCAGAACTCGAATTTTCACCATCCAGCCTTGAATATGAAACATCTGCGCGCGACACCTTTCAACTCCATCAAGTGGTGCATTCTTTAATTGTGTTCATCCCTAGAGCTTTAAACAAAGGCAAAAGCTTGCCCAAAACACTCTCCCCTCTCTTCCAAGTATGAGACCTTCCTGCCCACCAGTTCTCCGTCTGCATTTGAGTCTCCGCTCGCATTCAACGTCATTGTAAACACTGCAGAGTGACTGGGGGGGTGAGTGGCATTAGGATTGTTAGCCCTTTTCTATAGCCCCTGTTTATATACAACATGTTTTATAGACGGCAACAGAATTGGTCGTGACCCCCCAGGTGTCCTATCTTGAAATGCATTTCTCCCAGATCCTTCTGCCCCACTTCAGGCTCTCTGGCGGTGACCGTTCGTGACCCCTCGCCCGCCTGCTGTATGGGTGAAGGTGGTCGTGGCAATAAAGACCTCGGGCACTAATAGACTAACCTCTGATTTCTTTGTGGCACACCTACAAAACAGACCGTGGCCCGGCATACAAACCCCCACCTATTCAAATCTAATAGAGGCTTTTCAGAGCATTCTTCTCTCCCCTCTTTCTCTTCGCTCTTCCCTCCTGCACTCTCCTTCGCCTTGTAACCTAAAGAGCTGCTCTAATACTGTCCAGCTGCTATAATGTGTCTGAATTCAGATATCTTGCCAGGATTATTGGCAGGATCCATTTACCTTGTTGTGAGTGCCACTCGAAAGCTGCGCGCGCTCGCGCACACGGGACCCACACATCCATTTCACCATTGTCCTTCCGTATGAATGCTCTTCGGTGGCCGATAATTATTCCCATGCCTTTGACACAGCGATCCACAGGCAGTCCTTATTCACTGGGTAATTTGCCTGTCCTCCTCATTCATAGGGAAGGTACAAATTATCCCTTTTCCACAGGCGGCAGTCCATTCTCACCCTCTGGCACTCTGCCACCGGGTAGGCAGAGGAGGAGAAAGAGATGAGGAAGAGCAAAATGGATTGCGATGGCCTTTTACACTTATCTTTCTACCTCCATTTTCTCGCCCTGCTTTCTGGACTGTTCCTCTTTCCGGCATGTGCTCCTGTAATGCCACATACTTTTCCGCATTTTTTCCTTTTAAATAATTTAGCTTGATATGCCGTTAAATGATAATTTATTGCATTATTTAATGTATTGTTTGTACTTGTGTATATGAAAATATCATTATATTTGTATTTACCCTAGCCTGTGGAAAAGCTATGGTTTACTGTTAATTTAAAAGATTTCTTTACAGTGAATATATGAATTGACAGTTATCATATGTAAAAAATTAAAATAAAATTGCATCTCAGACATCGTTAAATTTCTTTTATCCCATACAAACAATGCTATATGATGGTCTCATGATGGCTTTTGATGTTCTCTCTGTATGCATATGTAATGTTTTCATGCACATATATGCACATATTTACATTTTGTTATATGGCTTCAGTTCCTGTCATTCACCGTGTCCATTGGAGGAGGGTGAGGCTGGAGCAGAATGTATGTATGCATATATGCGGCCTCTAATATATTGAGATATATTCTCCATGCGTGGCATTAGCAAGGTAAGGGCACTCCTCCACCTGCAGACAGGCCCATCCATCAGAGCTTCCTGCTCCGCTGCTTTGCATTTGGCACTAGGATTTATGGGATACCCTTCCTAGATTATGACTAAATTGCAGGAATGTGGGGAGACGTGACATTATTCAAAACTACTGATTATAACAGTATAGCCATTACACATGGACACCTGATCACACCATCACCTTCTGACTTCCCTTTCCTGGCCCGCTGCCTCACTTTTGATTTGCATTCAGAAGTGAGATTAAAGTAAACTGCAATCATTTTTATACTGTAGCTGTTTGTTGTAAACTGCCATTTTTGATGTGCAAGACCCTGGCTCTGTTTCAAACCCTAGTAAGTTGTCTAGGCCTCATTCTACAATGACTGCAACATTAAAGATGGTAGGCAGCATGAGGGTCGATTCACAAAAAATAACAAGTTTTTGCATTCTGCACTGCTTTTCCATTGTTTTTCCATGCAAACATGAACTAGATGTCCATGTTTGACTGTTCCGCACACGGTTTTTTCGTTCCACTTTTTACATTTTTAAATGCAACAATGCAATGTTCAAAACACTGAAAAAAACTGGTATACTTTGACATAACTTTTACTCAGAAATAGAACTTCACAAATAATAACAAAAAAATGTTATGTAACACACTGAATTAAACATGAACTTTGAAAGTATAAAGACAAATTAAATAGTATTTTTTTTTTGTAAAACATACTCCAATAATTAAGTGATTTTTTTTTATTCTTCAAGTTGTAAAAATTTTGTCATTGGTGGAGAAGACATAATTCATTGAATAACAAAAAGTATTTATAAAATAGTCAGTCCAGTTAAAATTTGATAATTTTAGCCAGAGATGTCGCCTAAATGGTTACTTAAGAGGTTTGATATTACAGAGTAATGTAACCTTATTGGTTTTACCTGGTTTAACTGATTTCCCAAACCTCTCTAAAACCATTAAACTAGAACAGCCTGACCAGCATAGAGACCAACAAACAATGTCAGGTTATTCTATTTTTGCAACAGAGCCACTATGTCAAGGCTGTGACCACCACAGAACTTGAGATAGTCAAGACATGTCGAAACTCTGATCAGTAGTTGATCTTAACAGGCTTTTCAGTGGCAGGTTCTTAAACTCCCTACAGTCTTGAACATTGGACTACATCCTTGCAATATATGCAAAATGAGAAAGCTAAGACCTTCTTCATGCAAAATGTCAAGATGAATGGAGTCTTTGAGATCACCCAGTCCCATACGGAATTAATCTTAGGTCAGGCAAACCTCAAAGAGCCATGAACAACGACGAAGTTCATTACTACTAGCCCCCAGGAACGACCTGATTTCAATCCACCCCAGCAAGTTCAATTGCCCTACATGGGCGCACCACACAATGGTGGCACTTGATTATACTACTATGCTTAGTTTATTTAATGCCCAAAACAGGAGATAATTTAAAAATCTAGGTCATCTAATCAAGCCACATCCACCCTCACCCCACTTCTCTCTGGTTATATATTCATTTCTTTCATACATATCTCATATTTTACCAAGCTATTGCTGGAAAGTGGTGCGTTTGACACACTTAGCACCGGTGAGTCAAAGAGCCATTTGCAGCCTGTGATTAGCATAGCCGTGAGCGCCAAGTCCCTTTAGAAACAGCCATCACGAGGGAGGCCACAGCTGCACCATCATACAGAATGAGGAATAGCCCTAGGGCACTTACTGTAAATGCCCCCAAATTATAGTGCTTTCAATATTAAGGGACTGGGTTTGTGTGTTAGACTGGGTTAATGAACATTGATCTGATTCATGATCTTAAAGTCAGAATGAAACACAAATTGTGATGGTCTTCCCTAATGTGACATGTAGCAAGGTTAAACGGCTTCAAGAAATTTTTTTGTCCAATGGGAATTGATTTGAACATTGGATCATTGTAGTTTGTTAAATGCTGCAATCTCAAATGATTGACAGCTTGCTGAAGGAAGGCATTATTGTCCCGCCCTCATGTTGGTCCACATGTCATCAAAGAGAAGGTGTTGATGCTGTTAGTTAAAGTTAATGTTTGAGATTACGAGGATGCATGGATGATGTGCACAGAAAAATCAATTATAATTGTCCATAAAAATAAGAATAGTTGATTTTAATGTCTGCTTACAAGATACCGTAAGTATAGTTTGGTAAAAAAAATAAATAAAAAAATAAAAAAAAATGTCTTAGTAAGACAGTAAGTCTTTGAGAAGGGGTTTATCAAGCTAGGTGGTACATTAGAAAAGGGGCTCATCTCCTCTTTCCAAAATGCATGACAAAGTGCTTGAAAAAGATGTAAACTAATTCCACATTGCACAAGGTGCAAACAACCTTACAAACGAACCTCTCGATCTCTCTCATGCGCACCGAACACAGCGCGCGAGTAACCAGCTACTCTGTTCAGCTTTTCCGCATCTTGTGTTTGGATGCTTTAATGTTTAAATCGACAAGCGGTAAGGCTTAAAAACACGTGAAAAAGATAAGCTTTCGTGACGATGCGCAGCAGTGCCCCGTCAACAGTCCTGAGCATCTTTTTAGGCTGGCCTCAGCCAGTCGGTTATATAAAATATCAAGGTGAAAGTCATCATAGCTTGCTTAGTATAGACCCAGCTCCCAACCCAACTTTGAGAATAGATTAACGGCGATATTTTTTTTATCGCCCGGTAAGAGTCTCACGTTAACGCAGCACGTTAATGCCGATAACGGCCCACCACTAATATATATAATAAATTAATGTATATATACATAGATTAATTTTTTTTTACATAACTCTTAATATATATCAAAACACACTTGAATACAAATATTAAATTATGAGCATAAAATTATGTTCAGAAAAAAATACCATGAATAAGACAAGGTTCAAAGAAATCTCTTCCCGTCCCGTCTGCATCTCTCGTCGCGTCGGCATCTCCGGTGACCCCGTGTGGGGTCACAACCCGAAGGTTGAGAACCTCTGAACTAGTTGTTAGTGACATAATTAGAAGTGTATGTCTGGTGTGATACAACAGCTTAACGAGCATAAACTAAACACTGCCCTGCTGTAGACACCTGTACTAAAAATCGATGATGATCATGCTTGACCGAATGCTAATATTTGGTCAAATATATATATATATATATATATATATCATATATATATATCATGTCTGATAGTAGTTTTGTAGTTGCATTTGGTTTATACACAGATCAATCATTTGGGGGACTTGCTCTCTCATTTTACATTTTACATTGCAAAACCAGTGTTGGAGGTAATGCTTTACAAGAAACACAAGTTACATGAGACATTTGTGTTTCATTTTTGTTATTGCTGAAAAGTCTTGAAATTTGTTCTCCTGCGTCATATTTTTTCATGCAATTTGTTCGAGCTGCGCCCTCTAATGTACAGACAAGAATTTACATTTCCTTTATCCGACGTGTTCATTTCACTTTTGTTGTTAAAGGTCTTTTACATTTGTAAAATTAGAACTTTTTATATTAAAAACAAACAACCAAGCGCTGCCCAGATTGAAAAAGTAACTCAAAAGTAGTGTAACACATTTCTTTCCATAAAAAGTAATGTAGTCATAATGCATTGCTAACTTTGTAATGTTTACATTTCATGATTAGCATTAAGGCTGGACAATACACAGCTGATATAATACTATTTAATGATTTTCATATATATATATATACATATACATATTTTTTTTTTTTTCACTAAACCATTTTAATCAATGAAATGTGTGGGGGCACAAAAGCTAAACAAAATACTCAATTAATAATACAAATAAATTAAAAAGAAAAAAGGTATTATTAATGTTTAAAAGAAACTTGTATTTTTTAATTCAAACAGTATTCCAAGGTCAGAGTTCACAGGAAGGAGTTGTTTGTGCACATGGTGAGTTTCCCTTTGTTGAAAACATTACATTTCTGGTTGCTTTCACATCACATGCTCTCAGTCTATCAGAGGTTGGAAGAAAATAATGATTTAATTCCCAAAAATCCCATTACATAAAAAAGTCACTCTTTATTGTTATTCTTTTTGTCAATCACTTTTTTAAGCTTATTCTTGATGAAGTCAGACAGTGTGTGTCTGGAGATGGGAACCGTGCAGCTCACCTCCATTAAATGTTATTTAATGGTGAAGTTCAAATTTGCCTTGGGTCAAGTAGTCAGGACCACTACGTGTCCTCTCACGAGGCTGAACAAAACCAAAGAGAGCATTTTAAAGTTTAATGGCAGTAGTGCCGCCTTCAGCATCCCCCCTCATAGGACTTAGCCCTTTGTTCTCCCAAACATTATCCAATCAACAACATGAAACGGACCCAGACATCTTTATTCCACGGAAGCTTAGAGCGAGCAGAGGCCCCCTTTCTTCCTCTCAGCGTGTTGCAGAGCGGAGCAATGTTTTCGCTTTCTTCTGCTAATCTCGTCTCATTCACACGGAGGCTTTATGTGAAGAGTCTGTCAAGCTGCAAAACCTCTGATTCCCATAACACACCTTTCTCTTTGGACTTCAGATTAGGACACCAAATGTGCAACATAAAATTGTCTTTATGGTTTCTTAGTAACCAATGTGTTGTTTTAGATTTTTTGAATTGCATAAGCATTTTAATCCATTTGGATTGCACTGTTGTAATATATACAAACTAATAAACTCAATGTGATGCATATTTGTTAATACTACATAAATGAAACCAGAACGGAATGGGTACACTGAAATAAATTTGGTGTAGGATTTACTTTAAACCAATTTTCATTCAGAAATTGCTAGTAAATTTCAAAAACAATGTTGAAGAAACCAATTTAGATTTAATTCTGAGTTAAGTTTATTCCAGTGTTATGCTTTATGTATGTCTTTTAACAATGGAAGATTTCTGCACTCAAAAAAAGAAAATGTTATTATTAAGTTGTTTTTATTTAAATAATCATATTTTAAGATGTAACCATTCCAACTGCATTAATCTTTTACTGAAAACAATTACATTTATTCAGTTAAAATGTATGAACATTGTTAAAATATAGTTAACCGTGAAACTAGTGTAATTTTTTATTATTTTAATTATATAAGTATACTATTACGCAAATATTACCAGTTTAATACCAGCTTCATCTATGACTGACATATATTCATCTTATTAAGTTGATTAGTTTGATCATGTTAAAACTGTGAAATCAAAATTTTATGTGCAAGTCAATCACCTTAAATTTAAGCCTTAATATTTTTGAGTGTAGCAGGTAACATTCACCCCTACAAAAAATGACTGTGGCTGCACCATCAGCATCAGTGATATGAACAGAGAAGAATACTATAGATTCAGGCCATGATTTATGCCTCGATTACCATATTCATATGCCATGACATATAAATGTCACTTTAGAGCTATGGTATTACCATGCATGATCATATCCAAAACACCACTTCTCTTTGACAATGTACTACAAAGAGAGGAATCCACTAACAAAGTTATTGGACAAACACTTTTTCAGCTGAAAAGTGCATCTGTATAGATGTAACATTTTATAAAAATTTGAACCCTTGTTTATGATACACTGTTTATTTGAAAAGCCAGAGAATAAAAGTGCAGGATTTGCAACAGAGATGCTCTCATTGTGAATTCCTCCGGACTGGCTCCCACAGACGGGTCCTCCGTGTCTTTGTGTCTGGGTTGGTGCATGAATAGGGGCTTAGACATGGCCTGAAGCCCTGCACCTTTTCTCCACATTGATGGGGAATACATTATTCATCTGCTTTAAGACTCATCAGACGGGTGTAAGCTCTGACCATGCCGTGCTCTCTGGGCCACGGACACAATAGGCCCTCAATCTACCCCGCGCTCATTCACTCACTCCCTCACTCATTCACACATGGCCTTTCTCTCTCCATCCCATCACCCAGCCGAGATAAAAGTGGACGTCCCCATTATTGATTATTTGACCAAGCTTTCCTGGCATGGAATTATTGGCCGGTGAGCTTGGTTAATGAGATTTTAGTGAAGCTTTGGCAAGGGCTAATTGTTTTGAATATGGTAACACTTTCGAGAGCTTTGCTTAATTTATGATTACATGAGAATAATAAGTAATTCATGCTTTTGTCAAATTGCAGATGCAAAGATTTCATTGCATAAATGCATAAATCCCTAAAAGAGAACATGAAGTAATATTTACCCTTTTTTCTTTCTTAATTAATGTCCCTGGTCTTATTGTGCATGATTCATCAGTCAAGTCACCTTTATTTCAATAGCACTTTAGCTTCACAACAATAAACAGGACTATAATGCACTCTAAAAAAATGGTGGGTAAAATATGGACAAACCCAGATTGGATTGTTTTCAATCAACAGGGAATGCAGACTTCTGCTTGCATTTCCTGAAGTTTAGTCCCCAACAATCTTACGTCTCTAGAGTTTTGGAAGAGACCTCTCTTGTGCCTCATTTAGATATATCGAAGTCTGTGATGTGTCTATATTTATTTAAGAAACTCTAGGAGACCATCCAAGTCTTCTAGAGATCGCTAACACGTGTGACCAACTGGGCGGCAACGTCATCAGAACGCAAAGAATTATGGGTATGTTTGGCCAGTTAACATGGTCTGGCATAGCAGGCTAGTGTTCTGGCATGAAACATTAGCGTGAAAAACAGAATATAATCCTACAAAATGCAGCGGGCTAAAGAAAAGATTGTCGGACCATACCGCCTAAAACTAAATCCTAATGCAAAGATGAGATATGACGAGAAAATAAAGATAACCAAAGGACTCGATACTTACGAGCAGAGCGACTGGTCAAGGTAACACCCTCCAGCCCAAAAGAAGGGCATGTGGAAAGGCTGTGTTGTGGTGCTTTTACAGACAGCCTGAAGAGCTTGATGACATGTTTGCTTGTGATAATCAGAACTGTCCTATACAGTGGTTCCATTTAGACTGCATGGGACTGTGACTTATCACCCACAACCTACCTCATACGTTTTCAGCTTCTCATCATTTCTATGGACTCTTTATTATGTAAATGTATTCATCTAAATGTAATTATGTAATTATGTAAATATGTTAAATATGTAAAGAAACTGAAATTAAGTTGGTTGTTACTACTATTCAAGTTATGTAATTGTGTTTGCAACCAAAGAACACTGATTTTGCAGAATTCTTCCTTAATACACATAAAGGAGGCAGAATTTCATTCAATCTTTGTGTATTTTATTTACAGACATGGCTAAAAAAAACATTACATGTGAGAAGAACCTTTTGGAAAACAAAAAAAAACATATACATATTAGATGTGAGCATGGTGTTTAATTCTAACATGACGCCTTAGCTTTACACAGGGGGCAACATACACTACCGTTCAAATGTTTGGGGTCAGTAAGATTATTTTAATGTTTTTAAAAGTAGCATCTTCTGCTCACCAAGGCTGCATTAATTTGATAAAAAATAATAATAATAAAAACAGTAATATTGTGAAATATTAGGACAATTTAAAATCACTTTTCTATTTTAATATATTTTAAACTAATTTATTCCTGTAATCACAGCAGGATCACACTCCAACATTTCATAGGCAGGTTTGCCTGCAAACACAGTCACCAAATAAATTGCAATGTAGCCTAGATGTACAACATTAAAAACTGATTAACTTTACGCTTTAGTACATTGGTAACTTAAGCTCATTTTCTAGCCATTTCATGCTAGTTAACAGTTAACATTTACAGAGAGTAATAACTTACCTTTGTGAAAATGCTTTGAACACACCATCATGTGTGGTGGAGTGTTATCGAAGGTAATCTTGGCCTCCTTACCGCTGCTATCCATGCCATTCATCGCCTTTTTGTCACCTCTGAAACATGGCTTGTACTATTATTTTTCCACGCTGGAAAACGATAAAAGGATATTCCGTTCTTAAGCTTTATGCCACTTCTATCGTGAGAACGACTATTGCAGTTTATAACACAGCAGGTAGACGGCATCTTGAACACTGCGTTCTTCCCTCCATGCAAAGAAGTCTGGCGCCTAATGTTTGTGCTGCGGATTCCCAAAATGCTTTGCATTCACCACTGGCAATACGTCATGATGACGACACATTAGTGATCTCTATAATGTAAGATAGTAGTCCTATCATATCCTTAGTCTCCAATCTGATGATTTATGACCCTGATTTATGGCCTGATTTATGTACGTACAGTCAGCGTTGACTGACAGGTAGTCATATGTCAAAAGTGTACATGGTCAAATTTGGACTGATTTATAGCTATATGGCCTGTCTGTCACAGTGGTTGCCATGTCACTGGGTCCTGTCACCCTTGATTGACATGACAGAGGTGTGTGTAAATCAAAAGATCAAACAGATCTCAGATTTGACTTGTGTTGCATTTATTACTGGATATATGATGGTTGTATCTGTAACCAGAGCTGTGGGGGTTTCTGTGGAGTTCCTTCCTGACCTGTTACTCTCTTCCAGTCAGGAGGTGTTTGGGTTCTTCCTGGAAAAAAAAATGGCTGAGTAAAAGTGACTGTATTGACGCCTTGACAGGATCAATGTTTGTTTGATCCATACGGTATATGTTAATACCTAGACACCTACAGGCCACATGCTCCCCGTCTACATCTGGATGTCTGGAGTCTTTCCAGGTGAGAATTTTTATTTTTATTTTAGGAAATACAACAGGAAAAAAGGAAGTACCGACTTAACATCTTAGAAACATCAATGTTGTCTTTTATGTAGGACACTAGGTTTTATGACTTCTATGACAAGTCAAAGAGAGAGAGAGAGAGAGTGAGAGAGAGACAATTATTTAAATCAGCAACTAACCAAGCCACTGAAGAGATAAATAATTTAATGTTATCTGAAATTAATAAAATCAAGCAGGCATTCATTAATGTTAAGAAAATTCTATCCATAATATGTGATGTGTAAAAGGAGTTGAAATCTCACGCTAATTTTAAAACCAACTTTAAACACACACGCACATTGGGTTTCCATGTTCTATGGGACATCCCGTAGACGTAATGGTTTTTATACTGTACAAATTGTATTTTGCATCACCATACACCAACCTTACACATAAACCTACCCCTTACAGAAAATTACGTTCATTTTAAGATTTTCAAAAACACTTCATTCTGTATGATTTATAAACTTGTTTCCTCACGGGGACAAAAACAATCCCCAAGGATTTTGGATATTGCCATCATTGTCCCCCATAACATGGGGTATACCTGAACCACACACACACAGTAAAACTGACTAAACTAAATTTTAATTATGAGCAAAATCGTATTTGTTGTTTTTATTTTGTGTTATGTAAGAAATTGTTTCATTTAATAGACTAACCTGTAGATAGTATGTGTACTGTAAATAAACAAATATACATTTTACTTAAACTCAGTAAAATAATTACACCTACCATTTTAAACATGTTTAAAAGATTACACATTGTGTGTCACTAAAGCAAGGCACACTGTCTATTGTCTTAAAAAATGTTTAAATAACCTGATGACCAGCATTGTTTCTTTAGATCATTTATGCACACAAGAGCTTTTTTCACACGAGTAGAAAACTCTTTGGATGTGTTTGACAAACACATCATTTCTACATCTTAAATGCATGACTGAACTTTTCTCATTCGACAGAACTACTATTTTCTAATTATTTACCCAGGCCTATAACACCTTGTGTAAATGATCTTACCTAGAACAGAAAACATACACTTTGACTATTAATTTTCTATGCAAGTGACACGATATACAGTTCTCATACTATTTGAAGAGAAGGCATGTAAAAAGAAGAATGCATTATACAGGAAATTTATTGCAACAATGACAAAACAAGCTGAAAATAATTATAAAATTTATAAAAATAAATTAGTAAGTATTATAAGATTTAGTAAAAAGGACTATTATCATACATTATTGACCAAGTATAAGAGTAATACTAAAAAAACATGGGAAGTACTTAATAGTATAACTAAAACGAATAGAGGAAAAGTAGATTACCCAAATTATTTTGTAAATGATGACTCAGGAATTATAATTAAAGTGAATGACATTGTCAATACATTTAATGAGTATTTTGTAAATGTTGGTTATAAGTTAGCACAAGAGATTGTGGAGCAGAGAAATGAGGAAAGGCCAGATGAAGTAGATATCCCTAGTAATATCCATTCAATATTTATTAGGGGAACTCATGAAATGGAAATACTTGATATTGTTACTAATTGTAAGAATAAAAAATCTACTGATTGTAATGATATTGACATGCCATTATTAAAAAATATCATAGAATATATAGTAAAACCATTTACATATATTTGTAATCAATCATTTTTAACAGGTATATTTCCAAATAATATGAAAATAGCTAAAATTATTCCTATCTTTAAAAGCGGTGATAGACATCTTTTTTCCAATTACAGACCAATTTCTCTGCTTTCCCAGTTCTCTAAAATTTTGGAGAAACTATTTGTGCGTAGGCTAGACAACTTCATAGACAAACATAAACTATTGAGTGAACATCAGTATGGCTTTAGAGCAAATAGGTCAACTTCAATGGCAGTGATGGAAATGGTAGAAGAGATTTCCACTTCAATGGATAATAATATACTGTGGGGGTGTTCCTGGATTTAAAAAAAGCTTTTGACACTATTGATCATGGTCTATTAATGAGGAAACTGGAAAGATATGGTATAAGAGGCAAAGCCTATTTTTGGTTAAAAAGTTACCTTGATGACAGATATCAATTTGTCCAAATAAATGATGTTAGATCAGATTTAATGAAAGTTACTTGTGGTGTTCCACAGGGCTCGGTGTTAGGCCCCATAATGTTTGTACTGTACATAAATGATATTTGTGAAGTGTCAAAAATATTAAAAATGGTTTTGTTTGCTGATGACACTAATTTATATTATTCAGGGAAAATTTTGGAACAGCTTCTGAATACAGTGGAAATTGAATTGATGATCTTAAAAAAATGGTTTGATGATAATAGATTGTCATTGAATTTAAGTAAAACAAAGTTCATAATATTTGGTAATCGAAAGAGTTTTAATAAAGTTAAAATTAGGATTAACAATGAGGAAATAGATAGAGTATATGAAAATAAATTTCTAGGTGTTATAATAAACATAAATTATGTTGGAAACCACATATTAATCATGTAAAAAGAAAAATGTCACAATCCATTGCAATATTACATAAAACTAAACATATTCTGAATGAAAATTCATTATATATTTTGTATTGTGCGCTCATAGTTCCATACATGATCTATTGTGTGGAGGTTTGGGGACGTGCATATAAAACCAATATAAATCCAATATATATGTTACAAAAAAGAGCAATAAGGATTATAAAACATGTTGACTATCACGAGCCAACTAATCAATTGTTTAGTAATTTAAATGCTTTAAAAAATTTTGATTTAGTAAATTTCTATACTGTACAGACAATGTATAAAGTCTATAATAATTTGCTTCCAAACTGTATCCAGAGGCTGTTTGAAATAAGAGAAAGTCAGTATGGAATAAGAGGAATGGATATGTTTAAAAAAATAAGGGTAAGAACTAATACAAAAAATAGATGCATATCTGTCAAAGGGGTTAATCTATGGAATAATTTGCATACGGAATTAAAATTGTGTAATTCACTTTGTAAATTCAAGAAAATGTTTAAAAACAAGGTGGTTAATAATTATTTAATTTAACGGGTATTAAACAGTTATTTTTCCTTCCTTCCTTCTTTCTTTTTTTTTTTTTTTTCTTTATATACTTTGTATATGTATGTGTGTCTTGTATTAATCACTACCAGTAAAAAGTGCCGCTCATTTGATTGATAATTATGTACAAAGGGTAGGCGTAATAAGCAGAGGCTTCAGCCTACACCTTTTCGGTTATTATGTATAACTTCATTTATTTTTGTATGATTGATTGTCTGTGAGGACCGAATTAAATAAATTTACAATTTTACAATTTGTGTAAACAACTGTGCTAAAACATTTCTGACTATTTTTGCATGCCAACAGATTATGTCAAGGATGTGTCACATCTAAGAATCACAATATTTTGTAAATGACATTTTTCTTACACAACTAGATTTACCCATATCAATTATTTTGGATGGCCATTCACAATTTGCTTGTTGGACTGTAAGTGTTTAGGTGAAGACATCTCTTTGTGAGCTGTCATCGTAATAGGAATAAATGAAAATTAAGAAATTAAGTTACAGTTTTTCTCTTTGAGATATTTCTTTTAGTGCAACTTTGTGTCCGTCCAAAAAGTGTGATCACATGAAGCATCAACAGAAAAATGAAGTCTAGCTGTTTTACACTTAAAACTATTACAACCAAAACAAATCAAATGGTTTCACTGAAAGCTGCACACTCGTTTAAGTTTGAGCATGTTAAAGTTTCCACACTCTTGTGTAGATACATTTTATCCATAACCTTTTGCGTATTCGAGTGACCAAATCACTAAGAAAGAGAGTATAGCAAGAAAACAAATGTTTACAATGCATATACTGTAAAATTCAGAATACAATTGTTACATTTTTTAATGTTGATTTGTAAATGGTATTTTTATTAATCCACTACATTAAGTCATCTTGTTCAGATAGCAGATGAAACCATTCACATTTTGTTTGTTTGGCCGTTTTTGTTTTAAGACTCCTGTAAGTTCATGCTAACCCTTGCATGGGAAAGAGAGCAGGTTGAGCACATCCTATTCATTAAAGAAAAATTAATAAACATTTGACCGAACTTTTTTATTAACTTGACACAACACAACAACATTAAAGAATGTTATCAGTTCCTATCGCCATCTTCTTTGATTCAAATAAAGCAACATCTCTGGTGTACGTAAGCATCTACAATGTGTGTATGTGCTAAAAATCTTTGTTTTTACACTTCTGCCAGATTTGTTAGATGGGCTACTGTTGTAATACAGACACATTTGAGAACTACGATGCTCTCACTTTTGTAATGGTTATAGAAAAATTCAAACATAACTTTTGCATACGGATTATCTGTGAGCAAAACTGACTAAAAAAATCACTGAATTATGAAATGCTAAAGTGTGTACGGCATTTGGCAAAACAGGATTTTAGCTGTAATGAGCACATAAGACAAAAATCTTCAATGTGTGACTTGTAAATATATATAATTTTATTTTATTTATTTATTTTTACCAGAGATAGTTAACTGAACTGTTTACATGTTGTTTTGCAGTTTTCTGATGAAGAGTTTTCTCTGACTGTGGTCAACACATACAGTGCCTGTTCATAGGAATTTGCGAACAACTACAGCATAAAAATATTGCCCCTACATCTAGAGCTCTTGTTCACATAGCTGATGACGATGGTCACATTTTTATTTGTCGTACTCGTTTGTTTCGACATTTCCGCTTGACATTAAAGAGTAGGCCTATGTGTACAACCCTTCGGTCAGAAGCATTAGCATCTACTGTGTGCTAAGATTTTTCTGCTTTGTCCACTTTTGGTGAATTTGCTAGAGGGACTATGTCACCTTGTTGTAATGTGATTACGTTTAAGATCCATAAGATTGCACTAAACGCCCTTGAATAGGTTATAGACATACTCTTTTATACAGGAAATATGTTTCCACAACAGAAATATGTATCAGAATAACAAATATCTAATAGTGAAATCCTCTCTTCTAAACTATTGTGAAACCTTTTAATGGCCCACCAGCTGTGTAACTTTTTCATTGTTTTTTAGATAAAGACTATTCTCAGAGTTTGGTCAAACAGGCAAAAACATGAACAAAATAGAGTACAAGATGATTAAATGATTGTCAAGAGAGTGTTTAAACTGAGATTGTGATGCACTTTAGAGCTTTTTCTGGTCTACCTGTGTCACAAAGACACAAAATAGCCACTACCTCTACTTGAAAATGAGTCCTGCCATTTTCTGTTCTGACTGTTACACTTAATACAAACCCGTCTATTACACTTAAAGTTAGACATTAAAAGTCAAGGATGCCACAGGAACTATTTCCTTTGTCTGTTTCTCTAAACATCACACTGGTAAATAAACCAGATATGACATGTAGAAAGAATTCATTGAAAGGGGCATGTTTTAGTCCATTTTAGATGATCTGCACCAACACACACGTTTTAGATGTTTTAGTTATTCATCAGATTAAAAGGTTTGATTCGGGAAACACGTACGACTGGAACTGTGTGTTGTCATGACTGTCTTTATAATTGATCTACTTTTACTTTTAAAACAACACGGTGTGAAATTACGGCCTTCGACAGCACGGGCCCCTGAAATGTTGTAGTATATCTTTATTGTCTTCACAAAATATCTAAACATTTATCTATCTTAAAATATTAGTTATTACTTGTTTACAAAGTTGTCATGTCCGACGTTTACATTTTTAAGAATATCTGATGTAGTTTATCGTTTTTTTTAATTTATAACATATATTTCACCAAACTTTGAGGCCTGAAGAACGGGTTAAGCATCAGTCCACATTTCAGCTGTTAGTCAGAAAATGTGCCATTTTTTTATTGTGAAGACATGTATACTGTATAAAAAGTTTTTCACTGTAGTAGTCCAACTCTGAAACCAGACCAAACAAAAATTAGCTTGAGCCTTAGTTGTAGCAGAATTAAAATGTTTTCTTTTTATCTTTCCATGATTTGTGCGTGTTTTTCTGAACCACGGTTTCATTTTTAACATCACAATTCGTATTGTGTTGTCCTGTATGATTGTAAAGAGTTTTGTGTGTGTTTGTGTGAGTGTCTGCTTATTAGTTTTTTTTGTTTTTTGCAAACAGTACTGCTGTAAAGTAGGCGAGCTCTTTGTGTTCTCTGCTTTACTGTGTTTATATACGTCAGTATTCTTTAAATTTGCTTGATTAAATTAAGTATTTAACACAGTTTTGGGTAATATGTGTGTGTGAATATAGAATGCGGCACAAGGATCTTTAAAAATATTTTTTCTTGAAATATCCATGTAACACTCTGAAAATAGTAGTTCTGTCGAATGAGAAAAGTTCAGTCATGCATTTAAGATGTAGAAATGATGTTTCTGTCAAACACATCCAAAGAGTTTTCTACTCGTGTGAAAAAAGCTCTTGTGTGCATAAATGATCTAAAGAAACAATGCTGGTCATCAGGTTATTTAAACATTTTTTAAGACAATAGACAGTGTGCCTTGCTTTAGTGACACACAATGTGTAATCTTTTAAACATGTTTAAAATGGTAGGTGTAATTATTTTACTGAGTTTAAGTAAAATGTATATTTGTTCATTTACAGTACACATACTATCTACAGGTTAGATTATTAAATGAAAATTTCTTACATAACACAAAGTAAAAACAACAAATACGATTTTGCTCATAATTAAAATTTAGTTTAGTCAGTTTTACTGTGTGTGTGTGGTTCAGGTATACCCCATGTTATGGGGGACAATGATGGCAATATCCAAAATCCTTGGGGATTGTTTTTGTCCCCGTGAGGAAACAAGTTTATAAATCATACAGAATGAAGTGTTTTTGAAAATCTTAAAATGAACGTAATTTTCTGTAAGGGGTAGGTTTATGTGTAAGGTTGGTGTATGGTGATGCAAAATACAATTTGTACAGTATAAAAAACCATTACGTCTACGGGATGTCCCATAGAACATGGAAACCCAATGTGCGTGTGTGTGTGTGTGTTTAAAGTTGGTTTTAAAATTAGCGTGAGATTTCAACTCCTTTTACACATCACATATTATGGATAGAATTTTCTTAACATTAATGAATGCCTGCTTGATTTTATTAATTTCAGATAACATTAAATTATTTATCTCTTCAGTGGCTTGGTTAGTTGCTGATTTAAATAATTGTCTTTCTCTCACTCTCTCTCTCTCTCTCTCTCTCTCTCTTTGACTTGTCATAGAAGTCATAAAACCTAGTGTCCTACATAAAAGACAACATTGATGTTTCTAAGATGTTAAGTCGGTACGTCCATTTTTCCTGTTGCATTTCCTAAAATAAAAATAAAATTCTCACCTGGAAAGACTCCAGACATCCTCCTCCTTTTCAGAGGTGGATGTAGACGGGAAGCATGTGGCCTGTAGGTGTCTAGGTATTAACATATACCGTATGGATCAAACAAACATTGATCCTGTCAAGGCGTCAATACAGTCACTTTTACTCAGCCATTTTTTTTCCAGGAAGAACCCAAACACCTCCTGACTGGAAGAGAGTAACAGGTCAGGAAGGAACTCCACAGAAACCCCCACAGCTCTGGTTACAGATACAACCATCATATATCCAGTAATAAATGCAACACAAGTCAAATCTGAGATCTGTTTGATCTTTTGATTTACACACACCTCTGTCATGTCAATCAAGGGTGACAGGACCCAGTGACATGGCAACCACTGTGACAGACAGGCCATATAGCTATAAATCAATCCAAATTTGACCATGTACACTTTTGACATATGACTACCTGTCAGTCAACGCTGACTGTACGTACATAAATCAGGCCATAAATCAGGGTCATAAATCATCAGATTGGAGACTAAGGATATGATAGGACTACTTAAGATCACCAACAAGTGTCCTCCAACAAGCCTTTAAGCAATATATTTTTCATAAACAAATGGGTCAAAAAAATATGCAACAAATATCACATCTATGCATTGTGCATTGCAGTGCATATATGTTTTCCTTTTTTTCTGTACTTTTTTTTTTTTTTGACCAACAGGCAACGGCATCCAGTAATGGCTGGAAATGAAGAATCTGCTACTTGAGGCTGTAAGTGGTTGGTGGCAAAATGAAGAATGAACTGGGTCTCTTTAGCTCAGGTGAGAGCAGTCTCTGGATTACTTAATGGCATCATGATTACTTATTGTGCAGGGTTGTCAGGATATGGAATCATTACCTTCGTAAAAGCTTTTGATGTGTCATTATAAGGCTCCAGTTGAATACAAAGGATGGATGCTTGGGAGCTTGGAATAATGCATTTCATGTTGTACACTGGAGGTTGTCAACTGCACCTACCCAAGGAAATTCAAAATACTTAACCCTGCTGAAATATGTCCCAGTCTCCAATAATTTGCTGGTTTCACTGGTCACCCTGGCAGCATGTCCAAAAGCCCTCTAAAACTAGTTTAACCACCAAACCAACCACTTTCAGCTGGTTTACAGTTTTTTTCAGCAAGGGTTAAATAACACTAAATATGCATATAAGATATTGTGGGCATACTTCAGCATCTTGTGACAAAGTACGCATAACATTTACCCTACATCAAACAAACAGGCAACATAGGCAGAGAAGCTTTGTGTTCAGATGTGATTTGAATTTCAATTGTACAATTGATTCGTGCCCTCACACTATTTTCTCCCTTTATTAGAGCTCAGGATCAAAGGCTCTCATTAGCGTTAGCCCCTCGCAGCATTGTTAGCCTCCCAGGATAGCAACAAAGGTCTTTTTTCAGGCCCAGGTTGTGCAGAAGAAAGAGGTAGTTATTCCTGAACTAAGTTCACATCAAACACTCGAGGGCTCGGGTGGAGAAAGATGAAAGAAATTGGTGCAACCAGGAAGATCAGCACAATGTGCCAAGCTGCCAGTTACTCCACACCCAAGGCAGTCTGAACTATCTCTGCAGAAGAATGAACAACTCTGTACAGTACCTGCTGAAATTAGAGACTCTCATTTATGTATAATATAAAGTTAGTGCTGAGCTTTTTGGTAAAAAATGTGATCAAAAAGATGTAAATTAGATTAATTTCGAGATTTAAAGCAAAAACACAATGGTCTGACCATATAGCTTTGAGAAATTATGCTACAAAAACATACTTATATGAATCAAAAACAGCAGACAGGCTGAATCAGAATGCAAATTCAATCTCTGACACCAGGTGGAGCTTATGGAACAGCAGTGATACTTTATATGGAGGTAAGATGAAAAGAAAATAGCATCTAAACTTTTTTAAAGACAGTCTGATATACATTTATACCCCCAACCCAATTCGTTGTTTAGGACTTTTGTTTTATTTACACAGTTACAGAAATAGTTGTGTGTTATTAATAGTTCTTTAACCATTAGTATATGCAGAAGTGTATGCAGTATAATCAGAAGTTAACAGTGATCTCCTCTCAACATGACGCTGTCTGCATTTCTAAGCCTCTTGTACTGGTATGCTGTTTTTTTTGTTTTTTTTACCATGTGCATAATTCAAATCGGTTTACTGTTTGAACAGGTATATTGCCCAGCACTATATAAAGTGTAGGATATGTTGATGATTTACTTCTATAAGCAGATGAAATGTGATCTCGCCCTGGATTTTTGTCCATCTGCAAAAGGAGATATCCAAAGAAATAAACGCACCAGCGATTAAACACTTACCTCTCATCTGCAATTCAGCCACTTTGTTCTCCTTATGAATTATTGAGAGACAGGAGCTTTTGATGAGCTTCAATAGATTTTCAAACCGCCAACATCAGTGTTAGTAACGTTTTTGTCAGTGGTGCCTGGGAGCGTGCTTAGATTAATGCCACCTCAACCTGCTATTGAATCCATTTGGAGGTGGAGCAACTAATTTGATTTGATATCATTTTAATAAAGTTTTTTAGTGATTTGAGAGATTGTTTCAGGCTATCTATGTAATTTTACAGTTATTACAGCCACTTATAGGGGAGCTTTGATAGCAGCGGTTGGCCCTGCAGTGTTCTGAATACATTAGCTGACTAAGAGAATGAGAGGCAATCACAGCAAAAGACACTCGGCAGATGCTACATTTTGCAAATTACGCATGCTAATGGAAGTGCTTGTTTTTGTTTAGTTCTTCCGTTATGTAGCGCATTTCAGAGAGAAATATATGACTTTACATATAATTCACTGCAGTTTCCAACTAGAGTAGGCACCACCAATAATGTTTTCATTCAAGTTTTACTGTATGAAAAGCTGAAGACTTTGAAAAGCGACTTTTATTCAACTTTTTGTACTTTTCATCACTTTTAATATACAAATAATGTTTTCAGGGGCAGATTACTGATTACTAAATACTTATTTTCATGCAGTTTCTTGCATAATACTATGTTATGTGATGGATAATATACATCCAGCCGTTTGTTATTGCAGAATAAATCCCTACGGGGTGATCAGGACCCCAACGTGAAGCGGAGGTGTATTATTTGGCATTGCTAATGATGGTAATTGTTATCAGGGAATAACACACCTCAGAATGTTGCGACCAACCAATCAGAAACAAGTATTCTATTGAACTGTGTAATAAGACCTAAAAACGCTTTTTTTTCGCTAATATTAATATATAACCAGCTCTATAAGTATGGCTTTTCAAGACATAGTAAACTTGCTAGGTAGCTCACCTGGTACAGCATTGCACTTACGATACAGATGCACTTACCCATGGGTATGAGTCCCATAAAACAGGAGACATGATAAAAGAGCAATAAAATGGCATTGTAGCTTTTTCTCACGTGTTTGCTTTTGTTATCGGTTGGGTATAGTGTAGGTGGTACGTTTTTTAACAATTCATTTTGAACTGCTCTGATATGTGCAGTAACCAATGCAATAAATGTTGGCAGATTCACATTCATTGGTTCATTTGGGAAGACTAAACATACTTTAGTACCAATCACTGGACATTTCACTTTAAAAGTGTTGCGAAAAGTGCAAGCAGCAATGTAATCTTGTGTACCATAGGCATGCATTTCCAATGAGTCTGGTTTGAGATATATCCAGGACTTGATTTATAGGGAGAGAAATTGCTATTTGCAACCCATTTTGATAGTGTGATGTATTTCTAAATAAAAAATAGTTGGCTTGGATTTTATTAATTGAATTGATTATGAAAAAGTAGATATTAAATACCCAAATGAAGCCAGACCAAATGTGTGTTTGCTAAAATAATGCTGAAATAGCTATTTGGTCTTGGGAAACATTATTATTAGGTGAAGACGATTCATTTTTCCCCAGTAATATCAACGTGTTCTCATGAGAATACGTGTGTATTTTTACGTTAAATGTGGTTCTACCACACGTACATTTACTTACGTTTTCATGCACATAAAAACGTACAATTTAGACGTATTTATAGCAGTAAAACGTACAAATACTTACGTTTTAGCAGGTAAAAAAACGTAAATAATCGAACGTAAAGTGTGAATTTATATGAATTCCCATGTATTAATATTAAAATCGTGGCTTTAATGATTTAAATCTGTTGTATTTAATTGTCATATCAATAAATTTTTTTATTGAATTTATTGAAAGCAGTTTACTCATCTACTTAATAGGAAATAACATTTCTGTGCATGCTGCAAACCATAGATAAACAAAAGCACAGCATAAAATTACAAATCACATCCATTTTATTTGTTTGCTGTACTCCATATCTTTAGAATCCAGATGTTTGCAAGGAACATATCCATATCAATCGATCTTCATCTTTATTCTCAGCAACAGCGTCCGTCACAGTCAAAGCCCGGGCTCGTTATGATTCGAATTTGAAAATAGCGCCAGTGCGCCACAGGAACGTTACGACATGGTTTACGGCACTAATATCGAACTCTCATTGGTTCTCACATAATTCGTCACAGATTGCGACATGTCGTGTTTCAGTTGATAGACATTTGAAATCAGTAGTGATGGGAAGTTCAATTCTTTTCCGCGAACCGGTTCTTTCGGACGGTTCGATTCAATAAACCGGTTGAAAAAACCGATTCACCGGATTTAAGTCTTGAAGATATAAAGTAAATAAATTAGGTGTCGTCAGTGCAGAAACCACTATACATAAACCATTGCGATGTATTTGTTATTAAATGAACTTACGTTTCGCCAGAATGCCCCTTCATTCAAGCCCTCGGTTTACCCGCGCTCATAACATTAGCACAGAATCAGTTCAGAATCAAATACCAAAAGAATCAGTTCGGTTCAGACGCGCTGTGAGTCAGTCGGCTTCACTCTGAATCACGCATGCGCAGTATCATCAGCTCCTCTGTTCTCAAAACGGACACGTCCGAAAGAAACGGTTTTGGTTCAGTATACTGATGATCCGAAAACCGATGCAACCGGTTCTTGACTCGAGAACGAGAATCACTCTAACCGGCACGTGCTGCAGTTCAGTATAATCAGCGTTCCCTTTCATAGGTCACTTCGATGCTGCGGTGACGTCACCACGTACGGGAACACCTTCGGTGTGACGAATGTCTGAAGCCCTATACCATCCCGCCAATCCTATTGGCCAAATAGCGCGTGGCACCGCCCAGCATGCGTAGGCATATATATACCTGGTGCCGCGCGCCATTTACCTCAGATTTCATTCCTTCAGTACGAAGCGAATCTTCTGTGCCCTATTATCTCGCGTTCTCAGCGATCATCTACGAGCAGTATACTCCTCTCCGCGGACGCGATGAGTCAACGAAAGGTAGGAGCCGTATGATGGGTTATCACGAGGAGGCACTTATGAGAGGTTCGTTGCAGCCTCTCTACAGGTTCTCTCCTTGATAGCCTATGGCTACAGTAAAATATGCATACACTTCCCCTGTGCACTAACGCCATTAGGAAGTATCCGCGCTCTGGAGTGTATTTCTTAAGTCGCCTCGCGTCTAACCCCCACCGTTTCGCTTCTGCGGTCGCCGAGGCCCCGCACGAGGTGTTGGTTAGGGGCGATATGTGCGGCTTGAATATGAATACAGTGATGCACTGGAGTTCCATGTGCTCGCTCTCCCCCACTCGAGCGCGTTAATCAACAGTTTTTGCTCTTCAAATGGTGGATTACGGCTCACACAGCCGCCGCGTTTTCGCTAGCGGCTTGGCCCGATGTTATCTTGTTGGATTGAATCCTGCCGTGGATACGCTTCAGGATTATATACAACGAAACGCAGCGAGTTTGACGCACACGCTTTTCTTCATGTTAATATGCCAGGGACTATGCCCTTCACTGAGAGTGCTGTTAGACTGCTAATGCACATCTACCCTCTCACTGCAGTCCCCATACTCTAACTTTGACTGTCTCGCAGCAAGGGCACCTCGAGCGTCATTGAACTGAGCTATCATTCGCGCGCCCCCTCAGACACTCTGCACAATCCAGTCTTCAGAGTTTGAGGGACGGCGCGGAGGCTGGCAAAGATGGCCAGCGTATGACGGTTCACACAGCCACCGCGTTCTCGCTAGCGGCGTGGCCCGATGTTTATCTTGTTGGATTAAATCCTGCCGTGGAAACGCTTCAGGATTATACACAACGAAACGCAGCGAATGTGACGCATGCGTTTTTCCTTCATGTTTGCTTAGGACTGTGCCCGCCTCCAGAGAGCGCTGTTGGACTGCTAATGCACATCTAAGCCTCTCACTGCAGTTTCCACACACTAACATTTGACTGTCTCGCAGCAAAGGCTTCTCGAGCGTCATTTAACTGAGCTATCATTCGCGCGCCCCCTCAGACACTCTGCACAATCCAGTCTTTAGAGTTTGAGGGACGGCGCGGAGGCTGGCAAAGATGGCCAGTGTATACGGTTCACACAGCCGCCGCGTTCTCGCTAGCGGCGTGGCCCGATGTTCATCTTGTTGGATTAAATCCTGCCGTGGATACGCTTCAGGATTATACACAACGAAACGCAGCGAGTTTGATGCATGCGTTTCCTTCATGTTCTCTAACATTGACTGTCTCGCAGCAAAGGCACCTCGAGCGTCATTGAACGGAGCTATCATTCGCGCGCCCCCTCAGACACTCTGCACAATCCAGTCTTTAGAGTTTGAGGGACGGCGCGGAGGCTGGCAAAGATGGCCAGTGTATACGGTTCACACAGCCGCCGCGTTCTCGCTAGCGGCGTGGCCCGATGTTCATCTTGTTGGATTAAATCCTGCCGTGGATACGCTTCAGGATTATACACAACGAAACGCAGCGAGTTTGATGCATGCGTTTCCTTCATGTTCTCTAACATTGACTGTCTCGCAGCAAAGGCACCTCGAGCGTCATTGAACTGAGCTCTCATTCGCGCGCCCCCTCAGACACTCTGCACAATCCAGCCTTCAGAGTTTGAGGGACGGCGCGGAGGCTGGCAAAGATGGCCAGTGTATGACGGCTCACACAGCTGCCGCGTTCTCGCTAGCAGCGTGGCCCAATGTTTATCTTGTTGGATTAAATCCTGCCGTGGATACGCTTCAGGATTATACACAAAAAAAAAAAAAAAAACCGCTAATATTGTTTCGGGCCGCGTGGGAACGCTTGCCCGGCATTTCTCAATGGGTGTTACGCACAATTTGTCACGGATACACCATTCAGTTTCGGAAAGGCCCGCCCCCTTTCCGTGGAATTCTCTCCACGGTGATGAAACCGATGGACATGGCGGTGCTGAGACAGGAAATGTTAGCTCTACTGAGCAAAGGGGCTATAGAAGAAGTACACCCCTCTCAGATGGAGTCAGGGTTTTACAGCCGTTATTTTGTGGTACCAAAAAAGGACGGCGGATTACGACCCATTCTGGATTTACGCCGTCTAAATCTTGCACTCAGGTCGAGCAAATTCAAGATGTTGACGGTAAAATCTATTTTGTCTCAGATTCAACCAAACGACTGGTTTGTCACGATCGATCTGAAGGATGCTTATTTTCATATTCAGATCATCGAGAGACACCGGAAGTTCCTCAGATTCGCTTTGGAGGGCAAAGCGTATCAGTACCGCGTTCTTCCCTTTGGCTTAGCGCTAGCTCCCCGTACATTCTCAAAATGCATGGACGCAGCTCTGGCCCCGTTGCGGCTCCGGGGCGTCCGTGTGTTAAACTATCTGGACGACTGGCTGGTGTTAGCGCAATCTCAGACTCAAGCACACTCTCATCGAGATATTGTGCTAAATCATTTACACAGCCTGGGTTTACGCACAAACTTCCAGAAAAGTGTATTAATCCCCTCTCAACGGATTACCTTTCTGGGAGTAGATTTGGACTCTCGCGCGATGACAGCAAAGCTTTCTGTCCCGCGCGCTCAGTCGATTACGTCATGCGTTCAGCACTTCAGGGCGGGTCACACAGTGACAGTGAGACTGTGCCTCAGACTACTAGGTCTAATGGCGGCGGCGCTTCCCGTGATTCATCTGGGTTTGCTTTACATGCGCCTGTTTCAGTAGTGGACGAAACGACAGAATATTTCACCCCGTTGTTCTCCGCATCGAACGATCTCGGTGACGCGGAGGTGTGTGATGTCGTTAAAACAATGGACATCAGCCGAATTTCTCCTCACCGGGGTTCGGCTGGGAATTTGCGCTTCCCGAGAGACTGTCACGACAGACGCGTCTTTGACCGGGTGGGGAGCTGTTTGTCAGGGGCGCCCAGCCCACGGAGTGTGGACAGCGGCACAACGCAGCTGGCACATAAACAAATTGGAATTACTGGCGGTTTTTCTGGCTCTCCAGTATTTTTCGAGTCTACTGACCGGCCGTCATGTGCTTCTCAGAACGGACAACACTGCGGTCGTGGCTTATCTGAACCATCAGGGAGGATTACGTTCTCGCCCTCTGTGCAGACTGGCGAGGCGGATTCTTCTTTGGTCTCACGACAAATTTCTGTCGATCCGGGCTGTTCACATCCCCGGACGACTGAACTTCGGAGCGGATTTATTATCCAGGCAGACTCTGGAACAAGGGGAATGGAGATTACACCCCCAAACGGTGAATCACCTATGGCATATTTTCGGGGAAGCGGAAGTGGATTTATTCGCGTCGAGCACGACTACGCATTGCCCGCTATGGTTCTCCCTAAGCCCTCCATCACCCCTGGGTCTGGATGCGCTAGCTCACAGCTGGCCCAGGACCAGCTTGTATGCGTTTCCTCCGATTCGGCTGGTCCCAGCGGTATTATGCAGAATACGGCGGGACAGAGTGGGACAGCTGTTGCTGGTGGCTCCGCGATGGCACACACAGCCGTGGTTTGCGGATCTCATCAATCTGTTAGCGGGCTCTCCGGTGGAGATTCCCCTCAGATGGGATTTATTATCGCAAGCACAGGGACGGATCTGGCATCCCAGGCCAGATCTGTGGAACCTGTGGGCGTGGCCTCTGAGCGGAGTGAGTTGATATGTCCCGGTCTTTCTGCTGAAACTACCGAGACTATACTGAACTCTAGAGCAGTTTCTACGAGACGCTTATATGCTTTCAAGTGGAAACTGTTTATGACATGGTGTGAAACTCATGATGTGGATCCAGTTTACTGCCCTGTGGCTTCAGTACTGGAGTTTCTTCAAGACCGTTTTTCGGAGGGATTGACACCAGCCACCCTGAAGGTTTATGTGGCAGCTATCTCAGCTCACCATGAGCATATAGGTGGTGTTTCAGTGGGTCGTCATCCACTGGTTTCTCGCTTTATACAGGGTGCGCGACTGTTGAGGCCTTTCCGCCCTGTGCGAGTTCCTTCATGGGATTTATCCATTGTGTTACTGGGTTTGTCAGGGCATCCGTTTGAGCCCCTGGAAACTGTATCGGATAAGCTCCTGTCTCTGAAGACACTTCTTCTCATGGCTTTATCCTCCCTTAAAAGAGTTGGGGATTTACAGGCTCTCTCTGTCTCACCCTCGTGCATGGAGTTTGCACCAGGCTCTGTGAAAGTGTTGTTGCGACCTAGGCCTAATTATGTTCCTAGGGTCGCGTCTAATCCTTTTCATTTCAGCAGGTGGTCCTGGAGGCCTTTTCTCCTGCTGCGACAGAGTCTGGAGATCTAAGTCTTTGCCCTGTGAGGGCGTTGAAGACTTATGTGGATCGCACTGCCCCATGGCGTGAGTCTGACCAGCTGTTTGTCTGTTTTGGACATAAGAATAAGGGCCATGCAGTTACGAAACAGCGCATGTCCCATTGGCTGGTGGAGGCTATTTCCTTGGCCTATGAGGCGCGCGGGCTCGCTTCGCCCTTAGGAGTAAAAGGTCATTCCACGAGAACAGTGGCTTCTTCTTAAGCCTTTCTCAGTGGATCTTCTATGGATGATATCTGTGCTGCGGCAGGCTGGTCCTCACCGAGCACTTTTATCAGGTCTTACAGTCTGGAGGTGAGGATGGCTCCTGGCTCCCGGGTTCTCTCCGCTTGAGCAGATGCTTCCTTGGATCCAAGCTATCAGGTACGTCAGGCGTGATGGTATAGCGTTCCCATACGTGGTGACGTCACCGCAGCATCGAAGTGACCTATGAAAGGGAACATCTCGGTTACGTATGTAACCTTGGTTCCCTGAATAGGGAACGAGATGCTGCGGTTCTGGCCGTGCCGTACCTTGATAGCTTTCTTCTCTTCTCGTCATGAAATCTGAGGTAAATGGCGCGCGGCACCAGGTATATATATGCCTACGCATGCTGGGCGGTGCCACGCGCTATTTGGCCAATAGGATTGGCGGGATGGTATAGGGCTTCAGACATTCGTCACACCGAAGGTGTTCCCGTACGTGGTGACGTCACCGCAGCATCTCGTTCCCTATTCAGGGAACCAAGGTTACATACGTAACCGAGATGGCTCTACTCGTGTTCATGTTCTGTTTACTACAAACTCAATTTGTGAATGTGTCATCATTAACTATAAATACAGTACACATATTTCATAAATCATCCCTTATTCCTATTAAACATAGAGTCTTTAGAGTTCTTAATTATTGTCCAACTTCCCTGAAACCCCCTCTGGCCTATACATAATCTACAATATACAGATTAGAAACATTCATCTTAAAAAAAAAAAAAATAATAATAATAATAAAAATGTATATAGATCTTTTATCACACTTTCCGAAATACTTTACACGCATGCGCAGTAGAATCAGTTCATCGGTTCTCAAATCGGACGTGTCCGAAAGAAACGATTTTCGTTCAGTGTACTGGTGATCCGAAAACCGATGCAACCGGTTCTTGACTCGAGAACGAGAATCAGCTCATCGGTTCTCAAATCGGACGCGTCCGACAGAAACGATTCTCAGTTCAGTGTACTGGTGATCCGAACACCGATGCAACCGGCTCTTGACTCGAGAACGAGAACTGCTCCAGAAGAGGGCGTGTTCGATCGTCATCTGGCTCGGCTCGGTGTTCATCTTGATCTTCAGTTCGGTCTACACAGCAGTTCAGTCAGTGTACTGTTTGAGTAAATGAATTACTCCGGGATATTGGTTTATTCTGACTCAGAGGGAGTGTCAGTCACGTTAAAAAAGTTAACATCTTAAGTAATTTGTGGATTAATGCTTATTGGAGACGTGAACCGTTTCAAACTATTCAGTTCGATTTGGTGAACTGGTTCAACCGGTTCACTAAGAAAAGCCGGTTAAATTGAACGATTCGTTCACGAATCGGACATCACTAGAAATCAGCAGTACTACTGCTACTGCGGCAGTGCGCCTTCACGGAGAGAAGACAGATTCATAATTTCACGGATTAATAAATTAAATTCTGCTCTGTACCCTATAAAAACTATTACCTCCAGAGAGCACTGCGACTGGATCTCATTATCATTTGAACTACTTTTGGTACCACTTTTGATATTTTTTCGCAAAAAATAAATGATTAACATTATGTTTGTTTGCCTGTTATTTGTTTATTTATAACAGTAACGTTATGTAGTTTTAAGAAATGGTTATGGGTAGGTTTAGGGGTAGGTGTAAGATTAACGTTAGTGGCTCAAAATAACGTTTTAATGTTATATTTTTACTAAAATTGTGTTTTATTATGTTTTATTCTTTTAACATTCTGTATAAAATGGGTAGGTTTAGGTTCGGGTGAGGTATAGGGATCTTACATTTATCAAAAAAAAATTATAAAAAGGGAAAATATACATAAATATTTACAAAATTAATCCGATACGCATTGAAAAGCAGCTTCATGAGCAAATTTCTATGGATAACTGACTGGTCAGAGAACACGTTCTATCTGTACGTATTTGAGGTTGTTTTTACGTAAATTTCGATACGTATCAAACCTGTAATTACGTCCAGATAATACGTAAATGACACTGTAAATACGTAAAGGCACATACATATTGGACAGTTTTAATTTACGTCTAAATATGTACGTTTTGATTGTGATATCAGGCTGGTAATATCAATCACAATAAGATTAAGAACTTACATTAAGAAAATATCAGTTTTGATAGTGTTGACTGTAATGCGTTTGGAAGCTTTTTACACAATGTGAACCAAAATCTCCAGCTTAATTTTTTATATAAAAAATGTGTGACTGTATTTTTTAGTGAGTTAGTAATTAGGCACAGCAGTAATTAGCAAGACATTAACATTTGTGAACCTGTGAAGTCGAGCTGAGCTCGTGCTGTCAGTCTCGGGCCCTATGCATAGGCAGTCCTAATGCCCCGTCCCCCCCCCCCCCCCTCTCCCTGGAAAGTATATATTCCAGACTTTTCAAGGGCCCTTCTCTTCTTTTGGGGCCCTGGTAATCAGTACTGGTTTTATCCCCAGTCCGACGCCCCTGGGCACATTAATAGCATAAAAAATTCCTCTCAATAATAAAGTCTGCTGCATGTTAAAGCAAAAGCAGGGTAACGCATTGTATGTTTTAAAATGCATTATAAAGGAATTAATAATAACAGTAAATTAATACAGATATGATCATATAAAATAAAATTTAAAATAATCATTATTAACCCATTAAAACCACCATATTCCAAGTTTTCTGAAACACACCCACAACTGGTAATCTTTGTCAAGCTCTGAAATCTCAGTCAAAATCTTAAATTCATAAATAACATGATGCATCATTTGACGTCATTGGTCAAAAAAAGCATTAGTTCTTGTCTTAACCGAACTTAGTGCAGGATGGAGAATGAGATTTGAGAACTGCAAGGCAAGATTTTCTATATGTGAATAGCATCCTAAATTTTATACAAACTATGGTGCTCTAGCCATAAGAACTACTGTTTTTTCAGTTACAGGCATAAGTGAATAATAACAGAATGCCTATTTTTGGTTGAGTTTGAGTTTATCTCTTTAAAAAAAGAAATGGACAAAGAATCCACCTAAAAAAAACTACCATTCTGAGAATCCGGTGTCTAAAAATCACATTTACAATTGATTATAGTTACAGTTCCATCCATATTCAGTATGTTCAAAACATACATTTCCACATATTAGTCTTGTTTACATTTCTGAGCAATTGTGTGCATAAAATGAAGCTATTTTCTAACCCATACACTCTCTTTGTTTCCTTATTGCAAGTTTGAGGTCAAGAGTCACAATGTAGAACAATTATTGAGGTCGCAGTTCATCAGTTTACAAGAGCTGAGTGAAAACTCATACATCGCAGGGAATAATTAGTCAAGCTGCTGTTTTAGCTCATGGTCGACAAATAAAGCACGTTCTCTCAATTTCGAATTTCGAAGATGAACTCAAATGAGGGAGTGCATATATTTCACAGCAGCGCTATTGATTAATTATGGAAATAGGTAAGCATCGCTCATTTCTACTAGATGTTAAACAGAAACCTGGTGTGTCAAGGAGTCAAAGGTTTGCTAGGTTGCAGGTCCACTGAGATGTCCCTCCAAGTTCAGCTATCCTGAAGGCATGAATCAATGACCAGATGAGCTTTCACTTTGATTATTAGACGTTCCATGGGAGCAGTTAAATGTGCTGGAATTATTCAAATGAAGAGATTGTAGAGTTGGAGAAGCATCACGTTTTGCTAGTTGAATGGCCTTTAAGGGCTTTGGGTGACCTGTAACACAGTTTGCACCATACATACAAGTATTATGTCACACAGTATCTCCACCAAACATAAGTAGTTCAATCCCTTTACACATGTCCCAAATGGCAATTTGTGACTACATGCTAATGCTAATTAAATTAATTGCAGTAGATGAAGCAATTTAGGAAGCCCTAAGGAATGACAAAATGAGCCATATTACTCTATTTCATTTCATGCATCTCTGTCCTTAAAGGCTTCCCTCCTCATAGTTTTTAAAGTCTTCACAGCAGGGAATTCTGCACTGGTCTGGGCAAAAGCCTTTAAAAAATATGCCATTTGTGTTTATTACATCATAAATTGTAAAAATTATTCAAAATTCTACTTCGGTATTTGCACTGTAACAATAGCAAACTTGTGTTAAAATGTTTCTGAACAAAGCGTGATACCATGATTTTGTATAATAAGCAACTGATAACTAAAAACAACAATGACAACAACAAAAAAAACATTTATTTGTAGAAATATAAAAAAAAATGTTTAAATCTCTTTCTAAGAAGCACCTTGTAATTTTATAACCTGGCGAATAAGGCTTTGTAATGTCAAAATAACCGTAAAACTGTCAATTCTGTTATCTTTCTCCATGCATAATTTTAACATTTAATCCAACATGAGATGCACAAGGCACAATTTCTTAAAGTTTAGATACATCCTTTATCTGGTAGAACATTTACAAAAACAAACCGAAAGCAAGTTACCGTATTTATGCTTGCCTATAGCACCACCAAACATAATTGAACACATATTATAATTGACAAACAAGTTTGAAGAATATTTAAAATATGTCTCATACATTTGTTATCCAAAATGGATTACGATTCAGTGGAGATCTTTGGCTGCAGTCCACAGTCTTTTCTTGAGCAGCTACTGGATACAAACTATGCCGAGAGAGAGCACACGGTTGATGGGGTATTAGGGTCATGTCAGCCCTGGATTACAGAGGGGTTTTGCCTTTATAAACATTCTCTAGCTCTAATTTAACTGCACCTTCTGGGATCTTAGAGACACAGAGAGATGTAAGAAACAGATGTGTGTTAGTGAAAGAATGAAAATGAAGGATTATGCCACCTGAATCTCATCAAGTTTATTATTTCAATTCAGATCTCATCAATTTTATTATTTCAATTCAGGTCAGGTTTGGTTGTTTGATATTTTAAAATGATAAGACTTTCAACTCAAATGGAATGAATGAACACATTTCTTATATATATTTAAAGCAAACATGATCTCAAAATTGAGCTGTTTGCTTTTCTAATGCGTGCCTGGCTTTATTGTGCAAAACTTATTGGTGCCCATTATTGCTGATAACAAAAAAAAAACTTTTTCTTTGTAATCTACCATCAAAATGTAATAACTTGCCTCTGCCAATGATGGTCTTCTCTGCTGATTCCTTAACTGCCTCAATAATCTGGATTTATTCTATGTGACACACACTTTCACAGTCTAACCTATTCCTAATGGATCAGTTTGGATCAGTTGGATCTAATAGATCAGTGCAGAATTGTATTATTTCTGATTAAATGGCCTGTTTCAATCAGAAATACACAAGTCTGTGGAAGTAAAAGGGGATTTTAAAATATACATTTAATGTATAATATATAATGTACATTTAATACAAAACACTTAACCCAACCCAAATTAAAAAATAAAATAAAAATCAGCTGAGAATCTTAAAATAAAAATAATTAACCCAAAATGTTTTGTCAATATTTTGTTATTTTTATTTTAGTGTGAATAAATAATTTAGAATATTTTTATTATTCTTTCCACAAGTGTTCAATTAAAAAATAAATAAATACAAAAATCCTGGCCACACCAAAAAAAAGTACCATATAAAAATACACTAAAAATATTTACTCTGAAACTACTTTAACTCAGAGTAAATTTAACAAATAAACAGCAAGTAACATGTTTAATTAAATGTGAAATGTTAAAGTAAAAACACTGAAATGGTATTTTCTAATAAAACATACTCAAACAGTCCTGTTTTATATACAAATTCCAAAAATATTTTTACATTTTACTACATGAAAACCTCATTTTTCATGCCATATCAGAGTTTTGTGTGAGAAAAAAAAAGTGTATGTCATTATTCACTGTAGCGCACTTGTTCCTTTAGCTTCAGTCCTCACTGATTGTAGCTGCATGGAAAAGTGTGACATTGCTTCTGCATTCTGCAAGAAAGAAAGTCATTTGGAATGACACGGGAGTGAGTAAATGGTGATAGAATTTCCATTTCTGGATGAACTAATTCTGAACTAGTTTCAGTCAGTTTTGAGAGCTGTGCTGGTTAGTGTTTGACAATGAGGCGAGACTTCAGACTGTCTAAATGAGAGTGATGCTGGCCTAGAGGCTTTCCGTCCAATAAAAGAGCAGGAGAACACAGAACATAGCAATTGACAGCTTTGGAAAGGAACTTAGGGGCAGCTCCTCTGAGCTCTCAGCCAGAACTGGGTCAGAGTTCAAAAGGACCTGGATCATTAGCACCAACATCGAGAAAACGGCCAAGGCTTCTTCTAGTCCTTTCGCTCACCCTGCGCTGTGAAGCATGAGTGAAATTGAGGGAAAGGTGCAGGAATTAATAAGGTCTGATGTAGTAAGAGTCAGACAGTGTCAGCTTTTGCCTGACTGTACTTGCTATGTTTATTTGAACTCCCTACCAAGACGGTCCATGTTTCTTTCATTCCACGCAAAGCTATTTCAGATGATTGCTTTGATATTGCAGATTTAATATTGTAGAATGCCACGGAAATGTTCAGAGAGCAACATGTTCCAGTAAAATCGGCAAAAGAATAAAGCAAGCTTTTTAGCGGTTGGTGGGGATCCATCATCGACTGTGTGAGGAAGAGAGGTTAAGGCATCACATAGAATTAGTAAATCATCAGAAGCTCTCCTAATGGAAAAGAACAAAGGTTTCATCTAGCCCTGCATGTTCCAGCCTCGTTGAATGTGAGGAGAGTGCTAAATGATGTAAAATGATGCTAAATGATGAGTATTAGACACATGTGGCAGCTCTGTGCCCTTGAGGAATCAATTTTCTTTGATCTTTTGGGATAAAAGAGTTTATTGTACTTTAAAACTTACTGTAACTTTCAGAACTAAAAACTTCCTCCCCAGTGAAAAAGGTCTTTCTGATGATAATGTTTTCAACTTTATGATGTAAGAAACAAGTATCAGAAATGGATTTATAACAAGGTCTCTGATTTTATCAGTCAACTTTTTTGCACAGATGCTATTACTGAAGGATGAGCAGTTGGAGTCGACGGCAAACCCACAAGCAAGAGAAGATTTTCATAGGAGTCTTAAAGACACACCAGCAATAATCAGCCTGTCTGATATTCTTCAACAGAATAAGCTGCGGTGTGGACTAGATACTTTGCCGCTTAGTCAAAGTTCTTGGTAAAACTAGAAAGATCGTAGAAAATTATTCTGTCTTTTTTATATTATGAAAAACACGAAGATAAAAAAAAAAGAATTCATTATCACATCTTATTGCAATACTAAGGAAATAAAAAAATACTGAAAAAAATACTGGAGATTTTTTGAAATTTTCTTTGCATTTAAATCTTTAATGAATATAAATGAATATTCATTTGATCATGTGACACTGAAGATTTGAAAAATTCCTGCTGTAATTTCAACTTTGCCATCACAGGAATAAATTATATTTGAAAATATATTCACACACACACACATGAATATATTTTAAATTGTATTAATATTTCATAATATTACTGTATTTTTTATCGAATAAATGCAGCCTTGGTGAGCATAAAATATTTCCAAAACATTAAAAATCTAACCAACATAAAAAGGGGACAAGTTTGGTCATTGCAAAAATTTACGCCAATGATATGGTTATGGTTCAGTTTCACAGTGTTCTTTCTGTCTGCAATGGAGAAAGTGAACGAGTATTCATTTTTTCCTCATATTTCTCATCTGCATCTGGAAGAAATTGTGTTTAAAAAAAAACAAACAGACAAAGACAAACCAGATCCGTATTTGGACCGGACAAAACTGCCTCAGGACCAGAGATTCAGTTAAGATCAGATCAGATCAGATCTAGTCATGCCATTATACATTTGAGCCACCAATACTGAGACTCAGCCAAACATGATGCTGGTATTGCTATGTCATTATGGGATAAATAATGTCTTTCATATGTCTTAAAACTCAAAGCTGTCATTAGAAAGGAGCCTCAGTTTGGTTGAGTTTGATTGAAGATGCTATTTACCCGGCCTGAGAGCATGTGTTTCCTCTCCCAAAGTTCAGATGCAGCCCTCTGTGAAATCTGCCTATTATTAAAAATCCCACAGAATTTTTCCACTTTTTCACATTAACAGAATACAATAAATAAGTCTCTGTGATAAATGAGAATTCAAAAGTGATTTGTACTGATGATCTAAATCACATTCATATTGATAAGTTGGAACAACAGAAATATAGATCATTTTCTCCATATGCATTCATAAGAAACAAAAAGTGTTTCCAGAAAATTTTAACTCCTTATAACTTATAATGGTCACTAATAACAATAATCAAGATTTTTTTTTCAGTTTTACATGACCATGTTTTGCTCTCTTACTTACATGCTGCAGGTTTGCATTTAGATCAAATAAAAGTTTCCAAAAGTCACAGATAAGGAATGAACACGTTCGTAACTTTTGTTCATTAATAGTGTTAATAAACTGACTGGAAGAGTTTTTAATACTAAAGTTCAACTATGTATACATACTGAAGTGTTTTATTTCTGAAGTTCATTGAAGAGGTCTTGTTTCTTCTCCTTTGTAAACAACAGACAACTTTTGGCTTGGAATAGGACTACTTTTCACTTTCATTCCTAACTGTAAAATCCCATCTTAAAGCAAGCAGAATGTGTCTATAGTGTGGATGTGAATGTGAATGTCCTGTCTCCCTGATGTTTTTGTTTAGCCTGATGGGCTCATCCTCTGGAGAGAGTTGGATCACTTCACAGTCTACACCACCGTCAATGATCCATTTAATCTCATCTCACAGCTAAACCAACAGCCTTCAGCTTTTCACTTCAGCAATCGACTCTGAACAGAGGAGCTTCAAATCACCTAATCTTGTATAGCCAGACTTTTCACATAAAACAGCCATTAAGTCAAGGACAGCTGTAAACTATTAAATGTTTACAGAATTGGGGTCAGGGAATATCTGGAGAGATCTAGGCCTTGCTGGAGAATAGCCTTTCATAGTTTAACTTTCAAAATGAATTTAGAAATGGCAGGTGGCTAGTCTTCATCTTTGATGCAGAAGGCAGTGTTGGACATCTTGTGGCATTTTCCACAAATGCTACAAGATAGGACCAGAAACTTTTCAAATATTTCTGCTTCAAACTAATGTTACGTGAAAAGGTGTTAAAACTAAATATAATACTGTATCAGCTTTATTGCTTTACATTTATTTTACCATCAAAATTTGGGACGTAGTTTAATATCCTGATTTGTGTCATTTCTTTCTTTTCCAAAAAAAAAGATTAAATAAATGCAAAACTTTTATTAAAAGTATAAATACATTAGCCATTCAATCTGAACTCACTGTCAAAAATTTAAAACACTAATTTGTGCAATTTCTTTTACCAGTTTTAAAACATTTAATAAAACACATATACATGATTAATAACTTATAGATGTACAATAAATATATTTTTTTACAATAACAAGATTTTGCGCAAAATGTGATACAAAGTTAAATAAGGGAATAAAATGTTAAATGTCTATAGTAACAATAAAGTGGCCATCTTTTAATGATTTATTGATGTCATGCATCTCTGATTTAACTTGTGATGCTATGTTAATTTTGTTATGATAGTTTATTTTAACCTGTGTAATACTTTTCACTCCAAAGAAGATAATATTTGTGAAACAAATGCTTAAGAAAATTACAAAGTTTGAAAACTTTGTAAAGTGCCTACATCACCTAAATATGATACACATGCACAGGAAGAGATAAAAAGAGAGAGAGAGAGAAAATGACATATAATTACAAGAACATACAAAGCCACACACATAAAATAAGAAGCCACACTATTTACTTAAGCCGATCCAAACCACTTCAGAAGTTCAGCCAAAAAGTGGCTTTTGAGTCTGAATGCTTTCCAGAAGTGCTTGTCTGGTCCTGTTGGCTGGGATCCAGCATGCTTTGCTCTGGGGGGGGGGGGCAGTCTGGATTACAGAGGACCATAGTAGCATGATCCAAGAGACATCATAGCTGTTTATGTGTGTCTGTGCATCATGTGTGTATAAATCAGTCTTCATAAGCAATAATTACAAAGTGTTAAAGGAACTGTTCACTCAAAAATGATCCAGGATGTAGGAACAGATTTGGAGAAATTTAACATTACATCACTTGCCAGTGGATCCTCTGAAGCAAATGGGTGCTGTCAAAATGAGAGTCCAAATCGCTGATAAAAACATCTCAATAATACACAAGTAATAAACCATCCATAAACATCTGTTTTTGTAAGAAACAAATACATGACTAAGACATTATAGCTTTAAATTGGCCAAAATATGAGTTCATAATTCATAATAATGCTTCCTCCAGTAAAAAATACTGACATTACTGTTTTGGACTGTTTTCACTTGTAAAGAGGATCCGTGCATATCTCTCTCCTGATTCAAACTACTTTTTCACTGAGAAAACAAAATTATGAATAGAGGTCTCATATTTTAGCCAGAAGGTTTGAAGTTAAAAACTTCTTAATAACGGATTTGTTTCTTACAAGCACACAGCTTTTCATTTAATCATTTTCATTAATTGATGGAATGGAGTTGTGTGGTTTACTTGTAGATTATTATAATTCTTTGATCAGCTGTTTGGATTGATGCCATTACTAAACAAATCTTCTGTAAAATCCACAGGTGGTTAATTGAACTACACTGAGTGGTTAAAACAGTCTCTTTCGCAGTCTATCAAGTTCATTTTAAGATTGTTTCAAATTGAATGTGACAAAAAGAGTCCTGCAACTAGTCCATCCATTTTGATTAGTCTGAACCATTCAGCTTCAAACTAAAATGACATATGTATTGTGTGATGTGAATGTGAATGTGATGCAGTACAGCATGTTTTGTGTTTCTGCATACCTTGTGAGGATATGACAAAGCCATGGGCTAATAAAGACAGGTGTGTGTGTGTGTGTGTGTGTGTGTGTGTGTGTGTGCGTGCACGCTTTAGGAACAGATCTGCAAAGAAGATGTATTTTTTTTCTTCTTCTAGAAATGTGGACACATCTGACCCCTGTGTCTCCCCAGAGCAACTTTACATGCAGGCAAATGCTATACTGAATTCCCAAAGGACTGCGTGTGTGTGTGTGTGTGTGTGTGTTGGTCAAAGGACAGTTTCTTCAGAAAGACCTATCATCTTCTCAACATATACTGTACAAAACATCTAATAATTCTCATTTCCCAGAAGAGTCTTATGTTGTAAAATAGTCATAAAAGGTAGACTGAATGCTTCACTGCGCACACACACACTTGCACGTACACACAGAGGTGCTGATTGCGGCTGTCAGTTGACAAAGGTGTCAACAGCACTATCAATCATTTCCAGGAGTTCTCAGTTGGTTTCTGTGTCTGTGCGGCCTTTCTGCTTTCTGGTTATCTTTTATTACTTGCCAATTATATTTTATCAGTGGCGGTAAACCCTGTCTCTCTTATTCTTATCTTTTGATTTGAGCTGACCACAAAGTCTTCTGAGGACAAGAGCAGGAAGCAGGGAGAATCAACCTTAACAACAAGTGTAGAATGATAATAACCAACTTTAAAATTAGTTTCTATTATTTTTCTTACATGTTGTTTACACAAAGGTATAAACTGATCTGATGTTAAGATTGTACAATGGTTTAAAGGAACAAGTACATTTTAAGTAAAACAAAAAATATTTCAACAACCCAGTTATTGTTGAACAATTATATTTTAAGCAAATGTTCTCTTTGATTTATTTATGGGAAATTATTAGAAAATAATCGTAATAAGAATTTTAAGGAGTTGTGTTTTTTTTAACACCATATACAAAAAAATAGTAAAAATGTAAACTATTACCCATGTGTAACTGAAGGTAGTGTTATTTTAATATGATTGTTATAGCCTAGTTTTTGTTAATATTTTAAATCAGATTTTATTTACATATTTTCTAATATTAATAATCCTGTCCAAATACTATCTGTTGACATCAGATCTGGTGCAACATGTCTTGAAGTTCCAATGCATGCGTTTTATAAATATATTTGCACATGGTGTTTATATGCTTCTAATTGATTCATAGCAGTGAAAGGACTGTTGATGCACACAAACTTAACACATACTACACACACAAAATCAATGACAACCACAATTATTGAATTTGGCCACAAACCCCCCTTCTTTCAGAGACGGTCCTTGTGGGTCAAAGAAGCTGGGATAGAGAAAGCGACGGTGAAATGGAGCGAGGGGGCGGGGACAAAGACCTTGGCCTTGTGGCGTGACCCGGCATGGGGCCCCCCGTCTGGATCCTTGGCTCTGTCTGACACCTCCCCCCCTAGATTGTCTGTGAAAGCTGGATCCCTCATTATAATCCGGGTGTCTATGGAAGCTGGGGGTGTGGGGCACGGAAGACCTACCAAGACATGGCCTGGGTACGACAGCTATTGATCAATGGCCTTGCACACATGCAGAAATCTAAAATGGCTAGGTTAATGTGTGTGTTGAGGGATGGGGGTCCTTGATGCGCTCAGACAGTCCGAGCGAAAAGGAATTCCAGATCGATTGGGGTTTGTTTCTTTCCTGCTGGGCACTGCACCTCTCAATATTGTGCTGTTTTCAAAAAAGCATGGGTTGTGGGGGTGATACGCTGCACAGGGTCAATAGGGAATTGCTTTTTTTCATGATAAGATCATCATCAGTGTTCTGTAATAAATGAACAAGATATGTGTTAGTAATGATATGAGTATTATATATATATATATATATATATATATATATATATATATATATATATATATATATATATATATATATATATATATATATATATATATACAGTGTTGGGGAGTAACTAGTTACATGTAACGGCGTTACGTAATTTAATTACAAAATAAATGTAACAGTAATCAGTTACAGTTACTAAGAAAAAATGAGTAATTAAATTACAGTTACTTATTAAAATTGTAACGATTACAAAGAGGATTACATTTGAATATTTACACACATCCACATACAGCTTATTTCTTTCCCAAATTGCACTAAGACATATGGCCCAATATCCGAGACGCGGAAAACACATTCGTAGAATCCAGTCATAAAAATGGAATTCAGCCTATAACGCGGACGCAATATGCCACATTTTGGACGAATAAATCAAAAGTAGGTCAATTGCAGGCCGAATATACTAAAGCGATTATTTCCGATAATCCGCCATTCGATAATTAAATCTCTAATAAATCATGAATCGGTTAGTCGTGACTGGCAATGGTTGGGCTCGCGCGCTCTCCGCGCCTCCGCCGAACGGTTTGGATCAGACTCCGAGTAATCAGTGCGAGAGAGAGGGACCGGAGTGAACTGTGTAAGCGCACAGCTGGAGCAGAGAAGCGACACTTCTGTTCAGGGTTTCAGGTGCAGGTCAGTTTCATCTGTAAAGATGCTATTGTAGTTTTGTCTTTGTTTACTTAGTCAAGCAGCAGCAGCACATTGCTCGCAATCACTCAAAATACTGTATAAACGATGTCATTATTATCTATTGTAATGTTACAGTAGTAATTTAGTAGACAAATCATCATATTTTATCATAGGTTTAGGGGGAGCTAGTGCATACAAAAACACAACCCTTAGGAAAATTAATATAGCCTATGGTATGGCACTAACCGTTGTTTAACTATGGAATTTGTAGTAAAAATAAATACAAGTGGTAATTCATTTGCCAAAAAAACAAAATTGCACTTACAAAACATGGTAAAAGTCAAATAAAAATCTTCAGTATTAAAGTCATGAGAGAGATGGGTGGATAATGGAAGTGAAGGTGCAGTTCAGGAGAGAACTCTTAATTACGTTGCAAGTCCCCCAACCTAAGGATTCAAATCTTTTTCATGTCAGGTCCAAAAAAAAGAAAATAGGGTTGTCCATGTTTCAGAATGGGTTGTGGGTGTATGAGTGTGAGATTTCCCAGCCTATTTTTTTTCCCAGTCCGCCCCTCATGGAAATTAATCTCTAGAACAGTCACTTCATGAGCATTTTTTACTTATTTTGAGAAACTATCATCATATCATATACAAAGAGACAGCAGTGTTTCAGAAAGACACCAATGTTTCAGGAGTTTAGTACACAAAATAGGACAAATGCTTATTAGATAACCGTATTTGAGTTGATGTATATGCTTTTATTTTTTTATTAACTATTTTTCCCCAAACCATTGTTAGATGCAGTTAGATGCCGGTAGTTATGCAAAGATTTGGATTCAAAAACAGTATCTATAAACTATTTCTTTTGATTTTAAATCTGCTTTGAACTTCAGATCAATCTAAAGGCAGTACTAAAGTCTGATTGTGTGGTGGATGTGTTCAAATGTGATCATCTTAATTCAGGTGATGAAGGATGGTGAAAGTCTGACAGTATTGAGCACTACTTTAAGGTTAAACCTGCATGGTGTAAAATGGTTGAAGATGATTAACAGTTGCAAATTAACATTCATTAGAAATTTATAAAAGTAATCAAAATGTACTCAAAAGTAATTAGTTACATTACTTTATTAAAGTAATTAAAAAAGTTACACTACTATTACATTTTAAATAGGGTAACTTGTAATCTGTAACCTATTACATTTCCAAAGTAACCTTCCCAACACTGTATATATATATATATATATATATACATAAACAGAAAATGAGTTTAGGACTTGTTACACAAACAAAGTAATCACTGATACTTCTTTCGTTAGAGGTTTATAGTTATTCTTTTCTTTTTACACTGGTTTCACTACATTAAACTTTATTAGTGTCTATTTAATTTGATACATTTTCTTAAAAAAAAAAAATATATATATATTTATATATATATGGGCAAAACCCGGGCCACAGCAGGGGAACGGGAAAAGGGCTGGTTCATAGTTCACGATCCCCGCGCTTTCACAAACACGCATGCACACACACACACACACACTCTCACCCTTCCCCTCTGGCCTCGTCTGGTCGAAAAGGTCAGTGGATGTCTGGGAAAAGCGGAATTTTAATAAATTCTTCTTTAAAGGTCACTCTTATGCTCTTCCCAAACATACAAGTTCATCAGATGACCACAACTCCACATGCTAACACGACAGCATAAAATGCATTCATTATGTGTAGATTAACTAACTTCATTATAAAATTGTAAATAATATAAGCATGTAAACTTTCATGTGTGTGACAACAAGTAGGAAGTTTTTACATAACTTCATGTAACTGTAGTTGTGTTGCATGCTATCTTAATAAAGTCCCGTTTTATGTATTCAGAGATGTTTTCTTTTGATGTGAGACTGCTGCTAGATACAGGGCAGCTCTACATTCTTTAAACCTATTGACCCGCTGATTTAACCATAGACAGAAGGGAAGGGGGTGTCTTGGTGTGGGGACGGCAGGGTCGCCCAGCTGGCTGTCTTGAAGAGTAACCACCATCATATACAACTAAACTACTGAAAAATCGTCCTTCTGTTTGTACAATTATTCCTTTTTTTAGATTAAATGAAAGTCATCTTACAATGCTTTTTATTCAGTGTAATGATTGTAAAAGGAAAACAAAGAACAAAACATTCAGTCTAGACTACACCACACTATATTTTATAAGAAAATGTGATGAGAGCTGCTTCTTTGTACAAAAGTCAATGCTGGGGTCATTGTTAGGGTGCTTTGGGTGTTGCTTATAGGTCCAAGTCTAGTCTCTATGATATTCTGTCATTTTTAACTTTCTATTCATTTCTGCTCCACAAAAATATTAAGCTGCATATCTGTTTTCAATATTAATAATAAGAGAGGTTTCTTGAGCAGCAAATTAGCACATCAGAATGATTTCTGCAGGATCGCGTGACGCTGAATTCTGGAATAATGATGCTGAAAATTCAGCTTTGCATCACAGCAATGCTAAAATATCTTCAAATGGAAAAGTTATTTTAAATTGTAATAATATTCACATTGTCTTACTGTATTTTCAATCAGATAAATACAGCCTTGGTGCGAATGAGAGACCTTATAGTGACCTTGAACTTTTAAACAGTAGTGCACCTCTCTGCTCCTTCGGCCTTCCTTCTGCCTCTATTTTTCTGCCTGTTTTATCATCCCATAATTTGGATTACTTAGAAAAGTAATGCCTCACTTTTTCTGAACAAGCCATAGGATTTGAAGCACCAACCAAAGTTTAAGTTAGCATTAGGGATATATTCATATCTCTAACCGAGCAATGAAAATAGTTATCGTTTCCATAGCATGTACCACATAAAGAGTGTACAGACAAAACTGGTGTCTGTCCACTTCCTTTTGCAGTTAGCGCTGTGTAGTTTAGTTTTTTCTTTCTCATTGTATATGTCCATTGTCATGTGTCCACTGCACGGTAATAAAAGTGTCTCCGTCCCAAACACCAGCTGCCACAAAGATGGAACTGTACAAACACCACAGACGGAGCTGAAAGCCGCAGACCAATTAATCACCTGAAGTGTTTGTGTGCTTTTGTTGATGTGTGTGTGTTTGGGGATATGCATGTTTGCATAAAAGTGTGTCTTGGTCACAGTATGATTTTTGGTGTCTTGGGCCCTGTTTCCCGAATCGTGCTCGATAATCGCCCGTCTGTGGTTTTTGAAGCAGCGATCACTTGGTTCACCCCTCTCCCCAAACGCCTCTGTTGTCTCTTTAGAGAAGCTAAGACAGTTTCATGCTCTCTGCCAGCGCTTTCTCCTCCCTGACCGGGATTGTTCCAGATTAGATTAGACACAATATGAATAACCGTAAACCAAAGACCTCTCAGACTGTGAAAGCTATCAAAGGCATATTTTCACTGTCTAATCCTTCTTCTGCCCCCCTAGCTTTCACCCCACACACCCCTTTTTTGTCTATCCAATCAAACTGCTCCCATCCCTCCTGGTGCAGTCTGGGATTATTGGTGCTGTGATGAATTATGCATGAATGCCAGCATCGACTCTTACCCGTTTGTGACAAAGCTTGTGGTTTTAGGGTGATGGGGTCACGCTGTAAGAGGGTCAACCTAACATCACCCAGTCTGGTCTCAGGTGGAGTTCAAAAATGAAACAGATAAGAAAAAGAGGAGTGAACTTTTGCTCTGTTATTGATAGGGCTGTAAAGCTGGCGCCCTACTGTCTCACCAGAACTGTACACAGACGCCCGGGCCAGAGGTCAGTGATAAATGACCCTCTTGTTTTCCCACAGACAGATATCAGGACCTGCTGCTACTGGATTTGCAGGACAGCCGTCGTTATCTGGCAGAGCATGCAATGCTTCACATCACCAGTGGCGAGCTCTCAGTGTGCCGTGCTGATTGAATGGTGGAGTTTGCATGGACCATTTAGAACTACAATTGGTGAAAAACAATAGCATGTGCATGGGTTTGATTCTCTGGGAATGCATAAAGTTTATCTTAAATCAATGTCAGTTGATTAGGATAAAAATGTCTGGGAAAATAATCATTAATTAATAATCACTGTCTGCCACTGGTCAGACATCATTGGCTGAGCCTATTTCGCTATGTTGGTCTGACTGGGATGTTTACACAGAGTAATAAAGTTACATAAAAATTAAAATTCTCTAATAATTTTCCCCATCCTTACATCATCTCAAACATGTATGGCTATTAAGCTAAAGGAGGACGAATATATGCATTTAAAGATATAATGTGCTTATTCTCCATTCTAAATTTTAGTTTCAGTATATAATTTTTTTCAAAATAAATTATTCACATTCATATTGATCAAAGGTGACAGTTAAAACATTCTATTTCAATTTTGTATTTCGAATAAATGCAGTTCTTTGATTTCCCCATTGTTAATGTTAACTAAAACGCAAAGTGCAATATATTAAAAATAAATAAAATAAAAATGTTAAAATAGCAGCTAACCAAAACTCAAGCTGACATACTGAAATAAAAATAAATTAAATCTATATAGAAATATTAAAACAAAGCAAAACAAAATGACTAAATCTAAATAAAAATGAAAGTTAATTCAACATACACTATAATAGTACATAAATAATACTCAAATAACAATGCAAATAATCCACAATATGCAACTATAGTGATGTGTAAATTAGATTTATTATCTTTTGTAAGGGGAAGATGATTTTAATGAACACCAACAAAAAGGTTGGTTTCCTCATACAAAGTATTGAAAACTTGGAATATAGAGTTGGAACTTAAAGTTTGCTTTGTAGTTATGCAAGAGAAGAGAAGAGAAGAGAAGAGAAGAGAAGAGAAGAGAAGAGAAGAGAAGAGAAGAGGCCAAAGGGGGAAGGGTGCTTTTGGGGCCCTTCTCAGACAGACATGAAGGCCTCCTGGACATTTCCTTTCTGCTGGACGGCCTCAACAAAGGTGCTCAGTCATGTGAAACTTAATCTTGAGCCCCCCCAAAAAATCACCTTTGACCTTTCTCTGCCTTCACCCAAGGAGAAGGGGCCAGGATCGGAGGCATTGGAGAGAGGTCACGTCCCCCAAGACTCTGCATGAGCACACGTGTGCAGACATGTGTGTGTGTGTGCATGTTCCTGTTTGTGAAAAAGAGGGAGTGCCCCTTTTACTGCATTTTTTTCCCATCCTAGACAAAACACAGACCCCAGTCTAATCCAGTGGTCCTCATCTTCTGTCTGGGCAAACGCAGAAGCACCTCGGCCAAGTGATAATTCTCTGTGTTCGTGTGATCTTATAAGGGGACGAGACTCTTGGAATCAAAAGGGTAAGCAGCTGCAACCAGTCCACAAGTCCAGCCTTACTGCTAGAGAAAAACACATACTGTACACACACACACACACACACACACACACACACAGGATTAACCTCATAGATCCCTGAGACGGGGGCTCCCCTGTCATCGATGCAAAGCCCTGTAGAGTATAAACACCGAGGCAAGACAGAACAGAGACTAGGGCATTCAAGAGAGTAACAAACTGGCTTTGTTCCAAAACCTAGTGAACTCTACTGCCTATAAATTCACTGCCTTCTAAAGCGGCATCCTAACTGATAAGGAATTGTTTTGGAAATTTGAAATAAGCAATAATGTCATACAAATACTGTAGCACTAATGTATACTCACACAAAGCTGCGGTTTGAGTTTTGTGCTAGCATTTTCCTAAGATAACAGTACAAAACGTTGAAATACAGGTGGCAACTTAATGTGAATGAAGTCCAAAAAACAACAACCCAGGCTCAATGGAAAAATATGGCTTTGGTGACATTTCCGCAAAATGACAATATGTTGTTTCTTGTAAGTTTTATGTGCTTTCAGATTTAAATGTTTAGTGAGTGGCATTTAAAATCATGTTAAATTATATTCTAAACAGATAAATGTGAATGTGGCAACATTTTATTATGGTTTTATGTATCCTGTTTGGAAATGTCCAGGGATTGATGCTAAGATTAATGCTCTCTTGTCTTATTGTACTACATACACTAAACCCTCAAACCAAACTGGTAGTGTTGTAAACACAAGATAAAACAAATTTGCAGAAGCAACCGTGTCATTTTTACTTGATTCTACAATTTTTTCAGTACTTTTATCGTTACTCGTGTTTCACGGTACTCATATACGAGTGCAATGCTATACCAGGTGGGCTTCCCAGCAAGTTTACTATGTCAAGAAAGCCATCTACATATGGAGCTGATTATTTACAAACATCAACTTGTATTACGAATCATTTTACACACTCAAATAAGTCATTATTAATGTATAATCTGCCCAGTAATCATAATTTGTGTTAAAAGGAATACAATTATTGGTGTTTTACTGCTACTAGTGTTAATTTCAGCTGGAAACAACTGAACGTTATGTAAAGGTATGTTTTCCAATGAGCCTAGGTTGGCAAAATATGTATCAATTACTTGTTCAAATAAAGAAAAATACAAAATGCAGCCCATAATACACTAGAAAACTCTGTTCCCTTTCATAGGTCACTTCGATGCTGCGGTGACGTCACCACGTATGGGAACACCTTCGGTGTGACGAATGTCTGAAGCCCTATACCATCCCGCCAATCCTATTGGCCAAATAGCGCGTGGCACCGCCCAGCATGCGTAAGCATATATATACCTGGTGCCGCGCGCCATTTACCTCAGATTTCATTCCTTCAGTACGAAGCGAATCTTCTGTGCCCTATTGTCTCGCGTTCTCAGCGATCATCTACGAGCAGTATACTCCTCTCCGCGGACGCGATGAGCTTCAGAAAGTGCAAAGACCCGTGTACCAGGTACATCGTTAAGGGGGACACTCATGACAGGTGCGTAGTTTGCCTAGGCTTACACCACGCACAGGAGGCGCTTAGCGGCCTTTCTTCATGCCCCCATTGCGATGGCCTGCGGCTCAGGGTGCTTCGCTCTAGGGTAGATGTGTTCTCCGATGTCGCCGTGTCTAACCCCCGCCACACCACTTCTGCGACTGCCGAGGCACCGCACGAGGTGATAGCTTGGGGTGACACGTGTGACATGGAGTTTGAGGACAGTTCAGCGATGGAAAATTATTCTCCACATCGCTCGCTCTCCCCTACCCTAATACACAGAAAAACTTTTGAACCTGTCGTCTTTTCCTGTGAGGATTTACGGCCCACACCGGGGGCATGTAGTGCCATCTCCTTCTGTTGTGACCGCCATGATGACGACGTTCTTTCCACTGCGGCCTCGGGGTCCGAGGACTTCGCGGCCGACATGAGCCCTCTCCCTCCTAGTGGACAGGAGAGGCGTGTTTCCCCCTCCTACAGTGAGCTGTTGGAGGTGGTTTCCCATGCAGTGGGTACATTGGGGCTGGAATGGGAGGTTGAGAAGGCCGAGGCCCAACCTTCTTCGAAGTTGGACGACCGTTTCCTAACTAGTCGGACACCTGCGCAGCCCCGGAGGCCTTTACCCTTTTTCCCGGATCTCCACCAGGAGGTTTCGAGGTCCTGGAAACAGCCGTTTGCGGCGCGCATCACGAACGCTGCGGCTGCGGATTTCGCCACCATTTCGGACATGGCGGGCCATGGCTATACAGCGATACCGCCGGTGGAAGAGACTCTGGCTGAACACCTTGCGCCTAATTCGGCCGCAGCGTGGAAGTCCCGCCCCCTCCTCCCCTCGAAGGTGTGTCGAGTCATGTCTAGTTTAGTGGGAAAATCCTATATGGCCGCTGGCCAAGCGGCTGCTTCACTTCATTCTATGGCGGTCCTTCAGGCCTACCAAGCGGAGCTGTTAAAAGGATTGGACGAAGGGGACGGCATTACACCTGAGGCGGTTAAGGAACTACGGCGAGCAACTGATTTGGCGCTTCGTGCTACCAAACATACTGCTCGAGCAGTGGGCCGTTCCATGGCTGGATTAATTACGGTTGAGCGCCACCTCTGGCTTAATCTCACCGATATAAAGGAAAAGGATAAATCTTTCCTCATGGATGCCCCTGTGTCTAAGGACGGTTTGTTTGGAGAGGCTGTCACTTCAGTGGTGGAGAAATTCAGAGCAGCGAAACAGCAATCAGCCGCTTTCCGCCAGCTGATTCCCCGCAGACCCAGGGAGGTTGAACGCCGTCAGGCACCCGCGCGTTCTCGCTCAACCTCCTCTCACCGCCAGCGAGTGCCCTCTCGGGAAGAGCCTTCACCTATGGTGCCCCCTCGCAAGGATTGGGGCCCTAGGGCTGTTCCACCGGCTCAACAACGCCATCGAAAAAGGTTGAACCTGAGTTCGACGGCCAATGCCTCTCGTTCTCGGGCACCGAACAGCAGTTCCTGATTTTTTCGCTGCCTGCCAGGGACTGTGCCCTCCGCTAGAGAGCGCTGTTGGACCGCTTTCGCGCATCCAACACTCTCATTGCAGTCCCCACGCTCAAACCCTGACTGTTTCGCCGCAAACAGCGCCTCGAACAGCATTGGAACGAACTGTAACACCAATCGCGTGCTCAGACACTCTGCACGATCCAGTTTTCAGAGCTCGAGGAGCGCTTCACAGGGTCGTCACCGAACGGCCCGTCATGACGGCTCGCACAGCCGCCGCTTTTTCGCTAGCGGCAGAGCCCGATGCTCAATCTGTTGGCCTAATTCCTGCCGTGGACACGTTTCAGGATTACGTACAACGAGATGCAACGGCTGCTATGCATATACTTCCCCTGTGCACGAACACCGTGAGTCTTGAGTTCGACGGCCAATGCCTCTCGTTCTCGGGCACCGAACAGCAGTTCCTGATTTTTTCGCTGCCTGCCAGGGACTGTGCCCTCCGCTAGAGAGCGCTGTTGGACCGCTTTCGCGCATCCAACACTCTCATTGCAGTCCCCACGCTCAAACCCTGACTGTTTCGCCGCAAACAGCGCCTCGAACAGCATTGGAACGAACTGTAACACCAATCGCGTCCTCAGACACTCTGCACGATCCAGTTTTCAGAGCTCGAGGAGCGCTTCACAGGGTCGTCACCGAACGGCCCGTCATGACGGCTCGCACAGCCGCCGCTATTTCGCTAGCGGCAGAGCCCGATGCTCAATCTGTTGGCCTAATTCCTGCCGTGGACACGTTTCAGGATTACGTACAACGAGATGCAACGGCTGCTATGCATATACTTCCCCTGTGCACGAACACCGTGAGTCTTTCGTGCCCGGACATCTCTATGTGTGCAACAGCGTTGCAGGAAACGAACATTTTGAAACCGCTAATATTGTTTCGGGCCGCGTGGGAACGCTTGCCCGGCATTTCTCAATGGGTGTTACGCACAATTTGTCACGGATACACCATTCAGTTTCGGAAAGGCCCGCCCCCTTTCCACGGAATTCTCTCCACGGTGATGAAACCGATGGACATGGCGGTGCTGAGACAGGAAATGTTAGCTCTACTGAGCAAAGGGGCTATAGAAGAAGTACACCCCTCTCAGATGGAGTCAGGGTTTTACAGCCGTTATTTTGTGGTACCAAAAAAGGACGGCGGATTACGACCCATTCTGGATTTACGCCGTCTGAATCTTGCACTCAGGTCGAGCAAATTCAAGATGTTGATGGTAAAGTCTATTTTGTCTCAGATTCAACCAAACGACTGGTTTGTCACGATCGATCTGAAGGATGCTTATTTTCATATTCAGATCATCGAGAGAAACCGGAAGTTTCTCAGATTCGCTTTAGAGGGCAAAGCGTTTGACGCAGCATGGACGCAGCTCTGGCCCCGTTGCGGCTCCGGGGCGTCCGTGTGTTGAACTATTTGGACGATTGGCTGGTGTTAGCGCAATCTCAGACTCAAGCACACTCTCATCGAGATATTGTGCTGAATCATTTACACAGCCTGGGCTTACGCACGAACTTCCAGAAAAGTGTGTTAGTCCCCTCTCAACGGATTACTTTTCTGGGAATAGAATTGGACTCTCTCGCGATGACAGCAAAGCTTTCTGTCCCGCACACTCAGTCGATTACGTCATGCGTTCAGCACTTCAGGGCGGGTCACACAGTGACGGTGAGACTGTGCCTCAGACTGTTAGGTCTAATGGCGGCGGCGCTTCCCGTGATTCATCTGGGTTTGCTTTACATGCGCCCGTTTCAGTGGTGGACGAAACGACAGAATATTTCACCCCGTTGTCCTCCGCATCGAACGATCTCGGTGACGTGGAGGTGTGTGATGTCGTTAAGACAATGGACGTCAGCCGAATTTCTCCTCACTGGGGTTCGGCTGGGAATTAGTGCTTCCCGAGAGACTGTCACGACAGATGCGTCTTTGACCGGGTGGGGAGCTGTTTGTCATGGGCGCCCAGCCCACGGAGTGTGGACAGCGGCACAACGCAGCTGGCACATAAACAAATTGGAATTACTGGCGGTTTTTCTGGCTCTCCAGTATTTTTCGAGTCTACTGATCGGCCGTCATGTGCTTCTCAGAACGGACAACACTGCGGTCGTGGCTTATCTGAACCATCAGGGAGGATTGCGTTCTCGCCCCCTGTGCAGGCTGGCGAGGCGTATTCTTCTTTGGTCTCATGACAGATTTCTGTCGATCCGGGCTGTTCACATCCCCGGACGACTGAACTTCGGAGCGGATTTACTATCCAGACAGGCTCTGGAACAAGGGGAATGGAGATTACACCCCCAAACGGTGAATCACCTATGGCAAATTTTCGGGGAAGTGAAAGTGGATTTATTCGCGTCGAGTACGACTACGCATTGCCCGCTATGGTTCTCCCTATGCCCTCCATCACCCCTGGGTCTGGATGCGCTAGCTCACAGCTGGCCCAGGACCAGTTTGTATGCGTTTCCTCCGATTCGTCTTGTCCCAGCGGTATTATGCAGAATACGGCGGGACAGAGTGGGACAGCTGCTGCTGGTGGCTCCGCGATGGCACACACAGCCGTGGTTTGCGGATCTCATCAATCTGTTAGCGGGCTCTCCGTGGGAGATTCCCCTCAGACGGGATTTATTATCGCAAGCACAGGGACGGATCTGGCATCCGAGGCCAGATCTGTGGAACCTGTGGGCGTGGCCTCTGAGTGGAGTGAGTTGATATGTCCCGGTCTTTCTGCTGAAACTACCGAGACCATACTGAACTCTAGAGCAGTTTCTACGAGATGCTTATATGCTTTCAAGTGGAAACTGTTTATGACATGGTGTGAAACTCATGATGTGGATCCAGTTTACTGCCCTGTGGCTTCAGTACTGGAGTTTCTTCAGGACCGTTTTTCGGATAGATTGACACCAGCCACCCTGAAGGTTTATGTGGCAGCTATCTCAGCTCACCATGAGCATATAGGTGGTCGTCATCCACTGGTTTCTCGCTTTATACAGGGTGCGCGACGGTTGAGACCTTTCCGCCCTGTGCGAGCTCCTTCATGGGATTTATCCATTGTGTTACTGGGTTTGTCAGGGCATCCGTTTGAGCCCCTGGAAACTGTATCGGATAAGCTCCTGACTCTGAAAACACTTCTCCTCATGGCTTTATCCTCCCTTAAGAGAGTTGGGGATTTACAGGCTCTCTCTGTCTCACCCTCGTGCATGGAGTTTGCACCAGGCTCTGTGAAAGTGTTGTTGCGACCTAGGCCTAATTATGTTCCTAAGGTCGCATCTAATCCTTTTCATTTTCAGAAGGTGGTCCTGGAGGCTTTTTCTCCTGCTGTGGCAGAGTCTGGAGATCTAAGTCTTTGCCCTGTGAGAGCGTTAAAGACTTATGTGGAGCGTACTGCCCCATGGCGTGAGTCTGACCAGCTGTTTGTCTGTTTTGGACATAAGAATAAAGGCCATGCAGTTACGAAACAGCGCATGTCCCATTGGCTGGTGGAGGCTATTTCCTTGGCCTATGAGGCGCGCGGGCTCGCTTCGCCCTTAGGAGTAAAAGGTCATTCCACGAGAGCAGTGGCTTCTTCTCAAGCCTTTCTCAGTGGATCTTCTTTGGATGATATCTGTGCTGCGGCAGGCTGGTCCTCACCGAGCACTTTTATCAGGTCTTACAGTCTGGATGTGAGGATGGCTCCTGGCTCCCGGGTTCTCTCCGCTTGAGCAGATGCTTCCTTGGATCCAAGCTATCAGGTACGTCAGGCGTGATGGTATAGCGTTCCCATACGTGGTGACGTCACCGAAGCATCGAAGTGACCTATGAAAGGGAACATCTCGGTTACGTATGTAACCTTGGTTCCCTGAATAGGGAACGAGATGCTGCGGTTCTGGCCGTGCCATACCTTGATAGCTTTCTTCTCTTCTTCGTCATGAAATCTGAGGTAAATGGCGCGCGGCACCAGGTATATATATGCTTACGCATGCTGGGCGGTGCCACGCGCTATTTGGCCAATAGGATTGGCGGGATGGTATAGGGCTTCAGACATTCATCACACCGAAGGTGTTCCCATACGTGGTGACGTCACCGCAGCATCTCGTTCCCTATTCAGGGAACCAAGGTTACATACGTAACCGAGAGGTTTTCCAGGTTTCTTTACCAGAAAGGTGTCTCAAATCACAAAAGCAATTATTTTGTGAGGGAAACAGATCTGATGACATTCCCTGAGAGCCTGAAAATATATTCTTTAGGGAGGGAGAGAGGAAGAGAGCAGAGGTCAAGACCTGCTATGGGAAAGGTATGCAGGCTATGCACGCTCTGTTTGGGCCCAGGATCCCTGTGACCTGCCATTGTTCACCCTTTGACATTGAACTTGGAAGAGGGAGCAGAAAGCAGCCTCAGCTCTTAAGCCACAACCCATAATGCCCATCCCCAAGTCTTAAGGGCTTTTATCTCAACTTCCAACAGTTTAAAAAGCTGGATCCTTTTCTAAGGCTGGACTTTAATCACCTCTAGGTCAGTAAACATAAAGAGTGCAGAGAGATAGATAAAGAGACAGAGAGAGAGAGAGATTACTTTGTCACGTTAGTGTCAGTCCACAAAGGAAAAGCAAAGAGCGCAAAAATGAAAGAAAAAAGAGGCTGTTAAAGTTATAAAACAGACACCCAAATGATCACACAAAGCCTGAGACAAAAGATAAAGCAGCCAACTTCCGTCTTTTCATCTGGGTCCAAAGCAAACACACCTGGTGTTAATACTCATGTGTACACATCCACTCAATGTGGGCTGTGGCGTAGCATAAAGGCACCAGCCTTTTCTTTTCTTTTTCTTTTTTTTACAAACAGTTTCAATAAAAACTCTCCTGTATATTAGTCCAAACAACTTGACACCCCCACCCCCCCACCACCTCAATTATATCTTTGTTCACACTTTTAAAAGTAAGACTAAATCAGTTGTTTTGTCAAGTAACTAAAATAGGTGTATGTATTAAAATGACTATAAGACTATTAAAAATGAAATAGAAGTAAAATAAATTAATATAAACAAATATTTAATATTTATGTATATATAAAAAATAAAATGTAATAACCAAATTACTAATTAAAATCTAAATCTAAAAAGCTAATTATAAAACTATCAAAATAGTAATAAGTACTATAACAGTATATAAATCATACTAAAATAACACTAATAAGTGATGATAAGTGGTCATATATATATATATATATATATATATATATATATATATATATATATATATATATATATATATGTATAATTATTATTATTTTATTTTTTTTAAGAAAATGTATCAAATTAAATAGACACTGATAAAGTTGAATGTACTTAGTGAAACCAGTGTAAAAAGAAAAGAATAACTATAAACCTCTAACAAAAGATGTATCAGTCATTACTTTGTTTGTGTAACAAGTCCTAAACTCATTTTCTGTTTATTTTGGGGAAAATATTGAGGAATAAAATTTTATTTGGTCAAATGTGTTAAACATAGCTGGGAATACAGTACTCCCTTATATTGGTATCTAAAAGCATGATCATATTAGGTGAAATAGTTAATATAGTAACATGCAACAGGGAAATGCAGAACATGAATGACTGACAATCCAATTCTGTGGAAATCTGCAGGTCTGTGGGCGTCGTTTCCGGGTGGGTCTGGACATTAATAAAACAAACCAAGACAAACTGTGCAGTTGTATTTCAAAATGCATTTTAAATGTATTTATTGACTTTTGATTCATTGCATATGACATCCATTCTTTCAAAGATGACTGGAATGTTTCAGGTTGTGGGGGAGACAGGGACAGTTCAAAATAAAGAGGGAAACCCACTAACTATGAAACTTTACTGCATATCCAAAGGCCAGAGATGATAAAACCACCTGTTCCTCATCATTGTGTTATTTCAAAGAGGATTGTGTCAACAGACCATTGTATAGCCTTTTATCTGTATAACCCCCACATAGCTTTTTCTTAGAAACTCATTTTCAAGATCCATACATTAAAATGATTCTCACTATATTATCCTGCCAAGTTAAGGAGAAACGCAAAATGGCAGCAGCATGCTGAGCTCAACTACAGGTATTTTTGTACCTTTAAAGTGAACAAGGAACAGTCTGGAATTCTAGTCTCTATATAAATACTATCTTGACTACTGTTGATGAACAATTAAATCCAGACCTTCTCTACACACTGAAATGGCAAACTGAAGTGTGTCACAATAGCTTTTGACAGACCATAAGTCAGCCCTATAAAATGTCAAATGTACTCCTACAATCTCATCATAATGCATCCTGGAGGACTGTGTATGCCAAAAGGGAGAAAAATAGAATCAGAAGAAAAAGAAATTCACAGAACATTAAGTATTTACATATACATTGTAACCCACCAAGAAATGAAGATGAGTGGCAAAAAATGGAACACTTTAAATTAATTTCCTGTTAAAAACACCATAGTATTTCAAAAAGAAACTCCAAAACTTTTAATTATTAATATAATTTGAAAAGTATAATAAAAATGGCTGTTTAAGTAGCGGGTTTGGAGTATATTCACTGAGATAAACATACTTACACTGTTCCAATTTAAAGTCTAGCCTCTAAATGAACAGTCATCTTACATTTTTTTGTTCTTTTTAAGTTTCTAAGTCTTTTTTTTTTTGATGACCACGATATCTAATCTAACTATTTCACATATTTTTTTACACCTCATCAAGTTTGTCATATGAGAGGAAATATCTCTTAAGTGTCTCTTGTAAACAGGAAAAAAATTAAACAGTGCAGGTTTTTTGTGCTGTTGGAGAGCAGTTTCATTTTATACTCAACCACCTGCCCGTAGATTAACAGGACAGATACAGAGTTTTAGGCTGAGTGGCAAGTGCTATTCATAAAATTCACTATGGGATAATGTAGAGAATAAAAAGTTTGAATGTCAACTCGACGGGCACAAAATACATGAACGTGGCTAAGTGCTTTGCAAATGAACAGGGGTATATACAGTACATAGCTTTAGAAACCAAAGAGTGTAGGATAAAATAAAACGTTGCGGAAGTATACAACAGTTTGCAAGCAAGTTAATTGTAAAGTATTCAGGCTTTCATCCAACAATGTGTAAATGTCCTGAAATACTTTCCGGCATTGCTCCATCAAAACTGGTGTAGCTAAACTACTTATATTTCTAGCCAATCTGAGTTTAATTTGAAATGTAAAGGATTTACAATCCAGACAATTGTTTAACAGCTTATTCAGCGACTGTTTGTTAAATTTTTGTGGATGACCCTGTCAAGAAATGAATTCTATAAAAATTGACTTATTTACATAATATGCTTGTTGCATGCACCAAATATAAATTTATCAGTATAGTCCAATTAATTGGCTATCTACTGAGTAAAACACATTTTCAGGGCTACATTAAAAAAAAAAAAAAACCTTCATAAAAAACCCAAAGAAACATTGAGACTCTAAGTTAAAAGAAAACTTACTAATGTACCTGTCCGTTTGATACCAAAACACAAGGTAGAATCTCACCAAGGCATGAATATGCCAACAAAAGAATCATACTTAAAGAAACATAACATGTTATACTAGTAAATGATATACATAAGAACATATGCTGGATTCCTGCATTTAGCAAATTCACAATAGGTACTTGATGCAAGAACCTAATTTTGCATTGAATAATATCCCCAGGCTTATGGCAAACGGCAGAAACCACAGATGCTTTAAACACCCAAGGCACTCTTTTTCACAAGCAACAATAAAAATTTTAGTATTTTAGTAAAATGTTACCATTTAAACGTTTGTCGGTAACCCTACAGTTCGTCTATACCCCTAATGAACAGTGTAAACCCCAGTGTGAATGTAGGTAGTCAAAAGATTACGGTTTAAATGACAAAATACAACTAGGTATGATATGTTAAAATTAATTGTTTGCAGCATGAAATGTCCAGTTTCATAAAAGACTGTAACAACAGCAACACAACTAATGGTTATCAATCAAGCTAACACACAAAAACATGCCAACCAGTAAGAAAAGAAGTACAAAACATTTAGTTATTGCACATCAGAGAGGCTCAGAGTCTTGCGTCATTTTGAAAATTTTCGGCCAGCATAATTAACTGACTCTGTGCTTTAAATATTTTTTTCCTAGGACTGAGAAAGACATCATAAAGTTTACTCCATTTTAATTTCAATGCTTAAGGGCTGATCGTTGTGCCATTTTTTCATGTGCTTCTCCAGAGTGCTGTAGACGCTAAAAGGCATGTGGCATATCTCACATTTGTAAACGTCCTTGCCTGTCTGTCCATGCGTCTTCATGTGGCGTGTTAGCTTGCTGCTCTGAGCACAGGCGTAGCTACAAAGCTCACACTTGTATGGCCTCTCACCTGTGTGGCTACGCCGATGCACTGTCAAGTTGCTGCAGTTTTTGAAGACCTTGCCACAAAACTCACAAGTGTCACTACGTCGACCATCCTTGGAGCTGGGTCGACCAGTGGGAAGGTGGGGTGTACTGGCCCTACTTCCTGTGCCACTGTGCCCGGAGGCTGTCCCTCCTTCTAGCTCCCCAGGGGGAGTGGAGAACCTGAGACTTCCATTCTCCGAGGAGTGCTCTGAAGACGTGGCAAAAGGTGATTGTCTTGAGTCCCCAAAGTTGAGAATAGGATCCTTGAGCTGGCGCGATGCTGCGTATCCAGCCAGCCACTGTGAGTAGACATTTTCTGAGTTGGGGATTGTTGGAGTTGGAAGATCAAGGTCCTTTTCCACCTTGATGCGTTTGGAGAGAGGGCTGTTGGATTCTGGACTTCTGGCATGAAGTTTCCTTGAAAGGTCATTGTTTCGGTAGGAGGCTGTTCCATTTACAATGGGTAGGTATGCCTTGTTGACTTGATCAGACTCTTGTGGGGATTCCTCCCCACCTTTCTCACTAGCTGATCTGTGGTCCACTCTTTTTAGGGCATCTGGATAATACTGAATACCCTCGACACTTTTGTTGTGTCGATGTCTATTGTTCTCATGGTGACGTGCACCTTCTAGCATCAGGCTAAAGTTTATATCATTCCTCTCGCTGACCTCACTCTCATTCTCCCCCTCCTCTTCTTCTTCTTCTTCCTCCTCTTCCTCCCCTTCCTCCTCTTCATCCTCCTCCTCCTCCTCCTCCTCCTCATCATCTTCTTCATCTTCCTCCTGTCCATTTTCTGGGATGACGCCATTGTTTTCACTTTTAAACTTTGCCACCACAGATTTCAGAGCATTGGTGGCACTGCTTAGCAAATCACTTGTGCCTGGCTCAGGTGAACTGGCAATTGAAAGGCCATCATCTGATTTGGAGGTAGTAGAGGAGGATTTGTGCCGATGAGTCTTCATGTGGCGCTTCAACTTACTTGCCTGAGTGCAGGCGTGGTTGCAGAGGTGGCACTTGTAAGGTTTCTCTCCAGTATGACTACGCCTGTGGACGATTAAGTTGCTCTGGAATTTAAAGGACTTTCCACAAAACTCGCAAGACTTTGCCTTCACTGCTGGTACGGTTGGAGTTTGTTGAGTAGGTGTTGAGAGAGATCCAGAAGGAGAATGAGATGCCCCTGGTTGGAATGGCTGCAGTAGCCGTTCCATAGGGCTAGGCCTGTTGGGTGACATGGGCGGAGAGGACCCAGCAGAGTTGCCTGCTAGTTCCCGTAGTCGTCTCGAGAAGTCCATAGATGGGGAATCCAAGGGTACAGAATTAAGACGCATTACCCTGTCAAAGGCGCTTGGGTGTTGGGGGGCCAAAGCCAGATCATCTGGGCTCATGTGATGCCGTGGTGGGGGACTAAATAGCGGAGGTGTCCTGGGATATCGGCCTTCTCTATGAACAGAGGACCCATCTCTGTTGGCTATCCTTATCAGGCTATAGGGACTACTGTCTGCCAGGTGGGCTGCATGTAGCGGTGGCTGCGAGGCACAGTCACCGCCCATGCCTGGAGCGGAGGCCACCCGAGGAGTTAACGGGCTTCCAGGTTCGCTCTCCAGGTATATTCGGAAACCATGGGTATTTTGGGCATGCTGTAGCAGGAACCAAGCCGTGCTGAAGGGCTGCTTGCAAGTTGTGCAAGTGTAGCTGCTGGGCTCATCTTTTTCTGCAAGACAAAATCAGAGGGAGAAGGTTAGTTGTCCATTAAGGAAATGTTCAAAGGCTCAGTAAGATCTCTCCATAGAGGTTGATCACACACATTTACCAGCACATTTATTACAAGAAGTCCCCTTGGAAATGCAAGTGCTTAGGTACCTTGCTTAGCGGCACAATTGTGAAGTTCAAACCAGTAACCTTTCACTTTCTGACCCTGAGCTTTATCCACCACCTCTATCATCCAATATATCAGCTATTAGCGCTTTGCTATTATTTATACAGTTATGTTCTTACCTTAAAATCTTGACATGATAAATCACAACTGTAAAGGTAAACTCAAGGTACGGTTTGAAACTAGAGGTACGGTAAGCCTTTGAAACTCGTGATATGGTTGTTCAGTTTCTGTATGCACATCACTCCACATGTAATCTGCCGTGCCTGTCTTTGAGATATCTGACACAAAGGTCAGAGTGAACAAAAAACCTGTACCCAATCAAACAGCATAAGAGATGCAAGGGGGAGGCTGGTAAATTATGGATTATTACAATCTACAAAAATTACAGTTAATTGCAGCCACCTGTGTGGGGTTTGACCTCCGCGGGAGATTTTCCATCATAAAAAGGCCAGTCTTTGCCTGTCTATTCTCATGCTTACTCCAATTAAATCATATACCATTATCGCATGAATCATATGAGCAGCCCAATGCTTATATTTAAAGAATTAAAAATACATGCTTTTCTATAAGACAATAATCTTTACATTTTATAATGTTCCTAATCACTAGTACAGCAATAACTGGCAAACCATATTGAGGATTTCCAATGTACAATGTAAAAAAATAAGGTTAAAGGTTTAACTAATTTTTGGTCATCTTGTTAGCTTTCATACTGCATACACAAGCAACCACAGAGAGCACACCCCAAGCATTTCCTGTCTTTTAACACCTTGTGTTAAAAGGAGTTTTCTGAACTCCAGCGAACAACATATCCACTTCTTAAGTGGGTCTGGGGTAAAGTTCATGGTAACTGGTATGAAAGAAATCTTCCCTAACTTGTAGTAGTGAACTACTAATTGCAAACTGCATTCAGAGAGCAACTCACATTCTTTGCATGTATTTAAGTGCATTTGCATCAGATGAAAACAAAAAGTCGTTCCATTCTGTATAAATTTATTGCTGAATCTAACATGGCAATTATAGTGCCCCAAAATGCTAAGTGCAAAAGAAGCGCAGGGCAGGGGAGAAAAAAAGAAATCATACTTAAGTTTGGACCAAGCAATCAAACAAAGTGTGAAAACAGCCTAAAATAAGGGAAGTGTTCTCCCCAGACATATAATCATCCTGCGATGCTGACATTTAAAACACCCACCTTACCAACAGCAGCTATTACTAGGTGGCCTTGTCTGAGAGGCCGACTTATTGATTACTTTCAACCTTGTTCCTTTCAGCACATGGCTGACAATCACAATTTCTATAGTGATATGTTAAAAGGTGAGGGCAGGTCTGGCAGAACAATTTGTGTGCAATATATATATATATATATATATATATATATTTATATATTTATATACAATATTTGCAGATCTATCATTTGTCAAGACTTCTTTCCAGCTACAAATAAAAATACACAGAAATGGTGTTAACGCAACCTCTGTACTTCAGGTAATGCCTGAATCGCAGAGCACCACATGCAAGTCACTGCACAAGCACTCAGACCCTTTATTATACAGTCCTTTTCTTAAATACACAAAGATAAGCACCAATGTGAAACCAAAGACTTGAACTTTGTGCTTTAAAAGGCCCAGATCTGAGTATTTGACCATGAAAACACGTTCAAGGTTTACTATGTAAGGAACATGATGAGGCTACAATTATTCATAATTTACCAGAAAATAATTACACTTCACTCAAGCATCTGTGCCCTCACACCCGACCCTAGTTTAATCTAGACATGATTATGCTCATATTCAAATCAATGTAATGAAATGCTCCAAGTGCCATATGGATATGCTGGGGACAAGGTGAGAAAAACGTATTTGGCCACAAGAAAGAATTCGTTCATCTGGCAGCTGGTATATTCTTGTCAGTGGCCATAAACATTTGTTGGTCCAAGGGTTTAATTTCCAGTGATCTCAATACCAGCACTGGACACACAACCTACCCCCCACCGCAAATTGAAAGTGTCTAAGAGGGTAGCCATCTTGGAATGGGGCCTCTCATACTGCTGACCCAAGCAATGGGTCAGCAGTCACCTTAGCAACGCACTTTAAAGAGGCGGACAGACAAAAAGGAATGGACCAGACGGAGAGGTGAAAGGGATGGCGTTTAAAGCCCACAGACGGGTGGAGGGATTGGCTGGGGGAGGAGGCAGTCTGAGAAAAAGAAAGAGGTGGCTACTGGGAAAGATGAACTAGACTAGTCTGCACAGGGCATAGGTGGAAGTTTTGTTAGCATACAGGACTGTCCCATAGACAGAGCAAACACTGAAGCCTGAAAACCAGTGAAGAGGGGAACATATGGTGGAGACAGTTTGACTCCGGCAAATATCTGCAAGCAATAATCTGCTTCTTATTAGAAAATGGTTCGTTCTGTTTCTAAAACCTGAGTGGATGACCCAAAGCTGTAAATCAGTTAAAGTAACCTTAAACAGAATTTTATCATTCATGCTTCGTTAAAGAGCAAATGTCACAAAAACTTGATTGTACATCATATTTGATCAATATTTGTTGTACTGCCTTTATTTTATGCTTTAAATTCCAAATGTTATTGTGTTACAGAATTTATAAATTATCACTGAGAATCGTATATATATATATATATATATATATATATATATATATATATAGTGTGACTACAATTTTCATAGTCATGAAAATAAAGAAAACTCTTTGAATGAGAAGGTGTGTCCAAACTTTTGGTCTGTACTGTATATATATATATATATATATATATATATATATATATATATATATAATCACATTACTTTACATTAAAACATTAACTATCTGCTATTGTTGTTGACAATAACTCCACTTTGTGCCAAGGCTAACAATACCCTTAACCATGTAATGCTTGGCCTTGAGTGGCTTACTGCTTTATTTAGAACTGTTAGTCTAAAGAGTTCCTGAAAGTCCATTAACACAGCTGGCCTTCTGCACTGATGTATAGCAGTGTATAGTGAGAGGTCCAGTATAGCTCTGAACATTACCCCCATGCCAATATTTCCACACTGCTCAACAAAGATTATTTCAAATCATCCTGTCCCTTTATTTGCGTTCTCCTGATCCATGAGAGGACTACAGGCTTAAACGGGCATGTGATAGTCAGACCTAGTGAGAGGATTCATTCAGGAAGCCCCCCTCAGGCAGAGCTCTGGTACTGGGACCAGTACAAAAAGACCAGTGTTCCCCATTCACATCGCAGCCATGGGGTCAATATTTAAGGCTTCCCATCTGGCATGTCCCGGGCACAAGTGATCTAGCAAATCAAGCTAGAATTAAAATGAAATAATTTCTCCTGTCCTGGATAAATATATCAAGACCAAGATACATACATGGTAAAAAAACAATTTCAATCTTTCTGCTTCAAAATTTCATGTTTAATTCAATGTGCCATTTTGTTGTAATTACTTGTGAAATTTACTAGCGATTTCTGAGTGAAAATTGTTTCACCACCAAATTTTCTTCAGTATAGTTTGATATATAAAGATAGCTGTAATTCATAGTTTGAGTCCCCAAATTGCTATTGCATTGCTTTCTCAACCAGTAGTATCTAATGGTCCAACCAGTGAATGATGGATGAAGTTTTATTCTTGCAGTTCCATTTGGTGATACTAGTCACACACCTCATTAACAAGATAAAGGTTAAGTTGAAATTGAAAAGGTTAAGCAAAAAGCTACATCATGCTAATATAACTGAATTTGACATTAGCTACAGGAAGTGGTGTTTAAAAAAGGGGTGCTATGAAAGCCAAAAGCAACTGTTACATACAATCAGACATAGTATAACTACCAGTCCCCCTTTAACTCACATATAACTGCTCTAGCATACGCTGAAATATAACATTTCACATCAATAAGCTTCTGTAAGATGAATGCAAGCATCACTTGGCTAAGACAGGCTACACTCACCCCAATTCTTCATTTGTCTGACAACAAGCTGGATTCCAGCTCTCTGCTTTGCTACTTAATTGGATACATATGTTCTGATCTGCATCGCTGTACGGTAGCAGATGGGATAGTTCTGCAAACTGCCACTGCTTTAGCATCAATTAGGAAATTGTTAAAAATAGCCAGTGAATTCTGAAATGAATACCTTGAACACCCAAACAGTTTTGGGAAAAGTTACTTTTAAAAGTAATGCTTTACATTATTACATTACTCCCCAAAAAAGTAACTAGGCCTAATTTAATTACTTAGTTATTTTTTATAGACAGTATAATGCATTATATTTGCATTACTTGTTGTCACCTGGTCTGGGCTGTGCTTGCTAGTTTGTTTTTTAAATAACCCCCAGCAACCTTTTTTTATTTTTAGCAACTGTAAAAGAGTCCTGACTCTTACAAAAGGAGAACAACAGAGCGATATGACCCAATCACAGCTTGTTGTGGTCAAGGCTAGTTACAAACCAACTTGAACTATTTTACGAAATGGCAATTTCGTGTAAATTCATACCATGAGGTTTGTATACTAAAATTGTTATGAATTGCCATGAGAGTTTGTTATGACACACTCACATGAAGAGACAGCTTGAACTATTTGTCACTCGGTTTTGACTCGTATGTCCACATTGAAAATCCATATTTAATATCTAAATAACAACTGAATATAGATAGGCCGACATGCCTCTTGTAATTCAAAGTCTGCAAATGAATCAAAATGCCATGGTGGATGATGTAAAAAAAACTTTCATGGGTAAATTAATCAGCTACAACATTTTGGGTTCATTTAGTCATGAAAAATTGTGAATGTGAATGCTCCCTGCCAACACTATCACGTTTCAGTCGCAATGGCTGAATATTAATTAACATCAACCTATAGCAAAAGATGATTCATACTTTTAACAACATACATCTCTGGAATGTTACCTGTGTGCTCTTGCCAGAAATCTGTCTGAAGCCTTGTAGCTCACAGCTCTTATACAGTACATACTTTTGAAAGACTGTAGGAGGTCAGAGGTCGCAGAGAGGGGGCTGTTTTCATCAGGTCTTCCAGCTCATGTAAACGGATGTCAGCAACATTTTTTTTTAACCTCATAAAGTACAGGGTGAACCAGTTGTCTACATTCGCCTGTTTACAAGTGGGAGTGTTTCATCTGTGTTTGTGGTCACGTAGAACTCCTTCGACGGCCGTGAATGAGCACTGAAGATATTAAAATGGCACTAAAGCTTCCTTATTCGCCACAGAGCAGGACGTACAGATCTCTGGTTTGAGATGTTTGTGCGGTTAAGTAAAGTAAAGTAGTGTAAAAGTGGAGGAGAGTGATAGAAACAACAAGCAAAAGAAGGGGTACTGAAGGAGACCTTTAGCCTTCTGGTGACAGCAGGATTTATACTCAGGCAGCTGTAGGACAGCACACAATCTCTAGCTATGCACTTAAATTCAGACATTCCAGGGAGGCGCTGGCAAGACCGTACACATACACAGCCTCGCTGAGGTCAAGGGTCACAACTCAGTGAGTGGTGGAGCCAAGCGGAAGAGTATTTGACAGAGCGGCACAACAGACGTTCAGCAGCTTTCTGGCTTCTCCTCACAGTCAGAGGGACTTAAAAGTATTTAAAAAATTACATACAGGGACAGTACAGTTTTTGCTCATTTGTGTTAGCTTAGAGGTCATTATTAAGCTAATGTATTCCTAAAGGCTGATGAACTGAACAGATATATGCATTTAAAATCTCTCTGGTCTTGAAAATAGACCAATACTATTAATGACACCTCTTGCATTACATACATAAAAATTATCCTTTTTTTCATTTAAATGCACTCTAGGATGAGAACGTCTCTCCCGCTAACACCATCTATACATGACTACATTACTTGCAAAAAGGAACAAATAATGATTCACAATTGTGTGGCCTATGGACTGTTTTTTAAAAGTAGGATTTTTACGTCTTGTCCGAACTTTAAATAGGAAATATTCAATAGTAAGTGTACTTGCAATTAGATGTATAGTTATTCTGTTATTTGAATATTTATTCCAATATGGTGATTCTAGTATCAAATACCTTGTATAGATGTATGATTATCAAACTTTTAGGCTCAAAAGCTCCACATTGTCGAATGCAATAATTAAATATACTGTAAGCTACATTATTTCCAGTACTTCTGTAATACTTATATTAAAGGTTTTCAATTAAATTAAATTAGTATTGATATTAATACAATTTGAAAATGAGTGGATATTTTTATTATTTATATTTTTTTATTAGTTTAGTTAACATCTTAAGTTTTATTATTTTTTATTTCAATTTAGTGTTTCATCATTTTAATAAATTAACAATATTTTCCTTGTTGGCCCCTAGTGGACCCTGGCCTCATGATTGACAAACTCTGCCTTAGATTAACAGTTCAGAAACATGTTACATCAATAAAGTTCTGATTCAGTGCCAAGCTCAATATCAAAGCACCATGGTATTACCATCTGATACAGTCAGTATACTATGGTACTAACAAAACAAAGTTTCATGAGGGAGATTGCTTTAGGACCCATGAGTATGTCTATTAAGTCAAATAGACTTAACAAAAGCAACATTAATTGCTAAAACAAGTCTTCAGGAAGTCCCAAAGTGTTCCAAACTAGAATTCTCAAAAGTTGTTTTTCTTTGCAAACCATCTTTTCCATATGTGTACTCTGCTTTTTAATACATGACAGGAAAATCCCGAGGAGGCTCTACACCACAACAAGGGCATCTGTCCTCTCAGTGTGATGGGCCTCTGGGTTTAGATATGTCTTTGTGTATGTGACAGTGTCTCTGTGTGTATCTGTCTGCGATAGTTCACTCTGACAGGCTTGGAGGGCAGGGGTTCACCGAGCAGGGCAGGGGACAGAGGAGATGATCCATTCTCATCCAGACGATAATGACATGACAAGAGCAATGGGAGACGGGGGATCAGAGTTTAGATTTGGACAGATTTTACTTTCTAAACCAGACTCATAAAAACTGTGATCGTTCAGTTCCCTAGACAATTTTTGGCCAGAATAGTTTGAGTCTCCATATAGGCACACAAACATCACATGCCAAATAAAGCGCACCAATCTATGCATGTCAACACATTTATACCATACCGTTCAAAGGTTTGACAGAATTTCTCCACGATGAAAGCATGTAACACTGTCTGTCTGGGCTTCACACACATGCATTGTTTCAACCTTCTCATCAAACCCTCTTTCTTGCCGTAAATATCAGTATACACGCTTTCACATGCAAACTCAACACGCCACTTAAACTGTCATGGGCCTTTATGTTCAGTCAGTAAGACGCTGAATGGAAGCTTTGTGATGGTTTCATGCCTGCATTCTACAAGTGCTCAATTTGTTACAGCCGTAATGTCACCACGGTGTGTTTCTCAAATCCAAGAGAGGCAAACAAACTACATAAAGAGGGCTGAGAAGACAGTGGAAAGAAAGAGTCTATGAGACAAGGGGTCTAAGATGGGATTGTATGAGAGGTATAATGAAAGAAAAAGAGAGAAGAGCAAACAGACAAAAGAAAGAGAGACTGGTCTGAGAAGAGCAGGAGAGGCTGATACAGAAATACATCGATGGACAGATAAGTGCTAAAGCAAATTAACCTCTTTAATTGGACCAGCACTCTCTCTGAGCTCAAAGATAGTTTCAGGCCGCTGACAGCTGACGGGGTGAGACACTACAGGCTCATGATGGGACATCTGCTCCCTGGCTAGACAGATAGCACTTCTGGACACTTTTTATTATATTTGTCCGAGCTAACGAATGAAAGGAAGGGATGTCAAAGACAAATAAGAAACAAAGGCATTAAATCACAGACTAAACATAATTCAAGACTATATAAAAGAGAAATGGAATTATGAAAGGAGATGTTTAAATAATCCTATTTTCTATATGGTAGGCAAACTAATATCTAGATTTTTTGATGAACGATGCAGAAATCTTACAAAGAAGGGTGGCTGATGGACGATATTAAGCCGATGATATATATATATATATATATATATCACAATATCTGGAGGTAATATTTGCTAAAATAATTAGATTTGAAAATGACTTGAAAATTGTAAAATAAACTTTTTAAATATTTAAGATAGCAACTTTTTGATTCAGTAATTCTATTATGGATTTTTAAAAATATAGAAATTGTTAGCATATATTTTTAGGCACTGTATTTTCACCAAATAGAATTCCGATGACAAATCTTATTATATATATATTGGTCAAGCACCAGTTATAGTCCATATAAATTATGTGCTAGATTCCAAGTTTTCTGAAGCAAAATATAGCTTTCTGTGACTGACCAAAAACTAAGTCTTTGTTCATTGGAAATCTTTCCCATCCGCCATAACTCAGTAATCTTATTTGACCTGCATATATTTCAATTTGCCACGTGACAAGCAAGAACCAATGATTTTGCCCTCAGTGACACCAAACAGTGACACAATTTTTATTTTTAGGTCAACAGTTCAGAGGTCATGGTGCAGTATCTAGTTTCAAAGCTGATAGACTAGACATGTATATGTTTTCCAAAAGCAAAACTCAAATACTCAAGGAAACGGTTAGATTTTTGACTCAATGATTTCAGAAAAGTAATTCCACAGTTGCATTACTGTCAGGGAGCAGCAGTAACCGTGAAAGGTCAAACAATTTCCCCACCATAGTGGTTGTTTCCTGAACTCTTCAGAATGGAGGAAGAAGTCAATGGACAAGGAGAACACATCTGAGGGACCTCTATCTTGATGTGGATGGCCTTGGCTAGTTTAACCCACACTTTCACAAAATAAATCACATCTGACATAAACAGAGATGTGAAAGAACTAAAACTATTCATGGACGGCTGCAAAAAGAGAACAGGGTGAATGTATAGCAAGCGTCTCTTCACATTCAGAGTGGATATTGATAGGCCATCTACACCTTAAGTATTCACTTACCAAACAAAGTTACAGAGCACCATACATATATACACACACATACTGAAACCAAGAATGTAAAAAAGAGGCATCAACAGAAAGATTGAGAAAACAGATAGACTGTGAAAACAGAGCAACGTACTCTATCCTATTTACACACAGACATACCCAACAGAATTGAACACAAAGATGCACAAATTCACTCTGAGAAACCGTGACATTCAGAGACCCCTGCTGTGTGTGAGAGCCCCCTCAAAAATCTGCATAAATACATATGCAAATGTGTGGGTCAACTGATAGACAAGTGAAGAGCGTGCAACGGAACATATTTATCCATCTCTATGCGAAACAGATATTTTCACAAATGTGTGATTTTCACAAAGCTGTGAACGGCTTCATGACACCCATCAAATCCAATTCACAATGTATATCTCTCAACTATCCTGCTCTCCATTGTCCTGCGCGCTCAAAAGAGGTTCATTCAGGTTTTCTTTCTGGTGTGTACGCATGTGTTTTTTGAATTGTCTTCAAAAGAGGCATGCAAGTGAAGACAAGTCCAGCAAACTGGTTCTAACCAGTCCAAAAGTCAGCGTCTCTTTTTGCCTTTGACCCCCCCAAAAAAACAAACCTAGTGGTATTTGAAATATAAGCAGCAGGTATAAGGGCTGCATGTGTGTGTGTGTGTGTGTGTGCATGACGTCTAGTCAGATTTAAAAGACCTGGAGCTCATCCAAGTTGATCTAGAAATGTACAGCCACCATCAGGGTGAGAGGACGGCCCTTCCCCCTCCAGCGGTTCTCAACTTGACCCTCCGTTAACCTAAAGAACACATGCTCATCTAGCACTGCTCTCCCTCAGCTACTTTCTCTTCCCTTACCTCATTCCTTCTTACTGTTACATTTCCATCTAAAAATACCAACAAAACCTGTATAACTTTATTTCTTTTACAGAACACAAAAGGAGACATTTACTGCAGGCAATTCAAGCTGTAATGAACAATAAATATTTAATAAAAGTGAACAGTGACCATGGTTGTAGCAACAACATTTTCATTAAATAACTTAAAAAAAATTAGTCTGCTCTACATAAGTTATCCTAATGATGTGTTTAGTTTATTAAACTTTTATGGTCCTTTTTTGGCTGTTTATCGGAGTTTGTTTACCATTTAATGTATGGAACAGTCCAGCATGAACATTCATCAAACTTCTATATTTGGGTTTTACAGAAGAGAGTAAGGCAGGTTTGAAAGGAGACGTGGGTGAGTAGCATGCACCAAATTAACATACTGATAATTTATATGGACTATTTTTATGATACCTTATTAGCACATTTTGGATTTTTGGTCACCATTCACATTCACTGTATATAAAAGAGTGGCGTGAACATTAATCTAAACATATTCTTGTATGACAGAAGAATGTCATTCAGACAGGTTTTTGAAAGGACGTGAGGGTGAGTAACATACACAAAATGATCATATTGATAATTCATATGGATTATTTTTATGCTACTTCTATGGTAATATCTTGCCCTCTTTGGAGTTTTGGTGACAATTTACATTACATGTATGAAAAGGTGCAGCATGAACATTAATCCAAGCTTCTATAAATGTGTTTTACAGAAAGATCAGTCAGACGGGTTTAGAAGGACATGCAGGTTATGTGAGTTATGTGTATGTTAGGACTACTTTTATGATACTTTTATAGTGTTTTAGAGTTTTGGTCACCATCCACTTTCAATACACAGAAGAGAGCTGTGTGAAGTCTGTCAGAAAGCTTTGGAATGACATGCAGTTGAGTAAATGGAGATTTTTTTTGGTGTACTCTTCAACTATTTTTCAACTGAATCTCTCGTTCCATCTGTCTGATTTCCTGACTTGCTTTGGACACTTTTTCGTGGATGTTTCTCTCCGTTCCTGTCTCCTTCCCTCTAAAGCTCTTCAGCGAGCGAGACATAGATCATTCCGGCGTCTTCCCCCCCGCTCTATTCAGGATAAACAAAGTGCCTCAAGTTCAGGCCCCACCCCGGGACCCTTAAACAAAGCCATCTATCATGCTGTCTGGTCCGACCTGTTTGGCCACAGCCAGGGCTGCCTCAGCCTCCGAGCCCCCGCCCTGAGCACAATCCCACCATTGTGTCTCTGCCGGCCTCCTCTCACACCCCATGACATAGACACAGGGTTAAGTCAGGCTCCGGAGGAGAGCCAGCACCTGTGACGGGGTAGATAAAGGTACCACCAGCTGCAGTGCATCTCACTTGAAAATGAAACACAGTGGCTGATTTCTTAAAAGTACTGTGAGTCTGTCTCACAATAACAGTGAAGGAATTAACTTAAAGGTCTTACATTCCAATTCAAATAATATAGTTGTGCAATTCAACCCAAACAAATTTATCATGGTTGACCAAATGTACACATGAAAGATTCATCATGGCACACATTGAATTACACGTCAACAAGCTACCTTAATCTCCTTTCGGTTGAGAATGTTTTAGAAACACTAAATAATCCATTATGTGGCGTCATGTAGCACTCATCCAACTACATTCTGTTTGGAGCGATCAATCATTTATGACCTTGGCTCATGACTGACACATGGGAATCCAGAAGATGTTTGTTTACATTTCATGCAGTGTTCATTGTTATATAAAGTTACTATTTTAAACAGTGAGACTTAGAATAAAAGACTCTTAAAATCTTTTAATGGTGCACTGCTCTGTTTATTTCTCTAGCGACTCAGTCCTTCTTCAGCTGACGCATATCAACTGAATGAACTCATAATGGGCTAATCAAATATGCAAAATAATTGGCAATTACCTAGAGGGACTAATGGTCATTAGAATTTACAACAAGGTAATGAACTAAAGTCTGCATGTACCATGCATATTCATAAAGCAATCAAGGCTTTGAAGATTAAAGAAGAGCTTCAAATTCAAATGAGCCACAGAATATTATCAGTGAGATTCAGAGAGAGAGAGAGAGAGAGAGAGAGAGAGAATGTTTCCCAAGATAAAAGACTAAACATTTGTTACATTCCACTTCAGTGCTTCTATTGCAGTAAAAGAGCAAAATTAAATACTCAAGTTCGAAAAAATTGAACTAATTAATCTGGCTCTTTACAGAACTACTTGAATTGTGCTTTACACTGCTGATGTCTTTACATATTATTAAATGATTATTTGCCCTCCCATTCATTGTCTAAGTCCAACACTCAAACCTGATTTAAGAGTCTTGAGTATTTTTACAGATGTGCATTGATGCCGACTTTCCTCCCTGCATCAAAATGTGTTCTATTTCACAGTGTAGCAAAACTACAGATGTCGTTCAACTCCGCTGCAACCAACTGACCCAAAAGAAATTGAGTTTGCATGCAAAAGCATGAATAAAGAGGTAAAAAATAAAATCTAGATGGAGACAGACAACAAGAGAGAGAGAGACTTTCAGGGAACCATGACCCTAGACTCAGACAGTGAGGGGCCTCTTGGCTCTTTATCTCATTCTATAGAACATAGATAAGACACACCAGCTGCAGACCACACACACATGTATTGAGTCCGCCATGTTATAACAATACCTTGTCCCGGAAATACCCCGAATCAGAAGAGCAAAACATTTTTCTCTAAATGATCAGCACATCATAAAAAAAAAAACACACTAATGGGTAAAATATTTCCTTTTGGAATAATTTAATATATTATCACAAGAACACATTTACCCATTTCTCATAACTAATTTACTTTGCACTTTTTTATTGCTTTATACCCATGTTTGATGTTTTTTTTGTGAACAATAAAGCCAAATCAAAGGTAATACAGTATAAAGCATGCACTGTATATTGTATATTACCTACAATATATCAACACAGTGCTGCAGGCACAGTTTTGTATTCCCACAGCCAACACTAAATAGAAGTGTCTGCAGTTCAGCTGGCTGGCCACACTCACACAAACACATCTGTACACAAACGCACACACAGGCGAGTCAGAATATCATATGCTCCTGACAGATCTGATGATTGCATAGCTTAATGCTGAAAGAGCTCTGGCCAAAACAGTCAGTAAACCTCATCGAGATGTGTCGGCAATAAAGTTGTTTTCATGTAAGCTCTATTATGCAAACAAAATTAGCTCCAATGCACTGTATATGTATATGAATAAGGCAAACTGTATATTTTAGATTCTATAAATGTCTTCATTTAAATGTTATTATATTGCTACTTTAAGCATTTATTAGTTGTGACAAATGGAATTTTTAATAGTACTAATATTCCATGTAGTTTCTCAATTAATAAGGTCATAAACCTGCATATCTAATAGTTATACAAGAATGTAAAAATGCAAAATAGAATGCATGTCACACTGCGGGAAACTGCTGTTAGTTCTTGAAATGGCATGTCAGCTACAAATATATAAACTTCACCACAATACACGTTCCCGCCTGCTCTGTGCCAATGTCCTGCCATATGCCCACTGAAAGGGAACCCCTTGGCAGTGTCTGCCAAGTCAAATGCACTGTCATGTTGTGTCGAGACAGGCTCAGCAAACCACACACAAACACAGACACGTACCCTCTTGCTCAGACTCTCATAAATAAACCAATCAGCCACTTTTTTCTAGGACATATTAAAGTAACAATATTCAATCACTTTCAGCATCAAACTACTCAACAAAATGTAACATCACAAAGCTTAAATGTTGATGAGTTTAGTTGTAAATTAAATTAACTTTGTTTCAAATGTTTCTCTTAAAAATAATTTAAAGAAACATATTTGAGATCAATGAGTCAATTTTAGACAAACTAAGATATGAATGTGGATAGCAGGTCATATAATTAGATCTTGAAAAATTCAATTTGAAATGTTTTGAGTACAATTAAAGATGTTAAGATCTTAAAAACTCGACTAGAGCCAAACGGGGTCTTTTTCTCAGGAGACTTCAGTACAAGTCTTAATTTGCTACATTTATTTTCTTTGCTGTGTAGGACAAAAAAAAATTGAGATATTAAAAAGATTTGTCATTTCTGAATTTTTTCTTTTTTTGAGCTAAGCCTGTAAAGCTCCTCGGTAAAGCTGCACTATTGGGGATCCCCAAACTTCCTGTCTCCCGTTCCACTTGCTCTCCTCCAGCTAATGATCCATAACTCTCTCCGGTAAGAGAATAGTGGACCGGCGCCAAAGATATCAAGACTCCAAGGCCAAGAACACCAGAAGACACCGGATAACAGAAAAGAAAGAGACAATTTCATTGCAATTTAGTAATTACATGTAGTTAACGTGCAATGTAAATATGATTTGCACAATAAAATATAACATCAAAGATCTTCTCTTTGTGTTTGCATGATGAAGAGCCGAAGTCTGTAGGGACCAGGAGACGGAACAACAACAATACGAGACGGGATCACCTATATCAGCCTCAGAGAAAATGGCTACACATGGATGTACTTAAGAAAATAACCCTAGAGAGATAGCAGATAAGGGGGCAGGGGAGGGAGGTCTGCAGAAGGGGCTTATTGCCTGAGCTCATCGTCTGGCTGCTTGGGGGCATTCAGACTTGAATAAAATGGGGGTGTGATGGGGTGTTGTTTAGGGGGGGTATTAAAAGCTGCTGTGAGCACATGCATATCTTAAATTGTTTATCATGCAAATTTCTCCAAGAGTGAACCTTTAACGGATTCACCATTTACAGCCGATACAGAATTCCATCTGTTGTGACAGACATCTGCTTGCACGACGCGACCGCAGACTGGAGATCACGCATGTGCTTGACATGTTACGGTGACCTGTCTGGAGCGGGACGGCCAAAACACTGAACGTCCTGAGAGTTACAGTACTACGAGGCGTACAAAAAAATACTTAGGGGTGCACTTTATTTTATGTTGACCTTGATACAATGTAATTAATCATGCAATTAAGTACTATTTATCACCAACATGTTCTTACTGAAGGGTGAGATTAGGGTTTTAGGATTAGCTTCGTGCAATTATGCATAATTTACTGTTATTACTATAGAACATGTAACTACAGTAGGACACATGCACCCAAATTATACATTTATAATCAGATTGACTGCTCAATCAGATTACGCTGTTATGTATAAACCTCGAGTGACTGACTGAGCTCGATCTGAAACTAAAAAATTCCTTGTGATGCATATTGTTTACATACATTTTATGTCATTCAAATGTGAGGTCAGTGGATGAGAATGAATATTTACCTCATGGCGGAAAGGACAATTAGGCTATGTTCATGCCAGGTCTAATGACATTATCACAGTTGCTTCCTCCGGTTTGCATGTGCTGAAGTTTTGTTCAGAATACATGTAAATGATAATATATGAATGTTTAGGCTTCATATAAACAGAACCTCACAATCAGAAATTGGTCTGGATTCATGCCGACTGGTGAAAATGTATACATGCAAATATACCAACTGTAAAATAAATTGTCTCTGTCACACCCAGGGGCTGGCTATGCTTTAACTAAGCCACACCCCTTCTCAACTTCCACCTCGAGGAGGTCCCCAAACCCGACCCAATGGCCAAACAACACGAGAACAAGTAAGTGATAAAACAATCTTTATTTAAATATCTAAAAATAGCTTGGGGAATAGGGAAAGGGCAATTAAAACTAAACTCTGACTCGGCCCTCCAGATGGGCTATGGCCGGGAAGAGGTCAGGGAGCAAGGGGGCCACGGGGATCCGGGGCGTGGGACTCGGGCCCCGGCCTGAGTCTTAGGTATCCGTAGCGCCCTCCTTCTTCCTCCTCTTCGCTGAATACAGCTCACGGTAAGTACTGGTTCACACAGTTCGTTCTCGAGGTGCTCACTCTCTTTCTCTTCCTCCACAGGCAACGGGCTCTTTCTCTTTCTCCACAGGCAACGGCTGGGACACACAGGCACAGTTAATTCAGCTTGGTTTTGCTCTCACCTCTTCGCTGATTACAGCTCACAGTAAGTACTGGTTCACACAGTTCGTTCCTTGGGTGCTCACTCGCTTTCTCTTTCTCCACAGGCAACGGCTGGGACACACAGGCACAGTTAGTTCAGCTTGGTTCTGCTCTCACCTCTTCGCTGATTACAGCTCACAGTAAGTACTGGGTCACACAGTTCGTTCCTTGGGTGCTCACTCGCTTTCTCTTTCTCCACAGGCAGCGGCGTAAGTACAGGTTTCCTCAGTCTCTCCTCGTGTTACCCACTCTCTCTCCTTTTCTCTCCACAGGTATCAACTTGGGCACAATAGCACAGTTAGTTTGCTTTGAATGGCTCTCACCTCTGGGCTGGACACAGCGTACTGTAAGTACAGGGTTCGCTCTATTCCTCCTCGTGTTATTCACTCTCTCTCTCTTTTTCTCTCCACAGGTATCAACTTGGGCACAATAGCACAGTTAGTTTGCTTTGAACGGCTCTCACCTCTGGGCTGGACACAGCGTACTGTAAGTACAGGGTTCGCTCTATTCCTCCTCGTGTTATTCACCTCTCTCTCCTTTTCTCTCCACAGGTATCAACTTGGGCACAATAGCACAGTTAGTTTGCTTTAAATGGCTCTCACCTCTGGGCTGGACACAGCGTACTGTAAGTACAGGGTTCGCTCTATTCCTCCTCGTGTTATTTCCTCTCTCTCCTTTTCTCTCCACAGATATCAACTTGGGCACAATAGCACCGTTAGTTTGCTTTGAATGGCTCTCACCTCTGGGCTGAACACAGCGCACTGTAAGTACAGGTTTCCTCTGTTTCTCCTTGTGTTACTCACTCTCTTTCCTTTCCTCTCCACAGGTATCAACTTGGACACAAAACACAGTTACTCTGCTTTGGATGGCTTTCACCTCTGGGCTGGACACAGCGTACCGTGCTATCTCCGGAGATCTGAAGCACGCTCACAACATATACTGTACTGAACTAGGCTAGGACCAGCAATCTCCTTGTCCTCCCACGCCGAAGTGCGGGAAGGCGGGGGTTTATCTGACAGGACACACGGCAATACACAGCAGCCCACAGCAATATACAGCACCACGTCAAAATTATAGGTTTTCACAGCACGAAGACTCACCCACCACACTCAGTGTACGGAAAGGACACCCGTCTTCCTTCACTTCGCTTGGTTCGGATCTGGCGATGGAATATGCGGCCTAGCTAGTGATGTCGTCGTTGTGACTACTTCAATAAGTATTCCTTCGGCTCTCCCACCACACTATATTAGGGGTAGGGCCGCCCTCCTCCTCCTGGAGAGATCTACACAACGCCAGGTCAATATACAGGGCACTTTCGACTGGCTCTTAGTACTCACATCAATGCCACTTCCAATCCCCTTTTTCACGTCGTCTCAGTTCGCCGTATAATCTGTTCACTTCTCAACCTTTAAGGTTCGCGATGTCTTCACAATCATACAATTCCAGCCTGAGGGAGAGAGAGAGTTAGACAGCTACCAGCAGCGTACCAAGACGGGCACAACCCAGTGCTTCACACACACCAAAAAGAGCTTCCCAGACTGGGAAATAACTTGGCCTTAAGTACTGCCTTGTCCAGCGTATCCTCCAATCACCAACCGCTGTCCCTAACTAGGCACAGGTGCATCGAATTCCCTGATTTTCCTTCTTACGGCGCTACCGGAAGTTCCGGTGTTCTGTTTTTCCGGTCCGGGCGGAAACGCTTCCGGGCGGAACCAAACTTCCCGAATTTTGGTTCCGCCCCTAAAGATCGTCACCTTGTGACATCCTCCCCCGCCAATCCGTTCTAGTCCCTAGAACGTCCTCGGGCTGTCCACTCCCCATAGCGGGCAGGGGGTCGGCCTCGGTTCTCTCGCCGGGATCGTCTCACTGGTGAATCGGGCTCAGCTTGTTCAGGGGCTGCTTCTGGTTCTCTCGGGGCGATCGGGGGTGGTGCCACCACGGGTCTCCCTGGTACCACAGCCCAACCTTCAATCCAGGGGGCCGCTGGTACAGGTTCCGTGGGGACTTCTTCCACGGCTTCAGGGTAGTTAGGGCATGGGCGAATCATGTTCCGGTGCACCACACGGTCGGGGCCTGACTTCCCTTCTGGCCGGATGGTATAGACCGGCTGCCCCGGCCTCTGCTGCCGGCAGACTACATAAGGGGTGGCCTCCCAACGGTCACTCAGTTTCCCCTTCCCCTGCCGCCGATTATCTCTCACCAACACCCTCTCTCCTGGCAGTAGAGGGGCTTCTCTAGCAGTCCGATCATACAACCGCTTACTTTTCTCTCCTGCCGTCTGTATCCTTTTCGACACCTGCTCGTAGGCGAAATGCAAGCGCTGGTGATGGCGCCCCACCCACTCCGTTACACTTGCTTCCTCTTGGTCGGCTATCACTCCTAGGACCAGGTCAGTAGGCATTCGTATGTGTCTGCCAAACATCAGGTAAGTGGGAGCGTAACCCGTAGTACTATGTATACTGTTGTTATAGGCCTGTAGGAGGTTTGGCAAGGCACTCACCCAATCGTCCTGCCGTTGTTGGTCCAAGGTCCCCAGCAGCCCCAATAGGGTCTGATTGAATCTCTCACAGCCGCCGTTCCCCTGAGGATGATACGAAGTGGTGTGAGTTTTCGTGCAACCGTACAACTGGCATAGTTCTCTAATTACCCTGGACTCAAAGTTGGCTCCTTGATCGGAGTGCAGAAACTCCGGGCATCCGAACGTCTGGAAGACGGCCCGCCATAAAACTGTAGCGGTGGTGGTTGCAGTCTGGTCGAGGGTGGGGATAGCCCAAGCGTACTTTGTGAACAAATCCGTTATTACCAAGATGTTCTGGTAGCGATCTCGTGGTCGGCCCAGTGTCAAGAAGTCCATAGCCATGATATGAAGGGGGGCCTTCGCATGGATGGGTACCATTGGCGCTCGGACCTCCCGTCTGGACTTAAACAATATGCATCTCGGGCAAGCTTGAATTAGGGCGTGCACCGATGCCTCTAGCCCGGGCCAAAAGAAGAATCTCCTAAGCAGGGACACGGTCCTCTCCTGTCCCTGATGCCCCAACTGGTTGTGGTACGCCGAAACTAAAGCCGTTACCTCATCTGCGGGTACCACGATCTGGCGTACTTCTTCGCCCAACTTCGGGTCACTGACCCTTCTGCACAAAACGCCATCTCTCAGCTCCAGCCTGTCCCATTGCCCCAGCAGCCTCCTCCCAGTATCCGTCTGGGCTAACCTCTCCGCTGGCGTCAGCCGTCGGCCCTGTTCCAGCCATTCTCTTACCAGCCGCACATCTTGATCCCTGGCCTGTCTCTCCCTCCACCGACGGGGATCCCATCCCCAGTTCTCAGGCACGGCCTCTTGTCTACTGCCTGGTGCCTCTACTGCTCCTACCATATAGCCCTCCTCCGGGCTGGCCCCTCCGGGGCTTTCCGCTTCGGGCAGCCTTGAGAGGACGTCCGCGTTCGTGTGTTCACGCCCTGGTCGGTACTGTAGTTGATAGTCAAAGTTGGCCAGTTGGGCCACCCACCGCTGCTCCACGGCTCCCAGCTTCGCCGTCTGTAAGTGTACTAATGGGTTATTGTCTGTAATGATCGTCACCTTGGCACCCCAGAGGTAGTCTTTAAATTTCTCACTTAGGGCCCACTTCAACGCCAGCAGCTCCAATTTGAAAGAACTATAGTTCGCATCGTTCCTCTCGGCTGGGTGGAGGCTCCGGCTGGCGTACGCGATGACCCTCTCAACTCCGTCCTGCCGTTGAGCCAACACCGCTCCCAGCCCGAGATTGCTGGCATCTGTATACAAAAGGAATGGTTTTGTGAAATCTGCGTATGCCAAGATAGGGGCCTGTAGCAGCTCCTGCTTCAATGTCTGGAACGCCGACTCACAATTTGCATCCCAGTCTACGTTGGGCGACCCCCGGGCCCGGTTACGACCTGTGCCAACCAGCAACTGATTAAGGGGTTTAGCAATTTTTGAAAAGTCCTTTATGAAACGCCGATAGTATCCCACAAATCCTAAAAAGGATCGCACTTGCCTCACTGTCCTCGGGGCCTTCCAGTCCTTCACGGCCGATACCTTTCCAGGATCGACGGACACTCCAGCCGCACTGACCACGTGGCCCAGAAAGTTGACTTCTCTCCGTAGTAAGTGACACTTATTGGGCTGTAGTTTCAATCCGTACTTCTCCATGGCCCGAAAGACTTCCTCGAGGTGCCTCAGGTGTGAATCAAAATCTGGGGAGTAGACAATCACATCATCCAGGTAAACTAATACTGACTCCATTAACTGACCTCCCAAGCACCGCTGCATCAGCCGCTGGAAGGTGGCCGGAGCGTTACAGAGCCCGAAAGGCATCCGGTCCCATTCAAATAGTCCAAACGGGGTTGTAAAGGCAGTCTTCTCCCGGTCTGCTTCGGCCACCTGCACCTGCCAGTAGCCACTGGCCAAATCTAGGGTAGAGTACCATGCCGACTGCGTGAGGCTGGCAAGCGAATCTTCGATCCGTGGCAAAGGGAAAGCGTCTTTCTTAGTCACGAGGTTCAGCTTACGGTAGTCCACGCAGAATCTCCAAGCCCCCGTCTTCTTTTGCACCAGCACTATGGGGGCCGCCCACGGGCTGCTGCTTTCCCTAACAACTCCTTGCTTCAGCATGCCTTGCAGGAGTGTACGTACCTCGGTATACAAAGTGGGCGGAATTGGGCGATACCTCTCCCGGCTGGGCCCTGCATCCCCGGTAGGTATATGATGTTGTACCACCTGGGTGCATCCGTAGTCTTCGTCGTGGGTGGCGAACACATGCTGCCATCTCCGAAGGAGGGCCTGTAACTTCTGTGTCTGTGCTTGCTCTAAATCCTCCCCTTGTAACGACTCACCCGCCAGGTGGCTCGGCACACTCCTCTCCATACCACCCCATGGGGTGTCTACTTGCGTCAGGGCCACCTCGATGACAGTGGGGCACACCTGACGAAAACTAATATCCCTCTCTTCCCTTACTTGGTGGGATGTAACCGTTGTCAGACGGGCTAATCGTTGGTGCCGATGTAGTTGCACCGCGTATGGATGTACATTCCGTATCCTCACGGGGACTCTCCCCCGCCGGACCGTCGATAATCCTCGTGCCACTTCCACTTGTGGACAATCCACATGGGGCTCCACCAGCACCCACTCTTCTGGGCCCGCTCTTCGGGGCGGTACTCGCGCCCACACAACAGCCTCACTTTTTGCGGGGACAGACAAAGCAAAACGACACATCACTCTTCCTACCTCTTCCTGTTCCCTGCGGACTTGGCTCATTTGCACCCTTCGACAGTCAGCTACCACACACTCCCACTTGGGCCTCTCTGCAGGTGGTATCTTCGATACGGGCCTAGCCCGAAATAGCTCTTCCCAGCAATCAGCGAGGACATTCATGCCCAACAGGGCTCGATGTGCACCCAGACAATGGTCTTGCACGATAATCACACCTTTCTGGGGGACCATCACTCCGTGAACCTCTAGGTCCGTCAATCGGTAGCCAATATATGGGATGTCGAGGCCGTTTGCGCCCTTCAGAGTAAGCCAGGGGGCCTCCGCCCCTGGTGCCCCTTGTTTCCCAAACACTTCTTCGGATAAACTCTCAGCAAACAACGTCACTTGGGAGCCTGTGTCTACCAGGCATTGAATCTCCTTGCCGCACACTCTCACCTTCGCCACGGGGCTACGCCCAATCATCTGGCTCCTAGAGCCATATCCTCTTCCAGGGTCTTCTCGAGGGGTCCCGGCCACACGACCCACAGTGGCCGGCCGACCTAAAAACCCCCTTCTGACGCCCTGCGGGGCCCACACTGACGGCTATAGTGACCTGGTTTGCCACAGCGGTTACAGATGGGTCGCCCTTGCTCGTCCCATTCGAAACGGGGCCGGTTAAAGTGGTTCGGGCGCCTGAACGGCTCTCGGCCTCCCTCTGAGTACACTCGGTCTCGGGGCGCCGGCCGTGGTTCCTCCCGCGCCCGTCCTTGGCGCAATTCTCCTACGAGGGCTTTAGACAGTTCAGACATCTGATCGCGGACATCTTTCAAAAGTTCAGCCTTCAGTGCTTGCTTCCAGTCAGGGCCTCCGGGTTGTGCTGGTGCTACTTCACTGACAACCGCACACACTGGGGAACCACTCACCTCAGTCTCATCACCTTCCAGGGCCAGTGCCTCTTTCTTCAGATCTTCGAACGTAAGACCCGGATCCCTTCGAAACTGGATACGTAGGCTCTGTCTCACCGGACCCTCCTTCAACCCCAGAAGAAACTGGTCCCGCAATAGAGTCTCTCCATCTCCCAACCCGTGGTCCCGACGGGTCTGTAGTCGGGCGAATTGCTCTCGCAACCTCAGGGCGAAAGCTCTAATCGGTTGGCGGGGGCCCTGCTTACAATTGAAGAACTGGGAGCGAAGGACAGCTACGGGGGTGTGGTCACCATACTGTTCAGTGAGGAACTGGAACACGGTTTGGGCGTTGGCTCTAACGGCTTCGGGGGCGGCATGCACCTCTCGCCGCGCTTCTCCATCCAGGGAGTTTAACACAAATTGAAGCCGCTGGGCTGCACTAAGGCCCTGTAGGTCGGCCAAGTACTCTAGTTGAGCCTTCCATTCAGACAATCGTACCTCGGATTCTGTCCCCCCATATTTTTGAATCCAGGGGCTCCCCATAAAAACGGGCATGGCACGGGGTTGGGCTGAAAGCCCCGCGTTGTCGGTCATTGGACGACCTTGGTTACTCAACTCGAGGTGGAAATCCTGCTGACTACGCCAAATCTGTCACACCCAGGGGCTGGCTATGCTTTAACTAAGCCACACCCCTTCTCAACTTCCACCTCGAGGAGGTCCCCAAACCCGACCCAATGGCCAAACAACACGAGAACAAGTAAGTGATAAAACAATCTTTATTTAAATATCTAAAAATAGCTTGGGGAATAGGGAAAGGGCAATTAAAACTAAACTCTGACTCGGCCCTCCAGATGGGCTATGGCCGGGAAGAGGTCAGGGAGCAAGGGGGCCACGGGGATCCGGGGCGTGGGACTCGGGCCCCGGCCTGAGTCTTAGGTATCCGTAGCGCCCTCCTTCTTCCTCCTCTTCGCTGAATACAGCTCACGGTAAGTACTGGTTCACACAGTTCGTTCTCGAGGTGCTCACTCTCTTTCTCTTCCTCCACAGGCAACGGGCTCTTTCTCTTTCTCCACAGGCAACGGCTGGGACACACAGGCACAGTTAATTCAGCTTGGTTTTGCTCTCACCTCTTCGCTGATTACAGCTCACAGTAAGTACTGGTTCACACAGTTCGTTCCTTGGGTGCTCACTCGCTTTCTCTTTCTCCACAGGCAACGGCTGGGACACACAGGCACAGTTAGTTCAGCTTGGTTCTGCTCTCACCTCTTCGCTGATTACAGCTCACAGTAAGTACTGGGTCACACAGTTCGTTCCTTGGGTGCTCACTCGCTTTCTCTTTCTCCACAGGCAGCGGCGTAAGTACAGGTTTCCTCAGTCTCTCCTCGTGTTACCCACTCTCTCTCCTTTTCTCTCCACAGGTATCAACTTGGGCACAATAGCACAGTTAGTTTGCTTTGAATGGCTCTCACCTCTGGGCTGGACACAGCGTACTGTAAGTACAGGGTTCGCTCTATTCCTCCTCGTGTTATTCACTCTCTCTCTCTTTTTCTCTCCACAGGTATCAACTTGGGCACAATAGCACAGTTAGTTTGCTTTGAACGGCTCTCACCTCTGGGCTGGACACAGCGTACTGTAAGTACAGGGTTCGCTCTATTCCTCCTCGTGTTATTCACCTCTCTCTCCTTTTCTCTCCACAGGTATCAACTTGGGCACAATAGCACAGTTAGTTTGCTTTAAATGGCTCTCACCTCTGGGCTGGACACAGCGTACTGTAAGTACAGGGTTCGCTCTATTCCTCCTCGTGTTATTTCCTCTCTCTCCTTTTCTCTCCACAGATATCAACTTGGGCACAATAGCACCGTTAGTTTGCTTTGAATGGCTCTCACCTCTGGGCTGAACACAGCGCACTGTAAGTACAGGTTTCCTCTGTTTCTCCTTGTGTTACTCACTCTCTTTCCTTTCCTCTCCACAGGTATCAACTTGGACACAAAACACAGTTACTCTGCTTTGGATGGCTTTCACCTCTGGGCTGGACACAGCGTACCGTGCTATCTCCGGAGATCTGAAGCACGCTCACAACATATACTGTACTGAACTAGGCTAGGACCAGCAATCTCCTTGTCCTCCCACGCCGAAGTGCGGGAAGGCGGGGGTTTATCTGACAGGACACACGGCAATACACAGCAGCCCACAGCAATATACAGCACCACGTCAAAATTATAGGTTTTCACAGCACGAAGACTCACCCACCACACTCAGTGTACGGAAAGGACACCCGTCTTCCTTCACTTCGCTTGGTTCGGATCTGGCGATGGAATATGCGGCCTAGCTAGTGATGTCGTCGTTGTGACTACTTCAATAAGTATTCCTTCGGCTCTCCCACCACACTATATTAGGGGTAGGGCCGCCCTCCTCCTCCTGGAGAGATCTACACAACGCCAGGTCAATATACAGGGCACTTTCGACTGGCTCTTAGTACTCACATCAATGCCACTTCCAATCCCCTTTTTCACGTCGTCTCAGTTCGCCGTATAATCTGTTCACTTCTCAACCTTTAAGGTTCGCGATGTCTTCACAATCATACAATTCCAGCCTGAGGGAGAGAGAGAGTTAGACAGCTACCAGCAGCGTACCAAGACGGGCACAACCCAGTGCTTCACACACACCAAAAAGAGCTTCCCAGACTGGGAAATAACTTGGCCTTAAGTACTGCCTTGTCCAGCGTATCCTCCAATCACCAACCGCTGTCCCTAACTAGGCACAGGTGCATCGAATTCCCTGATTTTCCTTCTTACGGCGCTACCGGAAGTTCCGGTGTTCTGTTTTTCCGGTCCGGGCGGAAACGCTTCCGGGCGGAACCAAACTTCCCGAATTTTGGTTCCGCCCCTAAAGATCGTCACCTTGTGACATCTCCATACCTTTTAAATCCATCAAATGTAAAAGAAAAAAAAATACATCATCCTCATATAACCCCAAGACAAACAGCAACTTGCAAAATGTATAATGCAATCGTAATAAAAAATAAAACAAATAAAAAAATAATTATCTGCACACAATCCCAGCTGATAACAGCATCCCAGTGGAAACAATTTTAAAGTGCAAGCCTAAAATATTAATTGGCATACTAGCAGAGGTACTGTAAATGCATAACTGCTACATAATACCATAATATGTGTTGCGTATTTTTCTTCTTTCCGGATACGTTGCGGTCAGCGCAAAGGGCAACGCTCTCTCATAATTCTAAAAATGACTAGAATCACTAACAGTCTATGGCAGGCCTTGTCTTGGACAGCTGAAAATGATTTTCTTTTCTTTTATATCAGCATGAATGTACCAATCTGCAGCTATACACTTACTGGAGTGAGATATGACCTTGTGAAAACCACACTAAACGCAGCAACATCTGCGAAAGCCACATGAGAGAACTGAGAGAATGTCCATTCATACTGAGAGCAAGAACACTATTTTGATCTACTATATAGTCAAGTACTTTTTTTCTTCCTGAAATGGACCAAACTTGGAAAGTGGGAAAGCTTTAAAACCATGAGCTATCGGTAGAAATGTGTTATCCGTCAAGCCCTGCCAATTAGAAGTTTCGACTTTGCAAACTCTGTCGTAGATTTTCTCCAGCCCAAACATCTGGTACTCTACCTGTTAAATTCTCCTGCTTGGGTCGTAATCCATGCGGCGTGGAGGCTAAATGCTCCTCTTCATGGGGCGAAACTTGAACTGCCACCTCCACTGGAAAGCAGGCTCGCCGCAGACCTGAGGGTGGAGGCGACGGTGACAGGTCTGAACCTTTGTCCATGCATAGGTGCCCTTGACACTGCCTGCGTTTGTGCTCAATGAACACCAGGATGTCAGCCAGAGGAAACCTAGAGTGGCACTGACCACAGGTGAGGAGGTCCTGGTCCCCCTTAGGGGTGGATGGTTCCGATCCGGGATGGCTTTCCCCGTCCTCTGGGATACCTGCCGTCACGGGCTCAGCTATGGAAGGAGAAATGGAGAAAGGGACGTGTGAGAGATAGAAGAACAACCTCCTGTAATATCCATAGTGAAACCTGTTAATGACTTGATAAGTGCTAATTATATATGTTCCATAAGTGATAATTAGATGAATTTCTATATAAATGGAAGAGGTGTTAAAAAATTAAAACTAAAAGAGGAATACTGACAGTCCATGTAACACAGATGCAGAGAAGTTGAGAAACCAAAGACAGAGAGAAAAACAGTGGTTTCCCAGTAATGGTAAAGAGGAGGGGGTTGCCCACTTTAGTTGCATGACCCTGTTCATTATCCTGCCAATCTCACTTCTTAATGAACCCAACACCTCAGAGAATCAAAAAATAAATTCTAATTTGACTTCAAGATGATTGGAACCCATTTAGTTAAAAGTGCTGGAATCCTCTGAACTGAGGTTAGCTATTGAGGGGAGTATGTGGGGTAGTTCCCAGAAGGAGAGAGCATATGAAAGAGCAATCAAAACCACATCACGTGTCTGAACTGGGCTGAGGGCGATTGTTGCCATCGGTGGTAGGGTAACCCTAATTCTGTTTCAGGTCATGTGGGACAAAAGGTGGGGGCGACAATATGTGAGTTTCTTATAAAGACTAAAACCATAATCAATCCTCTTTTACAGCTTTTTTTTCTTCTTTCAAGCCATGCTTGGAAGATGCACAGTTCTGTGTTATCATTATGAACTGGAACAAAGCCTCGGATCAGACCGTGCACTGGACAAACAGGTGTAATTCAAACCTCTTATGAAGCTTCAGATTTTGCAAACATGGCATTTGGAAAATAAAACATCGAAATCACTACCACTGTTAAACTGTTTGAGATTATTTCAAATGATTTAATATTTTATACTTTTTTCAACATGATAAACACAATGACCAAAAATACATATGGGTAAACGACATCAGTTTTTAATCTGAATATGTAAAAAAAAAAAATATATATATATATATATATATATATATATATATATATCCTTGTGTATAAAAGGAAGGTATTTCAATACTTTCTTAGCGTTTAAAACCATTTTTAATCAACATGCATACAAAGATTACATATCTAAGCGCATGGCACATGTGTTTTAAACAAGATCTTAAACGGATTTCTCGCTTTTTATCATCTCTGACATGGTTTGTTTATTGATCCACATGTCCTTAAACCAATGGTTTCATAAAAAAAACACTGTAAATGTATATAGAATAGGAAATGTCTGGGTACACTTAATAAACGAGAGAAGGCTGGGCTCAAGTTCAAGTTCAGCTAGTAGTGTCTCTCATCTTGAATTGACCATCACTTGTTAATTTTCTGCCCCCTAGCGGATACACATTGCATCTCGTGTTACGCGAAGCTTACCGGTGCTCTTAGAACACGTTCAAACGCGATTTAAATAAAGGCACAAAACTAAACACTAATAGATCAAGTGTAAACTTCCCATGGAGTGCATGTAGATTTTCTCATTTCTAATGGCCTTTATGTTTTGACGCGCAACACTTGAGGTGCTTTGAGAGCGTCGCCGGTGGGGTTCTAACAGGTTTGACATGATCGATGCATAAAACCAGCTTTGTATATCCAATGCCAAGGATAAAACGAACATAAGTCGTGTTTCACTTAATAGCAAACCTTCTTTCACTGAATAACAAACCTTCGTTATTTATATTCCCGTTTCAATTCTTACAAATCGTGGAACCGAAGGAGGAAGTTGAAAAGAAAAAAAAAACACTTTCTTAAATCAGCATTAATGCGCTTGTTGTTATTGAAAAGAAACATCACACGATAGTGATACACATATCCTACAGAACAAATGTAACAATTAATTTAAAGCCTAACATTAAAGCCCAAGTAAAGCTCTAGTATACGCTTGTTAAAAAATCTTAAGGGAAAGTGAACTCAGAGCAGAATTTTCCTTGTAAAATGATTTCAATGCTAACAAATGACGCTTAGTTTACTCCATACAAACACATGTATGCACACAAATGCATAATCAACCTTCTCGCGTTGCGAATCATTGAGAAGCGCAACTCAATAGCAAAACGCGCTTCGTTCTATCTTAAGAGACGCATCTTCGTGAACTCCATAAAAAACTTATTTATATGAAATGCATTTTGAGCTATCAGGAAAGAAAAAGAACTCCCCGTGAACTTACGCGAAAACTCCCGTTTGCTTAAGTGCTGGGGTTTGCCCTGCTTGCGGCGAGACATGTTGGACACGGTGTCAGCTGGGCTCACATTGGGAAGCGCCAGAGTCTTCAGAGAGTCCAGAGTAAAAATCTTCTTAAGCGATGCATCTGGTAGGCCTATCCCACATGAATTATAGAGAATAGTACAGAAGGCGCGCGTGTAGTGACAAGACGCTTGCATTGGGCTTCATGGCTTCTTGGAGAAGAACTCAAGACAGGAATGGAAAGTAACCGAAGCCCCCTGAGCTGCTGCAAGTTCAAGTGCGGACGTGACGTGCCAGCGAACTTGACCGTACAGAGGTAGATGATGGACATGGATCTGCTAAACACAGGCAAGAGGAAGACGGCTGCGAGTGGGAGGGGGTGAGACTCATAAACACCAATGATGGGCTGCATGTGAACCATAGACCCCAGCAGCCAATGGGCAGAGAGAGCGAGAGAGAGAGAGAGAGAGAGAGATACGGGTGTCTGTTTAGAATAGAACCAAAAGAATAAATGCATGAAGGATAAAGGGGGTCATAATGACTCTTTTGTATTTTAGTGGTTTTCTTCAAATAAAATTCACTTTTTTTTGTTAATAATGTAAAACATTGCAATTTTTAATGAATAATATATGTCACATGTTAGAAATGTATATTTGCTGCTAACTTTTGCAGATGTATATGATCATGGTTATAGCGCTGCATGCTTATAAGTGAATGAGAACACTTATTTATTCCTTATTTATTACTATGTTCAACATTTGGGGGTAGTATGCCTTATCCTTAACAAATCTCTCTGTTCTTGCTGTTTTGCAAACTTCTTGGCATTGTTCTAGCAGTCATGTTAGACACTTGTTGGTTGCTTTTCATTTACTCTTCAGTCCATATAGGCACAGCTATATTTTAGCCACAAAATGTAACTTAAATCATTTAAACAGAAGCCTTTATATCGTGTTTTGGATCATTAGAAACCTTTATTAAATCAGGCGTTGCATACTGTATGAAAGAGGCCAGATGAAGTGATGATAAATGATAAATTTAATATTTTACAAAGTAAAAGAATGTAATCAAAAATATGATATTTACAAGAAAATACAAACTTAATTTTTAAACAATAGAGTGTCAAAGAAATAGAAATGAATAAAAAATCTTGTTTGATGGTAAGGATAAAGGGTTTATTGTTGACATTTTGGGAAATCAACCCAAGTGTCACGTACAACTTCGCCATCTAGTGTTCGGTGAACTAATAAAAAAGTATTAAAGTATTGTAATTCATTAATAGCTAATAGCTGAAGAATCGGCATAACCTAGTCTATAAACAGTAAAACCATCTAAACATACCCAGGAAACCTTTTTTTTATTATTACTATTATTTTTTTATGGTTAATTATGTTGTTGTTGAATCCGTGCTGTTGTGATGTGTTTATTACAATTAGTAGAAAATACCACGCTGTCGCTCCCTGTTTTTTTTTTTTTTCATTTATAAACGTGTTGCATTTGTTTAATTGAACATATCTAATTGTATACGTTGTTATTTAAGTCTCTAGGTCTTGTTTGTAATACATTGACAAATTTTTGACAAATTTTTTCTGAAAAAAAGTTGCTTATAGCAGACTTCCGTCTATAATTCTGCATAAATTTATTGTCTAAATACTGGCAAACAAGTGAGCACAACCATTAAAATCATCCATGCTGACCACAAGGAGCGCCTGTCATCTCGTTGTTTCTTGACACCGCTGCGCCACCGTGCGTCAAGACGCGCAGCTGCACCTCAGACTGGGATGGGCAGAGCAGCGCTGCTCCGCGCACAGAGCAGACGGATGTCATTCATTGAATAAACACATTAGGATTTATTAGGTAAGTGATGCAACGTGTTTAATACACTAACCACAATTTTAACGAACATATACGGTTTTAATTTTAAGAGCAAATATTTTGCATGATGGAATTGAGTAATTGGCTGTCATGTGTTCTAGAGGCGACAGATTCGGCCTATTACGGATGGAGGTCTCTAAAGGCGTCTGATGAGTGATGAAAAAAGCAGCACGCGTATTTAAAAACATGTAGGCCTATAACGTTACATGCGTCGATATAGCCTACATAAGGCGTGGGCCACTTCTCTTCACTAGCGTTACAGTGTAAATAAAAGCGCATCGTTATGAGAAGCGTAGGCTATATTAAAATATGCGCTAGGTGTATTGAGCGACTGTCTAACATCAGATTTGTCATTACCGGTGCAGAACAAGGCCAATGCTTGAAGGCGGAGGCGGAGACCGACGCTCCGCTCACACGAGAATGTTGCGCTGCTTCTTTAGAGGATGATGATGATGATGATGAAACCACGCTAGTTTCCAAAAAAGAAAATCAGGCGTACGAAGCTTTTTATGTTATATGTAGGTCTATTTATATTTATTTAGGCATTCTAGAAATGATAGTTTTTTCGCATTACAGAAATGAGAATGAAAATGCTCCATTATGTCTCTTATGGATTGCTACAGTCATATTGGGGCATATCACTTTTCACTATGCAGTGTCCCGGTCATGCAGCCCGGAGTATTGGTGGCCCTTTCAAAACATAATTTTGGAATTAAAACAAACTGGCCTCATCCAACAGGAAGTTGAATTAGAATTTTGTGGTAAAGTAGGCTAATTAAACTGCAATTTCATCACAAGTTCCATTCCCAACTTTTTTTCAAGCAAACATTCAATCAGGCAGATTGTATGCTAGGCTACTACCAGGTGGGATTAAACAATTGTAATTTCATTTTAATTTTTGTTTGCTATAATACTTAGATATGTCATTTAGTAGGCTACATAGTCGTTCACAAGCCACAAAGATCTTGAGTTCATCTCAAGCAAAGAGGATGTTTTTGCACTTTGTTTTAATCGATTATAGGTAGGCTATATAGCCAATCCACATAAAACAGCTCTCTTTTGTTCTCTGTGTACTGAAAGTATCTAAAAACAGAAATGACAAAGTGTTCGAAACGATTCAGTGCATGAGTAAAGTGTCCGAATTTTCGCCAGCCACTGATTCAAATGATTCAGCTCCATTTGGTGAACTGCTTCAAAAGTTCACAAAAAGGATATCACGAATGAGGCCTTTTGGTTCTAGATTAACAACAACAGGCGATGTGATTGCAGAAATATTGTTTGGGAAAATGATTCTCGGTACGGTTTTGTTACTAAGCACTTTATTATTGGTATAGGTTTAGGAAAGCACCACTAATTTTAGATTCTCTTCGTTCGGCTTCACTGGTTGAAAGGCACATTTACAATTGCTAAAAATATTGAAAGCCTTAAAGAAGAGAGAGGTACATTGTTTAAGTTGTTAGAGGAGTCAGCTGCTTGTCTGGTGCTGGGCAATAAATTATCAAATTTTTTCAGGAATGAAGGAATTCACTTCCACAGGGTGTATTTAGCCTCACGTACTCTTTAAATCAAACAAATCTAAGAAAAGTATTGCTCCTGCTAAGCTGTATGGCTCCATTATTGTCTTATATGTAGTTAAGACTAGGCTCATGTGTTGATGGTGTTGGTGTTGTACAATAGATACAATACTTTATTTCCTCTACAGTATATTCATCTAATGCAAGTTGAGTTGAGCTTGTCTTGTTTACTGGTCAATGTTGGCAACGGTTATTCTATGTCCTCTCAACTGAATGATCTAGAGGTAACAGGAGGAAAAGAGGAGGCCTGGTTAAGTCAAGATGAGTTTGACATCCTGGTTCTTGGTGAGTGGCGGGGGAACAAGGCATCGCCTTCCCCGGGAAATGATCTTCGTGGGACGGGATGACTGTGAGCTTATGCTACAGGTAACATGATCACTGTTACTCATACACTAACAGGAGAATCATGTCATTGTCCCTTCAAGTTAGTTTTCCCTGGATCCATAACTGTGCATGCTGTATATGGCACTTTCCACAAACATGGTACACTTTGGTGTCACCCATGTCTTTTGTTTTTGTCTAACATATAACATTATCTAACATAAAATTAACAAACCATGAAAAGTCCACGCACTGCCAATCAATCTTGTTACCAAAACAATTTTTCTTTAAAGGCGCAATATGTAATTAAAATAGCAAAAATAAAATAGCAGATATCACTATATCTATGTTATATATATTTTTTTTGTTGTGTACTTACATTATCCCGACAGTTTCCACGAACTTTAAAATCCGGAGAAAATTATAGTTTAATTAGAAGACACGGCACGTTTCTTTATTTCCGTTTTGTCGCCCGTCTATGGCGTCATATAAACTTTGACCCCTCTAGTTTATCTAACTTCCTGCGGAACCGCCAAATACAAAGGTGAACAGAAGCAAAGACGAGACGAAGAAGAAAAAGTAGTAGCTAGCCTTTATCGAGACTATTATATTTTATATTTATACCTCAATCAATAACTTAGTTATGGATCATGATTATGCTTTGCCTGCACGTTCTATGAAGCACAAACGTACGGGTGAAATAAATGACCTGAGAAGGTTTTGGGACGAAGAAGAAACGAGACACGGGTAAATATTGGAGTTGCATTTCCAAGATAGAGAGAGCTTCGTGACAAGCTGAAACTACAGAGAGATGCTTGCATTCTAATAAAAAAAACATGTATGCATCCATTCAGCTAACTAACGTTATATCTATCCATATATTTTGTGAAACGATGATGTCTTGTGTAAAACGCAGACGGACTAGCTCTCATGTAGAGTATAATGTAAATCTACATGTGTTCTATATCTAGCTGGATAAAGTAGCTTTTTTTAACATATATTGTGTTTTATACATATATTACTACTAGCTAGATGGAATATTGATTTGATAGGGGTCTGATAATTCATATATCTCTCCGTTCGAAAATACGTGATTGTCAAAATACTAAGGCCGGTGACACACTGGCTGCGTGGCGTCTCTGCTGCGTGCCAGAAGCGTGGCGCGCTGCTGCTGCTGTAGGTGAAATAGAGGGAGACCGCTGACAGACCAGGCTCTTGTCTTCACGACAACAATATCTATACTTCATGTTGAACATAAATATAAAGCCTACTGATAAAGGACACCGTCAACAGTATTGACGGCAAAATAGACTTATGTTTGACAGGTGCAATATTTGAAAATCGATAATTATTTATTTATTTTTTAAATTACATTTGTATCTGAATTTATGTCAACCTATAGACTTTCAAACATCAAAATGTCATGAATTAATATGTATTTGTGTACAAAATTACATATAAACATATTTTCCTATTATATTTTGCCTGAAAACGCTTCCAACACGCGAGCGTGTCGCGTGAAAAATAGGCGTCGGTTCTATTTCTAGCATGCACACGTTTTCCGCACGGCTCGAGCCGCGCCTGAGACACGCGTCTCACGCAGGCAGTCTGCAAGCTCTAACCTATTAACATGGGAGCCGAATTAAAAACTGACACGCCACGCAGCTGAGACGCCGGCCTCAGTTAAAATGAGTGAGGAATGTGGGGAGCGACAGAGCGCGTATTCCAATGAACAACAACTCCCATGAGCCTACGCTCTCTTCCGACGTCATCAAAGTACGTCTCATGTTATTATTTTGATTGAGTGACCCCTGGTGGCCAAAAATTCCATACTGCACGTTTAATTTATTTGAAAAGAAAGAAAAAAAAAAAGATATTTGCTCAGAGTTCGAACATAATTTCCTCTGGCCCACCTTCCCCTACAACCAGCATCCACTAATCTGTTATACAGTATGGCGTATTATTTATTCTCATAATGTGTTATCTTTTCTTTAAATTCCAGTCTCGTAGTGTAGACAAGCAGCACGCTGTCATCAATTATGAAGTAGCTACGGATGAACATAAAGTTAAAGACCTGGGTAGCTTGAATGGGGTGAGAAACGTGTCTATTCATACTAGATATTAATTTTGTCTTCGCTGGCATGATGGAAAGCATATGGTGAAAGCTGACCTCCTTTTCTCTTCTGTAGACATTTGTTAATGATGTACGTATACAGGAACAGCAGTATATTACTTTGAACATGGGTGACAAGCTACGGTTTGGCTATGATATCCTTTCCATGTGCAAAATAAATCACATTTTGATTGTTTGGTTTGATTTGTTACAATTTAGTTGGTTTATGCAACCACAATATAACATATAACATATATAACATACTGGCTATGTAATAATGATTGGACCAATTCTATTGATGCATTTGCATTTCTATATACTGTTTAAATATTGTTTTCTCCTTAACCCATCTTACATACCAACCTATTCACCGTTGTGCGAGGAGAGTTACATGTCGCAGAGGAAGCACTGAAGGTAATAAAAACGCAGCAATACAGAAGCATTCAAAAAGTTTGGGGTTTAAGAAGTTTATATTCTGCAAGGATGCATTAAACTGAATCAAAGTGACATTAAGACATTTATAATATTCAAAATACTTTTATTTTAAATAAATGCTTGTATGTGTGTAATTTTCAATTTATAAAAAAAATCATAAAAAAAAATGTAGCACAGTTTCCATAAAAATATTAACCAGCACAACTATTTTCAAAATTTATTTGTTTTTTTTTGAGCATCAAATCAGCATTATAAAATGATTTCTGAAGGATCATGTAACACTGAAGACTGGAGCATCAAAATCTTTGCCATCAAAAGAATAAATCACATTTTAAAATATATTAAATTGTAATTGTAATAATATTTCACAATATTAATGCTTTTACTGTATATTATCAAATAAATGCAGCCTTGGTGAGCATATAAAATTCATTTAAAAAAATCTAAAATTGATTTGATAATATAATTGATATTTTACCGGCTTGATATAATCTCTGTCAGTATGTGATTAATATGAGTCAGGCCTATAGGACAGTATCTAATATTCTATATGATATATGTCTGGACCTTCTTACTTTCACCTTCATGGACAGCACAAAAAGTACACCAGTCAGCTTCAGCTAACCAAGAAGCCTTCACCATCAGGAGAAACCACTAAAAGCCCAGAGGTCAAAGGGGCAGAGGGAGGAAAAGATCCTGAGGCTAGACCTTCAGAACCACCAACAAAACCAGAAGAGAAAGTGTCAGGTGAGTAGAAGATGGCTTGTATGTGAGTTTACAAAAAGTTACACATAGCTCAAAGTATCTCAAATTTTGAACAGGAGACCTAGCTGTGCTCCACAGAGGAACCCCTCTTTATGGACAGCCTTCTTGGTGGGGTGACGGGGACGCAGATGATGAAAATTCTGGGAAGCACGATGCAAAGGCCTCTGAGCAAAAACAAGCTAGATGTGAAGCAGGTAAGATACACTCTCAAATAAGGGACAAAAGCTGACACTGGGGTGGTACCCTTTCAAAAGCTATTAATATAAATCTATTAATATAAATATAAATTATAGCTCATAAAATATCAAAAATATGCACCTTTTAGGGGTACATATGGCACAAAGGTGCATCTTTTGAAAAGGTACTGGACCATTGACAGCAGCTGTACCTTTTTTCCTAGAGTGCACATTGTTGTCAAGTTCATTTGGTCAGGTTTCCTGAATTAAATTTTACTATGCAATCATGCAGGCCGTAAGGACACTGCAGCAAATCCTCAGGTAGGGCCAGGATCTACAACGCAGAATTTAGGGACCCAGGAACCAAGCTACTTTGAGATCCCCTGTAAGGAGACTCCTCCAGTAGGTGGAGACACAGGCGGAAGCCTCCCTACTAGTTTAGAGGCAGTTGCCTCAGCTTCCACAATCCCTGCGTCGGAGGGCGGAGCACATGGACATGCCTCCTTCACTATAGAGTTTGACACAGGGGCTTCGGGGAAGGGCAAAGAGCAAAATTCAAAGGGATCTCAAGACCATCGACAGTGGCCGAAAAGGGGGGCAGGGGAGGAGCTGAGTGCCTTGCAGGCTGCCATGGTGGCAGCGGAGGTAAAGGTGGCAGACTGGCTGGCACAAAATGAGCTGCCATTAGCTCACTCTGAATCTGTTGCTGAGGAGGATGGAGACAGCGTGAAGAGTGATGTGCCGGTTCAGCTGAGAAGTCTTAAAGGTAAGGTGAGGTAGTGATGATTTACTGTCTATTTGTATGATGCTGTGTATAAGGGTCAGAAATGAATAATAAATGTGTCTAGATGTTTAAAAACATGTATTTCAAGAAAACAAAATATGATGAATTTTATATGTAATACGTAACATAATGTATAATATAATACATGATATTAATTTAATACATAAACATCATTACCTTGTCTGATGAGTTTCACCACAAGAGATTTTACAACTGAAAATAACCTTGCCATGTCATTACAATTTTTTTATTTTAATTTTTTTTATTAAATATTATCTGATACACTGTAAACAATTATAATGATATTAACAGTTAAACAATGTTAAAATGCTACGGTAAAAAACTTTTAATTGGTTAACATTGTTTCTGTAGTGAATAACTGTAATTACATTCAATTTTAATGTAAAGTTTTTTAGAAGAGAAAAATAACAAGTCATTGTATAATTTACAGTTAAAAACCATAAACTGACATTCCCACAATTTCCTGCATGACACTCAATATTTGATGTTTCCTCTTAGTTTTTTCTTATCAGCTGTGTACATTAGGGTTTTGTCTTACATCTAATGTTGTTAAATGCATGTTTATTGCATTATTTCAGTAACTATCGTGTTACCATGATGGAGTTTAGTATTTGTGTGAATGACACTGTGCACCTTTTATATATAAATATTTCCCTTCTCAGATTGTAAAAGAGCTGCTTTGTTATGATCTTTGATTTGTCATGTGACTTTTTCATCATTGCCTTCTTTTGGTGGCTGACAGTGTATTATAATTGTACAAATCAGGTTTTAGTTCTTCAGTACATTGGTATATTAACATTATCAGTAAATTAAATACTGTTGGGTTTTTTTTACTGTGATTTTAAGTGTGTTTTTTATAGTAAAGTTCTGTCAACCACAGCTGCCGCAGTTTTATCGTAAATATCACAGATTTTTTAACAGTATATTTTAAGAGATTGTGACTAATAAAAAAACACAAAGGTCTGCATGTGTCCTCTGTACAGTAGTTAGTAGTCTAACAGTTTTGTTTTCCTTAAGAAATAATAAAAACAACTTACTAGTTTTTATTCATTTCATATTTTTGAATTAAACATTCATTATCAATATCAGGACAGTTGTGGCACTTTAATTTTTTTTACTAAATGGCACCCTTTATAAAGCTAAATACATTTTTGTTCAGAAATTAGGAATAGTTTCTTGTATGAGTTTTTTTGAATAAATGAATAGATGCTGACAAAAAATTAGTAGAATATCTTTGACCTATGAAAGACGAAATGCCATTGGATGCAGTCACAAGCGATGTGTCACAAGCATTTCGGCCATCTTTCATGTATGTTTCTCTCCCTCTTTTTCAGGTAGTAAACATGAGGATGGCACACAGAGTGACTCAGAGAATAGCCGGAGGGCATTCCTGCAGGATCTTTACCAAGGAAGGCAGGGCGTGCAGAGGACAGAAGGGCCTTTCTGTGGGAGGGAAGATCTCTTCCAGCACAAACCATCGTCTGCAGCTAAAAAGATGGCACCAGTAGGGGGTGAAGTTGGCAAAAGAGCTCACCGTTCTTCCCCACAAAAAGTAAACGTGCCCAGAGAGCAAAGCACTGGGTCTCAAGAGACTCCAAATAGGGGACATATAGATGACCAAAGTGATAGAGGGACCTACACCATTGAGCTGGAAAATGGCAATGCTGAGGAGGAAGAAGCCAGGCGTATGATTGATAAGGTAGACCTGCAGAAGCTTAGAAAGTATGTTTTCTTTTATGTTTGAAAAGTAATAGACTTGGAATCTTTGTGAAAATTGCAGTCAGTTGCTGAAATGCAATAATTATGCTGAGTGCTATGTTTTAGGTTTTTGGGGTGGAGGATAACCAAGCCCTGACTAAACTGCGTTTTCCAAAACACCAGAGAGATAGAGGAACCATCTGTCCGAGATCTGGCGAAATGGAAACCAGACAAGCTGGTTATGTCGGTGAAGAGGTATATCAGTAATAACTGGCATACATTTCTAAAGACATTACAAAATCTACTGTAAAGACAATCTCAGTTTCAATAGACACTATGTGGTCTTCTTGGAACAACAAATTTACCGTCCATTCTTATTTTAAGGTGCTACCAGATGACTTGGTTGTAGTAGGTGGTCCAAGGTGGGTCTCACAGTGGGCTAGTCTAGCTGCAAGTCATATTCGGACCGATCCTGAGGGATCCGGGGCTGAACCCACCATGCTTTCCTCAGATGAAAAAGGTTTAAGGGCTGTTAAACATCTAAAACACTTTGGTTTTGTATTACAGTTAGATTTTGACAGATTTACCTTTTTTCAACAGCAGATATCAGTGCATCTGAACGTAAAAGAAGGACCCTCCCTAAGCTCCCCTCTGAAGACTCTGCTATGGATCCACTAACTCCTGATAGCACACAGAGCCAATCCAGGCAGAAAGTCTCTTCATCAGAAAAACAGGATCTAGAACTTCAGGAGAAAGTAGATCAGTTTAATAGAATCTCTAAAACTGGGCAAAGAGTTTCAGGAATGACCTCAGCTAGCACAGACGTAGATCGGTCCAAAGTGAACAAGCCAACTCCGCCCAGAATCCAGAGTAAAGTCAATCAACCAGGAGCTCAAGCTAGACAGATCGAGAAGAAACAAGATGATGGAGGGCGAAAGAAAGTAGATGAGGACGGAGAGAAGACAGGCAAGCCGCTACTGAGGCAAGAGAGCTTTACAGTGGAGCGGCCGGGTGCAAATGTCCCCCTAGAACTCATACCTTGCATCGATGGGCCCGGTGCCTCAACCCAGCCCAGGGAAATGGGAGTCATCAATGAGGGCATTGATGCTGCCACCATGCTAAAAGACTCAGAGGCTGTGGCTGCTTTTCTTGAAACCACTTTATCAGACCTTGCTGATCCACCGAGCTACTCCCTGGGGTCTGTATCACCTGAATCTGATATTGATACGACAAGCACGCTCAGCCAAGCCGGAGGACAAGGAGGGCGTAAGACAGTCCAAAGGAAAAGATCAGCTGGAGGTCCAGGCCGTGAAACAACCAATAAAAACACCAGCACCTCAGAAAGAAAAGGCAAAGCTCAACCCTCTAGTTCCAGGGCTTGGACGTCTCTCGACCTGACAGATGATGACTTGAGCTCTTCTCTAACCCATGACGCTTTGGTGAAACGACCTCAGGGTCGGGGTCAAAATACCAGCTCTAAGGGAGAGCAAACTAGTGGCAAAACCAGAGGAGCAAAGACGACTATAACTCCTGCACCCACCAGCTCTAAACCAACCACCCTTCCACGACCCAGACCCACACGGGCTTCCCTTCTTCGCCGTGCACGACTGGGCGAAGCTTCTGACACCGACCTTGTTGATGTTGATCGCATGTCTGTTGCTTCAGAGGCCTCTACTGCCAGTTCTGCATCGAGGCCTTCGGCTGGGCGCAGGACCCTTTCTCGAATTGAAGCGCTTGCCCAGCCACGGAGGCCACGAGTGGGCTCTCCTTCAGCTCGGAGTGACTCAGAAGCTACATCAGGCAAGATCAGGGGCATCGTCCCACGCCCTGCCCCGGAAAGCACACTGCGTCTTGGCCTCCGCTCTACAGCAGCCTCTTCCTCTGTTACGGTCCCCAGAGCAAGAGCTAACAGTGCTTCCAAACTGGCCGATAAGTGTCCTGGTACTCCACATGTTCAAAGTACACCTGCAGGTCAGACTTTTGGGTAAAAATTTACTTGAAAGGATAATTGGCTGATGATGTTTCAATTAAACAATTTTATTCTGTTGTACGTCTTCCTTATAGCTGGTGGAAGGTGGCGCCGGGTACCAATTGAATACGCTTCTACCTCAGAGGATGAATATGGATCCAACCGCCACCCCACTCAACACACTCACCCACGTCCAATGGCTCCACGGGTGACGCAGCTAGGGGGCTCAGCCCCTGCAACACCCAGCCCTGGAGGCATCTCCATGTTACGACACCAGTCTAGCAGAGAACAGGATGATTACATGAGAGATTGGACTGCCCACAGTGAGGAGATCGCCAGGTAATAACTAACAGCCAGTGCTGGGCAAGCTACTCAAAAATAAAGCTAAAATGTGATTTGTTCAGCTGCCTGTTTATAAAAAAAAAAAATGCCCAACAGAGGTGTAAAAATATCATATTGCAGTTTGCCATGCATGTTTGTCTATTGAGGTGATATAGCAATAATTAAAACTCCAACTAATAGCTTGTATCAGATCTGTAGCCTTGTGGGCAGCACACCGACATATGGTGCAGCCGCACTGCAGGTCCTTTCCTGATCCTGTTCTGCACTCTTCTCTCCAACTACCACTAATAGTTTCTTCATCTTTGATGCTACTCTCCATCTCTGCTTATGCCTTAAAAAGTCTCATCAACTATCTTTGTAATACAAGCAAAATCTACTTTTACTCATAATACAAAGAAGTGATTAGTAAATGATTGATTTAGATCATTAATCTTCAGTATTCTTTTGATTGTTACAGAATCAGTCAAGACCTGGCTAAAGATCTGGCCATGTTAGCGCGTGAGATCCATGACGTTGCCGGAGAGATTGACTCTGTTAGTCCTTCCTCTGCTCCTGCAGCTTCAGTGAGAATACAACAACATCATTACCAGAGTCTTTTATATATTTATATGGACCATTTAATTATTTGGCGCCTGTAGAGATCTATATCAATACATATCGACAAGGCTGCGAAGGACTTTGGTTTTGCATGCTGTGCATTGTTCACAGAATTAATTCAGTAGTTAATTAAATGTGTGCTGGCATGTTGATGGTTTAAGAGATCATGATTCAATGCTATTAATTTTAGAATATAGGATGATTGGACAATAATGCATGCAAACGTTGTTTAAACACTGGACTTGCAGATGTTTATTTGACGTTTTTTATATAGAAAAAATATCAAAAGATTACTGCAGTGTGTAATCATCTTGCTGCCTCTCTCAGGTTGAGGACCGTGTGTTTGAGGATGTTCTGGGCAGCGCGCCAGAGATCAGTGGCAGAGGTGTGGAACTAAGATCTCGCGGTGCTATCAGCAGTCAGGATTCCCGCGCCATCCGCCGCAGGACCTGGAGCAGAGAGGAGGTAAATCTTCTGAATCTCAAAAATCTTGCAGCTTGTACCCTGTTGGTTAACATCATGATTATATCTGTTACTGGAACTGGAAGCTCCAATTTATTTTGTCACTTATGTTCCACAAGAGGCCGCTGTGTTTATTTTTTGTTATAACAGAAAGCGGTATCTTGACATCTGTCTCTTAATGCATCTTATTTCTACAGTGACAACATAACAAAAGTGCCACTCTCTGCTTATTCTGTATTCAAAGTGTGTGCTGGACAGTTTGCTGTTGGCATCGGTCTCCCAGCTCTCAGCAAAAATCAAACAGGCCGTGGAAAAGACAGCCAACAAAATCAGGTACACCCCAGAAAATGTGCATGGGTTTAGTTTTTATTAAAACTGTGAATGTAACTTAAATTTACTATCATTCTTTTTTTTTTTTTTAAGATTATGCAATAATTAAAAAAATATATTTTCCTAATTTTAATCAATTATTGTGTAATCTGTTTGATAAAAAATGTAATCAACTGAATGACCCTTTTTATTTGAATTCTTTGCATTTTATGTGCAAGTTAAAATTGTCTTTAGGGAATATTTATGACAGTGATCCTTGTGCATCTTTGACCTTGACTTATGATATGTTTTTGTTATGTGCAGCATGTAGAGTTTTGATGCTGGGAGGTCTTTTGGAAGGCCACATTTTGATTTATTACTGTTCATGCAGGATTTTATTTAAAGCAAAGGACCGAAAGTGGGAGGAGATTGAAAGTAAACTGCAGGCAGAGAATGAGGTGCCTCTCCTCAAGACCTCTAATCAGGTGAGAAGGCAAAAGCCACTGATTATCAAACTGAGGAGATCAAATGAAATATTTATTTATTTCAAATTAAATATTTAATTTGTTTTAAATTATCCCAAAAATGAAAGAAAAATAGGTTATAGGATACATAAGTGTATCATATACTTACCTTTCTTGTTTGTTGTTTTAGATAAAAGTAAGTCATTGTAAGTCATTTTTGGTACGATGAATAAAATTTAAGAAAAAATCGAATTTTGCCTGAATTTAATGGTTAAGTGTGTTGTAAGTAACATGGTTGCAAATTCATATTAATAAATAAAATGAATCAAAATATATACATACACACACACACACACACACACACACACACACACACACACACACATATATATATATGTATAGGTCTGAAGACTTAGACAGATGTTTTTTTTTGTTTTTTTTTTATCAGATTGATTATTCATACATTGATGCTGAAGCTGTCCTGATGTTTTGGTAGATTTCAGAGTTCATACATCACACCACTTCAGCTGAGGATCTCTCCGTTTAATTAGACTGAGCTTTTGACTCCAGGTTTGTCACGGTTCAGATTAGGCCTGAGGCGCACCACCTCTGCTCAGTGACAGGCCAGTAAATCTAACGCTGTTATGCAGACTGGCCTGAACTGAACTGTTGGAACTTCTGAAATGAAGAAGCAGTGGAGGAGCACAAATGACCACAACAGCCGAACATAAAATTGAACATTCTCCAGTTACACTGCTCTAATATTTATACAATGATTTTAACCAAAATCATGTCAGTGTTAAGAAACAAAAATGAAAAGCTACAGCTACATTATAAAGAATAACAAAAGTTCATTAAAATTTTAAAAAAGTTAATTTGCTTATATCTAAGTTCTGGCAGTCAATGAATGTTTTCTATTGAGTCATTTTGATTTGATCACTCTCAGGAGATTTCGTCCATACTCCAGAATCTGAAGAGAGTTGAGCGACAGCTGCTAGGTAAGCAGTACTGAGATCTTCTGCTCTTGTTCATACTTTTAAAGTCTGCCATGCAACATCCTCATGAGACCCAACAAATTTTTTTTGGGGTATTTATGTTATAGTGTAACATTGTGAACTAATATGATGTGAAAAAAAGGTTGTTTTTTGTTCAAGCTTTTTGTTCATTCTATATATATAAAGGTAGACTATAATAAACCTTTTTCTCTATTTAAAAGTGTTTACTTGAAAGTCTATAGTCAGTGATCTTCAACTTTTTTATGAATGTTGCCCAGTTTTTTCTCTGTAACCATTTACAAAGTCAGCAGGTGTATGATGCATAGTGTTCTGAAATCTGTTCAGATTCTGAGTCATGCAGCTTTTTCCAGCCTTTAGAGAACTTTATTTGGCATCATTAACAAACCACTAAGTTTTGTGCAAAACATTTATTTATAGATAAAGAAAGAAACTATTATTACTATTGTCAAAATCTACTGTTTGGGGTTGGTAAGATTTTTTTTTAAGAAGACTCTTACGCCCACCAAGGCTGAATTTATTTGATCAAAATTACAGTAAAAACCGTAATATTGTGAAATATTATTACAATTTGAAAAAAACTGTTTTCTGAATTTTTAGTAGCCATTACTCCAGTCTTCAGTGTCACATGATCCTTTAGAAATCATTCTATTTTAAACAGTTGCACTTTTTAAAACTAAAGTATTCATTTCTAATTTCTAAAAAAAAAAAATGTCTTATGTAGTACAGACAAGTTTGTTGACTGCTAGTTAATCTGCAATAGTAATAACTATTTTTTTTTACTTTCACTTTTGGAGAAAAAGCATTTGAGTTTATACACATGATTTACTATGAAGACATATGGACATGGAAGGAAAGATACAATCTTTAGGTTTTGTGCTTATTTTTTTCTGTATTTATGAATGCACACTAGAGTATATAAAGGGTTTGAATTTAAAAGCTGTTGAATACTGTTCTCCATGGAGAGTCTCGATTATAAACAAGTTCCAAGGAGTATAAATCCAAGGCTTATTGTTTGTATATGTATTATTAGACTGAATGATTAATTTTCCTTGGTTGTCTTAAATGACTATAAAAGATACTCACTAAATATCTTTATCTTGAATTCTCAATCCCCAGTGATTGATATAATGGTGGACCCTGATGGCACACTGGATGCTCTAAGCAGTCTGGGTCTGACCAGTCCACTTATGGCTGAGAACAGAGTAAGTCCTGGCTCACAAGGTCCAGCTGGCAACCAGGCTGTGGATGTATTCACCAGTACGGCAGCGCTGGCCTCTGCCTACTCAGAGGTCGCAGAACGAGATCCTGGCCTGCAGCAGAGGAGCAAAGAGCAGAAGACTGCCGATCAAAGCTAAATTACTCCGAACTGTTTACACTGACATCCTGCACTGGTTTCCAAAGGCCAGGTCAATGGGACTTTCATGTGAATAATGTGAGATATGCTATTAAACTTCCTATATGGCACTGCAATTAAAGGTATGCTTCATAAATTCTATTTATCCTTGAACGTATTTTCAATAATTAAAGAAAATATTTTTAAATATCAATCAACTGTAACACCCCATAGCAGAATTACTACACACAAGCATTAATTATTGTGTGTGTCCATCTTAATAATCGGCAGTACTTTAGATGTGCCCAGGTAGATACCGTGCACATGACTGTTGAACAGGAAGTGAAATGTGTAAGCGTTGAGAACCCAAACTCTTTATTCAAAGGGTTCAGAATGAACAATCTCCAAGCATTAAATTGACCAGTTAGATGGAAACAAAATATGTGATTCAAATCAAACCATGAACTAAATAAAACATGTCAGACAACTTTTACCTCAGTGGGGAATTTTCCATCTTAAGTTTATCTAGGATGCATAGAGTTCTTTTTTTTTCCGAACTCTGTGTGGAGACACATATGTGGACTATTTCTCATATTAAGGCACCAGAACTAATTTGAGAAGCCAAGTGACACAGTGACCTGTGCTGTCTGTCACAAATATGCAATGAATTCCCATTGCCAATAGGCACTATACCAATCAAAAGTCTGGGGTCCGGAATATTGAAATGTTTTTGAAATATGCATGCTCACTAAGACTGCATTTATTTGATCAAAATACAGTAAAAAAAATATATAAAACATATCAATATAAAGTAACTGTTTTCTATTGTAAAATATTTTAAAATGGAATTTACTCCTTTGATGGCAAAGCTGAATTTTGAGCACCCATTAATTTAGTCTTATATATGTCACTTGATCCTTCGGGAAAAAAAATGAATTTGTGGATTTGATTCTCAAGAAACATTTCTTATTCTTATTATATTAATGTTGAAAGCAGTTGTGCTGCTTAATATTTTATATGAAACTGTTATACATTTTTAAGCATTCTTTGATGAATACAGTAGAAAGTTTAAAAGAAAAGATTTACCGTCACTTTTGATCAATTAAATGCATCCCAGTTGAGTAAGAGTGTTAATTTCTTGAAAATAAATACAAATAAAAAATATCTAACTGACCTCAAACTTTTGAACATTATAGTGTACATTTGAATAAAAAATTTTGCTAACATTTTTTCTTTTCCATTGGTGATCAGATTTTCGGACCCCGTTTACACAGCAGTGAAACAATAACCAATAGCTTACATATTTTAGTCCAAATATTTAAAACCAATTTCTGCCAAACATTTAATACACCTGAAGTGTATTCATTCCCTTATACATTGAGGTTGACTATCTGAAAATGATCATCTAAAAAACAATATGGCAGTTGTTTTGCTGCTGTGAAGACAAAGATAAAATGTGTATTACACTGGCCTTTATATTTGATGCATTTTTTAATGTTTCTTCTGTTGCAGTCTTAGAAAAAACCCAATCTAATATGTGAAGTGTAAAAATCAAGCATTGTTATTTGGATCAGTCCTTCAATTTGATCTTTATCTTTTGTAAATGTAACCGTGAAACATTCCTCTGCACACCTTTCATTATAATGTTACTGCTTACCTGTAGTTCTTCTAACAGTTGCCATGTTCATCCGATACCTTCTTCATATATGACTTAATATATAATAACCAATTAGGAAAACACAAGTTGTCTCTGCCATGTGATAGCCAATAGGAGGGCCTGGATTTACCCAAATGTCAGTCAAGCTTGTTATGTCACGAAGTGCCCATTATCAAGGTCATTATCTGATGATATAGATGTTAAACATCATGTTATTTTGCACATGCCAATGAAATCAACCTGTTCAAATGAGTGTTGCGAACTGGGTACTTTTGGCAGATTGAAAAATAGCTCATTTTATGTCAAATGTCTTTGCAGGCCTGGTTAGGCATCTGGTTAGGTAGGTAGCATGGTCATTTTTCTCTCCTTTTGGCTTCCGTCTGCCTCATACCAGTGGTGTTTACACATGAATGTAAAAATAATAATATTGATTTAATAAAGAACTTTCATATCCCTGGAGGCTTGATGTCATAATTTATTTATATAAGATTCACCCTTTTTCTAATTAAAGAAATTTACACATGCACACACATGTGTGTGTGTGTGTATATATATATATATATATACCTATATATATATAACTGTTGCATTATGGAAATACATTGACTTTAATAATTAACCTATTAATCAATTAGACAACAGATTTATCTATATGCATAGCCTAAAACCAAGCCCCGTTTGAATGGGTTAATGCATGTGATGGCACATAAAGCTGCTTGTCCTCTTTATCCTAGACTTGACCCTATAAACATACACATTCACATCAAGGATAAGGCAAGACTGATTTACACGTCGTGCTCTATGAAGACTATTAAAATAAATTATGTTTGAAAACCCAGGAGGCTTTAGTTCAGGTATTGTAGTCCTGATATATAGCACTCCTCAATCCTCTTTTGAGTCCTACATTTAACAGAAAAGTGCTGGAGCAAAAAAAGGATGTTAACTAACTTTTTGACTAATCTCAGAGCAGCTAAAGCATAGCCCTCTATAATGTATCTCATAGAGCCTTGTTTTAAAAAGAGAGATATGTGAAAACGGACTGCGCAGAGTATGTTTTTATATGTTTGTAACATAACAGCTTTCCCACAGTGTTTGATAATCACGACAAATCATTCTAACAGCAGCTCAGAAAGACATGTCTTCCCGGAGGATTTCGGTTACACAGAGGGACAGCACATTTACATATTCTGTGCATTTGGTTGATGGGCAGTTATTGCTGATGGTTTGATTGTGTTTCAGGAGAACAGAGTGAAAAAAAAGGTGCTGAGTCATTGGTTTAATTATGCTTATGGACCGATGGAGGAGGAATTAATATTCATGGTAGAGAGCATGTGGGAATGACCACAGTCTGAAGAAATAAGTTAGAAACCAAAGTAAGCTATAAAGCAGACATCACAGAAAATATTAAGAATAAGCTCTTACTGTAGTTAATTGACATGTATTGTTGTAAATATAACACGGTTGCTACAATAATGCAATCTGTCCGTTTCACTGAATTTTGTAGCCTCTCACCAAACTTTGAAGTCTCAAAACGTATTGGCAGGCGCTTATGAAAGAGAGCAAAAGTATTTGCATTATTAAAAGTAAGTCTTTCATCAGAATGATTTTGAAACTGATATTTCAAGGGGGAACTAAAATTCAGTTGTTTTAAGTCATGAAATGATAAATACTCCTAAAGATCAACTTTTAAATGTCTATGCTACCTTTTATGATTCTATTAGTAGATTGGTACAACATGATTTTTCAAGTTATTGTTATGGTTATCGGAGTATCCTACATTTTAAAACAAACTTCAACAACTGTCTTATTTGTTGTAATTTCTTTGTAATTATGTGTGTAATCTTCTGGCAGTTTCTGAGTGAAAATTGTCCATACACCAATTTTTGTCAGTTTTGTTTGTTATTATCTGTTTCTATTGACAAATTCTGCTTCACAACACAACTGCTGCTTACAATGTGAGTTTCATCAGTATTGCATTGATATATTGATATATATCTCAAGGATCATAATAGATTGAAGTACTTCATTGATCACCGGGGAGAAATGCGTATGAGGCAAACGAGGAAATATGAAGCAATCAAAAGCAATCACAGCTGCTTCCTCCAGTGTAGAGTTTTATTACAAAATCATTTCCTCTCATCACCCAGTAATACATATGGGTATTTGTTTTTTGAATGAGTGTGCAGCACACAGGCAGACGGCTGTGAACTTCTGGGTGATGTCAAATGAATACTTCATTTAGTTTGCCCACAGCACTTCTGATTTAATATGTACTGATGCCTTTAAGTGTATGTGAGTGTGTTGGACTCACAGTCATGCATCAGAGCTCCACCTATACACACTGAACCGAGGGAAGGGTACCAGGTGCAGGATGTAGGGTCTATGCATCCACTCCCACACACTTTCTTTGTCACTGTGCCCACCCAGACTTTGCCAGCCCCTCCCAACAGGACAGGGAGACCCCTTTCTGCCTGTGTGTGGATGAAATCCAAAGAAATCAAGCTCTCTGCAAGACACAGTTCAGTCTAGCACAGACTCAAACAGCGTTTGCTGCTATCACTGGCTTAAGAGTCTCTTCCTCGGGGACCGAACTGCTTGGGGTGAACATCTTATGGAGATAAAGTGGGAGTATTTGGATATTTGACGAAGTGGAAAAATGCAAGATAGGAGGTTTGTTTCAGAGGGTCCAGTGATGAAGGCTCTACCCGAAACGGGGTTCTTCTCCACGCCTCTCACCCGGCAGGGTAACAGCATCTTCGCCGTCCAGCAGCAGGACTACTCTGCTATGATCTGGCTTAGAAGAAGAGATAGAATGGAAAGGGTAAGGCTGACCGCTGATATTGACAGTAACTGCTGACCGCTGCCCTTTTCCCCTCCACCTGTAACCATGCAGGCACACACAGCACACAGGGTGAAGTGGGCAGGTCTGTGTGTCTTTGTGGAGAGTATGTTGTTTTTGACACTGTACAACTGCAATTCTATCTGTCTTTCTGTCTGTCTGTCTGTCTACTTAGAACATTATGTATACACAACCTCTTACTGTAGGATTTCCTAAGTGTTTGTGTATGATGGAATTATAGGAGGTTCAAACTATTGGCATGGAAATGTTACTTACACAAACAATGCAAAACATACCCCACAGTAATTTACTTTTTAAATACAACTAATTTAGAAATTACCTTAACAGGTACATGATGATGCAAATATATGCAATGTAAAAATACATCTAATATCATAATTGATTTATTTATTTAAAGGTTGCATTGTATAATTCAGCATTTTATTCATTTTGACAATTTAATCAAGTACCTGTCAAAATAAAATAGATCTGAAAGATATGAATATCCATATAGGCAAACATGTTCATTAAAATGATGTCTTAATGTAACTGTAACAAACAATTAAGATTCAGATTGAATGATTTCACTCTATAGGTAATGGAAAATAATCAAAATGTCTGTAATGTAATCTGGAATTATTCAGTAAAATTAAATAACAATTACTGTGCACCAGCAAACATGCAAAACCACTATCTTCTCTAATCCAGAGCAGATCATTAAGCCTCAAAGATCTGACCATTTTACTTTAAAGTGTGCCCACAAATCTCCATTGACAACTATCTCTCTATGACAACATACATACTAACTTTTAATGTTCAACATAAAATGTATACAATGTCAAAATATTATTTTATTATATAGATTCAGATTATTGACCAATTTTTATTATTATTAATTATTTTTAATTGTTTATATTATAACGACTGTATTATTGTCATTTAAAATTATACCATTTAACATCAAAACTGCTTTTTTTTTAAACGAATCTCACGCATGTTGATGTTTAGATGAAAGCTGGTCAGTGAATGTGCTTAACTGAGATTTCGTGAAAGAGAAAGATGAGAATGAAGGAAGATCTTGTGATTGGTTCCATTCACATGTAACAATTTCAAGTCAATAATACAATCCACCAAAGAGCAAAAAACTCTGTCACAACTATTTTTTTTATTTGTTTGCTATGTGTCCAAATATAAGGATTACATGCCGAGATACTAGCATTCGTCTTTATTTTTATAAAGTGTAAAAAACAGTTCAGTGCATGTTAAAATCATCAGAAGATTCGGTCACACTGGACCTTCCTCAGTGTTACCATTGTATTGAATTTATTACTATTCTTTTTTAAATATTAAATTCCTCACATATCAACACAAGTGTAGTCATTTCAATAAATGAATCAGTGACAGACCATTTACTTCTTTGGCAATGTCCAAATATTTCCATAGAAGATTCAGAAGAAGAAAATGTAATTCAAAATCTCCATACAGTCAGTCACAATAATCGACCAACATGGAATAGATATGGAGGAAAAAAGGAACTGAATATAAAAATGAACCATTTCAATAGAATTTAAACACTGAGGAAGGTCCTGCTTGACCAAATCTTCTGTTGATTGCATGCACTGAGCACTTTTTTGCAGTATACAAATGCATCTCTGCATGTAATACTTTTATTTGGATACATACCAAACGAGTTTCAAAGATTTAGTTTTTTTGCTCTTTGCTGGATTCAACAGTATAAATGCGATTTAGTGGCATCTATGGTCAATATGAGAAAGGATGGGTACATCTTTTTTACAACACGTTAAATTTAAAAATACAGCCAAATATTATACTTGTATACAAAATAATTAAATGCATTATTCATTATATTTATGGAATATTTAAAACATTATTTCAAAACATATTGTAAATCATTTAGGTGACAGGGCTTAAGCAGTCAAAAATGTTATAATTGCAAAAAATACAAAACATGAGTGCGATACTGTATTGCCGTAATGAGGATCTAGAAAAAAATCAATGACAATGATGAGAATGACTATAAAAAAAAGAGGAGCAAAACTTTCATTACTGAGAATTTGATAATGAAAAAATTCTGAATGGTCCTGAAATAGGCTTCATTCTCTTTAGGCAAAAAAATCATTTCTTTTGAATTTGGGGTGATTTGTGGCCTGGGCATGTTTTGGGAGGTTGACATACTGTATATCTGGATGATGCTAGCATGCTGCAGTAAACCAGAGCATTTCTTCATGTCCTCTGTTAGCTGTGTACTGTAGCAGGCAATTTCATTTGGCTTGCTGGGTCTGTCTCTACAGTATATGTCTTTCTCTCTTAGTGAAATGAGTCACACAGGAGTTGTATGGAGGGAAGTGTGCTGTGCCTTCCCCGATAAGACCTGATTACCTTTTCTGTCCCTGTGTTTCTTTGATATAAAAATATATCATCCTCAGTTACTAATCTTTGATTTCTTGTAACGACTGGGTGAAGGAGTGGCAGGAAGCAAGTGCGAGATAAATGTAATTTAATGAAGACAATGATACAAGACAATACTGATACACAAATGACGCTGGTAGGAATGCACAGTCCAGGATTGTGGCAATGAGTGACGAATCCGGAAGGCGGAGGTGAGTAGGCAGCAGGAGAGGGTGACACAGGAACTGCGGGGAAGCGAGCCGAAATCAAAGGTCACAAACATGAAACAACGCTCTCAAAAACACAAGACGCTAGACAGGCCAATATATAGGATGAGTAATGAGTGACAGCTGTTGCTGATGACAATTAACGGAGACGCCCACAAACTAATCAGTGCTGACGTGTAACACACAGACTTCACCCATACAGTGCAAAACACTTCTCATTTAACCTAAAACCCAATTACGTAACCAGGCCACTCTACCTGTTATTGTAGCACCTTTGGCTGTTGTAAAAGTGTAGTGCTTGATCAAAGCAGAGGTTTCATTCCTGGCTCAACAGATCTTTCTGTTTAGCCTTTGGGTTCAGACCGAAGTCTTTGAGATAAAGCTTCGAATGTTTCAAGTGCTCAGGAGGGACATCTTGTCCTTAGACAACCCAGTCTCTCTCTCTCTCTCTCTCTCTCTCTCTCTCTCTCTCTCTCTCTCTCTCTAGTGTATCATCCGCTACTTTAAGAAACTAGTAATGTCCTGCAGATGCAGAAGTGCTGAAGGCAGGGACCTCTACACTTCCTTTTTTTCAGATTGCTGTAACCCTGCAATATTTTAGTTTTAATATTATTTTGTCCTATAGTGTTTAATTTTCTCTAATTTTAATCACTGTGTTTTATATATATATATATATATATATATATATATATATATATATATATATATATATATATATATATATATATATATTTTTTTTTTTTTGTTGTTTTTTTTGTTTTTGTAGAACAGTGGTATACCCACCACTTATATTCCTTAACTTTTTGAGCGATGAATATTAACAATATTTCAGAAAAAATCAAGTATTTATAGACTGTTCTCTAATTTTAATCTCCATATATAACAGTAACAGTTCATTAGCATTATCTTAAATTGCAGATATTTGGTTTTGTTTTATATCTCTTCCACTTTATACTGTCCTTGGATTATTTAGAATTTACAATGGCTTCATATCAGATTAATCTAAATATTATAAGGTTTAACAAGCAGGAACCAATAGCCGCGTTTCCACTGACGAGCTTAAACCGGGCGTGCTAGACATAGACAGTAAAAGAAATGGACACAGCGACCCCATTGGATTCAACGGAGAAAAATGAAGTCAATTAGAAGCACGCACTTCCTGGGGGTCGAGCGTACTGCGCAGACTCAAACTGAGCTTGATGACGTAGATGTCACGTGAGCAACCTGTAAGTCTTCTAATCGCTGTGCCAAGAGAAATCTGAATCACCCACCGAATCTTGCAGAGAAGGCGAGCATGAACAGGAGCAAATTATGGTAAGTATTCTGATTAATTATCTCCCTTGACTTTATGCCTCCACGTCCCCCCGATAGCCTCATTGTAAAAAAGCCCATGTTCAGTTTGCGTTCTTTTATTATAAGGGCTGTACAGCTTTTATGTTGGTCATTGAATTTAACTGAGAGGGCGTGGCCTGTTTGGTGATCGCGCGAGAGTGGATCAGTTTTCAATGCGCGAATGGCAGAGTAAAGCATAGGTCCTGCAGTCTTCCATTTAAAGCGGCAAATAATGCGAATTAAGATCTCTTTCTGTAGCGATTTCACTTTGTGAACTACAGGGAGAATATTTGTGATCTCGATTAGCATTGGATGATGCTTAATTGTCTCAGACTTCTCGTTGAAGTTTCCTTCATGACCATTTGGAATGTGCGTCATTGATGACCAACCACATTTAGAGTCATACACAGCAACGGGATAAATCAATAATAAGCATCTTAGACTTTGGATTCATCATCGTTGAATCTTCATCGTGCATCAGGAGACTACAGCTTAATGACCAGCTTCACATCTCTATCCTGACATCTGAACATCTTAAAGAACTGTGGAGACCAACACAGACTGTTGCACCCCTTGTTTCCACTACATATTTGGGAAATCAACCTCCATCTGTATCCTTGAAATACAAATCTGTTGAAGTAATTCAATTTGTTTGTTTATTATTTTGCATAGGCCTATGCTCTTTACATGTACATTTGATTTGCTATTTTGTGATCTACTTTTATGGTAAATATGTACATTGTGTTTTTGATCATTGATATTCAGCAACATAAAGAGTTAATCATTCCAATTAAGTACAACTGCCTCCTCTTCATTTCTCTCGTGGCCATTGGACATCAGATGTGGTAATCGACTCTCTGAGACTGTTGACACTGTAGTAGTAATTGGTGCAATACAGTTTCTTCCAAACATTTTATGGTTATAACCGTCTCCGCAATGATGTACAGACCCAGAGAGAAAATGGTAGAGGATGAGGTGGTTAGGCCACGCAGAATAACTCGACAACCATTCTATCTTCAGGATTATGTGGTTAGTTATCCTCAGAGACAACTTACATTTGCAGATGAGCAAGTTAATGCTGTAACAAATGCTGATGTTCTCTCTTGTATTCGTGAAATGAGAGAGGAAAGCAAGCAGCTGCGGCAAGATGTGCAACGCATTTCAGATATAATCGCTAGTTCTCCTGTCTTAGCTCAGCCACAGGTTTCATCACCTTCACAGTGTTCTCTTAGTGCAGAGGATAGAGTTTCTTCTACACCAGTAGCTACTAGCATGTTGGTTTCTAAGCAGAAAGATCAGAATCCCAATCAATCTGAGCATGTTCCGTTGGTGCCCCCTAGGGATGAGTCCTTGCATTCACGTCATGATAACTATCAAGATCTTATCAAAGATCTTACTAATTGTTTAGAGAGAGTAGGCAGGCTGAGTGGTAGCCAGTTAAATTCAGGCCAGTCAACCCCTCAGTATATTGAACCTCCTCAAGGTGAGAATGACTCTCCGCAACATGTTACTGGCCAAAGTGCTACTGTCAATGGTTTGCAGCATCGGCAGTCTGATTCTCCTTATCACCAGTCAGAGTGTGCCATGTCGTTGCAGGCCAATCCTCCATGCTACCCACCTCGGGATTTCAGTCATTCTCCAGCAGAGGCACATACTTTACATTCACATTTAGAGTATCGGCCCATTAGAAATCTTCATGATCCATGCTCTGAGGACAGGGTGCACCCTTCACATAGAACTGGTTTAACTGATCGTTCTAGTCTTTATCGTCAACGGGAACGGAGAACAAACCAATATGGTGGCAATGAACAGCTGTATCCCTCTAATCGTTCATACCCATTTTTAGACCAAGATCTGAACCGTCCTTGGCACCCATTGCCAGTGCAATATCGTGGACCTACACCCACCATCCCAGACTTCATTCATGATGATCCACGAGAGTTCGCCAGACTGAAGCTTGCTTTAGACAATGTTCTGCCCAACGATGCCTCAGAATCTTTCAAGTTTCAGATACTCATGGATCATTTGAAGTTGGAAGATGCTTTACTTGTTGCAGATTCTTACAGTCACAGCCATTCTCCTTTCAGTGACACTATGCAAGCTCTTACCGACATGTATGGGCAACCACATCAGCTGGCATTGCAGCGGATCACCAGCTTGATGGATGGGCCCAACATTAAAGGTGGTGATGTCAAAGCTTTCAAGGGATTTGCTCTTCGTGTTCGAGCCTTAGTCGGAATGTTGAATCAGTTGGGTAGCCCAGGCTGGACTGAGTTGAAGTGTGGTTCTCATGTATCTCGTCTCTTAGCTAAGTTACCTTATGACCAAAGAGCCAATTTTAAGAAATTTGTTAACCCTCTTCAAACTCCCATTCCAACTTTACTTGATTTGGCTGATTGGCTTGAATATGAGGTTTGTGTGCAAGTAGAGGGAAGCCAGTACGGTACATACCCTGATCATGAGAAGCATGGTTTCCGCAAAGAGAAGAAGCCTGGATTCACGCCTCGAAAGCTGACCACTGTTCTGCATGGAGGAGAACAGAAGCAAGTGCCATCTGAGAATCCAAAGACAGGGATGGCATCCTCTGAAAGGGATCAGGATAAGCCCAAAAGGTATTGTCCGTTCTGCGATACCATCCAGCATTACATGAATCAGTGTTCCAATTTTAAGCTCTTGAACAAAGGCCAGGTTGAGAATTGGATCAAGATGGGCAATAGATGCTGGAGATGTGGCCGAAGTCATCAGATCTCAAAGTGTACACTGAAAGCTAAGTGTAAGAAATGGAATAGGAAACATCTTGAGGTTCTTCATGATGTTAATACCAATTCTAATATCTCTATTAGAAAGGGCATCAAGTCTAATAGAAAGGGCATCAACAGAGAGTCAGAAGGAAGCGCAGGACCCATAAGTTCCACTTCACAGACCTTGTATCTTGACCGTCCCACGAGCAGAAAGCAAGTGCTACTGAAACTGAGTCGGGTTGTGATTCAGAATGGCGACAAATCGTTAGAGACCTTTGCGGTACTGAACGACCGATCGGAACGAACAATTCTGCTGCATGAGGTCGCTCAACGTTTAGGCCTTCAAGGTACCGTTGAAGACTTGGCACTTCATACTGTGAGGCATGAGGTTCACATCATCCATGGACGTTCTGTGTCCTTCTCAATAGCTCCAGCCTCACAACCTGACAAATCATTCACTATTCAAGGCGCCTTTACGGCTAAAGAACTGGGACTTGTCCAACATACTTATCCCATCACTGATTTAGAGCGAAAGTACCGCTATCTTAGAGATCTGCCCTTGAACGATATCAACCAAGCCCAACCATTAGTGCTTATTGGATCAGACTATCCACATTTGATCACACCAGTGGAGCCAGTGAGATTGGGACCGAAAGGAGGCCCAGCAGCTGTACATACAAGGCTTGGGTGGACGTTGCAGGGTCCATCGAAGTTCCTTCGTCCTCGTCTTCAGCCGCAGGAGTGCTTCTTTGTTTCTTGTGTGACACCAAATTCTGAACTCTTCAACCAGGTTGAAAGGCTATGGAAACTGGACATTCTGCCTTATCGATCAGACAAGGCAGTCACTCGCTCACGACAAGATGCAGAAGCCCTGCGCATTCTGGAAGAAAAGACCATCAGAATTAATGTGGATGGAGTAAATCGATACGCTACCCCATTACTCTGGAAAGAGTCACTTTCCCCATTAAATGCGCCGAAGGAAGCTGTCATGGCTCACTTATGTAGTATGGAGAGACGACTATACAAAGAGCCACAAATGGCCGCTACTTACAATGCTGAAATTCAGAAGTTGCTGCAGGCAGGCTACTTCATCTTACTATCATCACAGGAGTGTGCATTGAGTCCTCATTCATGGTTCATACCACACCATATGGTCCATCATAATGGTAAGGGCCGTATCGTATTCAATTGCTCCTTCGAGTTCCAAGGCCAGTCTCTAAATGAGAACCTCTTACCTGGGCCTACTCTTGGGGCAAGCTTGTTGGGAGTTCTCCTCCGCTTCAGGGAGCACCCGGTAGCTGTCTGCAGTGACGTGAGAGGTATGTTTCATCAAGTCCGTCTCCTTGATGAAGACAAGCCATTCCTCAGATTTCTGTGGCGTAAGGGCAATAATGCTGAGCCTCCAACAGTCTATCAGTGGGAAGTATTGCCCTTTGGAACCACCTGTAGCCCCTGTTGCGCTATATTTGCCCTTCAGTCCCATGTCGGGAACTACTTTGAGCCAACAGATGATGTGCGTCAATCTGTTGAATGCAATTTCTATGTCGACAACTGTCTAAAAAGTGTCCCAGATGAAGCACAGGCTGAGAAACTAGTAAACAGACTACAGCACCATCTAATGAAGGGTGGATTCGAGTTGCGACAATGGGCCAGTAATGTTCCTACGGTCCTTCGCCACTTTCCTTCTGAGCTGAAATCAAAGAGCAGTGAGATCTGGCTTAGTCATGAAACAGCCAATCCTCAGGAACGTACTCTTGGACTGATTTGGCATTGCAAATCTGATACTTTAGCATACAAACCATATCAGAAGGAGAAAGGTGAAACCACCATGCGCAAGATCTATCGCACACTTGCCAAGCAATATGATCCCATTGGGTATCTGATTCCTTTCACTACAAGAGCCAAGATCATAGTGCAGTTGCTCTGGGACAAGAAACGTGGCTGGGATGATCCTTGCCTCCCAGCTGATTTACTTGCCGCTTGGCATCAGTGGGAGAGTGAGCTCCCTCAGTTGTCCCAGATCTCTCAGCCAAGATGCTACAGCTCCAGCATCCAGCATGCGATCAAGAATCGCAGTGTTCATGTATTCTGCGATGCTTCTGAGAGAGCTTATGGCTCTGTAGCATACATGAGTACTGAGGATGAGCAAGACAATATTCAGGTAGCTTTCTTGGCTGCAAGATCTAGGGTCCCTCCAAAAAAGCAGCTCTCCATATCACGCTTAGAACTTTGCGCTGCACTGACAGGTGCACAGCTGGGTGATGTATTAAAGAAAGAGCTGAGTTTAGACATCCACGACTTCGTGTATTGGACTGATTCTACCACGGTCCTTGCATGGCTGCAATCTGATTCTTGCAGGTACAAAGCATTTGTGGGAGTCCGAGTCACTGAAATACAAGAGCTGTCTGACCCAAAATCCTGGCGCTATGTAGATTAATCTAATAATCCTGCCGATGACATTACACGAGGTTTGGCACTGATGCAACTGGCTCAAGACACTAGATGGAGGCAGGGTCCAGCTTTCTTGACACAACCCAAGTGCAACTGGCCGAAGGCACCTGAATATAAAACCCCTGATGATATTCAAGAACTCAAGAAACCTGTATTCTGTGGGGTACTTTGCGAGACTGCAACACCTGTCATTCCAGACGTCCATCAATTTAGTAGCTATCAAGAGCTGCTAGAGGCCACGGTGCGGTCCCTGCAAGGGGCGGCTAGCAGTAGGGAACCGGCAGATGCAGATGACTACCATGATGCAGAATTGACTCTTCTGCAGCATTGCCAAATGCAAGACTTCCCTGAAGAGTTTTCCTTACTCAAGAAAGGAAATACTCTCCCCACCAGCAGTCGACTCACAGGACTTGCACCTGAGCATGATAAAGATTCCAACCTGATGAGAGTGGGAGGCAGACTTAGAAGATGTGACAGTTTGGCCAAAGACGTTTTACATCCTGTGATCTTATCTCCGACTCATCCAGTTGTGAAACTCCTTATTAAGCACTATGACACCCAGTTACATCATCCAGGACCTGGAAGGGTGTATGCTGAGCTACGGCGAAAGTTCTGGATTTTACGGGGGAGAGAAGCAGTGAAGAAACATCAGCGCTACTGCCCTGAGTGCCAAAAGTGGAGAGGCTGACCAGAAATTCCAAGGATGTCAGACATTCCACCTTCCAGCCTTAGGCTATTCAAGCCTCCTTTTTTCTCCACTGGGGTTGACTGTTTTGGTCCCTTTACAATAAAACTGGGCCGCCGCACAGAGAAAAGGTGGGGTATTCTCTATATGTGCCTCACCACTCGAGCGGTCCATCTTGATCTTCTGGACCATATGGATGCTGATTCATTCTTGTTGTCCCTCAGACGCTTTATCCGTAAAGACGTAAATACGTATTTTACGTAAAGGAAAGCCCTACGAGCTTCTGTCTGATCAGGGAACTAATTTCAGAGGGGGGAATAGAGAAATGGAAGAGGCTTTCGAACAGATGCAACCCACCCTCAGAGATCAGCATGGTTAAAGAACAGATCAGGTTCCGATTCAATCCTCCCAGTGCACCGCACTTCGGGGGATCGTGGAAGAGAGAGGTGAGGTCTGTGAAGACAGCCCTACGGACCACATTAGGCGCCCAGATTGTCACTGAAGAGGTTTTGAGGACAGTCTTAATAGAGGTCGAGGGCATCTTAAATTCAAGACCTTTGGGTTATGTCTCTGGTGATGTAGCTGATCCAGATCCTGTAACTCCAAACTCATTGCTCATGGGGCGGCCTGACTCCTCACTACCTCAGATAGTTTATCCTGAGTCTGATCTTCTAAGTCGAAAAAGGTGGAGACACAGTCAGATTCTCAGTGATCATTTCTGGAAACATTTCATACATGACTTTCTGCCTACATTACAGGCTCATCAGAAATGGAACAGAGAAAGAGAGAACATTACAGTTGGAACGGTAGTCCTTATAGTTTGAGAGTTGGAGAGCAGTTACCGAGAGCATTCTGGCGAGTGGGTACTGTTTCATCCATCCTTCCTAGCTCTGATGGTAGGGTCAGAACAGCTGTTGTTAAAGTCAAGGATCATACTTACACCCGACCAGTTGCCAGATTGATTAGATTACCTGCTTTACCGCAGGACACAGATGACACACAGAAATAGATTTACAACAGGCAAATTTGTCCACCAAATTTGGGGGCGGCTGTAAAAAAGCCCATGTTCAGTTTGCGTTCTTTTATTATAAGGGCTGTACAGCTTTTATGTTGGTCATTGAATTTAACTGAGAGGGCGTGGCCTGTTTGGTGATCGCGCGAGAGTGGATCAGTTTTTAATGCGCGAATGGCAGAGTAAAGCATAGGTCCTGCAGTCTTCCATTTAAAGCGGCAAATAATGCGAATTAAGATCTCTTTCTGTAGCGATTTCACTTTGTGAACTACAGGGAGAATATTTGTGATCTCGATTAGCATTGGATGATGCTTAATTGTCTCAGACTTCTCGTTGAAGTTTCCTTCATGACCATTTGGAATGTGCGTCATTGATGACCAACCACATTTAGAGTCATACACAGCAACGGGATAAATCAATAATAAGCATCTTAGACTTTGCATTCATCATCGTTGAATCTTCATCGTGCATCAGGAGACTACAGCTTAATGACCAGCTTCACATCTCTATCCTGACATCTGAACATCTTAAAGAACTGTGGAGACCAACACAGACTGTTGCACCCCTTGTTTCCACTACATATTTGGGAAATCAACCTCCATCTGTATCCTTGAAATACAAATCTGTTGAAGTAATTCAATTTGTTTGTTTATTATTTTGCATAGGCCTATGCTCTTTACATGTACATTTGATTTGCTATTTTGTGATCTACTTTTATGGTAAATATGTACATTGTGTATTTGATCATTGATATTCAGCAACATAAAGAGTTAATCATTACAATTAAGTACAACTGCCTCCTCTTCATTTCTCTCGTGGCCATTGGACATCAGATGTGGTAATCGACTCTCTGAGTCGGTTGACACTGTAGTAGTAATTGGTGCAATACAGTTTCTTCCAAACACTCATAAACAGTAAAAGATTGTCTGCGAGCTTCACCTCCTGTCCATATGGTAATTTCTCTACTGTGCGACAGAGTCGCTGGTTATGACGCAATCGTTAGCCTATTTTTTTTACAAAAACTGCATCTACGAGACCATAACGTAAGATGCAAGGTAATGGAGCCTTTTATACATTTTTGTGTTTCTTTAGAAATAATTAATGGACAAATAGAGTCTTTAAACACCTCAGATGTAAAGTTATTCGCTGTCAAAGTGACGCCAAAATGAATGGGAGTCAATGGAATGCTAACAGCAGGTGGGGGTCCGCTAGCCAATGGCGGTGCCCAGGGGTGCTTCAAAAAAATATGAAACCCTGCCCCCCTCGTGCTAGTGCGTGCCAGGGCCAGTTGCGTTTCCACTTAGACTTCCGGGGCTTGATCGTGCATCGCCGTGGCTTCCTCGGGGCCAACGGCCAGGGTTTTTTGGGCCCAACGAAAACCTTGGGCCAAAGCGGGCCAGCTGGGGCTAGAGGAGGGGTTATGAACAAAGGCGGAGTTTCTCCACGTCTGGAGAGCGTCAGCGCGGATCATTTCAGAAAGATAACAGCTATATAACTTTAGCATTAAAGACTTTTTAAAATCAGTTGAGTTCAAAAATCACTTTTACTCAACAGCGAGTGTTTGAAATAACTTGATCCGATGTAATTATAATCACTAAACAAGGCAGAAATCTTTATAAGCGATGTAAAAGATTATGCACGCTAAACATTAATGTTACCATAGTAAACATGGTAAATGCAACCAGGAGAGATCAGACGTCAGCTTCTTATTCTCTATCACAATCGTATAATTATTTAGTAACTTATATTATCTGTCACAAGTCTTGTCTCGAGAGTTTAGCTCCACGTTATTTCATAAAAAATCAGAATCAGAATCAGAATCAGAAATCAGAATCAGAAAGAGCTTTATTGCCAAGTATGCTTGCGCATACAAGGAATTTGTTTTAGTGACATAAGCTTCCAGTAAACAGAGACAACAACACACAGACAAAAAATAAAAAATAACAAAAAAATTACAGGAGATTTACAAATTGGCAAATAAATAAGTGTATAAACAATTGTGCTATAAATGATAATGGAATAGGATTGAGTGAGATGCAGGAATGTTCTAGGATGGAGGGGTAACAAATAAATATAAGGATATTGCACATTTTTGCATAAGTTTAAGTGGGAAACATTTAACTGTTCATGAGGTAGATTGCCTGGGGGAAGAAACTATTCTTGTGCCTTGCTGTTCTTGTATTTGCGGCTCTGAGGCGCCGGCCAGATGGCAAAAGTTCAAAGATGGGGTGACTTGGATGTGAGGGATCCAGAGTGATTTTCTGAGTCCTTTTCCTCACTCTGGATGTGTACAGTTCTTGGAGGGTGGGCAGGGGAGCACCAATAATCCTTTCAGCAGTCCGAACAGTTCTCTGTAGTCTTCTGATATCTGATTTTGTAGCTGAACCAAACCAGACAGTAATTGAAGTACACAGGACTGACTCAATGACGGCTGAGTAGAACTGTTTCAGCAGCTCCTGTGGCAGGTTAAATTTCCTCAGCTGGCGAAGGAAGTACAACCTTTGTTGGGCTTTTTTCACAATGGAGCCAATGTGATTGTCCCACTTCAGGTCCTGAGAGATGGTGGTTCCCAGGAATCTGAATGACTCCACTGCAGTCACAGTGCTGTTCATGATGGTGAGTGGGGAAAGTGCAGGGGGGTTTCTCCTAAAGTCCACAGTCATCTCCACTGTTTTGAGCGTGTTCAGCTCCAGGTTGTTAAGACTGCACCAGACAGCCAGCTGCTCAACCTCCTGTCTGTAAGCAGACTCGTCACCGTCCTGGATGAGGCCGATGACTGTAGTGTCGTCTGCAAACTTCAGGAGCTTGACAGAGGGGTCTTTAGAGGTGCAGTCGTTGGTGTACAGGGAGAAGAGCAGAGGGGAGAGAACACATCCCTGAGGGGCACCAGTGTTGGTGGAGCAGCTGTTTGACATGAATTTCCCCAGTCTCACTAACTAACCAGATCACCAGAAAGCTGGTGATCCACTGACAGATAGAGCTAGGAACAGAGAGCTGGGTCAGTTTGGTCTGGAGGGTTGTTGGGATGATGGTGTTGAAAGCCGAACTAAAGTCCACAAACAGGATCCTCACATAAGTCCCTGTTTTGTCCAGATGTTGCAGGATGAAGTGCAATGCCATGTTGATTGCATCATCCACGGACCTGTTTGCTCGGTACGCAAACTGCAGGGGGTCTAGTAAGGGTCCAGTGATGTCCTTCAGATAAGCCAGAACCAGTTTTTCAAACGACTTCATGACGACAGACGTTAGAGCCACAGGTCTGTAGTCGTTAAGTCCTGTTATCTTGGGTTTCTTTGGAATGGGGATTATGGTTGAGCGTTTGAAGCAGGAAGGCACTTCACACAACTCCAGAGATCTGTTGAAGATCTGTGAAAAGATGGGGGCCAGCTGGTCAGCACAGGTTTTCAGACAGGCTGGTGTAACGCCATCTGGGCCTGGTGCTTTTCTTCTTTTGTTTTTCTTGAAGACCTGGCGCACATCATCTTCACAGATTTGAAGAGCAGGAGGTATGGAGAGGGGGATTGCAGGAGGTGTTAATGGTTGTGTAGGGAGATGGTCAGAGTGGGTGTTGGGGGTTTCAAATCTACTATAAAACTCATTCAGGTCGTTAGCAAGTCGTTGATTAGCCTCAGTGCAAGGGGATGGTGTCTTGTAGTTTGTGGTCTTGTAGTCAGTCCTCTCCAAACTGAAGTAGAGTCGTTGGAAGTAAACTGGTCTTCCAACTTTTTAGCGTAGGTCTTTTTAGCTGCTCTAATCTCTTTGTTCAGTGTGTTCCTGGCCTGATTGTACAAGACCCTGTCCCCATTTCTGTAGGCATCCTCTTTGGCCTGACGAAGGTGTCTGAGTTTTACTGTAAACCATGGCTTATCATTGTTGAATGTTAAATAAGTCCTGGTAGGAATGCATATATCCTCACAGAAACTAATATAGGATGTTACGGTCTCTGTGAGTTCGTCCAGATCGGTGGTAGCAGCTTCAAAAACGCTCCAGTCTGTGATGTCAAAACAAGATTGTAAATCCTGCTCTGTTTCGCTGGTCCATCTCTTCACAGTCTTTACTACAGGTTTAGCAGATTTAAGTTTCTGCTTGTAGGTCGGTATAAGATGAACCAGACAGTGATCAGAACGTCCCAAAGCTGCTCGTGGAACAGAGTGATATGCATCCTTTATTGTGGTGTAACAGTGATCCAGTATATTACTGTCTCTGGTGGGACAGGTAACATGCTGTCTGTATTTTGGCAGTTCACGGGAGAGATTGGCTTTATTAAAGTCCCCAAGAATGATTAAAACAGAGTCCGGGTGTTGTTGTTCTGTGTCTGTGATCTGATCAGCGAGTTTCTGTAAAGCCAGACTTACTTGCGCTTGAGGAGGGATGTAAACACTAACCAGAATGAACGAGTGAAACTCCCGCGGCGAATAGAACGGCTTGCAGTTGATAAACTGCGTTTCTAGATCAGGACAGCACATCTTCTTTAATACAGTTACATCTGTACACCACCGTTCATTGATGTAAAAGCATGTCCCACCGCCGCGCGATTTCCCCGTTGATTCTGCTTCGCGGTCCGCTCTGAACAGCTGAAAGCCCGGCAGATGGAGTGCGCTGTCCGGTATGGCGTCATTCAGCCAGGTTTCCGTGAAACACAGAGCAGCAGAGTGAGAGAAATCCTTATTTGTCCGAGAGAGCAGAAGGAGTTCGTCCGTTTTGTTGGGTAGAGAGCGGAGATTTGCGAGATGGATGCTAGGCAACGGCGTTCGAAATCCGCGCTTCCTGAGTCTGACGAGCGCTCCCGCTCGCTTTCCCCGTCTGCGCGTCTTGAAGCGCTTGATCAGCGCCGCTGCTCCTCCGATAACAATGTTCAGTAAAACGTCTGTATAATAGAAATCCGGAAAAATATCATGTGGTGTGTTCTGCCGAATGTTCAGCAGTTCATCCCTGGTGAAACTGATCGTGTTTGTTAAACAAAAAACAGGAAAAACGAACAAAAACAGTACAAACACTGGAGAGCCAAGCACTGAAGCAGCCATGTGCGGCGCCATCTTGGATCTTATCAATTGAGGCTTGTAAAAATATAATAATGTTTTTGTTCGGGAGCTTTTATAAAAATAGAGATATTATCATTCATTCTAAATGTGACGTTCAGGCTACTGTGGCTACAGATAAACAGAAACAGACTCGACTTAATAAGCAGGCTATTTTCATAAGCGTTTAAAATAAATAAATAAAATAGAAATAAGTGTATTTATGTGTGATTAATTTGGAGTCCTGATAAATTAAATCATTATGATCAATGTAGCCTACTTATTCTATAGTTAAAACATCGATGCTTTTGAATTTTAATATTTAACAAAGCAATGCAAACAAACGGCCGCTTTTATCATGTTCCTGTGTGATCGCGCATTTGTTCCAGTGATTTATTTCTTATTCGTTTTCTGATAACTTCTCTTTGTTGGTGAAATGATGAGGTTGCGTGACGTTGTTCCTGAGAGGCGTGCAAAGGGCGTGTTTTAGTGACACGCAGAGGAGCTTCAGGCCTAACAGTGGAACAGTGGCATGCACTAGCACGAGGGGGGCAGGGTTTCATATTTTTTTGAAGCACCCCTGGGCGCCGCCATTGGCTAGCGGACCCCTACCTGCTGTTAGCATTCCATTGACTCCCATTCATTTTGGCGTCACTTTGACAGCGAATAACTTTACATCTGAGGTGTTTAAAGACTCCATTTGTCCATTAATTATTTCTAAAGAAACACGAAAATGTATAAAAGGCTCAATTACCTTGCATCTTACGTTATGGTCCCGTAGATGCAGTTTTTGTAAAAAAAAAATAGGCTAACGATTGCGTCATAACCAGCGACTCTCTGTCGCACAGTAGAGAAATTACCGTATGGACAGGAGGAGAAGCTCGCAGACAATCTTTTACTGTTTATGAGGCTATCGGGGGGACGTGGAGGCATAAAGTCAAGGGAGATAATTAATCAGAATACTTACCATAATTTGCTCCTGTTCACGCTCGGGGTGATTCAGATTTCTCTTGGCACAGCGATTAGAAGACTTACAGGTTGCTCACGTGACATCTACGTCATCAAGCTCAGTTTGAGTCTGCGCAGTACGCTCGACCCCCAGGAAGTGCGTGCTTCTAATTGACTTCATTTTTCTCCGTTGAATCCAATGGGGTCCCTGTGTGCATTTCTTTTACTGTCTATGACTAGCACGCCCGGTTTAAGCTCGCCAGTGGAAACGCGGCTATTGGTTCCTGCTTGTTAAACCTTATAATATTTAGATTAATCTGATATGAAGCCATTGCACATGGATTTTGAGCCTATTTCCTTATCCACACTTGTAGATATTGTTTGTAAGTTAAAGCCGACAGTCTCTCCACAAGATATTGTTCCTACAATATTTTTGAATTGATTGGTACATTTGTATTATCAATAATTAATAAGAGTCTATTGTCTGGAATTGTTCCAACTTATTGTAAACATGCTATAGTGCATCCGTTGCTGAAAAATGCAAACTTAGATAAGAGTGTGCTGTGCAATTATAGACCAATCTCAAAGCTTCCTTATCTAGCTAAGATCCTGGAGAAAACAGTCTTTATCCAACTTGAGTCTTTCCTTACTGACAATACTATCGGTGAAGTTTTTCAGTCGGGATTCAAAAAACAACATAGTACAGAATCTGCATTATTAAAAGTATTTAACGACGATTTTATGGCCACAGACACTGGGGGCATGACCTTACTTCTACTATTAGATCTTACAGCAGCGTTTGACACAATTGACCATAATTTTTTAATTTCACACTTAGAAAACTATGTTGGTATTCGAGGTATTGTCTTAAATTGGATTAAGTCCTACTTCCAAAATAGAAATTTTTCAGTGCAAATGGGAGAATGTACATCGAGCTCAGCGCCTTTATCATGCGGTATTCCACAAGGATCTATTTTAGCACCAGTCTTTTTTTCTCTTTATATGCTTCCTGTAGGTCAGATCATGAGTAAATATGACGTCTCCTTTCACTGCTACGCAGATGATACTCAGTTGTATCTACCCTTAAAACCAACTGTCCCTGCTGCTGTTGAAAGGCTGGCAGAGTGTCTTGGGGAGATTAAAAGGTGGATGTCTGCAAATTTTTTTTGTCTAAATGAATCAAAAACTGAAATGATTTTATTTGGTCCCTCAGAGTCCACTGACACATCTAAAATTAAATTGGGCACACTATCCCCCTATCTGAGGCTTCAAGTAAAAAACTTAGGTATAATCTGCAATAGTGCACTGAAATTTGATAAACAGATAAATCAAGTAGTCAAAATGAGTTTTTTCCAGTTAAGATTAATCGCTAAAATTAAACCCTTTGTAACACGGAAGGACCTTGAAAAGATAGTTCATGCATTTATTTTCTCAAGATTGGACTATGGTAATGCATTGTATTATGGTATTCAACACAGAAGTTTAAACAGACTGCAACTAGTCCAAAATGCGCCCGCAAGGTTACTGCCAGGCACTAGGAAAAATGAGCATATTACCCCTGTATTAAGAGAACTACATTGGTTGCCTGTTTTCTATAGGATTCATTTTAAGATACTTTTATTTGTTTTTAAGGCCCTACATGGTAATGCTCCGATATATATAGCTGATCTAATCCAGGTGAATAAACCAAAGAGAGCACTGCGCTCCGAGTCATTAAACCTCTTGGTAGTCCCGCGGACGTATAGGAAAATGAGAGGAGATCGCTCTTTTGCAGCCGCTGCTCCCAAGCTGTGGAACAGTTTACCTCCTTATATCAGAGAATGCTCCTCTCTTACAGAGTTTAAACGACAACTGAAAGCTTACTTTTTCACTTTGGCATTTGTTCATTCATGAGTGCTGTGCTAGTGGTGTAATAGGTAATTATTAATGCCGCTTGGATTATAAGGTTGTCTATGGCAATGTTTAGAATTTAAATGTGTTTTTATGATTGTTAGCTTACTCTTTGTAAAGCACTGTGGTATTATTGTGTGCTTTATAAATAAATTGAACATTGAACATTGAACATTGAACATAACAGTGGAAGCCCTGCGGTATTCTGGCCTCGGTGCTACTGGGCCGAGGCTATTAGCCCCACCCGGCCCACTTTAAGCCCTGGCTCGCACTGGCCCGACAGTGGAAATGCGGCTAATGAGACATTATAATTAATGCATGCTGAATATCTTCCTTTCTGTGGTCCTTAAAAGCAAAAACATGATCCAGTATAAAAAATAAAATATAAGCTTTTTCCAGGATAAGATGCAATAAGCACACTTTCTTGCCCTCTCCAGATGTTTTGTATATAAAAATAATGAGACCTTGTTCAGCGGGGCATGCTTTTTCAATACAGGCACAGTGATTTTATGAGTCTCTCATGTGGACAACCCCATTTATATCAATTTTTGCTCATTCGAGATCTTCCTGTGCAACTTACCGGGTGAATTCTGCCCTTTCATCAAAGTCAGCCTGACCGTATGCTGTTTCCCGGGGTTTAAAAAGCGACATCCTGCAGACAGGAGCACAGAATACACAGTATACACTGATGTGACCCTCAATATGTGTGACGCCCACACACATTCGCTGACCTTAAAACACACACACACACACACACACACAGCGGGGGCGAATGAGTCAGGTATTACAACGGGAATGTTTCTGACATCCCAGAAAAGGCTCTCATGAAAACAGGTAATGTTCATATTGGTTAATAATGCATGGAAGCATGTGATTGGGTTTCTGAGCACTGTGTATCATGCAGTGGGATCTCTCAACTCACAGCGGACAGGGAGGTCAGGTAAAGCGGTCCTAATGAGTCTTGTGGGAGAAAGACTGTCTCAGTTCTGTCCCCTAATGGTGCTCTTCTGCCAAAGTGTTGCTGTGGATCAGATGCTTCAGCTCCCAGCTTTTGTCATGGATAAATTCTGTAAGGATGCTAAAGATGTGACCTGCCTGAATTTTGACAGCTGTTATCGCTGGGAAAGATGGAGTTATATTGAAAATGGTCTCTGGTCAGTAAACTAGACAATTGTGGGATGTATTGGGTTAAAGCTCAGAGCTGCTAATTGGTTTATTTCAGTTGGACTGTCCTTATATTCAGGCCCAGCAGATTCTATACATTATTTCAGCTTTTCAGTGCTGATGGAGGTGAAAATCAGCACTATTTGTGGAAAATGTGCACTTAACTGTAGTTAATGTACACTTGTACATCAAAACTGTATTTAAAAAAAAAGAAAAAAAAAACACTTAAAAATATTTTGTAGTACTAGTACAGTTATTTGTTGACTAGCATACTAAAGCGCAAGTCTTTTTTATAATTTGAACTGTAGTGTGTTATTCTATTATTTCATTTAAATAGACTAACTTTCAACATCATGATTACTAATGTGAAATAATAAATATATTAAAAAAGTGATACAAGATTCAATAGAAATTACATTAAAATATAATTTAGTTTACCATACATATTTGTCAGTATATTCAACAGTACACTTACTATAAACCATATTTAACCAAGACAAATAATTATAATATAAATAATTATGAAATTATATATAGAGATGTACTAGCATTCAGAACACTAAACTAACTTGTTACCTTACTTTTGTGGTTACAGAAAATGCTCTAGAACCATGTATTTTAGATATTTAAATATTTTTTCAGTGACTCTTTATGCAGGTTATATTGTTTCACCAGTAGGTGGCAACAAACGACTGTCTTTATTCGTGAGATTAAATGATCTAGTTAACCGATTCGTTCAAAAACGCTGATTCGTTCAGCATTTAAAGTGACTGGATTACTCACGAAAGGAATACCCCCTACTGTGTGTAATTTTGAAATGTGTGACGGTTGTGTTATACTGTGTAAGTACATATGATATTTGTGTTTCAACAGCATTTTCAAAACACAAAGAAGTACCACCTTCATCTTCTTGCTAGCATCACATGCATGTTTTAAATGCATAGCAGACAGATCTGCTACTACAGGCAGCACATCGTAGCAATCCACACTTTCGTAACTCATTGCATTTTGTAGGACAGAAAAAAAAAATAAATAAAAAAATAACATGGTGCTAGACAGTGGTTTCCATGTGTAAAACAGTTAATTTAAAGAAACAGTGCACCCAAAAACTACAATTTACTCACTCTCTGGCATTTCAAGATGAGTTTGTTTCTTCATCAGAACAGATTTGTAGAAATATAGCATGGATCCCCAAATACTTGTTTAGAACATTTTTTTTATCAAATATTTTCAATTTTTTTTAAACTGTTTTCTCTTGTAAACAGTTCTTGATCTGTGCATATTTCTTTCCTGATTCCGACGAGGTGAATTTTCCACTGGAGCAGGCAATATTATGGACAGAGGACTCATATTTTAGCTGGAAGCAACAGTTTGAAGTTGAAAAACATCATAATGATGGAACTGTGAAGGAACTATTCCTTTAATGCTTTATTCACTCACTTTATTTTGTGGCTTTTCTTAGTAAATATTGATATAGTTGATTTATTGCATTTAATTAAATTAATTTGATTAAAATTTTTGACAGAGCTAGTTAAAATATTTATTAAACTGAAGCGAGTGACCGCCGTTTCAGTTCTGTTGACATTTGTGAATCTTTCTGCTAGGTTCTGAACCATAAGAGTAACAGATGATTGTTTTTGTGTACCATTTCAGCGTGTACAGTGCCAAGGCCTAAAATAAGTTTTCCTCCTGGCCGTATAGGGTCCTCTGTCAGAGAAGGACACAGTCAAGTTTGCTTTCCTCATTTCTGTTTATATATTACACCCTGTCTGCTTCACCTCTCCCTGGAGAAATGACTCACCTTGTATTGTCTAGGCCATCATCCTCTTTCTCTCTCTCTCTCTCTCTCTCTCTCTCTCTCTCTCTCTCTCTCTCTCTCTCTCTTTCCCCTCTCTCAGTTTTTAATTCAGTACATTTTGTTACTTTAACAGTTTTTTTGCAAATATTCAGTCAACACAGAACTCGTAGGAACAGCCATACAATATATTTGTACATTTTCTAAAGACATCATGAGTGTTGGCTTGTGCAAAATTCTTTGCCATGATAATAAAGTGTTGTTGGTGGTTCCATGCCTATGCTGTGCAGCTGCTAAGGTGTTTGCACTTTTTTTTAATCATCATCCATATAGTCATCCATCCGTAACATATAATAAATAAACACTGTACTCCCACGCTCTACTGTATGTACAAAGTGCATCTGCTGTGCAGTGATGGAGTGCCTGGCATTTTAAGGTGAGGGGCTCAGCTGTAACTAATGGACGTCACACTGACAGTGACCTCTGTTCTGACTTGTGGTTATATGGGTAGGGTCATTCCCGCTTCGTTTCGCTCTCGTTTCCGTCAGTGAAAGGTTATGCAATGAATATTCCAAAACACAGGTGCATATATCTCCTATCTAACGTCCTGCCAGCTCACCACCATAAGTGCAATCAAGTCTTACGGACTGTCAACATCTAGTTTTATCAGACAGATTTTGCTGACTCTATTGTGGTCAAGAATGGGAATTAGTTACTTTAAATGCGCTTACTCCACAAACTCCAATTTGTAATCCCGGAACTTAGTAGCGTATGCACTGATTTAAGAGGGTGATATCTCGTTAAGCAAAGATACAAATCCCAGTGAAGGAGGTCGTCTGTATCTCGTGAGTATAGGCAGTAATTAACAGTGCGTTAGTGAGGTGAGATTCAGCAGAATCTCCTGCTGTAGGCAGCATATGCTCCATTCCATTATGATATTAAGCCAGGAACATCTGCGGACTGATTCTAGTGAAAACTTTAATTACTTCAATCTCTTGCCCTTTTTTGGCATCTATGATGCTCCACAGCAGCTAACTGTTTTTGAGACATAACATATATTTTCCTTTTCTCTAATGCAGAGGCTCTCAACCTTTTTAATTCAGCTGTCCAACACAACATAATATCCACTGAACAATATAGATGTTAGTGTTGATATAGGTTACTGGTATTGATATACAGTAAATGAATTAACCACAAATCATGTTGTGTACTGTAGGGTAAATAAATATTTTCATATGATACCCTTTTCTTTTTTTTTTTTTTTAAGCATTGTTAGTGTTCCTGTGGCTCAACTGGTAGAGCATTGTGTTAGCAGCGCAAGGTTGTGGGTTTGATTCCCAGGGAACATCATGTTAGGTAAAAATGTTAGCCTGAATGCACTGTATGTTGCTATGGATAAAAGTGTCTGCTAAATGCATAAATTTAATTATTATAACTATTTTTTATTGTATTAATAAAACAATTATATATATATATACTAAAGTAGTAACTGAAATAATTAAGTTGAAGGAGCGAAATGACTAAAACAAAATAAAGCAAATTAGAGAGGAAAAAATGACAAAAGCACATGATTACTAAAACTACTAAAATCTTATTAGACTCTTTGTCATGTCAGATCTGTCCATCATGATAAAGGCAAAAATGCCCCTCCCCCCCAAAAATTTTTTTAATAAATATTCTAGTCGTATATAAGTTTATTATAATAGCAATTCAATTCAATTTAAGTTTATTTGTATATCGCTTTTTACAATACAAATGGTTACAAAGGAGCTTTACAGAAAATTACGTTTCTACAATATTTAGTAGTAGCTTATAAGTGGTGACTGTCAGTTTGTGCGCGTATGGCAGGATTTTTGTCATACGTACAGGATGTAAATCCCGTGGCAAAACATAGAAACAATCATTTAGCACTTACTAAAATGTTTTCTTAGATGTTTCTGCTAAAATTAGATTTTTAGAGCTTTTTTAGAGCTAGGTTTTGAAAGAGTTTATATTGACTTATGATCTTGGTAAATCTAAGTTTGAGACATCATGAGATCTCTTTTGAAGAAAAAGCAAATGTAAGAGTGAGACTACTGGGGACATTTTTCATCAGGAATAAAATCAGGAAACCTGTGAAATTTGTTCTGATTTAATGTTTCAAGGAACTATTGAGACATTAAAGAGATTTCCTATTTTATTTTTCTTTCTTGTCTGGCTTGATATATTACATCACAAGTTTGCCAGGCAGATTTAACGATCCTAAATTAGACATAAATGAGACATTACAGCATGAGTACAGAGCTATGAAACTGAAGTAGAACGCTTAGTCTGGATAATTGGCCTTTGATGAGAAGTATGTGAGCACTCTGACCTTTGCAGACTTTTGTGTTTTCCCAGTAAGCGCAGCTTGAGACATCTATTCTGGAACTTTTGCTCTTGAGAACAATCTGAGAATCAAGAGACTTCAGCAAAAGTCTCAGTTTGCTTTCTATTGAATGTAATTTGTTGTCTGAGAGAAGACGGGTATTAATAAGATGTCCTCTGGGGTTTTTTCTTCATCTGGGATGGTACTTCAGACTCTGAGATTGCCTGAGTTGCATACCAGAGACTCTAATAAACAACTTACCTGATAGATTAGTTCAGGAGCTGGCCTGCCAGTTGTAACGATGCTGAATTATTTATAGGGTGAATGCATAAAGCTCATTGATGCTTGGGCTGAACTTCCCTCTGCTGTGCTGGAAGGAAAAGAGACAGTAGATGCTTGGAGTCAAAAGGTTGCATTTTATAACATGTTTTTCCCGCTTGTCTTTCTTTTGCTGAAGCCAAATCCATTTGCACTCTGCCGGGAGAGTTTTGCTTCACAGGGCAGGTGAGAAAGATGCAGAAGGGAGGGGGATTGTTCTGTGTTAGCCCAGCATTGGATGTTTCGAGAGAGGGAGTGGACCATGTCTTTCTCTCTCTCTCTCTCTCTCTCTCTCTCCTCCTTTCTCGTTCTCTGTCTCCATCACTATGGAGTTGAGGCGAGGAAACCACACAGCCAGTGGAAGCATGCGTGAGCTCAGGGTGCTAAAACAAAAGGCACACTATCTATCACCCACTATATCATTCCGTGGACTTGCACATCCATTACAGTGATGAGCGTAAGGGAGAGGCTAAGCGGGACACGTTACCAAGGAGACGACGATGATGAAATGCACTAGCGTCTCGTTCTCTCTGTTTCCTGAAGTCTGAAGGAACTTAAAAGCTGTTATGCCAGGCTCTGCCACTCAGGAGAACATCATGAAGGTGAGGCTTAACTTTCACTTCAGCCTGTCTGTATATTTCTGAAGAAAGTCTGCATTTCAGTTTAACTGAATGGATTTTTTTGCTCATCTGCACCGAATGGGATTCGGATATTGGGTGACACATTAAACTACCAAGAAATGATTGGGTCGAATTTCGCCCCCCCCCCCCACCCCCCCCACCCTCCCCAAAATGTAAATTACATTTTGCAGAAAGAAACTTATTTAAGCACTACTAATTAATATCAACAATTAAAATTTTTGGGTTGTGTATTTTCGCAACAATTAAGTGCATTACTTTCCAATTTTTCAGCTTAGGTGACACATTTACTAAAAGATTTACCTAACAAAATTTAAAATAATTAGAATATATGTATTTATGCAAGTTGGTAAGTCTGTGTGTGTGTATAATGTACATATATGTATGTCTATTTAATATAATATAATATACAAAAATAACAGTAAATGGTAAATTTGTTTTAGAAAAGATTCTTTATTCATATGAAAATAATCCTGTAAAAGTCCCAATACTTTTAAATGCATTGTTTTGTTTTTATAATATATAATATAATACATATAATAAAATATAATAATGAGAAATATGACCTGAAAATTTATAAGTGAGAATTTAAGTGAGTTTTTTTTTTCAGTGGTGTCTGCAATTGTGTATGTTGTACATGCAATTTATTTTATTTAGAACAAGCACACACATGAAAGTGTGTCATTACATTTTGTCAGTTTCTCTGGTTTATTCTGTTTTGTTAAGATTAAGTCTGAGAGGAGAATGTGTTTTAAATTCATTTTTCTCTCACACGTTTATTCACAAGTACAGCATGGTGGTTTACAGACTGACTAAGCTGCATGTCAGGCCTTTTTTGATTGTATGTTAGAATGCTTAACTCGGCAAGACTGAACTCTGAAAAGTAACAGATAAGTTTGTAAGGAGCAGCACATCGTCCTGTCAATCAAATCTGTCAGCACAGACAGCTCGATGCAAACACAGCATTAATTTGACATATTTCCCTGCAGGCGGAGAAAGTCTGTGTTTACAGACAACTTTAATCCTTTCTTTGCCTCTGGCAAGACACAGATTGGATTTTTATTTTAGTGGAAGAAATCTGACATATCGTTTGATTACTGCAGTGTATGCTCTTAGCTTCTAGAACAAAGAAATACTAAAACACTAATGGATTCAAAATATCACATTCTCTTAAAGCTCTGAAATACCTCAATAACGTATTCAATGATACTCCACAGTACTACTAAACTGATTTTAAACCAAACCAAGCTTCAAAAATCCTTTCTAAATAAAAAAGAAACACCTTCAATAATATCTTGAATGTCAAACTTAACGTAAAATAAGTTATGAGTGCACTGTACATGGGTGTGTAAGGGTAATAAAGGGGGCACTAATTGACCAAATCCATTTTAACTGTAAGAAGGTTAATGCTGTGCATTAATCTGCTCGCCTCATGTACTCCCTGCTCTTTAATTAAACTTCACTTTGCATGTCTCCTTCAGAAGAAGATGATATACGATGTATATGTCACTCGGCAGACAGCTGTAAAGCTGGGACTCTGATTGAGGCAGCAGATGTGATGGGAGACGATCTCTCTCAGGGGAGATATGTTCAGGGAAGTGCAGCGCTCAGCAAAAATCAAGTCACTCGTGTTTTTTTGGAGGGAAAATCAAGTTCTGAGTTGATTACAGCGCTAGTTCTTAAGTAGTATTGCCTCAGGACCCACATTGGTCATCAAATGATGACAAAATACCATACTTTTTTAAATGCAAACAAATTGTCCTTAATATACAATATTGATATGTATTTATATTTCCATAAACGGAATATGCCTGTTTTATAGGTTCTGCATTTGTGTGCAAATTCTTTTTATTTTAAAATTACACTTTTTTTTACGTTGCATAGACCTGTTCATTTGTTTTTGAGGACAAGGTCTCTCATACCAACAAAAAATGGAAATGTTTTCTCCTATACACTACTGTTTCAGTTATCTCATGATCACCATGGGCTTCATTTATTTAAAAAAAAATATGGTAAAAACAGTAACAATGTGAAATATTATTACAATTTAAAATCGCTGTTTTCTATTTGAATATATTTTCAAATGTCATTTATTCCTGTTTTGTCAAAGCTGAATTTTCAGCAGCAGTCTCCAGTGTGACATGTTCCTTCAGAAATAATTCTAATATGATTATTTGCTGCTCAAGAAACAGTTAAGCTGCTTAATATTTTTGTGGAAGCTCTAAAATATATATTTTTAATTCTTTGATTAATAGAAACAGCAAATGTCTTTACTGACACATTTCATGAATTTAATGCACCTATCCCAAAATGTCTAATCGTACTGACCTCAAACTTTTGAATAGTGTATTGTTGATAAACCTGTATGTTTTACATTGCTTAATATGCATAATTCTATGATTTGTTATTCACATTAAGTATTGTTCTTTCCCTGCTGTCCACGATCCTATTAGCGACCCACCATGTGAGAACTACTGCCCTACAGCACACACCACGTTTTATCCATTGACCACATTAATATTTATAGACACTTTCCTGTGTTCCGTGCTGATGCTTGTTTACAGCAGTGGATTGGAAAGAATGCTGCTCAGTGAGAACACTCACCAACAACAGATTTATCTACCTTAATACCTTAGAAAAAACCACCACGCATATAAGGAAAGCTCTTTTAAAAAAAAAGCCATCCCTCTCTATAATAGAATTCAGGCGGAAACTTGACAGAGACGCTCTATCATTCTCTCAGTCGTAAAATGAAATTATAGCTAGGAAAAGATTCCAGAGCAGAGAAGTACAATTTTTAACACAATAAATCTTGACCCTGCAAATTTAAACTGTCACCAAAGTCAGAAAACCTATATTAATAATTTAAACAAATAAGTCAAGACAAAGTATCTAAAACCTGGCATAAGTAATGGGCAGAGCTCTCTTTGTACTGTTTGTCTTTTGCAGTCCCAGCAGAAATGTATTGCTGTGTTTGCACTGGTTTGCTGCTTTGCTGTCCTGGTGGCTCTGATTTTCTCTGCTGTGGATGTCTGGGGAGAGGATGAGGATGGTGTCACCGAGGAGAACTGCAGCAAAAATTGTCGGTAAGGGGCAGTTCTCACAGATCACACCCTGGTTATGATATTTTCTACATTATATATTGTATACATTATAGCGAACTAAAAAACACACCAGGGAGCACTGCCTAATTATTCAGCTCTGTGTTTTCTACCTTTAGCCAACATGAGCTTGTTAATTGTATCTTGGCAGTTTATCATCTTGATTAGGAATAGTTTTAGACTTCATTGCTGACTTAAATGGATAGTTCACTGAATAATGAGAGTTGTGTTATTATCTCATCCAAACTAAATGACTTTCTCTGTATAACAAAAAGAATATTCTGAATAACAGGCCAACTCAACTCAACAATATATAATATATAAATTATATATATATATATATATATATATATATATATATATATATAAATTACAATAAATGGAGACTGGAGCTTTCGTACTTAAAAAAAAAAAAAAAAAAAACTTTGCACAGTGTTTTATAACATTATCATTACTGTGTTCCTGAAGCCTTACAATACCATAGCTTTCTATGAAGAACAGACTGAAATTTAATGAAAAATAAGTTCCCTAGTGAGCTGTTAACCGCTCATTCATTCTGTCCGAGAGCTGAACTCTTTAACAAATCATTCAGAACTGAAGTGACTGACTGAAAGAAAAGATCTGACTTAAAGGAATAGTTCCCTCATGAACATCCCAAGGTGAGATGATTAATTCAATCATTTAATCAATTAAAATTCAGTCTATTCCTCACACAGGACTTGAAATAAATGGCACTGTTGTGAGAACATTCATTTTGGAACATTCATTTCATTTTCTGTACTGTATATTAAAAAGAGTGGCCAGACTCACCTTTTTTGTTCTATATAGAAAGGAATTCATGTGGCAACATGTCTGCTAGATGAATAATTGTAGCATAATGTAAACAAGTAAAAACTTTCCATTTTTATTTAAGACTTAACTGCTTGCCCACAACAGTTTTTAAGAATAATATGCAACAGTGAATCACACACTGAATCTGTGCAAGAAACAGATCTGTACTGCAAGAAAGTAAACAGGTTCAATTTTGATTTCATGTTGACTTCAATATATACAGTCGTGGCCAAAAGTTTTGAGAATTACATAAATATTGGAAATTGGAAAAGTTGCTGCTTAAGTTTTTATAATAGCAATTTGCATATACTCCAGAATGTTATGAAGAGTGATCAAATGAATTGCATAGTCCTTCTTCGCCATGAAAATTACGCCACTGCATTTCATTGCTGTCATTAAAGGACCTGCTGAGATCATTTCAGTAATCGTCTTGTTAACTCAGGTGAGAATGTTGACGAGCACAAGGCTGGAGATCATTATGTCAGGCTGATTGGGTTAGAATGGCAGACTTGAAATGTTAAAAGTAGGGTGATGCTTGAAATCATTGTTCTTCCATTGTTAACCATGGTGACCTGCAAAGAAACGCGTGCAGCCATCATTGCGTTGCATAAAAATGGCTTCACAGGCAAGGATATTGTGGCTACTAAGATTGCACCTAAATCAACAATTTATAGAATAATCAAGAACTTCAAGGAAAGAGGTTCAATTCTTGTAAAGAAGGCTTCAGGGCGTACAAGAAAGTCCAGCAAGCGCCAGGATCATCTCTTAAAGAGGATTCAGCTGCGGGATCGGAGTGCCACCAGTGCAGAGTTTGCTCAGGAATGGCAGCAGGCAGGTGTGAGCGCATCTGCACGCACAGTGAGGTGAAGACTTCTGGAAGATGGCCTGGTGTCAAGAAGGGCAGCAAAGAAGCCACTTCTCTCCAAAAAAAAAACATCAGGGACAGATTGATCTTCTGCAGAAAGTATAGTGAATGGACTGCTGAGGACTGGGGCAAAGTCATATTCTCCGATGAAGCCCCCTTCCCGATTGTTTGGGGCATCTGGAAAAAGGCTTGTCCGGAGAAGAAAAGGTGAGCGCTACCATCAGTCCTGTGTCATGCCAACAGTAAAGCATCCTGACACCATTCATGTGTGGGGTTGCTTCTCATCCAAGGGAGTGGGCTCACTCACAATTCTGCCCAAAAACACAGCCATGAATAAAGAATGGTACCAAAACACCCTCCAACAGCAACTTCTTCCAACAATCCAACAACAGTTTGGTGAAGAACAATGCATTTTCCAGCACGATGGAGCACCGTGCCATAAGGCAAAAGTGATAACTAAGTGGCTCGGGGACCAGAATGTTGAAATTTTGGGTCCATGGCCTGGAAACTCCCCAGATCTTAATCCCATTGATTGAACTTGTGGTCAATCCTCAAGAGGCGGGTGGACAAACAAAAGTGATTATGAAAGAATGGGTTGCTATCAGTCAGGATTTGACCCAGAAGTTGATTGAGAGCATGCCCAGTCAAATTGCAGAGGTCCTGAAAAAGAAGGGCCAACACTGCAAATACTGACTCTTTGCATAAATGTCATGTAATTGTCGATAAAAGCCTTTGAAACGTATGAAGTGCATGTAATTATATTTCAGTACATCACCGAAACAACTGAAACAAAGATCTAAAAGCAGTTTAGCAGCAAACTTTTTGAAAACTAATATTTATGTAATTCTCAAAACTTTTGGCCACGACTGTATGTTGTACATAAAACTATGAACATATTTCACAAACTAACATTTCCTGACTTACATCAATGTGCTCTTAGCATTGTCCTTGTGGAGAACATCCCTGGAGAGCTGTCATTTAACCCCAATAGTTCAGCCCATCTCCCACTTGCCATGGGTCTCAACCACCTTTTGGACCAAGCAAAACGGTCAGTTGAGATAGTGTCGCCGTACTGGACTCTGACCTCCGCCGATCAGGGGTCACGGCTTTATTCTTCCTATCAGGTTAGTTAGCATATTGTTACCCTTCAAATATGCATTTTCAAAACTTAAAATGATTATTTTTTTAGGTTTTTTTTTTGATATGCTGTATTTAAAAAAAATTCTGTCATTCATCCCTAGATAGCAAGGATCAATAGGTTCTAACTCAGTCTGATATAATCACATAATTACTGGCACAGTGCAACCGATTGGTTTCTTTTTGCATCATCAGCCAATGAACTTGCTGCTCAACATTCAACTAATTGGCTAGTGCTTGCTGTAGCAGTTGCAGAAATCCTCCACCTCCCCCAGCTCCACCTGTATAGAGAGCCTGTCCTCCAACAAAAAACGACCATATAGGTCGTTTGTGCAAGCATTTATTACGACCTATATTTACGTTTTAAAGTTAAGCGCCCTCTAGCGGGCATAAAAATAATGACAGTATCGCGTTGCGTCTGTCGTCATGAATTGACGTATAACGTCATTACCCATCAAAACGCACGTTTATTTAAATGCAATGTGTGGGCGTTTTACACCGATCTCAGTATTCCCTACATATTTTACTAGGTGGCTTATTCGTTCGAATGACCACACCTAACCCCACCCCTAAACCTAACCCTCACAGAAATCATGCTAAATTATGATTTATTGAGCATATACATTTTCGTGCACGTCCGTTCCCTGGGATCGAACCCATGATAGCATGATTACATATCAAGGTATAACGCAATAATCTACTAACTGAGCTTCACGAAGCGCAAACCATAGGGCAAATAAAAGAGTACAAAACATTAATATGAAAACAACCTTTTGCCGATAGGGGCGCAATTGTAGTATACGCTCTGATGTTGTATGTCTGATGATGTATGTTACATGGTCACAGCAACATGTGTGTTGATGTATTAGCAGTAGCAAATCTTGGTACTTGCTCTAGCATGCTGAAACTCTCAGAGAGTTGTCATCAGTGGCGTGCACATACCTACTTCCTTCTTATGAATATGTACTGATAAATTCTAAATCTAAAATTGATTTATTGCCAATGGCATGTATTGCATATGGAATTAATATTACACAAGCATTTTCTATTTTCTAGGGTCAGTATTTGTTTCAGAGATTGTTAAGCCTGAAGTCTCGAGGTGTCAAATTAAAGATCGTCAGTGACCAGCCCAACTCCACTGAGCTGAAGAGCATGTCTGACCGCTGTAAGTGAAGTCTAATCTCTCTCGTTAATGTTAAGAGATGCATTGATTTGTGTCTGCTGAGGGGCTGAATACAGTACTAAAGCATGCAGTTCTCTCGAGGCAAACAGTGTAAAATCACACACACAGGCATCCATCTGTCATAAACTGGCATAACTCTTTTGGCTTTTCGCTGTTCCAGTCCCTCAAGGCTTCACACAAGGTCAAAACATCACGAATGTGCAATATTATTTATGCCAAAGTTGAATGACAGACAGATCTCTCGTCAAGGTTGAGTGCTTAACAGTTCCCCAAGCATTGCCCACATGGCTCGGTCTCTCCCAGATGCAGAAGTGCACTACGTCAACATGACAGCCCTCACCAGAGGAAGACTGCTTTCCTCGTTTTGGGTGGTGGACAGGAAGCACGTTTACATTGGCAGTGCTGGCATGAACTGGAAAGTGTTTTCCAAGGTAAAGAATTTCACCCATTCACAAAACTTTTTACATTTCATATTGAGAACTTGTGATTCATGTTCCTGTTTTTTTTTTTTTCAGCTGAAGGAGCTTGGAGTAATAGTGTACGACTGTAGTTGTTTGGCTCTGGACCTGCACAGGATCTTTTCTTTCTACTGGCAGCTTCAGTACAGGGACTACATCCCTTCGATCTGGTCCAAGAGAGTCACGGCCGTATTCAGCAGAGACAAGCCGCTTCAGCTTAGACTCAACAATACAGATGCTTCTGCCTTTGTGTCGGTGAGATCAATACATATCTCTCTCTTGTCTTTGCCTGACTCAGGTGATCTGCCAGTGCACATCTATTTTTAAAATAAAAAGAGAAGACAGGGGATAGTTGCCACACATTTTACTCTGTTATCTCGGAGGGGTATCCTGCTACCCATGTCTCAGGGCAGATTAATTTTTAATGCTGACTATACAGTCAATCTCATAGTTACTGAGACACAGTCCTTGTTTCAACTTCCCTGTGTGACAGCTAGCCCCTAAATGGCATTATGCCTGTGAAATGAAATATAAATTTCAAGGCTAAGAATATATACAATTTAACATTTTAAGGGTAATATTTATTTAAAAAGAAATTAGTACTTCTATGACAAGTCAAGACATTTTTGGTGCAGAAATGTTTCTTTAGCATCAAATCAGCATATTAGAATGATTTCTGAAGATCATGTGATACTGAAGACTGGAGTAATGATGCTGAAAATCCAGCTTTGCATCACAGGAGCTGATTACATTTTAATATGTATTTTCAAATTTTCCTATAAATTGTTACAAATAAACACAGCCTTGGCGAGCTTAAGAGACTTTTTATAAAATACATGACAAATTCCTACAGACCCCAAACCTTTGATGGTGTGTGTGTGTACTTGTTTCTACTACATTGCGGGGTGCCACAAAGATAGTAAAATCTGAAATTTTTGACACTGTGGGGACCTGCCTGCGGTCCCCATGAGGGACAATAAAATTCTATATATTATAAGTAAAAATAGTAAATGATGTTTATCTGAAAGTGTAACAATGCAAGCAATGTATTTTTGTTTAAAATGTTAAATTAATAGAAATCTATGGAAAGTCCCGACATTTGACAGAACCAAACGTGTTTGTGTATGTGTAGAAGTATTTCATTACAGTACTTACTATTACATTTGACATTTTATTACATAAACATCGATTATCCAGTTCCATGCACATTGAAATGTGTTTACATCTATGTCTGTTCTTATTACAAAGATTTTTTTTTTATGTAAACTGCTTTTTCATCGGTTCCCATGGGATATAATATGATTAAGGTAAATTCACTCACTCGGCAGGTAATTTATCCCGGTGACTCTGTTCCACGTCAAGCTGCGTCACATGTGAAGACACTGGCCATCGGATTCTAATTTGAGTGTAATGAATCTTGATTCCCTTCCAGCAACAGGATGTTTACTCCACATCCATTCATCATCCCATTCAAATGAATTGTGCTGTAATATTATAGGCTGCTGGGAGACATTTCTAGCTCAGTGATAAAATTCTTCTCCTGACAATGATGTATGTACACAGACGGCCATCTCATTACCTCACTCTGGTGTACTGGCAATGTGATTTGAAGCTGAAAAAAATTTAAAAAGGAAACTGCTGATTTAAATTTTGTTCCCCAACATTTCTTCATAGACGTCACCAGAGCTGTTTTGCCCCAAGGGTAGAAGTAGAGATTTAGATGCCATACGACATGTGATCCGAGAAGCCAAGAGATTCATCTACATTTCTGTAACTGATTACCTGCCCTTAATCAACCGCAGCTTCAGAGGATCACCAATCGTACGGTAATACTGGCCTCCACAGGCACAGGGTCATTTGTATGTTTCAGCATAAAAAAATGGCTGTTAATGAAGGAAATAATCAATTTAGGGAGGCTTATTAAAGCAAGCAAAAATGCTAATAAAAAAGGGGAAAAAACATGAACACATTTCAAAATAAAATACATTGAAATTATTTGAAAAATCACTGAAACTTGAAAGCTCTGAAACACATTTTAACATTTTGTGTAGTGTTAAGATATTTCTCAAGTAAGCATGCTATATTTTATGCTTTTATTTTTCTATTTTTATGTGTTATTACTTTTTAAAATTAATTAACTTTATTTTTTCCTAAATAATTTGTAATTTAAAAAATGTAATCTAAAAATCTTCTATAATTGCCGTTATGTATAATGTATGTATAATGTGTTTTAGCCAAGAAAATTGGGTGATTTATTTATTTCAATTTGATAAACAATATAACATTTTAATCAAGTTTACCTATTTTTACGAGTTTCCTTAATCAAGTCATGCTCTGGAAACAAGACTGTTTATCTTTATGTTCAAGGAATTATTTGTGAAAACTCTTGCAAGAAAAAAAAATCTAATTGAAATAAAACTCAATTTCAATTAAAAAAAAAAAAAAAATATATATATATATATATATATATATATATATATATATATATAAACTTTATTTGGTAAATATGATCAAAGAAGGTTGTGAAAATTCATCTGCATTGTTAATCCTTTATGAAATAAATGTTTTCTCTAATACACATTGGCCACAATTAATGGCACCCTTTTATTCAATACCTTTTGAAACCTCCATTTGCCAGTTTAACAGCTCTTTGCCAGTCTAAAAGAGTTTTCTCCTATAGTGCCTGATGAGGTTAGAGAACACCTGACAAGAGATCAGAGACCATTCCTTAAACCACAAACACTCCAGACCCTTTAGATTCCCAGCTCCATATTGGTGCTTCTTCTCTTCAGTTCACTCCTCTCATTTTCTGTAGGGTTCAGGTCAGAGGACTGGAATGGCTATAGCAGAAGATTGGTTTTGTGCTCAGTGACCCATTTCTGTGTTGTTTTTGAGGATTGTGTTTGGATTACTGTACGGTTAGAAGATTTAAACATGGCCCATTATAAGATTTCTAACAGTCAGTCACTTACTGATTTTTTATCTGTTGGTATTTGATAGAATCAAAGATGCCATGTGTCTAAACAAGATGTCCAGGACCTCCAGCAGAAATATAGGCCAATGACATTAAAAATACAGCAGTATATTTCATTGTACACATGAGGTACTTTTTATCTCTGTGTTCACCAAACCCATCTTGAGTGTTTGCTGCTAAAATGCTCATTTTTTAGTTTCATCTCACCATAGAAGCCAGTCCCATTTGAAGTTCCAGTCATGTCTGATAACTGAATATGCTGGAGTTTGTTTTTGGATGAGCTAGGAGAATTTTTCTTGAAGCCCTCCCAAACAACATGTGGGATGTGGGTGCTGTTTGACCTTTTTTTTTTTTTTAAGATTTCTGAACCCGAGACTAAACTATTTTCTGCAATTCTCCATCTGTGGTCCTTGGAAACTCTTTAGCCACTCAAAAAATAAAAAAGTTATCTTTTGCTGCACATCAAAAATATATTCTTTGGTTTTTCTCATTTTGATGCATGTTTAAGGGAATTTGGGCTTTTTTTCCCCTCCTCTTAATATTTCTGTGAAACAGGAAGCCATGGCTGGATAATTTCATGTTTATAATCACGCTGGAGTACTCAAAGTAGTGAATATGAATGGGAATATACTTCAGAGATATTTTACTCATAAGAATTTCTAGGGGTGCCAATAATTGTAACGAGTATTTGAGAAAAACATTTATTTCATAATGATATTTCCCCCCATTTTAGATTCTTATTATCCAATGAAAGGATACATTTTTGTGAATTTTTTAAATAAAAGATCAAAAGGATTAACAATGCAGATCAATTTTCACAGCCTTCTTGGTCATATTTACCAAGGGTGCCAATATTTTTGGCCACGACTGTATATATATTGTCAGGTTTATGCATCTAAATATTCAACTTCGAAAGGTCTTATTTTTGATTCTCAATTGAATTTGTCTTAACAGAAATTTAGGTAATTTCACTGGAAAACTAGACGAAGATATTAAAAATAGATTTTTTTGATGTGTAAATCTTTGGAGCTATATTTAAATGGACAAATTCTCCTTTTTTCTTTTTTTGAAGATTCATGACTTTTCTATATGCTACTTGCTTACATCAACACTCATTTGGCTTGTTATATTTTTTGGTTCAGGTACTGGTCACCAATAGACGAGATGCTCCGAGAGGCTGCAGTACTCAGAGAGGTCAAAGTTCGTCTCTTAATCAGTCTGTGGACACACACACATCCACTGACCTTTAACTTTATGACATCAATGCAGGCCCTATGCACAGGACTGCCATTCTGCTCTATAGAAGCGGTGCGGAAATATTCTATTTGATTGATCTGTTTATACACACACACATTTATATATATGGTTATATTTTAAATATGTGTTTCTATTTTGAATCAGAGATTTTACAGAGCCAAGGAGCAGATTGGAGGATTTCAGCACAGGATAAATAAGAATAAATTTATGGTGACAGACAATGCAATATACATTGGTAAGAATCTCTTTCTTGTACACACACACACACTTAATTTAATGTGGTTCACTGCCCTGACAAAAACGTCTCAGGTTACCCATGTAACCATGGTTCCCTGAGAATAGGGAACAAACGCTGCATCTTCTAGAGGGCGTTTCCCTAGCACCCTCTAGAGGATGCAGCGTGGAGTTCCCTTTCGAAAGGTAACGTCTCAGGTTATGCATGTAAGCATGGTTCTCTGAGAATAGTGAAGGAGATGCTGTGGAGTCTAGAGGGCGGAGCATGGCATTCCCTTTCGAAAGGGAACTGTATATTTGTATTGTCAAAGCAAAAAGACTTTGAAAAGCAAATAACAGTAGTGCAAATGTGTAAAAGGAAAAATATTAACAAATCAAATGAACTCAATATTTGAATGCATTTTTTTAATTAAATGTAATATTAAAAGGGATAGCAGGAAACAAAAAATATTATATACATAAAAGTAAATATACATAAAGAGGCATTTGTCTTTCTTTGTCATTTGTATTATATTAATTTGTGTACAATCGCACATTACTATTCTAATTTTCTGTCATTCAAGGGAATCTGGACTGGGTTGGCAGTGAGTTGGCTTTCAATGCAGGAGCGGGGCTGGTGATTCAAGAATCGGAGAACCAGCAGGAAGGGCAGGACTCGATTGTAGAGCAGCTGACTGCTGCTTTTGAAAGAGACTGGTTTTCACCCTACACAATAAGCCTGCTTTCTGGCAGCATGACCCTACAGGAGAGCCAACATGGGAGGCAGAAACTGCAAGCTCTAAAGACAAAAGCGGAGAGCAGAGAGCATGAGTGAGCGGCACGAATTTCTCTCTGAAGCGGGACCAATAAGCCAAGGACTTTGTGCCTCACAACATCTGCGCCATGACTCTTACCATTTGAATTTTCAAATGCTGCCAATGGAACTGAATAATAATGTCTGAAGGACTTCTGTGAAGGAAACGATTTTTGAAAAATTACAGTACAGCACTTTCGAAGATATACTCTAAACCATTATATAATGCATGCTTGTTTGGATAAGAAACACTCAGTACCATTAACTGAGAACTGTGGAAATCATTTACTCCAGTATTTAGACTTTTCTCATTTTAAACCAAATTATTCAGAGACTCTGCTCATGGAAAAATTTCGAGAAAGGACATTGCCAAAAATTTTGTAATCATTGTGTAAATTACTTTTCTCAAGATGTTCATTAGTCATCCTTTTTTAAAATCAAGCACATTTTTACTGAAAGACATTTTGGAAAATCTGCATATACACCAACAAATTTGCTCATTACATATGCATCATCATACTGTAGCTATCATTATACTAGATATTATGGCACATCTGACACTGTGTATATATAAAATGTTTACATGATGCAGCATGCACAGCCTTGAAGTAATGTACAATCGTACACTCAAGAAGAGACTGTTTTTCTTATTGAACACTCACTTAAGCTTACACCCTTTACGTGTAGCTTCATAGAGTAGCTTATATATTAAAACTGACTGTTTTAATGGAACATTAATGTTTTATTAAACAGTCATTGCTGATTGCTGATCTTATAATACAGGCCACATATGTTGCATTTCTCAGTAGTTTGTGGCCTGATGCTTTAGCATGTTTTGCCTTATATATGCTGCCATAAACTGTAGCGGCTGTTGCTTTCTGGATGACTACCTCCTATGATACAATGCATCTATGATATACTATATACATATAATCATATATAATAAAACTGCTTGCTGCAGCATGGGTCATATATTGAAATGAATTATAGCCCCATGTAGCCTACATAAGATACTGATTTTCTTACATGGAATGCACAATTTATGATGTGATTAAATGTATAGCACCTTAACCAACTGTTATAATTAAATATTAAAGAGTTCATTAAAAATTGACTAGCAGTCGTAAATAGGCAACATATGTCCTATTGATTTCTCACTGTTGTTGTTCGGTAATTTGTGTCAGACTGTCAGCAAACATCTCTCAAAACCCAATCAATTTAAAGCCTATCTTGGGGGAGCAATTTATTTGGCAGATGCAAAGCAATAAAAAATGGCCAGATTTCCGTCATTCTTCTCATCCATTTCAGTGAACGCATGAAAATCCATTGGAAAATGGACTAAACATATGTACAAAAATACATATCACCTACACAAATCTGTGTATATCTTACTGAACCAGTATACTTTTGGGGCCAATGAGTTTGCGCGTTCACAACCGACAGACCATAATTTGTTAAACCGGAAGCTAAGAGCGCGATAGATTAATTATTTAAATTAGTTTTAGTGATTTTAGTGAAGAGGGTGCCGATGTGAAATGTTCATGATTTCTTATCAGTCAATTCGTTTACACAGACAAATGTCCTTAAAAGAATAGGACAGAGTGGCGAAGGGACCAAAAAGCTTTTCATCAATCATCATCTCTTCATCAAATTCATCAGCTTTGTCAATCCGCCAAAAGACTCGCGAGAAGAAGATTAAGAAAAAGAAGAAGAATGCTTTTTATCGCTGGGGGTGTGTCGAAAATTCTTACCATACTTTACTGTATATCACGTCACTTATTACCATTACTCACTTAAAACAAATTATTGATTGTTCTTAACTCTTCCGCAAGGAGGCGCCAACGCCTTACATTATATGTTAAGGGAGGTTGACAAATAATAGTTTTTATTTTATTTAATATTTTATTTAATTATTTATATTATGAGATATCAACATCACAGATTAACTGAACCCCCTTTCCAAATTACACGAATAGCTCTGCCAGTACAGTTTAATGTTGGCCACCCCTCAGCACAAGGATTTTGATCATTATTCTACATATCCCACATTGGTGACGATTTGAAGCACAGACCGGGACAGATTACACTCAATAAACCTTTTATGATATTTTAACTGGTGATTGAGGGGGTTGACGGCTGTTGTTATGGTAACAGATTAAGGTCAGAGATGTACTAAACCACAGTTGCCATGGAATTACTGCTGTCCAGATTAGGCGGATGCTGTGGGACGGAAAATACATAAATACCTAGCCTACTAAAACTTTTTCAATTAGACCTTAAATCTTTTTGGGATATTTCACTTCAATGAAGGAAGCACGAAAGTGCACTAAATGTTTCAAGTTTGCATTTAGTTATTAAACCCTTGTGTTATTTGGGTTCTAATGGCTGGTGGTTTTACTTTAAAACTTCACATGCACTAGTAAGTAACACCCTGCACGCGCACTGCAGTTTGAGCGTGAAGTGAGGCGCTGAGGATGCTGCAGTAGGCTACTGATGGAACGTTTAAAAGGCAACATTCTGCGTTTATTTTCAATCGAATAACAGATAACAGTTTGTTGACGAGGAACGAGCTACATGAACGTGAAATCCTGCATCGCATCGCCATGAACTGCAGATTTTTCCCTTGTTCAATGATGCAGCTAGATTTCCTCTGCTCAGCTGCTTATGGAGAAGAGTAAACCACCAGTGCTGGATTGATATGGATTTGATGTGTTTATTCAAAGCGTGTTTCTTTCAGTCGGTCTGATCGTGTAATATTAATATGGAGGGCGAGATTCCAGTCATATTAGAGCAGTTCATGAGCAGCCCTCTTGTCACTTGGGTAAGTTGCAATTTTTAACATTGCATTTTAAGCAAACATCGTGTCAGATTGTATCAATGTGTCAGAGTATCTGAGCTAGCATGACAGTAATCTCTGTGGAAGATCAAGCTGTGTTTGTCATGACTTTATCAAGACTTAAAAAAAGGATGTGAACAAATATTGTGTGTGTAGGTCAAAGATGAAATATATATATATATATATATATATATATATATATATATATATATATATATATATATATATATATATATATATATATATATATATATATATGCTTGACATGATAGAACATTATTTTACCAATATTTTGCTATTTTATTTTCACAAAAGCTTTTTGGAACATTAAAGTAGACACTTCCATTTAATAGGCTTTCTATTAATATAAAATCACTTTTTCATTTGATGTGGGATATCCCATATATATATATATATATATATATATATATAATGAAGATAGTATATAACTCAAGTGTTTGTTGGGCAAAACAAATATTTATCTAAAAAGCTTGTTAATAGTCTTTTCGGTGGAAGGTTCCGTTCTGATAGGTTACTCCCTTTACTGTAACAGCTTTCCCCATGATCGGGGTATTTCGTCACAAGAAAGTATAAACTATATAATGGTGAGCATATTTATGTAGCCAAGACTTTAAAGTTTGTCTCCACCACTGATCTCTTTATTAGAGGTCATAAACCTGCCAGAAGAAATAGGCACTCACATGAATTGTGGCGACCAGCTGATTTATATATTTGATGATTATATTTATGCAGTTTCCGTAAATCACCCTACATTGTGACTAATGAGTGCTCAAAAGTATGAATATTCCATGTAGTTTTTCAATATGATATGTCTCAGTCTCGCAAATGCCACAAAACTGCTTGTTTAATTAGTAGAGTGTGTCACACTGCTGTCACTTTATGACATGCCATTTTAATTTCTCTTATATATCTGTGTTCCAAAGGTAAAGACATTCGGTCAACTAGGTGACAAAGAGGGAAGCATGCTCTCTGAATACACTGAATTAGTGGATGGCATATTCTTGAACAAGGTCATGAATCAAATGTAAGTATCCATTTGCGCAGTTATATTATCCAAACACTCAGAATAGTAAGCATTAGATTAGCTGTTGAGCCTAAATTATTCATCCAAAGCAATTTAACACTAGTTGAGTGCTTAAGGGCATATTGTTGAAAGGCTTCTCTCAGTGAGTTTTCAGTTCACAGGTTGTCTCTACATGTGATCAAATTTGAGTGCCCCCATTTCAGACCCCATACTGTGAAGTTACCACCACCCTTCGGTGTTGTTTGCATGTAATATCGTGCAGTGTTGTAGACAGCATGTGTTTCAGCTTTTAAATGACTCATTCCGTGCAGGAGTCCCAAAACACTGTATGCTTTGTCATGGTCATGAAGGAACACTTTGTAGTCATTCCGTCAAACTGTTCGGCTGGATAGAATTTGGATGGGTGCATATGGGTGGGTTGTTTTTGACCCAGATTCTATTTTCATCTCATACAAAAATCCATCGCTGTATTTAAATGTTAAAATCCAAACATGCATTTCGTTGCGATTTAAAGGATAGTTCATGCCCAGAACATGTATTTTCAAAAGCAAAATAATCTGTAAAGATGCTGAGGTAGTAAACCGTACAGTATCAAACTGGCCACAGTAATCCCACAGATCCAGGGAGGCTGTTGGATTAGAGCTTGATTGTAGATTTATTTTAATTTTTTTGATGGTGGTGTGGACTACATCCCAGACTGAAGGTTATCAAGGTACAGCAGCGTTTCAGGTCACTGTGTCAGGACTCGGACCTTGAGCTGCTGAAATAGAAGAGTTAAAGTCTCAAGACTTGACCTGAACTGAATGCTGCTGCTTTTGCCTCTGTCTGTGTCTGCCTTAGTGCTGGCTATTTGAGGAATGAAGTCATGTGGAAAAAAAATGGAATGAATGAATGTATTGTGTTTTGTTGCTATTATTACTCGTGCCCCTTAGTCCAGGTTAATGTACTGAACAGGTCTTCAGAAACAAGACGTCTCAATTGCTTCTTGCTGAGTTGATTTTATATTTTAGGAATAACTCCATGTCTTTTTTTTCACAGAAATCCCAAAGGGACTGTTCAAGGTTTAAACAAAGTGAACAATGACGTTGGCCAGAGAGCTCAAAACCTGTCTGTTCTCATTTACCACATCAAATCATACTACCAGGTGAGGCACAGAGAAAATTCATAAATAAATAAATAATAATAAAGTAAATAAATATAAAAGCATTAAAAAAACTTGATTAAAAATGCAATATAATATATAATATTATATATATATATATATATATATATATATATATATATATATATATATATATATATATATATATATATATATATATGATTCTGCATATTCCCAAATGGAGCCCGTCTGGGTGGAAGGGCAGGGTTTGAAGTCAATCCCTAAAGTTCCTGCAACCCACCCTGCATCCTGCACATCTGTCCTTGTGGAAATAGCCTCGCCACCAGACCTACAAGCTCCCCTCAAAGAGGCTGGCCTAGATATCAGTGCGCCAAGCCAACATCTGTGTAATTAGTAGCTGGGAAACAGCAGTGGCCTGGAGCAAAGCTGGAAAATGACCCATTTTACATCCCATGAGACCTGTCTCTCATGGTGCCGGCTAAAGCGGTCAAAGTAATTAAAGTGCCCTAAAAAACAAACATGCCAAATAATGGCCAAATAATTATTTTTTACTAGTTTAATTGGTGGAAATTATGGCATTGTAAACCATATGTTGCCTTAATTTGTCACATTTTCAATATGCAAATCTAAATTCAATGCAAAGGTGGGAAAATAAATACAAATACTTTTAAAGGGTTACTCCACCCCAAAAAGAAAATTTTGTCATTAATCACTTACCCCTATGTCGTTCCAAACCCATCAAAGCTTTGTTCATCTTCAGAACACAATTTAAGATATAGTGGATGAAAACCGGGAGGCTTGAGACTGTCCCATAGACTGCCAAGTAAAATACACTGTCAAGGTCCAGAAAAGTATGAAAAGCATCGTCAGAATAGTCCATCTGTCATCAGTGGTTCAACTGTAATGTTATGAAGCGACAAGAATACCTTTTGTACAGTAATAAGCCTCCTGGTTTTCATCCACAATATCTTAAATTGTGTTTCGAAGACGAAAAAAGCTTTTACGGGTTTGGAATAACATGGGGTTAAGTGATTAATGACAAAATTTTCATTTTGGGGCTGAGTATCGCTTTAATATATTGTAAAATAGTGTGAAAGAGTTGTTTGTGCTCAGCAGCTTGAATCTTCAGAATTGACTTTATCGTCCCTTGCGTTTTGTTAGCCTGAGGAAATTCAGAGCATTCAATCAGTGATCTAGTTTATTCAGCAAAACTGAAAACGAAAAGGGACAGGTGAAGTAAGCCCACCCATACCTTTGTCGATTTGTCTAAGCATAACTTACACATTGAAAAGCCCTGGACTTTCTGGGACATCTGCCTTCCACAAGGAAACGTTATTAAATAATGCTGTTTAATAATTACAGTAATAGTACTTGTACACATTGTCATACTGATTAAAGCTGAAATGCTCTGTAATGAATGCTCTCAAACACTGTGGTTGTCTGGTTATGTGGCTTTTTGAGAAGGACTAATAAATCTTTTAGTGTGTGTAGTGTAATCTAACTTCTTGAATTACCTCATTATTGGTCCTTTAATGTGAAATTAATAAGATTGCAGATGACGGTGGCCACAACATTTGAGTTCATCTGAATCACCACTTCAAAGTTTAATAATTGTCTTGATTTAAACCATCCCCCAAGTTTCCTGAAGTCTTTAAGACGTCTCTGAACAATTACCCCAGTCCCTGGCCCTGCCTGTAATTTACAGCTTAAAACGGTTGAATGCAAAGAAACTGATGTCGCTGTGGTTGTTTTGCACTTTAAAAAACTTATGATCGTCTGATTTTTAGACAAGATTCTGCATATTTCCTCTCTATTATCTCTTATTTACTGCAGGAGACCCTGCATCAGCTGATTATGACGCCTCCTCCCAATGTCCTGCTGCTGGGCAGGAACCTGCTCTGTGGTACGTCAGCTCTTTCAAAAATAAAACTGATTCTGTGAAGAATAGTTCCAGAGGCTTTAATCTAATGATGTGCACATGAGCAATCCGTCAGGAGCTCTTACAGAAAGAATAAAGCTGCTGTGTGAATTTTTATTTTACCTTCTGCTGTAAAATACTGTCCTATCCCTCCCAGTACTTACCTTCATGTCCCTCTGGGAATTAAAAGCATTTGTTTTGACTAATGAAACATTTTTGTTTTCTAGAGGAAGGTCTAGAAGAGATCAGGAAGTTGCTGCTACTGTTACTTGGCTGTTCAGTGCAGGTAATATGTCACTGGGTGCACATAGATTCTTTTAAACCGAGCACTTGACAAATCATTTTACCTTTCTTTTCTTTTCTTTTTTTTTCATTGTGCATTTTCATCAAAATGAAGAAGTGCCTCTACTAATATGCAGAGCTAAAACTCTCTGTTGCTGTTTTCAGTGTGAAAGAAAAGAAGAGTATATCGAGAAGATACAAAGTCTTGATTTTGACACAAAAGCAGCAATCGCAGCTCATATCCAAGAGGTACTGGAAAAAACAACAAGAGACATAATTGTTTGGCAAATGTGACACATATGGGCTGGCTGATTATCTGTATAGTCGTTTAGTAATTATATTTGATTGGACTTCTCATGGAGAACTGATTAAAATCATGTCTGCTTGAAAGAAGCCACCTACAAGCATAATGAGTGTCTTAATAACTTAACAAGATAATACATAATAAGTAATAAGAAACCCCTTTGTTTGCAGATTGTCAGCAGCATGTAACTTCTATTATCTATTATGTACTTTCTTGCCAGGAGGTGTTTTGAATTGAGCAGTAGGTAGATGACACAAAATGCTGTACTTTTATAAAGCTACACAAAATGCTGATTGAGACATGTTTTTGCACTCCAGGTGACTCATTGTCAGGAGAACGTGTTTGATCTGCATTGGTTGGAGATGGAGGGTCTGTGTCCAGAGGAATGGGAAAATCTCTGCAGAAGTATGAGCATTAACCTCAAAATGTTAGTGGACCAGCGAGACCGCCAATTTGAGGTATCTTCAAAAGTCATTTAGAAATTTCAAAATTCATACTCTTCCCCACTTTTCTAGAAGCTGGTCATTCGGTTTCAAAAAGTTTTATTGTGCTTGGCTGCAGTATGAAGGAAAATAAATATTAGCCAGTGCATAAAAAAATAAACAGCCACTGCATTCAAATTTAAATGGTTATTGGGTGAAGCCAAAACAGTTTAGTTGGCTAACTAATTGATTCTCTTGTCTGACCCCTCTCTCTCTTTCTCTGCTGGTAGGCCACTGTGGAGCTGATGCAGGGGAACGAGATGAGAACGTCTGTAGTGTTTGGTGATGACTCCTCCCTCACAGAGTCCGCCAGCAGCCGGCTCCCTTTATCCCAGCAGCATCTGGCATTAGAGCTGACGGATGCGAAAGCCAAGCTCAAACGCCTCAGACAGGAGCTGTGAGCAAATGCACACACAATAAAATGACCTACACATGCACAGATATGACGTTTGATCAAACTGTTTATATGAGTATATAATTGCAATCTTTTTAGCAAGCAGAATATCATGGTTCATGACTGTAACTTCCTGTTTCAATAGGAAATATGACAACACGGGAAAGAAAACTGCACTTTTATCAAGACATTTTATGGGGTCTATAACTGTTAGTGATAGACAAGATATTTGCAGCCATATCTGCATTCGTCAACATTCATGATTGAGCATTTTTATTTTTAAATTAATATTGAAAACTTATAATATTCCAGTGTCCAAAACAATATATTACTTCAAAATTCTTTATGCAATTAATAATCACTTGCACTATGAGTACATTATCTTATTTTTCATTGATTTATTTATTTGCTAATTAATAAAGCTTCACTGATAACCTGTGATAGCTGTTTCTCTGGTTATGGTAAAATGTCTGTAGGAAGCTTTTCCCAGATTTAATAGACCCTGGCACAGTGCAGGGTCCGTCCTTATTCTGCTGACCCACTTTGATCCTCTTAGTGTAATGCTACAGACAGTCAACCCCCCTCGTTTCCACCCATCCAGCCTTCTATCCATCAATTTTTTCCATCCATCCACAAACCCGCTGTACAGTTCTGCTCACACTGCTGCATTCTTGAACTTCTATTTTGGATGTATTCTCGAGCAGCAATTGAGTGTTAATGTCTGAACAAAAACAGTACAGCTTTCTCAGTGTTTCAAAGTGAATATGTGATGTTTTTCGATCATCACTTAAAGGAAGTAGACTTCAGTTTAGTCAAAAGTCAGTTTAATTTTGCAATTCAAATTCTGAGCTATGAAATAACTGAGTTTGGAAAATCAATGATACAACCATTTTTAGGTGATTATACTAACTTTCTGGTGTAACTATACAATAAATTAAAATATTTATTTAATGAAAACATTATTTTATATCTTTATAAATATGATAGACTGACTTGATGTGAAAAATCCAATTGACTTTTGTCGTAACCATACAAAAACACGGAGCACTATGCAGAAAAGAGAATTTAAAATAACTTTCTGTTTTTTGTGATTTTTTTTTTTTTTTTTGTGATTTCTTAAAGTTGAAGGTTCTGTTCATTGGTATTTTCATCAATATTTTTTTCTCTTTGTGTATCGATAGGTGCCTCTTGTTTGGCTTGTATACACACTTGCATTGGTTAGATTTGCATGTACTTATGCTTATGTGCACACATATTTAGGTGTGCAGTTTTGTACTTGCCTGTTCTTCTCTGATTGAGTGATTACATGTTAATCACTCCTCTGAACCAGTGTGATTATTGAATCTTTTAATCTTCCGAACATCTGTTTCCTGTGTCGCAACAGAGAGGAGAAAAGTGAACAGCTCTTAGACTGCAGGCAGGACCTGGACAATGTGGAGGCGGAGCTTAAAAGACTTCAGCAAGAGGTACTAAAAAGAAAATATGTGAATATGTCTGATCTAAAGCTCTAACTATGAACATTCACCTTTGTTGCCTATATTTTGCTACATGCACAACTTCAGAACTTTAATTTTCGAAAGATAAATAATTGTTATTAAATGGCTAGGGTTTTTATTTTAAAGTTTTTTTTTTTCTTCCTTGCTCTTTCTATGCCGTCTACTTTTGTCCGTGGTCAGAACATGCAGCTGTTGACAGATGCACGAGCAGCCAGGATGTACCGTGATGAGCTGGATGCAATGAAAGAAAGAGCCATCAGAGCAGACAAACTGGAGAGTGAAGTGGCTCGCTTTCGAGATAAACTTCACAACATGAACTTTTACAAAGTCAAACTGGAGGTGTGTAAAGAGCGATGTTTATGTGTGCATACAGTACCATTCAGAAGTTTGGGGTTGGTATGATCCCTCAGAAATCGTTCTAATATGCTGATTTGGTGCTTAAAAAATAGAATTATTTGAACAATCAGAATTCTTTGATGAATGTAGAGTTCTAAAAAAGAGCATTTATTTAAAGTTACTTGCTGTCCCCAAGCCTCTAGTGTATGTGGATTTTTGCCGTTAACAGGAGCTGAAGGAGGATAATCAGGTGTTGATGGAAAGTAAGGCCATGCTGGAGGAAGAGCTTCAGAGCGTCAAAGCACGATCTGACAAACTGCACCACCTGGAGAAACACAACATCCTACTAGAATCAAAACTTCATGACATGGATGAGGTGAGGAAGAAGAAATGATTTCCATGAAATAGATCTGCCACAATATTAATATGTACCATTTTCTGTTCTTGTCATTCCAAATTATTATTTTTATCTGCTTGACTCGGTTGTCTGATGTGTTTTAGGAAAGAACTGTGGACAGGAGACAAATAGAGGAGCTGCTGGAAAGGAACGTCATCCTGGAGCTCTCTCAGAAAAGGAGTATGGAAGAATCACAACGTTTGGGCTGGGAGCTAGAACTTGCAAAGAACCCTCAACAGAATTCAGGTATATATAAACATTAGCGCTGGCAACTTGACATGGCATCTTAAAAATGTGATGCTCGTGGACCATTGTACCATTGAATAAGACCCTATGTTACTCCAAACCTTGCTTTGAAACCAAGATGTTGCTGTTACATAGAAGCACACAGTGGCTTGCAAAAAACTGTAAACTTGAATAAACCTAAAATGTGTCTATTGTTGTAGAGCTGAAGTCTTTGGGCCAAGAGGTAACTGAAAAGACGTGTAGCAGGTTGCTAAAACTGGAGAAGGAGAACCAGAGGTTGTTGAAGACCCTGGAAAAACTTAAAGGAACCAGTCATCCATTGCATGAGTTTACCTCTGAATCAAAACATTTTGGGGATAAATCTACTCCAGCATATGCCAACATGCACAATGACCAAATAATCATTAAGACCAGCAATCAGTCCCTTGACACAGAACACCTGCATGCATCTTTGGAAAGTATTAACGGCAATCTTCATTGCCTTGATGTAGAGCTCCATGAATTGGACACTGGGAACCAGAGGCCTCAAGTTAGTTTCAACCAAAACCAAGGACAAGTAGACATAGAAAACCAAGGTCTAGTGCATGAGAACGGACATTTGGAGCAAGATAGGAGTTGTCTGGAGAAGGAGAACCGGAGATTGCGGCAGCAAGTGAAGATCCAGGAGGCCTCATTGGATAGCAGCAACCTGAAGTTGGTGGTTCTTGAGAAGGAGAACCGTACCCTGGTTAAAAAGACTAACTATTTTAGTGAATCCTGTTCTAAGAACAAAGAGCTTGAGAAGGAGAACCAGGAGCTGATTCATCAGGCTGAAGTGGACAAGAGGATGTTGATGACATTAAGAGAGGTTACCACTACAGTGAATGCTTTGTAGATTATTACACTTTCTCAATATTCTCTTTTTTTTTCAAATGTACTGTTTTCCGCTCCAGGAGCTGCTGGACCAGAGGTTGAAATTGCAACAGAAAGAATCTGATCTTGAGAAATTAACTTATGAACTAGAGAGGATGAGGTTAAACCAGGAGACACGGATGGGAGATCCTGAGGCTGGAGACCAGAGGTATGCAGACGTTCACTTCTACATTCAGAGAAGCCCAAGGTGATACTTTTAAATGTCAAATTCCTTAATGTCGAATGACCACCTTTTTCTTTGTCTCCGTCACTCTCTCTCTCTCTCTCTCTCTCTCTATCTCTCTCTCCCGCTCTCAGTCAGTGTAAGCAGTTGGAGTCAGAGCTAGAGTCTTCTCTAATGAAATCCCTGAAGATTAAAAAAGAGAGAATGGCTGCCCTAGAGGCCCGTCTGCAAGAATCAGCCAAGATAAACCAGCAGTTGCGACAGGATCTTAAAACTGTGAGTAGGAGCCAGGTCCAAAGCAAGCTAGTTTACTTGGTAGTCATATTTGAATAGGGAAAGACCAAAACTTGATTTTTACATGATTTTCTTTATATATATGAATTTTTGCAGGTCAAACAGAACTATGAGGCATTGCTTCAGAGGGATGAGGAAGAAAAGGCAGAGGCAGGACAGTGCTCTCCACCAGAGAGGACATGGCACCGAGAGAGTCAGGAGGCCACGTGGGCATTGCTTAAGCTCAAGGACCGACTCATTGAGGTGGAGAGAAATGTGAGTCTCATGAAGGACCCAGTGTTAACAATCTGTTTAAATACTTAAGGTAGGGAATTTTAGCATGAAATAATGTTTTATTCCTGCTACGCATCTTATTAATTTAAGCTGTGTTAAAGACCTAAATTTTTTGTCAGTTAATGAAAGTTTAGGAGTCAGACTCACACCATTGGTGTTGTAAGCATCATGCTGTACTAGTTGAGTTACAGAAATTAGACATCTATGACTTTGGTTTTTCTTATGCAGAATGCAACTTTGCAGGCTGAGAAACAGTCATTGCAAACACAACTGCAGAAATTGCAGGTGCAGTCAGATGGGTTGCAAGCACAAATAATTGCGTTACAGCAGCAGACGGCTTCGTTGCAGGAAAGCAACACAGCACTGCAGACACACAATGCACAACTGCAGGTAAGTCACATTAAACTAAAAGCTATCGCCTTAATTGCAATGTTAATATTGCACATATTGGTATTATAAAATATAATAAAAGTTGCATATACAAAGTTTGGGTGTGGTTAGAGAAAGTTCCTTAGGTTCACTAATGCTGCATTTATTTGATCAAAAATACACTAGAAGATAAATTGTGAAATATTATTAAATAACTGTCTCCTATTTTAAAATACTTTAAAATGTAAGTTATTCCAGCTGCTGTTATTCCAATTTTCAGTGTCATTTGATCCCTCAAAGACAAAATATTGAAAACAGCCGGGCTCTTTAATACTTCTGTGGAAACCATGCTAAATTGAGTTTTTAGGATTCTTCATAAAAAGAACAGCATTTCTTTTGAAAAATAAATATTTTATCATGTTTTAAATGTCACTTTTTGATTAATTTCATGCTACGTTAAATTAAACTGTTCATTTCCTTCTTTCTAATGAATCCTCACTTTCTCTTAGGTAGAGAAGTCCACTGTTACTTCCCAGAATTACTCTCTGATGGCTCATAATGCACAGCTACAGCGGGGACGGCAGAGTTCGGAGGCTGAGAGGGAGGCCACGATACGGGAAAGAGAAGATCTGCGCACCGTTAATGAGCTTCTTCTCCGGGACCATGAGAGACTGAGCGTCCTGCATGAGAGACAGGCAGCAGAGTTGGAGGTGCTCTCTCACAGGTACTCCACGATGGAGAACAGTCACCGAACCCTGGAGATAGAGCACAGATCACTGGAGGACAGGTTAGTACATACACAATAAGATTAGTTTTTACAAGATGATGATTCCAAGTTCTGTGTAGTGATGTAATACCACATGTGTTTTATATATGTGCTGCTTTAGACAAGGACTATTAAACCATGACACTGTTGATGTCTGCCTGATTCCAGGTATAACACGCTACTTCAGCAGCACGCTCAACTGGAGGGCTTCGAGAGAGCTCTCAGAGAAGAACAGCAGAAGATGCAGAATGAGATATGCACAAGCAGGAGCACAACAGCAGAGTGCCAAAGACTCAGAGATGAGAAAGACTGGTCAGTGTTGTGTGCGTTCAAATATTTTAGTTTGATTCCTTGGTGTTCAGTACAGAAAACTGTACAGAAAACCGCTGTAACACTGAGGGTAAAGGGTCTCGATTATGTTTTAATCCTCATGATCATGTTCTGAAGAGGTATTTCTTTTTCCCTAAAATCCCCCCCCCCCCCCCCCCATCTTGTAACACTTTTATGGGTGTGACCAGACTAGCCTACTTTTTATCGTGCTATATTAATAAATACTGAATTCAGTCTTTTTATCAATTTGTTTTATTTCAGTAAGCACAGTTTTACTATTTCTTTCTGGAATTGATTGATTGCAGGCCTTATTTATCTGAGCTTACGCACATACATTTTTGAATTATCTGAAAATAATGCTTTTTTATTTTTTTACTCAAAAAAAACAAAAAAGCTGCATAGCTCTTCAGTCATTTCCAAAAAGAATCACAAAACCTGTATTGATTGAAAGAAAACAAGTTGACAAAAACATAGAATCCAAGATTTGGTGATTAATTTTTGAAAAACAAGATTTTGTGGTCCAGGTTCACAAATATTAGATTTTATAATATATGAATAGAAAAAAAGGGTCTCACATATTTAAAAATCACTGTGCTTTATCCTCCTCCCAGGCTGAATCAAACCTACCAGAAGCTGCTGGCAGAGAATGAGGATCTTCAAGTTGAGCAAAAGAGCATAAAGAGCCAGTTGAACTCCTGCAAACTGGAGCAGACACAGCTGGAGTCAGAGCTGTCCAAACTCAAGGAGCAGAACCAGCAGCTGGAAATCACCAGCATTAAACTGGCCAACCAGTGTGAGGTGTGCAGCAGTTCACCTAATCAGAGGAGCGTTCTTTGGAAGATTTTACTTCTATCTTTTACACACCTGCAGGTCATGTCATCATTCATGCTGGTTAATACTGGTAGAAAGTCTGAACTTGGTTGCATTTTCAAACAAAACTACTGATTAAATACTGTAAGTTCATGATGAATCACCTTCTTTTGTGCTTCCGTTCAGTTGCTGACCCAGCTGAAGGCGAATTTGGAGGAAGAGAACCGTCACTTGCTGGACCAGATCCAGAACCTGATGCTGCAGAACCGAACCCTGCTAGATCAGACCATAGAAAGCAAGGACTTGTTCCATGTGGAGCAGAGACAATATATGTGAGAGACATTTGTTTTGTCTATGCAGCATAGAAAGCATAATAATAATATTCTGAAAAATCTGCAAAGCAGTGGTTCTCACATTATGATTTAGCACCAAAGTTATCTATGCATAGTTAGGATAACACAACAAATAAATTATTGAAGGGAAGAAAAAACAATTCCCATATCTTTAGCTGCTGACATCAATGTCTGTGCAGAAATTTAGCACAAATGTATCTGCTGCTTGGTTGAAGCCAATCAAATTACATAGATGCCAACATGGGAAGGTTCTTCGACATTCCCTTATCCTCGAAAACCATAAACAAAACTATGAAAGGTCAAAAAAAACATAACCCAGAAGACAATAAATATGGGCTTACCTACAAATAAACATGGTGTGTGCTAACCACTATTTGTTTTGTGCAGCAAATTAACGAGAACATTAACTTTTTTAAAGCATGACATTTTTGTATATTTTTCTATAATTAATATAACTGAATGCAAAATCTGAGAAATGAAGAAAAAGCGGTCTCTTAGCTAGTGAACTGACGCTTCAAACGCCACCATTTTACCATATTCCACCATGTTCTTCCCTCAACTTAGACGAGTTGATACCATAGACTGTATAAAATAGTGATGTGTCGTTCGTGAACGAATCGTTCTTTTTGAACGAATCTTTTAGGTGAACGAATCGTTCTCGTTCACGTAATCCACTGACTCATATTTCTCGTTCAGTGAAGTTCCTCCCTCCACAGCAGTGCGGCGCTATAAGCAACGCATGCGCAGCTCAGTGAACCGGGTAACAACCATTTCATCCGGTCAAAGAATTACTCAACCTCGAGCCAATAGCCTTCGATTATGAGATGTGACAGATCATGTGATTTGTTGAATGTAAGTGAACGAATACGCCCTTCAATGAACGAGTTTCATATGAGTCTGAACCAGTGTTGCCAGATGTACGATAATTATCGTATTTGTACGATAATTTTTACCTCTGTACGATGTACGATCAATAATGAAAAAAATCCCGTAATGTACGATAATTTCTGAATTTTATGAAAATTTAAATGATGGTAGGGCTTCTTTTCTCATACACGAAATCAGCTCATTACAGACACTCTAAATGCGTTCGTGTGCACCTTAGGGTGTGTTAAGAATGCAGGAGAGTGCCCTGCTTTAAAGCCAACGAGCACTAGTTGCGGTCCATGACAGCAAGAACTTCTTCAACATCTGGCAACACGCAGGATTCCGATGCAGCGACTCAGATGTGGAGTTAACTGCACCATGCAGAAAAAGCTAAATTCCTTCTTCACTGGACGCGACAAAGCAAGTGTTAAAAATCATTTTAATATGATTTAATATGCGCCGCGACGCAGACAGTCACTGAAAATAATGGGATAGTATTTTGTCTCACTGCTTCCGTCCAACAATACGCCTTGTTATCTATTGTGGTAATTTGCAGGTCGTGTCAAAATGTTGTTGGTTTAGAATAGATAAATAACTCTTTTGACTCGTGTACGATAATTTTCTTCCAAATACGATAATTTTGAACTTCTGGTACGATACTTGGACATTTCCAATCTGGCAACACTGGTCTGAACTAGATCTAGAGATCTTATCGTTCGTGAACGAAATGACTGAACTGTTACCCATGTCGTTCGTGAACGAGCTGAATGATTTAGTATATCTCGTTCGTGAATGAAATGACTGAACTGATACACATGTCGTTCGTGAACGAGTTGAATGATTTAGTACATCTTGTTCGTGAATGAAATGACTGAACTGATACACATGTCGTTCGTGAACGAGCTGAATGAACAGATACATGTCATTCGTGAATGAAATGAACTGGTATCTAGTTCTTGAAAGAAATTAATGAGAGTAAACAGGGTTAGTCTGTCATTTAGCATGTCAATCTCGTAAAATGCAAAGCGCATTTAGAGGTACTGTGCACATACGCGTGTTTTGATATTTAGCGACTCCACGTTTAATCCCTGATTTATGAATGTGAATATATAATATACAAACTGTCTGACCAAACAATTAAAATGCTAATTAGGCAAGAAAACATTGTGCTTTGTTCATCTAAACAACTTAATTAGACTTTATATATTGAATGCGATTATACACACATTTTAATAAAGCCAGATCAGTTTTTGTAAGTGAATACGTTCGTTGACTAAAGACATAACACATAATACACTCTTTTTTTGCCACCTGCTGGCATATTTTGTGTAATACGAAGAAATGATCACTGAACGAATCAGTGAACGATTCGGAACGAATCAGTGAATGATTCTGAACGAATCATTTTGGTGAACGAACTGAAAATGAACGAATCTCTAGAAAGAATCATAATTTCCACCACTAGTATAAAAACATGGACGTAGTGTCCGTGACGTCACCCGTAGACTCCTGAAGTGTGTTTTTGAAGCCTAAAGTGTGTAGAGCGGGCCGTCGCCATCTTGGCAACGCGTCACCCCGCGACTCTCCCGGACAATCAAAAATGGGCAAAAAGGCGGGAGCTAGTTGCTGTAGCCACACCCACCTAGCACGACGGCAGTGTCAGCAGCCGCAATCCACCTGTCACTCAAGTGGCTACGCCCTTAATTATGCAGAACTTTAAGTCTTAATATAATTTAAACGGATGAGTTATAAAAAAATTCACCCCCTTCACAGTTGTCATGAAGGGCAAAATTAGCTATTTAGACCAAAATCATTTTTTGAACCAGACTGTAAACATGTTTTTTCCTGCTGTAAAGTTGGGCATTTTAACATGGGGAGTCTATGGGACTGACTCCCTTTTGCAGCCAGCCTCAAGCGGCCAGTCGATGAATTGCAGTTTTAGTCACTTCCTTATTGGCCTCACGAGAGATAGCGGGAGGTTGGCGCTCAGTTGATACACATACCTCTCCCATCTCAGTGCGTGCACTCAATCGCTGTAGCGCACGGCACCACTATGATAGCATTTAGCTTAGCACCATTCATTCCGTAGGATACAAACAGGGATGAATTTAGAAGCCACCAAATACTTCCATGTTTTTCCTATTTTAAGACGGTTACATGAGTAGTTACACAAGTAAGTATGGTGACACAAAATAAAACGTGGCGATTTTCTAAGCGGATAAAAAATTATAACTATAATGTATGGCGGAAGAGCACTTCACACCACTTCGACCTCGATGCAGTGATATCATCACTCCTGACGCTAAGGAATGTATGTTGCTAAGCTAAATGCTAGCATAGTGGTGCCGTCAGTGTTGCCAGACGTACGATAATTATCGTATTAGTACGATAATTTTTACCTCTGTACGATGTACGATCAATAATGAAAAAAAATCCCGTAATGTACGATAATTTCAGAATTTTATGAAAATTTAAATGATGGTAGTTGCAGTCATAGGGCTTCTTTACTCATACACAAAATCGGCTCATTACAGACACTCTAAATAAGTTCGTGTGCACCTCAGAGTGTGTTAAGAATGCAGGAGGGTGCCCTACTTTAAAGCCAACCAGCACTAGTTGCGGTCCATGACAGAAAGAACCCCTTCAACATCTGGCAACACGCAGGATTCCGATGACAGCGGCTCAGATGTGGAGTTAACTGCACCTTACAGAAACAGCTAAATTCCTTCTTCACTGGATGCGACAAAGCAAGTGTTAAAAATCATTTAAATATGTTTTAATATGCGCCACGCCGGAGACAGTCACTGAAAATAATGGGATAGTATTTTGTTTCACTGCTTCCGTCCAACAATACGCCTTGTTATCTATTGTGGTAATTTGCAGGTCGTGTCGAAATGTTGTTGGTTTAGAATAGATAAATAACTCTTTTGACTCGTGTAAGATAATTTTGTTCCAAATACGATAATTTTGAACTTCTGGTACGATACTTGGGCATTTCCAATCTGGCAACACTGGGTGCCGTGCGCTACAGCAATTGAGTGAATACACTGAGATGTACATAGAGGTACATATCAACTCTTCTAAGTTGAGGGAAGAACCTAGTTGAATATGGAAAAACGGTGGCTTTTCCTTTCAAATTGGACAAAACAAGCATTACAATAAGCTAAAGCAACTTAAAATCAGAAGAGTTCACCTTCAACAAACACACACACAACAAACACACACACAATATTTTATTGGGTAGAAAATGCAAGTAAAAATAACTGGAAAATTCTAATTCAATCAAAAAGAGAAAACTTTTGATGGCACATCAAGCTCTAGACATGTAAGCTCTAGACTAACTGTAATGTTATTTTTGACAGAGACAAACTGAATGAACTCAGAAGGCAGAAGGAAAAGCTGGAAGAGAAAATCATGGATCAGTACAAGTTCTATGACCCATCACCACCACGCAGGTACCATCTTATGACGTGATGAAGCTTTTTGCATAAAACAATCCAGATCAAATGTTAATTAATCATAATTTCTGTCTTCAACACTTTATCAATGTAGACGGGGCAACTGGATAACGCTGAAGATGAGGAAGTTGATAAAGACGAGGACTCGAGATCAGGAGCATGTTCGTTCCTCATCTCCCCATCTCCGCTCCGAGTCATGCGAGGGTCTGGATGACCTGCGCTGCAATGACAACGGCTCCTCAGTGGGTTCCCAGGGCTCTGAGGAATCTGCTTCCAACTCCCTTAATGGTGACACCGTGTCCCCTAAGAGGAGCAGCAGTGAGTATAACCTCAGTTACATGAAACTGTCACAGTCCAGCCATTCCAGCCAGGAAAATCCAGAAACAAGCCACTCGGTCAGCAGCAAACCCTTCATCCCAACTTCCCAAGGTCAGGAGAAGGAGAACGGAATTTGTGGCAGACGACTGTCATGGGGTGGCCAAGCAAAGGATAGATATTCTAGTAATTCACCTCTGCTGATTAGAAAACTCCTCAAATTCTGCCCTAAGCAAACCTGCCACAGAAAACTAAAAGAAGAGTTCAGTTCTTCAAAATAAACACTTATTTGACCTATGTTTCCTGATTTATTTGAAGTCTGTTATCTGTTTTGGTCCTCCGTTCTTTTGCACATAATATTTCAGTAACACTTTATCTTAAGTTGTCCTTGTTACACGTGTTACATGTGCTTACTATTATAAAAGCAATAAGTTATGCATAATTACATGCAAGTAACCTTAAGCCAAACCCTAATCCTAACCTTTTAGTAAGTTCAGGTAATTTATTGATATTACTCGGTACTTTAATAAATAATTACACTGTAACAAGGACATCTTTAAAAGTGTAACCAATATTTCGGTCCCACTTTATATTAGGTGGCCTTAACTACTATGTACTTACATAAAAAAAATAAGTACAATGTACTTATTGTGTTCATATTGTATTGTAAAACACTCTGCTATTGAGGTGGGATGGGGTAAGGTTAGGGAGAGGGTTGGAGGTATGGGTAAGTTTAATGGTGGTTAAGGTGTAAAGTATGGGTCAACAGTGTAATTATAAATGTAATAACAGAAATTAAATACAGATGTAATTACATGTAGTTTTTTTATATATAAGTACAATGTAAAAACATGTATGTACATAATAAGTACATTGTACTAAATTATTAATTAAAATGTAAGTACATAGTAGTTAAGACCACTTAATATAAAGTGGGTCCAATATTTCTTATGTTTTTAAAGGGGTCATATCATGAGGAATTAAATGTTGCTTGAGATAAAAGAGAATTTGTAGAACTCTGAATTCTGATCTGAATCAGAAATTCAGTCAAACAATTCAAATCAATGTGGTTTAAAGCAAAAAAATAAAAACAATGATATTTAATATTTAAAAAATTAAATGGCCTCTTTAAAACAAGAAATACATGTGCCATAAAATCATAGAATTCAGCAAAATGTCTTACAATTCCAAGTAGGTAGCAAAGAAAGATGAGGTGATGTACTGTATGTGTCTCTGGTTGTTTTGTAATTTTTCATGTTCTTTCCTTCAGAAGAATTTTCTTCTTTCACAAACCTTCTTATTGTCATGTTTTTTCCTCCCTCATTTCCTGTCTTCATATTTTCCATTGTGGTGATCAAGTCAGCACCCTGAAAATGTTTCATGTTAAGCATAACAAACCAAAGGATAAAGACAAAGTCAAGTCTCTCTTCCGCCGATCTCTGTGTAAGACCTCACGTCCTGCCTTTCCTGTAACAGCTGTGCCTTCACTTTCAGTGCTTTTTATTTGAATACATGAATAGATTAACAATTATCAGCCATTAGAGCTAAAATATAAGCAAAACTGTTTTTAATCATTTTAGAAGTAAATCAATGCTTTTTATTCTTCAGTGAATTGAAAATGATAATGCAAGATAAATGCTTGAACTCCCTCAAGACAAATGCTGCCTCGTATTTGAGCCCCATAAAACTTATCTCATGTCATCTTCATGTCTTGTCATGTTCCATCTCAGCCATGAATGACCTGCTGCAGTCAGAGGGATGTTTGGATGAGGACTCTGGGAAGCTGGAAGATCAGCCAGAAGAGCAAATAATGCAGCACACCACTGCCATTTCAAAAAAACACTCCACATCATCATCATTATTTCATCACTACTCTTCCATAGACAATCATTCAATAATCTGTAATCAAGGTACTAGGTCAGAATGCACATTATTACATTTATCTGTCCTGTTTTTTGGATCCTACCATCCACAGCACCTTAGAAACATGACAAACCCAGAAAACTATAGCAACTATAAAGCTATATACTGTAATATAAAAACCAAGCAGAACACTGCATAGCATCGCCTTGGGAATCCAGAACACAATAACAACAGGCTAAGAAACACTAAAGTTGTGTCCCAAATGACACACTATACCCTATACAGTTATATACTATTTACTTAATGCACTCAACCTTGTAGGGTATAGAATAGTGCACAATTATGTAAATTGAGATGCACATTTTATAGAAATGCCCCGGCAAACAACCACCAAAGTACCCTAGCAACATCCAGAAAGCCACTCACCTTAACAACCGCAAACATTCTGCCAACCAATAACTTTGTATTGCAGCAACAACTTTCGCATGGGCAAGCACCATTTCTCCGCTTTGCTGCTTTGCAAAATATATGTCTCATTAGTATTCATCTACCTTTGATACGTCTGTCTCAAAGAATAACTGGAATACAGTGTGTATCTAGATTATCTAACTACCTGTGTACACATTTTTTCCTTCAAGGTAAAGATTTCCAAGGAGACACAATTCCACCAAGGCTTGCAAATGGCACTGAAGGCCAAGATAACGGTAAGAATTTGATTGTAGACTACACTTTCAGAGTGATGCATTAATCCTGTTGATCTGTTGAAGTTCACTAGAATGAAGATTTCCTGATAATTTACTCACTCCCATGTCATCCAAGATTCTCTCTTATTCATGCCTTTATTTCTTCAGTCGCAAAGAAATTATTATTATTTATTTTATTTTTATTTTTTTGGAAAAAAATCCAGGAATTTTCTCCATATAGTGGACTTCAATGGTGGGCAATGGGTTGAAGGTCTAAATTGCAGTTTCAGTACAGCTTCAAAGGGCTAAACACGATCCCAGCTGAGGAATAAGGGTCTTATCTAGTGAAACAAGTGGTCTTTTTCTAAGAAAAATGTAAATGTATATTCTTTTTAACCACATGTTCATCTTGCACTAGCTCTGCAATGCGCATCTTCATACATTGGGTAATCCTGCTGGAAAGTTCACGCATGGTAAGTTCTTCTCATAAAGTTGTTCTTATAAAGTATTTTTCTTAGAAAGTGACTGATCGTTTTGCTAGATAAGATGCTTATTCTTCAGCTGGGATCGTGTGGAGCCCTTTGAAGCTGCATTAAAACTGTAATTTGGACCTTCAACCCATTGGCCGCTATTAAAGTCCACTACATAGAGAAAAATGTTTTGCTCAAAAAAGTGAAATGAAGAAAGAAAGATTTGGATCTTGGATGACATTGGAGTGACTAAATTATCAGGAAATTGTCATTCTGGAAGTGAACTTCTCCTTTAAACTTCCTCTAATTGAAATTTTCACCAGGCCTGAATGGCAAATCGAGTCGTGCCCCAAGCGCGAGCAGTGGCGAGTTCAACTTAAGCCTGGAGAACGAGGCCTGGTCCAGTGATAGCAGCCCCCTTCCAGATCCTATCTCGTCCAGCCATCAACGATTCAATGACTCCCCTTCCCCAGCCCGACCCAGCCACACGGATCTCAGACAGGGCTACAGCTCCTCAGGGAGTGGAGTACGCAGAACCAGCAGTGGCAGATACACTGGAGAATGTTCATCCCAAAAGCTGGACAAAGCAAGCATTGGACTGTATAAAACTCATAGTGTGCAAAGTACAGAGTCTAAACCTACTCTTGAGATGCAGGGGAAGGCCTCCTCCATATCGGGCTGTTTGAACTGCTTTGCCACGCCGATGCGAAGCCCTAAAACAGGCCAGGCTCCGTCAACTCTGCCCCGGGCCAGCTGTGTCATCTCAACATCAGAGGGCAACAGTCGACGTGCCAGTGTCCACAGCACTATGTCAGAGAAGTCAGTGGGAGCTCTCTCAAGTCAGAACTGTGCTGAACCTCAGCCTGACCCCAGTGATGAGGTTTTAAAAGAAAGCCCTGACGTGGAAGAGGAAGACCACAAACCAGAACATCTTTTTGATTCACCATTCACCATTGATTCGGTCTTCACAAACACAATTTTCAGTGAGCGAAGTTGAAATGCTACCAGTTAGAAAAAGTTCTATACATAGATGTAAACCCCTTTACTGAAATCATACCAAAATCATATAAATACAAACATCTTATTCTAACCATGTAAAGGCAACTATGCCTTATGATTATGGCATCTCTGAGGTGAATTCAGGCATAATCAGTCAGGAAGCCAAAAAAACAATCCTCGTCCTTGCACAACCCTTAACTATGGTCTTTAATCTTTGTTGGGTGACACATGTAGATTTTTCCTACATCAATCCATATTTTGTTTCTTAATCTTTTTTGTTTGCATTTTAACTATGTGGTAACTGATCCCATGTGTTTTTGTTTTGTTTGTTTTTTGATTACATGCATGAAGGTTAAATCTGAAAAAAAGAAAATGAAATACAAGTGTCCCTCTGAGCATGTAGCATCAAAACTTCTGTGGTTCATGTGTCCCAACTACTGTATATTACAGTCATTTTCCTTTTTGCAGTATTGAAGAGCAGTATTTTTAACTGAAAATGCACCTTGTGTTTGTTAAAAACCAGTAAATATCCATCTTGCTTAAGTTTCATCATGTTTTCCTTCTAACGTAATAAAACCTCATAGTTTGTTTGTTGTGCTGGTTTGTGCCCATGTTCCTATTTGTAAGCAGGTTTGAAATATAAATAAAAAGACGATTTTGAATAATAATAATAAAGCCTCAGACAATGTGGTTTTTAATGACTTTGGTGGCTCAGTAAGTTGACATTTTCATTAATTGAAATGTCAGGACGTTGTCTGACATATAGGAGACATTTGAACACTACAAGGTAATCGTTTAAATGTATTAATTTAACATTTTAATTGCATCTTAAGTACAAATAGAAATCCACTCAAGCGATCGACGATTTCCTCCACTAAGCGCAAACAACTGTGATTGGTTCATCCTGACAATCGCTGAGAAAAGTAACAGGTACCATGCGCCTTCATATTTACAGACATTTTGGAACTATTTGTAAAAGAATGTTTCATAAAATAACAAAAAAAACCGTTAAAAGCATGCAAAAAGTACATAATAAAGTATGCTTGCACGGACAAGAGCTTCGTCTTTGTGAAGCTTCCACTACACACACAGAAGAAATACAACTAGACAATACGCATGTGCACAACAGAGATATGCATGTACATATGGTTAGTTAGAAATACAAGTATAAATAATCTATTGGGCATTGCATTTTCTTTTTTACCCAAATATTCTGAGAGGGAAATAATTCTAATTTTACTTCAATTCACAATAGTTTAGAGCTCCGTGGACTTTGTGATTATGTCGCCACCTCGTGTTTGTGTTTTGAACGGCATTCTGCGCAATACATTGTGGGATACACTGTCATGGCGGCGCCCTTACCACAGAAATGACATCTGACTTCAGATATTATTTGCTTAAGTTGATTTTATTTTCACACCTCTGCTTTCAAAGTCTGTATACTGAATGAATTCAGCGGTGCCTGTGTTGAGTGCATTTCCTCTTATTTAGTAAGTAGAAAACGTCACATGAAGGGAAATAATCATGCTGTTAATTTGCCTTGAGCTGCTGTAATGTAATATAACGAACTGTAACATAATGTCAGCTTAATAGATGTATGTAAAGGTACAAAAAGTGCCTTGTTATTAGCGTGTGTTTTATGATTACTTATGAAATTATGGTAATACCATTTTATATAAACATATTTGTATTGTGGTAGTAAAGTCTTTGGTCATGTACCATGCTAATACCATGGTGTTCTTTGAATTGGCTGGAGTACCATGTAAATACAGTGACACACACAGTAATCATTCAGTGCCATTGCATTTATTAAATTATCGTTTGAAACCATAACTGTACTGTGATATGACAGTACATAGAGACCAAATATATTTAGTTATAGGTTCATTTGTGTCAAATCAAAACATTTGCATAAAACAAGCTATTAATATTATATTAATATTCATGATAACCCTCAATTGTCATTTTAAAGTAATTTGTCTTCTTAGTTGTGCTGTATGTGTATTGATTGTCCTGGTTTAATGCACTATTTGCACATTATCTGTATATAAACTGTAGCTTAATTTTTCTTTTTAAATGAGAAAATCTGCAATGAAGCGGATAGCAGGCTTGATTGGCAGGACTGCAGTGTCCTGTTGGCATCATGGGAGCCCACATTTTCCCCCTCTACCTGCACGGGCTCCTGGACCTCCTTACACCTCTCCACAGATCCGACACCTGGCTGCAAAACAGGTCAGTCTCAAAATGTCAAAGCCTTCGCTAATGTTTTTCAGAATAGTTTGAATGCCTTGCGTGCATGCACTGAGCAGAATGTGCTTCGTTTGTCCTGCTGTAGAATAAGGGCCAGTTCAAAGGTCAGAAGATCAAATCCAAGCCATTCAAACTAGAGAAACAACAGAAGCAGGAGGTGGAGATCAAGCAGAGGATGACTGTGTCAGAACTCGCCAAGGCCATGAATAAAGACATTGGTGAGTGTTACCGTGATATGGCCACATGCTCACTAACGCTGCATTTATTTCAATAAAATAGGATTAAAAACAGTAATATTGTGAAACGTTATTACAATTCAAAATTGCTTTTAGTTTTCAATCTTAATGTATTTTAAAATGTAATTCATTTCTTTGATCAAAGCTGAATTTTCAGCATCATTAACTAAATTTTCAGTGTCACATGATCCTTCAGAAATCTAATTCTAATATGATGATTTGCCGCTTAGGAAAAAATTCTCATTATTATCAATGTTGAAAACAGTTGTGCTGCTTCGTATTTTTATGGAAACTGCAATCCTTTTTTTAGGAGTCTTCGACGAATATAAAGTTCAAAATAACAGCATTTATTGAAAATAGCAATCTTTTGTAGCACTGTTATTCACTTTTAATCAATGACATCCACCCATGCTGAATAAAATGAATTTCTGCCGAATAAAATATCTTACAGGCCCCAAATGGTAATAACAGTTGTGTATATCTGTGTTAGATCACGTCTATGAGGCCCTGCTCAACACAGATGTCGTTTTGGACGAGATGGAGCCCGACACAGTGCTGGAGGAGACATGGATCAAAGAAGCAGTAAAGAGATCGGGGATGAAACACAAATGGGCCAAACTCGTAGAAACCAAAGTCCGAGAAAACAAAGACATCCAAAGACAGTGAGAACAATTTAATAACGAGTTTAAATGTGTATCATTTGTCCTTTTCTGTAATTTCTGTTTGAACTGTGGTCAGACCTGCCCCAGATCCCGCTCAGTTAGTTCCTCGGGCTCCAGTGGTGACCATCATGGGTCATGTAGACCACGGGAAGACCACCCTGCTGGACAGTCTGAGGAAGAGTCAGATTGCTGCTCAGGAGGCGGGGGGAATCACGCAACACATCGGAGCGTTTCGGGGTACTGTACACCTCAACATACCAGCACCATTTAGAGTTGATTCTTTATCCTCAGAGACCCGGTGCAGCAGAATTGTAGAATATAATTTGTATGAAGCAATTAAATAATACCTCATTTATACTAAATATTAGTAAAAACTCACATAACTGTAGCTGACACTGAATTCTATCAAGCAAAAGTTTTGGTTTTTGGTTGTTTTTGGTTGCTTGTTCAAGTGAAACAAAATGGTCATAGCACATGACACAAACCCAATTCGCAATGCTTTTGGTATGTACGTACCAAATGTAACAAAAATGCGACGCTGGAGATCAGTACTCAAATCTGTTGCTGCTGTCACACAATAGAGCCTATTCAATTAAAGATACAATTTTTTATCATTATAGGGCGGTTGTGTACACACACCTCCAACACACATTTAAGTTCACACAACTTGTAAAAGTGCATGTAGCATCCAATCACCCTTTAAAAAAAATTTTAAGAGTAAAAAGAAAAAGTGCATCATGAATATCAAAGGGTTAAACTTAAGACAAATAGTAGTTTCTTGACCCCCAGCAATAATTTCCCAGTAATATGTGCTGTTCTTTTTGGCTTCCTCTGTGCTAAGCAAGCACATTTTGTGATCAAACGAGTCCGTTTCCTGTTCAGTTGAGCTGCCCTCAGGTGAGAAGATCACTTTTCTGGACACACCCGGTCATGCAGCGTTTTCTGCCATGCGTGCGCGTGGAGCCATGGTCACTGATATAGTCATCCTGGTGGTAGCAGCTGATGACGGTGTGATGAATCAGACTATTGAGTCCATACAGCATGCCAAAAAAGCCAAAGGTAATATGCAGTTTAAAATTATGATTGAAATTACAATTATAATAAATTCAATCCTGTTTTATATAAATGTTTTTATGTTTATTTTATTGTTTTTACACACACACACACACACACATATATATATATATATATATATATATATATATATATATATATATATATATATATATATATATATATAATGACAAATTGTTATCATTACATTATTATCAATTTTGTGTATTAGCATAATTATGTGTTTTGATCTACAGTGCCGATTATCGTTGCTGTGAATAAATGTGATAAACCTCATGCCGACCCCCAACGCGTGAAAGAGGAGCTTGTAGGCCATGATGTCATCTGTGAGGAGTTTGGTGGGGAAATACAGGCCATCCATGTGTCTGCATTAAAGGTACCATGGTCCCGCCTAATATTTAGACTCTTATGCCACCCTTTAAAATATTTTATGTTATTAGATAACATCAGTAATCACATAATAGCAAAACAAATGTTGACAGGGATTTGTCAGTGTTAATATTTGTTTACTGTTTGAATGTAGATTTTTATTTTAAAGTGGGATACCGGATCACATGACTTTGGAATTATTATATGTGAATATGGCAGCTATTAGCAAGTAATCTCTCTTCAGGGGGATCATTTAGTAGAGCTGGCAGAAGCCACGGTGACGCTGGCAGAGGTCCTGGAGCTGAAGGGCGACCCCACAGGCCTGGTGGAGGGAACGGTCATCGAGAGCCGCTCAGACAAAGGCAAAGGGTGAGTGTGAACGAGACATCCTTACACTGCCAGAGATTCATGAGAACTACACGTTATATTATATCAGCTGTTGTGTTTCCACAGGCCGGTGACCACAGCCATCATCCAGCGCGGCACTCTGAGGAAGGGCTGTACGCTGGTGGCAGGAACGTGCTGGGCTAAAGTGCGCTTCATGTTTGATGAGTATAATCAGGCCATGAGTGAGGCCGGACCCAGCATCCCGGTGGAGATCGTGGGCTGGAAGGATCTTCCCTCTGCTGGCGAGGAGATCCTGGAGGTGGAATCAGAGGTGTCTTAAAAACCTTTTCAGAGAGCCATAGTCTACATTTTTGGAGCATTTTGTGTGGTACTACCGGTCAAAAGTTTGAAATCAGTAAGATTTTTTAATGTTTTAAAAAATTATCTTATGCTCACAACCAAGGCTGCATTTATTTGATCAAAAATACTGTAATATTGTGAAATATTATTACTATTTAAAACAACTGTTTTCTGTTTTATTCTAAAATATTTTAAATGTAATTTATTCCTGGTGCAAAGCTGTATTTTCAGCATCATTACTTCAGTCTTCAGTGTCACATGATCCTTCAGAAATCTAATGTTCTGATTTGCTGCTCAAGAAACATTTTATTATTAATGTTAAAAACTGTAATTCTGCTTAATTCTTTTAAAACAGCCTAATTCTTGTGGAAACCATGATTTTTTTCAGAAAGTTAAAACTTACTAAAAAAAAAAATACTTGAAATAAGAATCGTTTGCAGTATTATAAATTTCCATAGTGTTTCATTTGATCAATTTAATGCATCTTGCTGAATAAAAGTTACTTTTTTAATCTTACACCAAACCTTTGAACAGCAGTTTCACAGTTTCTACAAAAATATTAAGCAGCAAAAACTATTTCTAACGTTTGCTATTATTAAAAAAGGAAGGATCATGTGACACTGAAGACTGGAGAATTATGCTGAAAGCTTTGATCACAGGAATAAATTACATTCTAAAATATATTAGCGTAGAAAACAGTTATTTTAAATTGTAATAATATTTCACAAAATTACTGGGGGTTTTTTTTTGAGCGTATGAGACTACTTTCAGAAGCATTCAAAAATCTTACTGATTGTAAACTTTTGACCAGTAGTCTGATATGTTATGATCTGATTTTCACATTCCCTCTCTCAGCAAAGGGCCCGTGAGGTGGTGGAGTGGCGCAGCTACATGGAAGAGCAGGACAAGATGAAAGAAGACCAGCGGGCCATCGAAGCCAAGCAGAAGCAGCATCAGGAGAGCTATAAGAAGGACAGGGAGAGCATGGCCCATCTCTCCTGGAGACAGAGGAGGGCAGCCCTGTACCGGGCCAACAAACACAAACTCTCCCACAGGCTCAGTGAGAAAACTGAGATAGAGGAACTCACACTGCCCATCATCGTCAAAGGTCAGATCACAGATCCTCTGCTTTAAGAAGAGTTTGATCATTTTAGCAAAACATTCAAGCCAAAATAAAATGCATGATGAATTGTTCACAATAATATCAATAACACGCATTTAATATATATGTACAGTATAAGGATGATTTACATTTCATGGCTGACCAATAATATTTCATGATGTGCGAAATGAAGCTCCACACTAAATTTTTTTTAGGTGATGTGGACGGCTCAGTGGAGGCGATTTTGAACATCCTGGAAAGTTACGATGCTGATGATCAGTGTGAGCTGGATGTGGTACATTTTGGAGTGGGCGACATCTCAGAAAGAGACATTAACTTGGCAGAGACGTTCTCAGGTAGGAATCCACAACAGCCAATGGAAAAGAAATCACTGCTTTCATTCATTCAGATCAGTGCTTCTCAACCAGAGACCCCCGTGTGGGACCTCCACACACTTCCAAATGTCGTAAAATGGCATAAAATAATTTGAAATAAGCCATAACAGCTAAAAAATAAGATAAAAGCGTCATCATATTTATTATTGAATTCAATAACTAGATTTTTATTTAGGAACCAGAGTTCAAACTTGGGAAAACCTGGATATATGATGAAATTTGATTTATTTATTTCTGGAATATTAATGCAATTTTAAAAAGTCATGGAAATTTGCATGATGAATATAAACTGATCTAGTGGCAAGCTCCTTGCAAAAAAAACTATCACAAATGACTAGAATAGTTATAAATTAGACTTTTATAGTTATAGAAATGTGAAAATATATTACTAATAAAAAGCGTAAAACAAGTACATTCATCAGTTACTTCTAGAGTTATGGAATTTATATATATAAATATGCCACTCATGGTTTGTATGAAAGTTTGAAAATGAGCAGCTTTGTAATTACAGCAAAATTACCAGAAATTTCTTGAAGACTTTCAGTTATCATCCTTGATTACCACTGATTTAGAGCCTTTAAATGAACTATTGTTTTAATTTTTGGTTTGCTTTGTCAAAGTGTCAAACTTTCTGCTATTTTCTTGAATTCTCTCTCTATCCCCCTCATTGTTCAGGAACCATATATGGGTTCAATGTCGCGGCAAATAAATCGATTCAGCAGATGGCTGCAAAGAAGGGCATTCCCTTAAGATTACACAGAGTCATCTACAAACTCATAGATGAACTCAAAGACGAGCTGAGCAGCAAACTGACCCCGAGCACAGAGGAAAATATCATCGGTGAGTTTAACTTTAATAGCACATATGGCTGATTTTAAACTTTATTTTCTCTATTAAAAGATGATTCTTTAGCTTCTCCAGTCATGCTTCCCTTACAACCAGGCCTAGATAAATGAGGACTTTCCTGCACAGATTTTGATCTGCAGATTAAAACACAGTAAAATGTGTTAAGTGGAGCTGAGAGTGCTACAGACAACATTGGTAACTGAAAGCATGACAAATTAGTCAAAATACTTCAGTGAAATGAACATCACTGAAACAGAAACTTAAACTAGTGCTGTGTAAATGAAAGAATGAGGTTGGCTGTCTTTCTTGCCCTTTAGCATTGCGTTTTCTCCCTCACGCTTCAGGTGAGGCCTCGGTTCTGGCCACGTTTGATGTGACGGTTGGGAAAAAGAAGATCCCAGTGGCTGGCTGTCGAGTTCAGAAGGGCCAGCTGGACAAAAAGATGAAATTCAGACTTGTTCGAGGGAGAAACATTCTTTGGGAAGGTACACTTATGCCAGTTAGCTGTTAAATACATCCTAAAATGTATTTTTTTTTCATGCACTTGTTTTCTCCATCAGGATCCGTGACTGCTCTGAAACATCTGAAGGATGATGTTCTGACAGTAAAGACAGGCATGGAATGTGGTCTCTCTCTAGATAACGAAGAACTTGAATACAAACCTGGGGATGAAATTATTTGTTACAGTGAATCTGAGATCAAACAGAAAATTTCTTGGGATCCGGGATTTTAAGGGACTGCATTTGGATCAGTATACTATGATGTGTAGTTTGCATGCACCTGCAGTAGCTACAACAAAGCTAGCTGAAGCAAACCTACACCGTCATCAACAGATAATAATAATAATAATTAAAAAAGAAAAAAAGTAAAATTTGATTGTCTTCATTTTGACTCTAGATATCAGGACTGAACTAAGTGTACATAATGTATCTTGTAATGTAAATAAAAATGAAGAGACATTTTCAAAAAGTGTTTTTTTGAAAAGTATTATGATTTTCATCCTACTTCACACATTTCATATTTTTACATTTATCACACAATGTCGCTTTTGTAATACATTAAATATATTTTTAGAAGTCAAGATGGAAATTAAATTCCTGGGATATGGGGCAAAAACCACACACACATCATATTTAAGGAAGGTAAAGTTAAAAGCTAACATCATATCTTTGTTCCCTCAAAATGTGTCATTTTTAAGAACCAGGGTTCCCAAACTTGGATATATTCACATTTTAAGTGTAATTTCCAGAACTGATTTTTTTTTTTAAAATAGAATCTTAAGTCATGTGCATTTTATGACAAGTATGATTTTTCTAGATATCTCAAGCTCTAAAATATTTTGAGCTTCAGCTTTGAAAATGATAAGCATAAGTTATATTTAAGGTAAAAGAATATTCCAGTGCAAAATGAAAGATAACCCATCTAAAATAGATTTTGTATTCTGCATGTCCTGTTACCAAGCATCATTATCATTTTATCCAACTTCTCACTTTAGCATTTTAATAATGTTAAACCCCCCATCAAAGTTCTATTAAACAAGACTCAAGAGACTTTTCAATGTGGCAGGCCAATTTTATTTACAAAGTACAAATTCAGAACAGACAATCTCCTGTATTACACAGAGCATGTTGTCAGGACTGTACTTCACTTGTCCTCTGGTTTGTTGAAGCAGTAAGTCAGGCAGCACTTCCCGCAGTAATGACGGTCAAAGTGGCTGGCCATGAACACTCCGGCTCCACACTCATCTGCAGGACACTCGCGGCGCAGGCGGTGGATCTTGCCGTTCTCATCAACCTGAGGATCAAGACAGACAGCATGAAATCATACTAGCAACTCCCAAAGCAGAATGGAGAACACATGCAGCTAGCAAAAAAAGACTGTCTGAATCTCACTGTTAAAACTGACCTTGTAATATTTGAGCACAGCGAGCTTGACCTTCTTTCTCTTGTGCTTGTTCTTCTTGGGGGTGGTGTAGGACTTCTTCTTCCTCTTCTTAGCACCACCACGCAGTCTCAGCACAAGATGCAGTGTGGACTCCTGAATGCATAATCAATGAAGTTAGTTGAAGTATATTACATGATGGGAAAAGCAATTAATTAACCTAAACTTTTATTTGACTTGTTCCATTATTCACTAACCTTCTGAATGTTGTAGTCAGACAGGGTGCGTCCATCCTCCAGCTGTTTGCCAGCAAAGATCAACCTCTGCTGATCAGGAGGGATCCCTGCATTCAATTCATGTAGAAGTCAGACTTTTGTCATAACGTCTGCAATGGTGTTAAGTGTGTACATGCATGCATAATATATATATACACACACACGCATGCATTTTCATCAAAGTTGTCTCAAGTCCTGTGTGTTCTTGTCTTAGGACCACCTTGGTTAACTTATTTATAAATAAAGGTTCATACAAATATTTTATATTTACATATATATTAGATAAGAGAGAGCAGGGAACTTACCTTCCTTGTCTTGAATCTTAGCCTTGACATTTTCAATAGTATCAGAGGGCTCAACCTATATGCACCGAAAACAAAGAGCCATTTATCGTTAACCTACAGGAGGACAAGGGAAATCGAACAACTTTTCCAAATCACAAACCACTGACTCCGAGGTCTAATCCTGATATTTGTGGTGTTTTTCTTTTGTTGAACATTTTGAATTTAAAAAGAAATCGTTGATACGTTTTTTAAATTATTAATCTGATATCTTATTTTATGTAGATGAACAATTCTTACACTGTAATGGACACCTATTAATATTTAGTCTGTGAACTTAACCTAAATTTCAGTTTAAACAGCACAATTAAATATATATATATATTTATATTAAGCATTCAATTGTTGTATGCACATTATTTACATACAACTCACATTTATTTCCAGTCTCCTCTAGGGTTACTGTACCAATGTAACGTTAGCGAACCACATGACTTGAAGCTAGCATTATTTAGGTCTTCCGTGTTAACGTTAAATATAAAAATACAGCATTTATTTGCGTCATAACTCTACATATTCTAAAAAATTGATATGATGTTATATCATAGGCCCAGCTTTGCAGTAAAATAAAAGCTGGAGTGTCGAAGTGTCTCGTGCGGCTCGTCTGCGCCTCACCTCGAGGGTGATGGTTTTCCCCGTTAGGGTTTTCACGAAAATCTGCATGTTTGTGTTCAATCCACCTGTGTATAAGACAGAAGTAAATGTTTCTGGGTCATTTAAAAGCATTTATATATGCGAATATCATATTTATTTCGCCATTGTTCGGTCGTTACCGTCACTCACCACCAGCTCTTAGATGGCGGAAATCGAAAAGGGTCCTTCAAACGGAACAGCGTGCTCTTCAGTGCTGTTAGGCTGTCCGACAAACTGCCTGAAGAGAAAACAAATCACACAAAAAAAGTTATAGTCAGTATTTAACAGTATTCAAATGGTTAATTTCAGTTTTTAACTAGCAGTATATACGCCGCTATTTTAACCATTAACATATAACTATTAACTATATCATTTTGTATTTACATGATTTTAATAATGTTAAAATCGAATATTTTAATGATACTGAACACATTACAGTGTCTGCAGATTCAAACATTATGTCGACTGATAAATGTGTATCTCTACATCTGAAACTTCACATAAAGTGAAAAACACCTTTGCCCCATAGAATAAAATCTCATGTTTTTTTATTTTTTTTAGTAAACGGTATTTTAAAACTTTGCCGTCTACGTTTTGTACTCATAGACTGTATAAAAATTTAGGTTGTACTGCTTCAATTATATTTTTGTATTCGGCAGAACTGTATATCCGGCAGGCACCAGGGGCGCTATAACAATTGCACTCTGTTTTATTTACAGTCTATGGTGGCTGGTGGCAGTCTATGGTTGCACTACATAAATGTTGAAAGAAGAGGATTTGAGAGTTGCCCACCAGTAATGAAAAATGTGGTCACTTTTTTCATATTGCTGTTTCATATGCATGCAGTTACAAAGTCTTCCTGACGAGCACGCTAAGGTTTTTCTTCCTCTTCGATGTAGGCCTAGACTATTAGATGATACATCATTTGCAGTCCTTTACGAACCATATGGTTTTTGGCCAATATACCCAGTTAACTGCACAACACTTCTTAAGTGAATATTGTGTGATCTTGGTTTTGTAACCAGAGGCAACAGCCGGTGCATAACATGGCTCCTGTTTCATTTCTCATTGCCAAAAATCAAATATTTTGCTCTGCAGAACTGCAGAATGAGGAAACTGAGCGCTTTGTAGTTGTGCATTGTAGTTGAGTTTGTGAACAGCATGTTCATATATACGTCAGCACACCATTTAAAAGAATGTTGCACATTGATACTATTATTTACACATGAATATGCAATGGCCTTTAGATCCAAAATAAGTGACCCAGCAGGCATGAGTTATTACTGTTGACATCTAGATGTTACATGGTGTTATAGAGTTGCTCCATGAAGAAAGCAGCCAGTGCAAGCCTGAAAAACTGTGTGTGCCATGACACGTAGTGTTCCAAAAACAGGACTGTCTCCGCCTGCCCTGTGATAAATGCTCAGGGGGAAGGACCAAGCAAAACAGATCACAGCTGAGAAACAAGGGTGGAGTCAGATCTAAACAGCTGTGTAGTTGTAGGTCTGACATGAGAGAGCAGTATTTCTGCATCTATGAATACTCTCAGACAAAGGATAGTTTGCCCCCATATACAATATATGGGGTGACATGAAGAATCAGAAACTGAGACAGACTTAGATGTTAAGAAACCTGCAAAGCTACTGTGAAAAGTTTTAGCCACTTGTGTAAAAAAAATGCTGTAAAGTGAGGGTGCTTTCAAAAATAATGTCATACATAGGTGCACAAATTATTTATCATTATGTATCTCTCTGTGTGGAGCACTGGCTGTTAATCTCACTGGATTATTACAATTGATGGAAAAATTATGTTTGGAAACTGACACGCTAGTAATATATATATATATATATATATATATATATATATATAAATATATATATATATATATATATATATATATATATAGCATTTTTATTTCAGTTTTAGTTTTAGTATTTTTCAAAAACAAAATGAATGAGGGTGAGTAAAAACAGAATTTTCAATATTTTTTCGCTTATAACACTGTTTACTTTTCATGGGGAGCTTTGTGCATCATATCCTAAATCTTCAATTTAGGATATGATGCATGAACGTTCAGTGTAGTAACATCTCAGCAATTATAATGAGTCTTACTTCTATAAACAAGGCAGTTACTGGCAAAATCCCCTAAGCCATTACTAATGTTATTATTGGGTTGTTTGTTTGTTATATAGAATTAAATAGTTGAAGATAAGCTTGTGCAGTGTGATAATAAGGGATTGTTTGCTTATGTAAATGATGTTCATTGCCAAGTGAAGCCACACCCTTGCTGTAAGTGAGTCTGGATGAGCTTTAAGTGGAGATCACAGTTCATTGCACTGCAAATTCCACTGTTAAAAACCAGGCAGATTCTTCTTCCAAATTTGGAACAACAAACCCACAAAACACCCTGAACAGAAGAAGACTAATGTTAATCTCAAAGAAACCTCCTGATATATGAGTTTTCTATGAGTGGGATGTCTCTTCCTCCCTATAATACTTTTGACACTTTACATTTCAGGGGCTAGTGTAAGGATGACATTTAACTGATTTGCTTAAAATCATGGTAATTTGTCATTAAAAGCATAGTGCACCTCAAAATGAAAATGCTGTCAACATTTACTCACTTATCAAATTGTTCCAAACTTCTGAGTTTCTCTCTTCTGTTGAGCACAAAAAAAGTTATTTTGAAGAATGTTACTAACTAAACAGTTGACGTTAGCAATTGAATTTTAAAGTATAGAAATAAAAAAATACTATGGAAGTCAATGGACCATCAATTGTTTGGTTTGCAACATTCTTCAAAATATCTTTTTTTGTGTGTGTGTTCAACAGAAGAAGAAAAAGACTAAATCCAGGATAAGGCGTGACCTTACTTATAGGTGGCTTAATTATGAATGAACCTTAACCTTAGCAATGAACCTTAGATCATCAAAGATCAAGATGATTGTGAATGTTTAAGAAAGGAAGGTCTGGGAGACTCCCTTTCCCCCTACTTAGTATGACTAAGATGATAGCACTCCATTTTTGTGGGAAATAAGTATTGCACTACATTGACTCACTGCTATGAATTTCAAGAATACTGCTACACGAATCAGCAACTTGAATAATGTGATTAAAGCTAATCTTTTCACTGTAAAATGATTTTATTCTGAGATCTAAAAATATATTCCTGCATCCCTTCTCTTGCAGAAGATGGATTATTACTTGACTTTTGCACAAGCCAAAAAAAGATAAGATCAGAAAGAACTAACAAGCAGGCCAGATTAAAAGATGTGCACCAAACGTCTCTATGATTAATCAGTCAGTAGAAGCAAAGGGCAGGTTATCAGTCAGCCCATGCTGGCATGATTCCAGCGCAGCACAAAGACTCTGCAGAACCGGTTTGGTACATTGCTTCCCCATTGGCGTCTGGATGACAATGGAGACTGCAGTATCTGGAGAGGACAAACTATCCCTCAAATCTGCCTTTGTCTCCTTTTAACAGCACAGAAGACAGACAATGACATCTGCCCAGCAGACATGCACTGACTCACCACAATCTGCAATAAAACAAGATAACAAGAAGACTTAAAAGATAAGATAACTTAATGTATTGTAACAGCTAATGATCAATAGCTCAAAAGTTGCTATTTTTGACCATAATTATAGTAATTGGTTGCTAAGACTTGCATCATTGCTTTTGTTAAGGTTTTTAAGTGCACTGTACATTTTTCAAGTGATCAGACTTGAAGTTAAAGGAGAGACCCAAGACATATCTAGATATAATGATGAGGGTATAAAGTATTTTTACTAGATGTCTCGTCAGTCTGGATCCGCCTGGATTCCTTTGTTGATCGATCTTTCAGCTGCATGTGTGACATTTACATTACATACAGTATATGCTCCAAGTACACAATGTTCAGAATTTCCTGGAGCATAGCCGAACAGCCATAACCTATAAAGCCAGAGAAGAAATGTGAAATAATAGTCAATAAATAAAGAATAACTAAAAGAATGTAATTTATTGAACCTTTGGATGAAATCTAAAAAAAGATGTTTTGTAGCCAATGTTTTTGATTTGTTTAGTATTTTTCATTTCATAGCATTGTGCCATAAAAGACAAGGGGAAAAAAAATCTCAGTTTTATTAAGAAATATTCAATTTGTCACTGTTATTTATATGACCACAAAGTAGTGCAAATGTATGTGTATGTAAATCAATTAAATCCATATAACAGTATAACAGTTTCCACTCTGTTACTCTTAATCTACTGTAGTAAGATTATATTTAAATACTTAATTTTATAATTAAATCCCTGTAGTTTTTATTTTGGGAGGGCGAAACATATAATGCAGTGCAATGATGATGGAGAAAAAACTGATTAAAGTTCCACAACTGCCTTTTGTATCATATTAGATATAAACATTTTAACAGTTTGATATTTTATTTATTTATTTTCTATATTGAATCAATTAACCTAAGTTGCTTCAGTCCACCAAATGTTTATTAGGGCCATACTAAGGCATACTAAGAATGTAAAAATTATTCTTATGTTTATTTAGATAAAAATCATTAGAAATTTCGAAGTGAAAAGACACGTGTACCGTGATCTGAATGGGGAAATTTCATTAAAATTATAAAAGGCCTGTTACTTGCTAAAAAAGTATGAACTACCAATAAGAGGGCATAAGGCATTGAAAATTGTGTGAAATAAGTTTTTCAGCAAAGTATATCATATTAAAGTGATATGATACAAATTATTGTGATACACATTGTGACTCAGATTCAGATTCAAACAAGTCTAACATAAGTCTTAGTTTATGTTGTAATACATCGACTAACAATGACTCATCTGAATAAATGTATTCTAAACTATTCAATGATTTCACAATCAACACACAAGATGTTATGCTTGTATCATGAATATAGTCAAGGGTTAGAGATTGTTGCTTGCATGGCATCAAATTTCTAGTTGATTTCATTAAACAGTGGCTACATCTTGCAAATATTAAGAACATTTAACTAATATTTACGTATAAGAACAAAGGCAATCTACCAGTGCATTTTCAAACCACTGTGAATTTATAAACTGCTCAAAATGCATCACTCAGCCATTTTCCACATTTCTGCTAAGGAAGAGAAATATGGGGTTAGAATTGTTGCATTATTCCAAATAAATAGATTATGATCCACAAATAAATGTAACGAGATTCACAAAAATATATCAAATTCACAAATGAATATAAAGAGTTTCACAAAAAAAATTAAAACTCACAAATAAATAAAATGAGATTTGCAAATAAAAAAAAATATATTTACAAATGTGTTTAATGTCACAAACACAACTCTACCTGGTATTTATTTGTGAACCGCTGTCTGTGCATTTGTAAATCACTGCACGCATTTGTGGATCGGTTCCTGTGCATTTGTGGATTTGAAACACTTCTAGCGTCGACGTGCAGATAAATCCACAAATAAGTGGACTCCACCCACCGTTTACTCAAGCCAATCAAATAACGGCCACATTGAGCTGACCAATCGTAGCACGTTATCGCTTCAACCAATCACGTTTTGGCTTACAGCCAGGGGAACTGCGGGAATAGACACCGAACTTGAGACCAACAACAGACAGTCAGGGCATTTCTCAATACCAAGTTCGCAGAGTCTGGACTTCCGTCCTTCCGAGTTTGGACATGCCAAGTTGGACTCAGAAGAACGAACTCTCGAGGACGGGAGGACGCGAGTCCAGTCATTCTACAAATGGAACGGCAGCGTACTTGATAGCTTCACTCAGCATGCATGTTTTACTTGAATTAACTTCTTTTTTATTTTCAATATATTAAATATATTAGTATTAAAAAACTAATATTTACCTACTCTGATTATTTTCACTTTATATTTATAATGAAATTGAATATAATATTAAACGACTGTCTCTTTTTTATTTTAAAAACTATTAAACATTAATATGTGGTTCAGGTAACATTAATACTGTGATTATATTTACGTCGTTCAAAATAAATAAAATATGTGGAAACAACTGCCTCTTTTCATTAAGAACAATCTAGCAATAAACCCACTCAGCTACAATTTAAATAATACGGTTGAAAAGTGTAAATCAATTGTAAATAAGTGTAAATCAAAATGGAACAGCTTAGGATTGCCATTGCAATTGCTATTTATCAAGATGCTGAAGAGGAGGCTGCCGAACGGAAGAGACGAATCCTTCAAAGAAAAGCCAGGATGCAGCGGAGGATGGCGAAGAGACGTGCCATATTAGCATGTCTCTCTAGCATTGTACGTTTTTCTAATTATTCTTTCTTCATAAACTGCCCATATACTTATGTGGACTTAGTTAGGTATATCCAAATGAAAAGTCATAATAAAAATTTATTATAATGTATCATATAGGCACCCTATCAACAGACTACAAAGTACTATCTCACAAAAAGTTATGTAAACTATTGCAGGGATGTAATGAGACAACATTAGATTTTTCAGTATACCAAATAAACTGACAAGTACAATAGGTTTGACAGTTGATAACATTTAAATTAACTAGCTTACACTTCACACACCTTTTATTTGTCTTTGTGGTGCTCAAATAAGTTTATAGTTTATCATCTTTATATAGCTAGGTGCACATCATATTACTGCATTAACACAAACAGGACAATTTAATATCTATAATAATCATATAGGCTACAACTTTTAGACTCTGGGATGAATGTTGTGCTAGAGCTTATCAATAAATGAATGAAACCGAAATAGAGTATAAAGAAATACTTCACGAAAAGAGCAAATGTTAGAGGGAGATTTAATTATGGCAGATTTTAGTAAATTTTAGACAAAATCCTTAAAACAACTGAGTATATAGCTTATATTAAATCCAAAAATATAATAAATACAATGCAACGACAGTACATATAGTAACAACTTTTTAAAAGCAATACATATAACAAATACATAATACAACAAAAGTAAAAACATTCTTAATATATTATCTATATATTTTAACAGGAACAAAGTCCCACTCGCAGGTATTCACAGATCAATGACCAGGTACCAATCCTGGTCAAGTTTTTTTCTGGAGAGGATTTAAAGGCAGCTTTCAGGCTCTCCAGGATCAGCATCAACATGCTGGTACAGATGCTGCCCCGTCAAAAAGCCCATGGATGGAGCCGTGAAATTGAAGTACTTGTTACGGTTTATTGGCTTGCCTGTGGAGCATCCTACAGGGTCACATCAGATGACTTCAGCATGCCACTTTCAACAGTTTGTAGGACTGTTCACAATGTTGTGGAGGAGATGATGACCATCCTCCACAAAATTATTCATTTTCCAAAAGCAGAGGAAATGGATGAGGTGGGGGGCCTTGCTGGCCATGAGGCATTCCGCTGTGCTGCTGGTGCCACATCAGGATTGTTCCTCCTGCAATGCCACAAAAAAGATGCTACATAAATAGAAAGATCTTCCCTTCCATCATTCTACAGGGCACCTGTGATGCTAAAGGCATATTTATAGATGTGTATATTGGCAATCCAGGCTCTGTACAGGATGCCCTTGTGCTGCGCAGATCACCAAGGTACCATCAGGCTTTGTATTCACCAGCTGGATACTATCTTTTGGGAGATGGGGGATACCCTTGCTTGCAGCATCCTATTGCAATCATGACCCCATACCGCCAGCCTGTCGCAAGTAAGAACACTTTTTTTATGTCAGACAGACAGACACACACACACGATAAACCAAATTTTTACTGTTATGAATTTGCAATACACTACACATTTTCTACACGATTTTTGATTAACAGGCCAAGTTGAAGCCCGATACAACAGGCATTATGCACAAGCACGGAACATCATCGAGCGCACTTTTGGGATGTTAAAAACTCACTGGCGTGCAATTTTCTTGCGGGCCCTAGAGATCAGGCCACTGTTCGCCCCAAAGGTGATTGGTGCCTGTTGTATCCTCCACAACATCTGTGTGATGGGAGGTGATCTCTTGGAGGAGGAGGAGGAAAGCCAAGGACAAGAAGACAGCGAAGATGGTGAGAATGCAGCAGTGGGTGAGAGGGACCTATCAGGGAACCATCTCCGAGGACGTCTGGCTGCTCAGCTTTCTTCTCCCGTGGAACTGCCTGGGTGTCTAACTGAACAGTACTACATCTAGACAGTAAACCTTTCCAGATGTTGTCATGTTCATTAAAAGAGCAACATAAACAGTTGAAATAGCTATGACATTAATTAGAAAGATAGGTATGAATAAATGTGCAAGTAGATGGGTATAGATACATTTATACGTTTTCTTAATGTTGGTATGTTCTTCTTGAGATTTAACTGCATGATTGTAAATAATTGTATACCACTATAGACATTGGATATTACATTATTTTATATTATTTGTGTTTTTGTTGTAAATATAAAGAATACACTGTTGCTATAACAATGATTTGCCAGGGTTGAAATTGAAACATTCATTTTTATTTTTTTTTATTCAAATAATCTATATAAAATCATTTATCATTAAATACAACATTAATTTAGAATTTATTAAGTTTTTCTAAAAGAGAAATATGTCTCTGCTCTGGCTGTTGCTGCCCTCTCTCTCTCCTCTTCTCTCGCCAATGCTTCTCTCTCCCTCTCCTCTTCCCTCTCTGCCTGTTCTTTTAGAAACTAAAGAAGAGCCTGGCTGTCCCGTCGCCTCTTTCTTGACTGCTGGCTACTCCTGGCTTCCACAGAAGGGGCTGAACCTGGTGTGCTGACTGAGCCACCTGTAGTGGCAGTGGGTTTGATGCAACAACTCGAGTGCAGCATCCATTGCAGTGTACCACTGCCAGGTGGCAGCAGTCACACTACCGGCCTCTACCCCTTTTCCTGTGGGTGGGTCCCTAAGCTCCTGAAATAAAGCAAAATGCTGTCATGTTCTCACCTCACGTTGTTCCACACTTTTAGACATTTTTTATTTTTGCTCTACACAGAGGAAGATATTCTTAAGAATTTTTGTAACCTAACAGTTTGAGGCACCAAAAAATTACACATGTCAGTGGTGCCCCAGAACTCTTAGGTTACAAATATTCTTCCTTTGTGTAAAGCAAAAAAAAAAAAAAAAAAGAATAAATAAATAGTGTATACAGGTGTGAAACAACTTAAAATTGTAGGTGAATGGCAGAATGTTCATTTTGGGGTGAACTATTCTTTTTACAGTCTCAGAGTAAACAATGTAAACGGAGTAAACTACATTTTACAAAATAAAATGTAAGGGCCAATGCATCTATGTTAGGTTTCAAATATGACCGGAAAGTCTTTACACACATCTTGGTAAGCCTCTTTCAGTAACAGAAAGTAGAGAAACAGGCAGATTACCTTGTATTTATCTTTTAGGTTATTCAATTTTTTCTTTGCCTGTTTGGCAGTTATGGCCAAACCAGAAGTGGAACAAAATGCCTATAGGCAAAACAAACCCATAAAGATTTACATGATTCCACTTCAATAACGTATTCATTCTTATGGATGAAGACTGTCCAAATCTAGCTCCAAACCTTCAGACATGCAGGGAATTATACAAGCACTCAAAATGAATACTCACTCCCATCAACTTTTGGAGGAATTGCGCCTCCCGGTGAAAAGCCTTTCGTTGGCCGCCCGCCACTCTATCAAGGCCCGAGTTTCCTCAGCAGTCCCTTGATAAAAAATAATGCTTAATTTAAGTTGATGAAAAATAATACAATTATAAAAGAATTTGTAAAAAAAATGTAAATAAAGACAAGCAAACTATTTGGTTAAAATGACAAGAGCACTCTAAAATAAGGTTTGCATTTGATATAAGTATCGTTAGGCAAACGTTAGTTAGGAAACTTTTCCCTCAGGCAAAACAATTGCCCATTAGATATACCCAAAGCAAAATATATCAAATGTTTATCCACTACAGAATCAACACAGGCAGCCCCATATTTTACAAAATGTTACAGGGCCTAGCTACTTTTTAGGAGGACTTGCCGAGGGTTAGGCTACTTTTCAACTCGTAACGAAATCGTCTGAGCAAATTTTCAAATAGTTCCTTAAAATTCGACGGTAGCTTTGAAGTTTAAACAACATTCTGGCATCAAAGCTCTTAGAACTACGTTACATTTTGTGATAAAACAACAATAGTATTTCGAAATGTATAACTTACAGTTGTGAGTTTTCTCCTCCGCCATTGATGCTAACCTGGTTCGAGCTGAATTCTGGGTTATGGCCCGTATCAAGTCCGCACAAGTCACCTCTCCATGCATCCTCGGTAAAAGGAGCGGAGCAAGAACACATCCGGGGATTTGAACTGGACTTGGCTAGATGTGAACTTTGAAAAGGGAAACAGTACTTGGGCAGCGACTGATGACATTTCACAAGTCCACAAGTAACGTTACAGACAAGTACGCACAACATGGCCGATCAGGCAAGACGCCCCCCCGGATTTAAGCCAAAACGTGATTGGTTGAAGCGATAACGTGCTACGATTGGTCAGCTCAATGTGGCCGTTATTTGATTGGCTTGAGTAAACGGTGGGTGGAGTCCACTTATTTGTGGATTTATCTGCACGTCGACGCTAGAAGTGTTTCAAATCCACAAATGCACAGGAACCGATCCACAAATGCGTGCAGTGATTTACAAATGCACAGACAGCGGTTCACAAATAAATACCAGGTAGAGTTGTGTTTGTGACATTAAACACATTTGTAAATATATTTTTTTTTATTTGCAAATCTCATTTTATTTATTTGTGAGTTTTATATTTTTTTGTGAAACTCTGTACATTTATTTGTGAATTTGATATATTTTTGTGAATCTTGTTACATTTATTTGTGGATCATAATCTATTTATTTGGAATAAAGCAACAATTCTAACCCCATAGAGAAAGCACCCCTTTCACCACTCACCCAATGAAATACTCAGAAACTTCCAAACTCCGCCCCTAATTAAGAGAGTAACCGTGCACGCAACGAGGTTTCACTGTTCAGCCAATAAAATAGTTGGAAAAATTTGCATATACTTCCCCTAACTAAGCGTCTAAATAGTTGCGCCGATTTTCTGCATTTTAGGTCCGTGTTTAACCAGAGAAACACTTGGTGAAGTTTTGAAAATATATTTTCTCAGACATTTAAAGTCCTCTTACATAACGTTGTGAAATTATTCTTAACAATGGATGATCGGATGAATATAAGCTCCACGACACCCTCACATGGTTTTCAGCGTGAAGAAGAAGAACTATACCGAGCAGACAAACACAAGAACTCGTTGACGGATGAAGGAGCTGATTTCTTGGAAAGCGAGGCAGATGCTAATGTTCTAGACGACGATGATATCTTAGATCTGGCAGGAGGAGCGAAAGATGCGCTGGAGAGGCACAGGTCCACACTGCCACGTACCGAAGAACCTCCTCTGCTGGACTTTACAGATCCAGATCCAGAACCATCATCCACCTCTAAACCAGAACCAGAAGCTGTCAAACCAGCACCGATCAGTGCGTCTGGAGACGCAACAACAAAACCGACGAAATCAGAGGAAAAAGATGGGAAAATAGTCACGCCATCCAAATCGAACTCTTGTTGTTCATGTAAGTAACGTTACATTGTTTTTGTGACTTATAAATTGGATTTGAATCGATGAAATATAAGTATTATCACTAACTAAATAACGTTAAGTGTAATACACTTTTTTTTTCTTTTAATCCACCCAACATGTTACACCACATGACGTCAGATCCGTTTGAATTATTAACGTTACATGACTCTTACTTTTTACCTAGCTTTTCAATTGCAGTAATACAGTTTGAGTTTTCGGATTTATATTTAACGTTGTCTCCGATTAATATTTGTTGGGCTTCTCAAATTTCTTAATCGATGCAGTATCAGTTTAAAAAAAAGCAACGTTACATTCTTGAAATTTCCATATAGTACTGACTCATCTAATGTGATCATAAATAATGTTTGTCACCTTCGTTACTGCTTACTTCGTTTGAACAGCATTTTGTAATGATGATCATTGGGGAATTATAAAAAAAACTTCAACGTCTTCTTGATGGCTTCCCTTTACTGACATCTGGTGGAGTATGTGTTACTGACACGAAAAATACAGAAACCCACGAAATTGTGCTAGCTGTCAAACTGTTTTTATTAGATTTTTTGTTTATTTATGTGTCTGTTTGTATAAATCTGTTGTTAATTCAGCTCCACATGCGTAATGGTCACCTCCCTATTGTGATAAAGGCTGGACAAAGGTCAGTTTAGATAAGTGACCGAGTTTACTCAGAAGTGTCTGACATTTAGGAAAATGCAATGACCCAAAGTCACAATGGATTTCATAAATCATTCATTAGTCATGAATAATCATTTTAGATTGTGTCTGAACACTAACCTGTTACCTAAAGCAGTAAAATATAAAATTTTCAAGTCAATTGTAGCTAGGTCATGATAAAAAGTGCATTTTCCATTACCAAATAATTTTTTTTTTCAGAGCCTAAATAATGTTTAAGTATTATTAAACAGCATTGTTTCATTTTGATTTTTCAAATGCTCACTTTCATAATTTGCCAAAATAATTAGAAATAATGTAATGGCAAATTTGATCCATAAACCCTTGTGCTTTCAAATAAAAGGCACTTATAAATGTATGTATCTATGTTAAATAAGTGTTATTGACCTTTAAAATTAGCTTTAGTTTTTTCACTTTTAAGACAAATTAATTACACAATTAAGCAGAATTCAGTTTTAGTTAATAATAAGAATCTTGGATCGCTCATACGAACACCGAGGACAGGCCAAAGGGCAGCCACATCAAGTTATTTTTGATAATGCATTTAGAAGAATTAACTGTGACGGCCCCCGGATTGTAGAGCGACACAGCTGATGTTGTGCTGAAACCTCATGTTACTAGAACACGGCGTTCAACACCTTTGAATGTGGTCAGCTGACCTCAGCAGTGCTGGCCTTTGCAGAACCTGATCAGTCTGCTCTGCTAGGAGAGCCCTGGCGTCTCTCTCTACCCTTCAGTCCTGTCCTGCCCCAGCCAGAGACTCGTGCCTCCTTCCTCACCCCCGACCTCCTCTTCTGAACACCTTTGACTGGAATGTATGACGATGGACGCCAATTCAGATAACACACCTTCTGTGACAACCTCAAGGATGGAGATAAAGCACTGGAAAGCACAGGGTACATGCTTGTTTTGCCCTAAAAAGCCTAACAATGGACTAAGTAGAACGACCATTTTTCTGCTTGCTTTGTCCATAACTGTTATTGGGTAAAGCTGTGAGTAAGTTTTGCTCAGTTTTGAGGCTTTGCTTGCAAAGGTGCTTGTGGGAGAGAATGTTCTAGTTGTGCTGAGTAAATGGTCAGGGGTGTCTTGATTACAAAGCATATTGCAACAGCAAGCATTTATCCCTCTGCCAGAGAATTCTCTTGGCCAACTGCCTGTTTGCGGCACAGAATGTTGTACTGACTGCATATTCTGAATTCAGTGCAGTTTTGAAGAAATTAAAGAATATATATGATGCAGTGTGTCATATATAGTGAGGAGGTTTAGACGCTCCAGACTCACAGGGTGTGGAAATGAATGTGTCTTTATCATAGCTGAAGGGAACGACAATACGATTGCAGATGAACAAACAAGCAAATATGACACACAAGCATATTCAAGAAAAAGCCTACATGTTTTAATTCTGTGAAACGAAGCCAAACCAATGTTACTCCCCTATCGAGAAGAAACAAAGCGACCTCGGTGTCCGATCGCAGGGCTTCCTGCTCCTTGAGTTCTCTCCAGCACTGGAAAGCTGATCTGCTGTTTACACGGGTCCTACTTCTTGCCTTATCGTGAGCCGCCTTTTGTTCCACAGATGTTTTCCTCTTGTTTTTTATCCACCATCTCTATCTTTCTGTTGTTGCTCTGCTCTGCTAATTTCTGTCTTGTGCACTGAGCACTCTCTCGTCCCCATCATGAGTAGACACGCCCCTTACTGCTGATTGGCTACAAGTTTGTTTGGTACTCGGCCCGACTCCCGTTTTCTGAAGCGTTTTTCGAAAAATACATACCCCACCTTTAAACCGTTCAAATGTGAAAAAGAAAAGGTGTTACTTTAATACTTTTTACTTCAAATAAAAGTTATTTTGAACTTTCTATTCATCACTGAATCCTGGCGGGGGAAATTGTAAAATTTCTACAAAAATATTAAGCACAACTTTTTTTTTTTTTCATCATCGACAATGAGAAATATTTCTTGAGCACCAAATCAAGCATATTATAATGATTTCTAAAATACCTTGTGACAGCCTTCAGTAATAATCCTGAAAATTTTGCATTGCCATCACAGGAATAAACAGGGCTCCTACGGGTCCTTGAAACCTTTGAAAGTTTGTGAATCTGAATTTTTTTTTTTTTTCAAGGCCCTGGAAAGTTTTTGAAAAAGAGCATACATTGAATCAAGAATCAGGTCCTTGAAAGTGCTTGAATTTATTTTGTGCAAGAAGTTTTCTGGAAAAAATTCCATATTATTCCCTCTGGTCCGCTAATGTGTTATTTCTCCAACAATTCGTGGCCTATGCATAGAAGCTTGCTGGATTTACATTAGTTACGTTAAGTGTTTAGCGCGTGAGGTACTTTGTGTTGTATGTTGCCATGATGCTAGAGTGACCATATTTCCTCTCTTTCCCGACATGTCCTTATTTTGGACCTAAAAAATTATTCTGGAAATACACCAAATAGAATATCAGACCCTGAATCAGCCAAAATGTTGGGAATTTGGCTTTTACTTTCTACAGTCGCCAGTGTGTTTTTGTATTCGAGTGCTGTGAGGGACTGTCTATGCTTGTATTGAACCATTTTGCTTTCTGCCCATGATAAAACTGTGCTAGATGTTAAGTTGTGTAAAGTAGGGCCAGTGGTAGGAAGCTTTTCAGCTGTTCAGTGTTTATGATCAATATGCATAACAGTGACTGTAAAATGTGTTTTAGGTATGGAAATGACTAATTTTCAGTTTTGATATTTGGAATATGGTTAAAAATATGGTCACCCTACATGAAGTTAATCATGCGTGCACAAAACTATTGGATGGTACCTCTATGTTTCACAGACACACCTGGAACTTTATTTTGAATTGCTTTGCTTGTTAAGATCATGTAAACCCATGAGGCAAGAAAAACGTCTGGTAACATGAGCCTAAGCTCTTTTGAAAAGAAAAAAAAAAAACCTTCCAAAAGTTAATATCAGATAATTTTAGAATACAGTATAGGATGTATTGAATATACTTCTGTTTTATGCAAAACAAAAATACAACAAATAGAATATCAGATCTTGGTCATATGGCCAAAAATTTATGCAAAAAAAAGAAGCTTTTTTGCATAGTTGTGTTTGATACATGAAAACTGTAACAATGTATCTTACAAGATAGCACGATTTAACCTCACTCTCACTTGAAATGTGTCCCCTTGGATTTGAGGGTATTGGACATGGAACGTCCTTGAAAGGCCTTTGAATTTGAAGTTAATCAAGGTGTGGGAACCCTGAATAAATTACATTTGAAAATATATTAAAATAGAAAACCGGTTTTTTAACTTATAATAACACTTCACAATATTAGTTTTTTTTTTAACTAAATAAATTCAGAGACGTTTTTTTTTTACAAAAGCATTAATAAAATCTGGCCAACCGATGGCTGTCTAGCAATCTGTGCTGGACATAAATAAATACATTTTAAGTTAAACAAACAAACAAACAAACAAAAAAGGTCAGCTGGCCAAACGTGTGTGTTGTTGTTTTCCTGATGGATGCATGTTCACCGATATTTTGTGGACTTTTTTTTTGTATCTGTGCTTATCTGAATGTGCCGGATTACGTAGGGACTTTTGTTTTGAAATAATCCAATTTGTCCGGAACTGTAATTTGTCATTGGTGCTGCCTGCTTCTCGTGTGTTCTTGGCCCTGTCTGTCTGATCGCAGATGAGCGAGATGGATTCCAAACAAGGTTAGTTTGTGAATTAGACTGTTAAACGCTCTGTAATCGCGTCCCTCCTCCAAGCATCACACCTGATTTATGCGCATTTACACTTCAATTCGTGTTTACACGCGTTGTCGATGATTTAGGATGAAATCATGATGATAAAATGCAGTTTTTATTGCGGGGGGTCTTGTGGAGGCCGCAGGATTTAACGTGTTTTCAGGCGTGCGTCATAACAGTACACATTAACATGCATATTTATGAGCAGATCTATATTAAGCATTAAGTGTTGGTTTGTGAAAATGTGATTCGTTAATACTTTGTGAACTGTTCAGTTTCGATAAGATTATGCAACGGTCTGTTGGCCAGAGTACAAGATGAAGGGCAGCATGTTCTGCTGAACGAACCCAAGTGCTTCTGAGTTACTGATTAAATTCATCGGATTTTTGGATGGATGAAATGCAGTGAGAGGAGATACCGCGTGCTTGTTTGCCATGAACTCTGATCAGACATATTGGCACATTTTGTAGATTAGGTTTAATTATTGAATGGTATTTGACTGACTCTTTCCTGTTTTTACCCTTCCTCAGCTAGAACACATTAGATTTGCTGTAAAGTCTGAATTCATCTTGCTGGTGTCCTTATTTAGTGTGTGCAAGAGTTATTTTCTGTTTCTGGAAGTTCTGGAGTTTTGATGTTCCGTGTGGTCACATAATTTGTATATTGAGATGATCTTAAATAAGTTAAATATATATTAAGTTATATATATATATCTATATCTATATCTATATATCTATCTATCATATTCTTAGTGACAAGTACACATTTCCATTGCCAACACTTAGTGTCAGATAACTTAAAGGGATAGTTCACCCAAAAATGAAAATTCTATCATCGTTTACTCACCATCAAGTTGTTCCAAACCTGTATGAGTTTCTTTGTTCTGTTGAACACAAAGGAAGATATTTGGAAGAATGACAGAATCAAACAGATCTCGGTCCCCATTGACTTCAATAGTAGGAAAAAAATATATACTATGGTAGTCAATGGGGACCGAGATCTGTTTGGTTACAAACATTCTTCCAAATATCTTCCTTTGTGTTCAGCAGAACAAAGAAACTCATACAGGTTTGGAACAACTTGATGGTGAGTAAACGATGATAGAATTTTCATTTTTGGGTGAACTATCCCTTTAAAGACATTGCTATGCCATTGCTACACTTTCTATGTTATGACTGCTCCACAGGCTTCTTGTTGCAAATTTTGCTCACACACACACACACACACAATCCTGGACCTGGAGATGGACACACACACACACTCAAACTCTCAAACTTACTGACACACTCAAACACAGGCTCACACACTCAAATATTCAAAAAGACTCGCACACACACACAGACTCAGACACACACAGGGTCACACACACACCAAACTGGACCTGGAGGTGGACACAGACACACACACACACACACATAAACCTGGAGATTGAGGTGGACAAAAACCAACACACACCAACCTGAACCTGGATATAATAATAATATAATGTATAGTTTGGTGGCTGTGATGTATATAAACCTACCAACGTCCGTTGCCATGATTTTTGGAATGACTGATCGCGAGAGGAAAAAAAAATGACGTTTTAGTCGCATAACATCGGTTAATGGAAACTCCGTCATTTCGCAATAGTTGTTTATCGATATTCAGAAAAAAAAAACACAAGTTTTGCACGAATGTGTAATGGAAACGCGACAGCGCTTAACATAGACTAACTTCTCAGAGTTATGTTGAGCAACAGTGTTCATTACTAACCATTCAACTCTGGATTGATTCTGGAATCTTCGCTGGGGGAATAAGCATTATTCCCGTGGCGGTCAGCGCTGATATTGTGGCGAGCCGCCACAAATTAATGAATGTATGGGAAACCCTGAATTAAATACTTTATAAGAATTTAATAATAGTGGTTAAATTCAGCAATGTTGTATATTCAGTTATTTTTGAAAAATATTTTATATAGAGGGTATATACATTTTATATATATTTTGTGAAACTACTCAATTTAAACATTAAAGCAATATTTAAATATAGAAGTGTTGAATTTAAACAATTTTTTACATGTGTGCTTGTGTAAAATATATTTTTTACAAAATTGATGAATTGGAACACTTCAAGCTATATGTAAAAAAAAAATTTTTTTAAAAAAAATATAATTCTGTTGTAGTAATTTTACACATTAATGTAACCCAATTCTTACTCATACACAATTTGAAAAAATAAAGAATTTTTATGTTCCGGTACATTCAAAAAGTGTTCATTCCTTTTTTGCATGCGAGCAAAAGGTTGCATCATCTGACTGTTTGGGGCTGACGTAACTCTTGGTTTCTGTCGCAGTGGTGGACCTGCTGTATTGGCGAGATCTGCAGAGGACGGGGGTGGTGTTTGGAGCCAGTCTGCTTCTGCTGCTGTCCCTCAGCGTGTGCAGTATTATCAGCGTGATCTCCTACGTGGCCCTTGCCCTGCTGTCTGTCACCATCTCCTTCAGGATATACAAAGGCATTTTACAGGCTGTTCAGAAGTCCGAGGATGGACACCCCTTCAAGTGAGGACGCATATTGTAGTGGCATCAGTCTCACGTATTTCCACACCATGTTTTGTTCACTTTGTGTTCCCTGAGTGTAAAACGTTTAGGATAATCCTGCTTTGATCAGTTTGTGTTCCAGTTTCTGTAAGGAGGCAGATCTGTGGAGCTTAGCTTCTGGGCTTACATGAGGTGTTTGGTTTTGATTCCCTGCCAAAATTTTAAGCCTGGCTTGTGAAATGGAAAAAAATCCAGCCCCTTAAAGAATCTTAAAGTTGTTTTGGAAGTAAAGTGGTTGCATTATCTTTTGTATCTCTCAGAAAGCCTGTTTCAGGCTCTGTTCCAAACCTAGTGAGCTGATTTGCTGTCTACTGCTTAGTCAGCTACCTTCAAAGGCAACATCTTAATTGAAAGGAAACCTCTTAAGTAGTACATCTGAAATGCTCTACATTGGCAGCAACTTTCTTGCTCTACACAAAAGAGGCTTCTTTAGCAAAGCGCACAGGAGTCCTGACTCACAGTTCGATGTTAGCTTGTTTATTTGAAAAAGCATATGGCTAATTGTTTTGATATGGCCAAAACATAGACGGTTTCAGTTTTTTGTTTAATGTGTAATAGTACAAATCTAATTGTAACAGCTTTTCTCTAAATGACAAACAGAGAGAATTATTTACAATCATGTTCACTGCAGGAAAATAACGGTAAATAAAAAGATCTAAGTGATTTGGAAATCACCCAACTGTCACGGCGCACTGCGTCAGCGGTCAGAATGAACGATAAGGCGGGGTGTTTTTTTTTATTTATTTATTTTTTTTTTAAAAGGGTCTTCAATGGAGGGGTTGCAATAAATGTTATTGTTCAATTTAGAGTATTTATGAATGGTTATGGCGATGAATGTTACATTTGCATATTGTATTGTATGAATAGGTGAAACGAAGTAAAACCAGGGCGAAAGAGCTGAGGCTCTGTAATTTTATTTTAACTTCATTTACTTCAGGAGATTTAACTTTGAAACTGTGCGTGGGAAAGAAAATGCACGAGATGAGAACACAACAATCTGTTAACGGTCTTAACAAATTTTTTTTGACTATTTATGAGATTCATATTTTTAAATAAAATTAATTACTTTATATAATATATAACCCCATTGTTGGCTTTCGTGGATGAAGTTCCAAGGCGTTCCAATAATAACAAGCATATTTGTTATTTAAAAATGAATTTAAAAAAAAAAACCTTTAAAGGTATAGTTTACCAAAAATAAAAAATACATTGTCATTTACTGACCCTCATGTTGTTTCAAAACTGAATGACTCTCTTTTGCACAACATAAAAGGTATTATTATTATTATTAGCCTGCTGGTGGTAACCGATCTGTTTTGGTCACTAGTAGTGACTTTACTTGCAAGAACAAAAAAATACATTGTTTCTCAAATTATTTTCTTTTACGTTCCATACTTTATGCTAGGCCATTGTAACCTAAACATTCAACATGATAATAGCTTTTAATGTTATTTTGGGGGTATTTTTACAACCAAATTAATTTGCAATTAATCGCAGCCCCCTGTAATTAATTGGATAAAAAATTTAATCGATTGACTTTAAAAATAGTGTCTTGTATAATTACAGGGCTTGTATTGTTTGTTGGATAATCAAGCCAATAAGAATTTATTAACTACAACTCTTATGCAAATTTCATTTAAAATTTTTTAAATACAAATTTGTAATACTGATCTGAGATCAGGTTAAAACAATATAGAGACTAGTTCATTGGAGATTGCTTAATCATTGAAATTTTGCAATGAAACGTTGTTTACTGTAGCCTTGTTTACGGTTTACTAAATCATGCGATTTTTAGCAGATTAATACATGCTTGATTGCTGGTTTAAAACAAAGTTTTACGAAGCGGCATTTCAGAAGCACCATCACTAGTTGCTAACTCGGTAGGTTGGTGGAACAGGGCTGCGGTCTCATGCTAAACCCTCTTTCTCTTCCTACAGGATGTATCTGGATAAAGATATCGGGATCTCTTCGGAGTTGGTTCAGAAGTACAGTGACACAGCTCTGGCGCACATCAACTGTGTGATTAAGGAGCTGCGACGACTCTTTCTGGTGGAGGATCTGGTGGACTCGCTCAAGGTTTGTTCTTTCAGGAGACCAGAGGAAATGAAAACCTGAACCTTCTGTTTTCAGCTTAGCCTCTTTTATTTGATTTGGGGCTCCATAACTGCTCTCAGGGTGAAGATTGGAAAATAAATCTAGTTGTCTTGATGTTTTTCATGAGGCTGGTGAACAATAATGCCTCTGTTAGCTGTACAGTTCATGCTAAATTTGATAAAAAAAGAGTTTTCTGAAGAAGTGGGCTAGAAATTGGCCTCTTGTGTCCAAAACAAAGAGCTCAATACAGATGTATATGAAAACTGTTCTGCTTATGAAATGTTGGCTGTTCAAAATCTGACATCCTCTTAATTCCTTAATGCACACTTCTATTTTCTTGAGTAATTGAGTTACAATTAAGTTTTTAGAGCGAAATATATTCTCATTCCACAAGGATGCATAAAAGTGATCAGAAAGAGTTAAAGGGTCCCTCCACTCCAAAATGAAAAAAAAATTGTCATTAATCGCTTACCCCCATGTCGTTCCAAACCATTAAAAGCTTTGTCGCCTTCAGAACACAATTAAAGATATTGTGGATGAAAACCGTGAGGCTTGTGACTGTCCCATAGACTGCCAAATAATTAATACTTGTGTTACAAAAGAGTCCTGTTTTAAATAACCGCTGTTCTTTTTTACTTTCTATTAATCAAAGAATCCTAAAAATGATCTCCGTTTCTGCCAAATATTAAGTATAACAGCTGTTGCTAAAAGTAAGAAATGTTTCTTCAGAAAGACTGGATTCTGAAGTATCGTGACACTGAAGACTGGAGTATCAATGCTGAAAAATCCGCTTTGCCATGACCGGAATTAATTCTATTTTAAAATATATTAATATAGAAAATAGATGTTTTAAATGTAAATAGTATTTTTAGTATTACTGCTTTTAATTCCATTTTTGATTAAATAAATGCAACCTTTATAAGCAATAAGAGACTTTTAACAACCTTACCATCTCCAAACATGAGCAAATGTTACTTCATATTATCAACTGTGTTCTCTCCCATAGTGAATTAGTTTTATCCTTAATACATTAAGAAATGCGGTTTCCCATTTGTTGTTAGTAGGCAGGGTTGGTGGTCACGTTTGGGGTGTTTGGTCACGTGATGCAGAAGCGGGTCATGAACGGTTCCACAAAGAAGCCTTTGTTGCTCAGGACCGAGAGGATTTGGACGGAGCTCTGACCTCTCTCGCCGCAGCCAGCTATTCTTTTTATTGGAGGTGGCGGGGTTAAAGTAACAGCTGTGATATAGCATTGAGGAATGCCAGTCATGTGATGCTCTGTTTTTAATGCCATCACATGACAAGGTTCTCTGCAAGGCTGAATGATCGTGAATGAATAGCTGGACTACACTTTCCACCCCACTATGCATTGTTGCTCAAATGCCCACGCTGCCATGCTGAGGGCATTCCAGTTCTGATGAATTGGTCAAAAGCAAGACATTTAAATGATGATGATGATAATAATAATAGAAAATGAATAAATATACATTAAAAAAACACATTGAAGATATTACTTCTGAAAATTCACTCTGGCTCTGTAAGCCTGAAATTGTTGACAGTAGCAGAACTACTAGACGTCACAAATCATCTGGTTTACTAAAATGAATGTTTGGATCCAGGGATAAGTGCTTCTTAATTATGCGTCAAAGCATCTGACATTTTAAGGAGTCGCTGTGTTCGAAGCACAGTTTGTGGTGTAATGGAAAAGAGCCACTAACATCAATGTTAAATCAGCATTTCTTGGCGCAGCATTGACCCTCGTCTCAAACGCAGCGGATGCAAGCATCCGTGTAAGGAGATTTAGTGCCCTGTGAAGGGGGCGGTGGTTGTGGGCTGTGGATAGAGTTACAGTCATACCCCGCTGCCCTTTCAGCGCTCTGGAGGTCTTCCGCAGCTGGACGGATAGATTCGTCCCAGCATTCAGACTCTCTGTGGTCAGACGGCTATATTGAGTGACGTGTCCAGTTACGAGTGACCCTTTACATGCCGGTGGGTTTTAAACAGTCTCTGCCATTTGTTAGGTCAGCTTGCAAAAAAGTGGTCTGCCTTCTATTTTTGAGTTCAAGTGAAACGTTTTTGAGCGTACAATGACAATTTATGAAAATTTTATTAAGTACACTTTCAAAATGCTAATGATACATTTATATCAATTATAATTAAACTTTCATTACAATTTTGACCATATTTCTGGCTCTTGAGTTAAGGAAATTGTCCAACCAAAACACAAAAATTGCAGTTTAATAGTCTTTTTTTTTTTTTTTTATTAAAGGCGGTCTCACACCGGACGAGAAGCGCTACATCGCATCGCGCCACATGTAGGATAACTCGAGGTATCGCACACCGTACTAGGGCTGTGCAAAAAATCGGATGCGATTTTCATGCGCATCTCATCAGTAAAGACGCTCCTGTGATTAGAAGTATATCTTCAGCATGTGCGTTCAGATCAGGGTTGCCAGGTTTTCACAACACATTCTGCCCAGTTGCTTCTCAAAACTAGTCCAAAACTAGCCCAATCGCGTTTCCAGGAGGTTCCCCGATAAAAATTGCTTCCCGGGGTTAAAATATAAAATTTTTTTGGCAGGGTTGCCTTGGTAAAATTCACATTTTAGGGACTAAATATCAGGTTATTGTGGTTGCTTCAAACCACGGATATGAAAAACAACCGCAGATTTGGCAACACTGGTTCAGGTGGAGCGGCATTTACAACACAGAGCCATAGTCCACCGACAACTAACACAAAATCGCTTTCAAAATCGACAGAGAATCACCTGCTATTTTTAAAATCAGTTTTGTGTAGATTGTCAGTGAATTACGGCTCTGTGTAGTAAATGCCAACCAGTGTTGCCAAGTCTACGGTTGTTTTTCATACTGTTGTTTTTGTTTCTGAATTTTTTTCCCAGTCCGCCCCTCCTGAAAATTAATGGCAAAGACATGGTTTAATCTACTACACATAGGCCTACTGAAGCTCGCAGTGTTTTCAACCTCTGCTTCTAAATTTAGAAAAGTAATCAAAAAGTACTCAAAAGTAATTAGTTACATTACTTTAATAAAGTAATTGAAAAAGTTACACTACTATTACATTTTAAACAGGGTAACTTGTAATATGTAACCTATTACATTTCCAAAGTAACCTTCCCAACACTGGTCGCTGATTAGTTTTCCATCTGCTGCGTTTGGCTACTCCACTATTTAAGTTACCTGAAGTGTGTTGTGACGGTTGTGACCTGGTAAATCCAGTCGGTGGCTGCCGAGTGCCGACAACATTGAATGTAGTCACATACTGTAATATTTTGTGTATGTAAAAATTTCTCGAGAAAAATAAAAGATTAAAAGGACTACGTTTATTATACATTTCATTATACATGTTTACATTTTATTCAAGCTGTACAACTAATGTATGTAGTATTTTGCAGCAGTGGTATCTTGGTATAATGTATGAACAACGATTTGAAATGAATATAATGTGATTTAATATAAAACTATGCAGATGGCGCTCTGTGGCGCGGCAGGAATTTGAACAGCGTTCTGAGTCGTAGCTGGGCGCTGCAGACAGATGCTGAATGGCACCGCTGGTGTGTGTACACTCATAGAGAATGTGTTCGAATTTTAAAGACGTGGCACGACGCTGCACTTCTCATCCGGTGTGGGACCCCCTTAAGGCTGCATTTATCTAATAAAAGATTCAGACTAAGCAGTAATATTTTCTAAGATATTACAATTTAGAAGAACTGTTGATGTTAAGCAGTCAATATTTATGATTATAGAGAAATCATTCCACGAAGCTGATTTGGTCAAATATTTCTTGTCAGATATGAGAAATATTAGGATTAAGGTTGCAGCTATATTTCTTTATTTACTTGATTGCTTGAAACTGATTTTTTTTTTATTAGTAAGAACGGAGCAAAAAATGTTTTTGTAACAGTCTATACTGTCAGTTTTTATCAATTTAATGCAACTTTGTTGAATAACTTTTTTGTTAATACGGCTACACCTTGCATAAGTTGTGAAAAGCGTTTGTCACAGGGTTTCCTCTGGCCTGTTGTACTGTGGTTGTATGTTGACATGGTTTCCTCTCTTCTTCCAGTTTGCAGTTTTCATGTGGATCCTGACTTATGTTGGTGCCTTGTTCAATGGTCTGACTATTCTTATTATGGGTAAGTCCATTTGGAACTGTAGTACTCTTAGTTTAAATCGATACATAATTTTTAGTAGTTAATTGGCACTTGTCAGAATTATAAGAATATGCCATAATTTTCAAAATGTGTTTTTTCTTTAGGTCTCATAGGTACTTTCAGTTGGCCAGTGATCTATGAAAAGCATCAGGTATGTTTGGCATGTGTATGCATTAATAACTTCTGGCTCAGGCAGCTGTTGTGGTTGATTTAAGTATATATCAGAGCCTTCAGTTTCAGTAAACACTAGAATAAACCTATAATGTATACCTGAATGCCATAATTATTCTATTTCACTCCTAATGCAGGCACAAATTGACCATTACTATGGACTGGTGAACAAGCAAATCAAAGATGTTATGGGAAAGTAAGTCCGTTTACGTTGCAAAATATGACGCGTTTTCTTCAGTAAACCAGATGCAAAAATTGTGTTTTGCATATTTGAAATAACAGTAGTCAACATAGGGTTATTTTATAATCCCTGATATGCTCTTTGTTTTTATTAATTTGTTTTTATTTTAGTTTTCCATTTTAATTTTAGAAGTGTTAGTAATCTTAGGTGGTTGTCACTTTTATTTATTTTTTGTCTTTGTGAAATATTTTATAAATTTAAAGTTGAAGAAAAAAATGAAATCTATATGGTTTCTATTAATATTAAATATAAAGTTAAATTAAATGAAAATAAAATAGCATGTATGTGTATGTATATATGTATGTGTGTGTATTGTGATATTTTATTTCACTTGATGTTTGTTGTCAAGTAACAACTTTTATATATAGATAGATAGATGGATACATACATATTATAGATACATGAACAGTACTGTATATATGCAGTAGCCTATATGCACTCACACGCACAAGGTATGTTTTAAGTTTTTGACCGTAGTATAAATTTACTACATAAATTACTTGACTAAACTACTACTAAAATGATATTGATGGTTTTCCTGTTCCTTATGACATCTTCTTTTGTTTATGTATCATTACAGGATCCAGGCCAAGATTCCCGGAGCAAAGCCTAAGACAGAGTGAAGAAAGTTATCCAGTGTGTTATTTCCGTGCACGAGAAGTGATTGTGGAACAAGCGAAGATGGACAGAATCGTGTTTGGTTTGGACAAAGGCCTTAGACGATGCAATGTAAACTTTACCCCCCCCACAGTGTTTGAATTGCTAGCCTAACTGAGAATGAAATCTTTTTAAACCTCTTATCAGTTTCTCTCACAAGCAGAGTCATCAGTCTTTCACTGTAGATCTAGTTCTCCATGTTTGAAGTAAACGCAGCTATGTAACATCATTACAGAATGTAGTCTGGGGAACTGATGAGGGCAAAAGCAGGAATCAATGAGGTTTTTTCATTTACTATTCGGTCATTTTGATTCATTTCAGTATGATAAAGGGAGTGAATTGTTTTGGGTACGAAGTTCCTTCACAGCAAGTCTTTTGTTTTTAGCCGTTTTTTTTTTTTTCTTTTCGTTTGTACTTTGGCATGCTAGGACACAGTAGTGTTGTGGTGTAACTGTGTTAAAGTGGATGCAATTCAGTTGTGTTAGAGTTGAAGAGGCTTCTAGTCTTCTGTAGCAGAGTTTAAAAAACAGTTTTATTTCACACTTGTCTCCAAAGGGATCTGTTACGGCATGTTGCACCCATCTATTCATTGTTTTTAGCCGTTTAGTTAAACACTTAAAAACTAGAATGTATGCTTTGTTGGCCGATCACCTTCCTGTCATGTCAAAATCAACAACATGTTTGCAGAATTTGCCGTCTCCATCGTAGATCGAATACCTGAAACGGCACATGCTCTAAAAACTCGCAAACTTCAAGCACTGTTTCTTCATGCAGGTCATTTGTAAATGATAATTCAGTTTTGATGAAAATATGCTGAAGACTGTCTGTGAAATGCTTTGTGAAAATAAGCCAATAAAGTACCAATAAAGCTTGTAGACAAATTATTTGGGGTTTGTGCTTAATTTGAAGCTTTGTTTTAGTCTTACAATGCAGTTTGTCCCATGTACTTTGGCGCCATCCAGTGGTGATGTGTGGAAGTGTAGAATTTGATATGATTTTGGCATTTTGAGCATCAGTTTTATTCCTGGCATTAACAAGAAATTTGATGTTTCAAATCTCAGATATACTGAAAAAGACATTCACCTTGTATAGTCCCTATGGTATGAGAGATTTACATGAAAGTACGCTGGTTTTTCTGTGAACAGAAATCAGCATTGTTCTACCCTTACAACAGTCAGGCTCTTTAAATGAAAATCACGATAATTTCCTCACACTTATTTCCTCGTTCTCAACAAATTATCTTTGGATAAAGTTGCTTTCAGAAACTGAAAATTGATGGTATATTTTAATTCTATTTATACACCCACACTTGACATTTGGCCATGTCTGAATGCTTTTGAAAAAAAAAACATTAAAAGTTATGTAATATGTAAATATAAAAGAAAAAACATCATTGTATGTTTTAGTTGAATTAAAACTATTCTCTTTCTCCACACACACATATCTATCTATATAAATATACATGTATGTATACACATACACACAGAGATATTATATATATATATATATATATATATGCACATATATATACACACACGCGTACAGTACAGACCAAAAGTTTGGAAACATTACTATTTTTAATGTTTTTGAAAGAAGTTTCTTCTGCTCATCAAGCCTGCATTTATTTGATCAAAAATACAGAAAAAACAGTAATATTGTGAAATATTATTACAACTTAAAATAATAGTTTTCTATGTGAATATACTTAAAAAAAAAATTTATTCCTGTGATGCAAAGCTGAATTTCAAATAAATAAAATAAATTTAAAAAAAAATTCTAATATATTTTGTTTACTATCACTTTTTAGAAATTTAACACATCCTTGCTGAATAAAAGTATAGATTTTATTTAAAAAAAAAAGAAAAAAAATTACTGACCCCAAATTACTGACCAGTAGTGTATATTATTACAGAATATTTATATTTTAAAAACATAGCTTCTTTTTTTTTTTTTTTTTTTCATCAAAGTATCCTAAAAAAGTATCACATGTTCTGAAAAAATATTAAGCAGCAGAACTGTTTCCAACTTTGATAATGAATCATCATATTAGAATAAAGGATCATGTGATAATGATCCTAAAAATTCAGCTTTGCATCACAGAAATAAATGATAATTTAAAGTATAATAAATTTAAAAACAATTATTTTATTATTTTAAATTGTAATAATATATCACTATATTACATTTTTTCTGTATTTTTGATCAAATAAATGCAGGCTTGATGAGCAGAAGAAACTTCTTTCAAAAACATAAAAAATAGTAATGTTTCCAAACCTTTGGTCTGTACTGTATATATCTGTGTGTATTTATGTGTGTGTGTGTGTGTGTATATATATCTATATCTATATCGATATATATATATATATTTATATATATATATATATAATATTTGTGTATATGTGTGTGTGTGTGTGAAGGTGTTTGTGTTTAATGAGGTTTTTATGATACACAGTATGACATGTTTCAGTACTAAAAATGTGATTTTATGTAATACTTAAAATAGAATGAATTCCACCAATTTCAACATTTTCATGAAAACAGATATAAAAGAAATAACCCCTGCAACAAGCAGTTTAAGCACTGATAAACTGCATAGGCATATTTTCAGAAGTTCCCATTTTCTAACCCAAAAAGTCCTGTTCTTAAACTGCCTTTACCTCGCTGAACTCAGATCAGTCTTCCACTGGCCTCCAATCACTCTGTGTGTTCTAGAGAGAGAGTGATAAAGCATTGTCCGTCTTGTGAAGCCATTCATTAGAATGAAGATTAGGTCATCCTGTTGTGCTGGAAAGATCATTAGGGACAGGTGCGTGTGCAGCCAAACAGATTACCAGACTGCTTTTCTGAAATGAACTTTCTATTGATTGCTGTCCTTTTTTTAGGGAGCAGGAGAGTAGAGGTAAGCCTTGTTTTTCTCTCGTCTCGGCTGAGCACAGATGCTTCCGTGCTGGGAAGATAATTTGCTGCACGGAGGGCCGCTTTTCTCTCATTGGCACGCGCCTCAAGCCTGCTCTTCATTCCATTCGCATTACGACTGCTATTTACTCAGGGATAAATTAGAAAGTTACATCAAATGAAAAATACCAGGGGGCTTAAGGAGTACATTCATATGGCACTTATAAAAATGGGACATAATCTTGTATTCTGTTTTTCTTGAGATGATTTTTTTTTTCACCTGAGGCAAGAAATCAGAAAAAAAGAAAACAAAATAAACCAAAAAGAAAGACAAAAATAGGATGCAAGCAATGTGCTGTCAAAGTTGATTTTGATCGAGAATTGTCAAAATGATGGTGAATAATATTTCCATAGCGCTTTTCCAAATACGTGACCTTATGAACCCCTTGTATGTGCCCCTGTCAGAGCCGGTTAGCATCTCTCCAAATATGATAAAACGAATACAGACAGCAGCCGACCGACTGTGCACCCCCCCACCCCAAAATGCAAACACATTCTCGCAGTGTCTGACTGCAAAACTATGACATTACGGAAGATTTCTGAAGTCACACCACTAACCCATAATTCTTGTAATAACCGTGTCTGCATATGTGTCCAAAAGGAACTTGAAGCAATAAATTAAATGAATTTGTGTCACAGGCTTCAGAAACCATGTACATTTTAACACTTGTTTTGGTCCTGGCTCACACTTTCAAAAAGGCTTCCTACATGTAATAAGTGTGAGAAGAGAAGTCTATAACATCACATTACTGCTCTGTGGATATGTGGGCTTCAGACAGGCGCGGAGAGAGGAGTAGATTAAGGCTGTGCATTTGGAGCGGAAATTGGGTTCTTTTAATTTCCCTCTGACAATGCTGACAGATAATTGAAAATGATGCTAAGGTAATAGACTCACACACATACACACTTTGTGTCACGTTGAACCTCCGCTTTCAGGATAAAGGTATGTCATACTTGAATGTTTTATGTGAGTGTGTGCATTTCGAAAAAAAAGAGCATACTAGCATACTAGTTCTCCAGTTGGCTGACATAAGTACACTATGCACAATGCAATTTTTATGCATGGAATAAGCACTGCAGTTATGTATTTTATTAGGCCAACCTGCAAGTTCATATCAATCTAGTTCCCTTTAGAAAAAAATAGTATTTTTCTTTTGGCTTTTAAATTTATTGAAGAAAATAACCTCCATGACCAACAAAAGTTTATGATTAACGCATTTTGTTCATCTCAATCTCAACAAATGAACACAACTCTCTGAAATTTTAAGCATATATGCTACACTACATATAAGTATACAAACATAAGCTATAAATAAACTACATCCCTATAAAATCACTACCACAAAATTTCTTTAATTTTACCTGAAAGTTTTCAATAGCGCGATTATAAACACTTAAGCGATTAAAAAAGGCTGCTTCGGTAAAGTTTTAAGTACTTTACTTGAGTATAAATGTTTCTATTTACTTTTTCATCTCTATATTTTGAAAAGGAAATGAATACTTTTAGATTGGAAACATTTCTTTAGACGCTTTCGTAACATTTGCTACTGTTGCAAACAGGTGGAAATGTAGACAACGTGTCGTTAAATCGCGAATGAATCAGTTGAGTCGAATCTTCGTTTAAATTTGATTCTTTTGAATCTGTCGAACCGGTTCGCAAAGAGTCTAATTAAACCAGAGTCACGAATCTGAGTTTAAATCTCAAGACAAACACGCCAAACAATCTGTGGATATCCATTAGGGAATCTAAAGAAGATGCACCTGTAAGTTTTAATTTGTAATGAGTCTGAATTACTTTCATACGTTTTAGCTTAATAATTTTGAATGTTGTGAAGTAGCTCATGACGTTATGGATAGTTGTTTATGTGATGGAACTTTCCTGCATTTCTCTTGTTTCTCGGTGTTTACATTAGTGCAGCAATTGGAAAAGGTTTTCCCAGCATTTTTTTTCTTTCTTTTTTTTCTTTGCTGTGTTGTAGGGTGTTCTTTTTAGGTATTTTATCTGTTTAAGTGGCTTAATTCCTTTTCTTTAATTTGTAATGTGTCAGATTGTGTCAAAGGTCTTTTTTGTTGGTAGGACTATACGCTGCGTCCGAAATCGCATACTGCGTACTGGGTACTACATTTGAATTTGAACGTACTACTCGACCGTTAGAAAAGTACGTTCTATATAGTATGAATGTGGGTAGTATGAATGGAATTCGGACGTACTACATCCGCCATGTTGACATTGTCACGTGACATATGTCGTCACAACAGCGCGTAAATTTAAAGAGCCCAATCTACTGAGCGAACATGATATAAAATCGGTGATGTTTTTCGTTATTCTTACCGCTTTCGTCTGCGTTTTTACGTCGTTTGAATTGACAATTCAGATCATGCCTTCGTTGACAGCTTGTAAATCCTTTACTAAATATAAATTTAGCTTTTAATTTTCTACCTCAGAATAACAGCAGCTACATCTGTGAACAGAATGACAGCCTGATTTTATGTAAGGATATCAAGTAATTTATTGTAATAAATAAATACAAATAAAATTACACAAAAGAAACAAAAGGAACATAAATTAATTAATAAACTTGAAAGAATGCTTAGACAAATACACACACACATATATACACATAAATACATTATAGAAATATACACACAAACACACACACACACACATATATACACACACATCACAATATATACATAAATACATACATAATATATACATTATATACAATATACACACACACATATATATAGATATAGATATATCAGCAAAAATGTGTAACCTATTGAAATTTTATTCTAAAAAACAAAAAATACATATTTACAGACTGCGAACAGCATCATACAGGCTGCTGTCAATGGCCTTTGACATCCAAGAGCTGCATAACATTGTGCACAGAATGAGCAGGTCAGTCATGGGGATTTTGAAGAGGCTGATTGCCTTCTCCACCACAGATGACAGGCAGTGGAAGCAGCTTTTCTTCTGGTAGCTGGCACAATAGATGGCTGTCACATACAAATTGAACCTCCAGCAAGTGAAGCCCAATGTTATTTCAACAGGAAGCGGTTTCATTCTGTTCAGTTGCAGGTCGCCACCAGGGGAAGTACCTTGATATGTTTGTTGAGTGTCCCGGGTCTGTGTATAATGCCAGGTTGCTGAAGAACAGCCCTATTTACACTGAAGGCCTGTATCCACCTGCAGGAAAACACATCCTGGGAGATGGTGGGTATCCTTGTTTGAGTGCACACATCTGCCTCATCACTCCATACAGAGAGCCTGAACAGAATCCTGCACAGCTTTGATTCAACACCAATGATGCTCGTGCACAGAACATTGTTGAGAGAGCCTTCAGGATGATGAAGACAAGCTGTGCTCCATCTTCTTCTTCTTCAAGGCCCTGGAAGTGAGTCCTGTCTTTGTGCCAGATGTTGTTGCATGCTGTGTAGTGCTCCACAACCTCCGTCTTCTGAATGAGGACATTGCGGATCCACAAATTGTAGAGGATCATGACGATGATACACTGGAACCTCAAAACACAGAAGCCAGCACAGGAGAGCATGTGTGGGACAATCTGAGCACAGCTGTGTCACACCAGATGACCGTGTGCAGCTCTTCAAGAGCAGGATTACCTGTAGGACAATTGAACAGGTTAAGACTCTGCAAATCACGTCTTGTTCTCATAGTGCTATTGTTTAAGCTTCTGTAAGTTATGAAGGTAATTTTAAGACTGTCAAATCGAGATATACATATATTAGTTATTATATATATATATATATATATATATATATATATATATATATATATATATATATATATACTATAAAATCACATAAATATGTATAAATACACATGTAAATAGTTAAATTTAAACGTGTGTATTTATATATACACATAAATATATTACACTCATAACTGGGAATTAATATTACAGTTATTTGAAAATCTAGCAACATATCACATAACATATCATACCAACATATTTACAAGTTTAATTTTACAATTGTATTACTGTATCCCTGGGGTAAATTTTAGATTTCCACTGTTTTTCACTCATTTTTGATACCCAAATGTAAAGTCCTCATCTTGTACACATACAGTTACTGAACTGAAGCTGCTGAAGTTTATTTTCCTGACATTATTATAGAAACGTCTTAAGAAATTCCCTTTTGGTGTTGCTTTAAGCTCTATTATACTACTTTATGAAAATGTTAATGTGGTTTTGTCTGAAGCTTTGTGCTCTTATCCATGTAGAAATGAAAAATAAATAAATAAATAGAGAGAATAATTTTAAATGTGACTTGGTGTATGGGTATTTCTCTAAAATGTGGCACCCATTCTCAAGACAACATTCTTCAGATGTTAAGATGTTGCTTGTTTAAAAACTGCTGCAAAATCAGTGTGCACACAACTGCTACAAAAGATATTTGCTATTAAGCACTTTGCAACTGACAAAATAGCAACTGGAAATACCTGGAAATTCATATTATAATAAAAAAACAGCATAAATCATTGATGATCCTAACATAAATACATGTAAAGAGTGTGTGTAGTTAAGATTAAATTAAATTTATATACTTACTGAATTATGCTTTCCAGTGAGTAGGGTTTGATCAGTCTCTGTAACATCAGAACAGGATTTACACATTACTGATGATTTATGATCAAACTGAGGCACCTATTAATTTAAGTTAAGGTATCCAACAATTTTTATCAACACTAGTAAAATGTAAATTAACTCGTTAAATTTTTTTAACTTTATCTCATTAAATTACTTAACGCGCCGTCTGTAGAAAGCAGCCTTAACAAGCTGAGGCACAGCCTCTGATCGATAATGATTATTAAACATGTTTTTAAACTCAATTTACAAAATAGTCTCATCAGTTTACAATGTGTAAAACTTTAACAAGTCAGTCGTTTACTTGGATTATGTTAAACAAGTAACGTTACACTTTAACCACAATGAACAGCGTTTATCCATAAGGTACTTACACTTCAAAACAGCGGCGTCACGATTTTCCGTTATTTTCGAATATGAGTATGACGAGTCCTCACCCGTGGCCTCATGGGATAGAGTAGTGCCCATCCTATGCATACTACGGAATTCGGGCGGAAGTAGTAGGCCATCCGGGTACATTTCGCCTACTGTTTTTCGAATACTAAGAATTCGGACATACTACTGGCTTCGCATACTGTTTTTCGCCTACTATATAGTATGGAAGTATGCGATTTCGGACGCGACCTATGTTGCAAGTGGTAGGCTATAATAAAACTGACTTGTGGTTTTGATACTGTAGTATTTTCCACATGATACATATTGTTGTGTCGAATTCGGTAAAAATGTTTTTTTTTTTTTTTTTTTTTGGCAAGAATGTAGTTGTTCAGACTTCAGATATGCAGTTTGTTAATAAATATAATGTCTATTTTAATATTTGCTACAACGTTTTCGGAGACGTGAGCTCCAGGGCGTCAGCAGCTGCTCATAAACCAGCCGAGATCACCTCACCTCGACCGGATCTTCTGGAATTTGCTGACAGCTCATATGTCTCTATTGTGGTTAAACGTGAGAGAATTTATTTTGGGTAAATCTAACAGGCAGTCTTTGGTCTCATTGATCTGTTATTTGTCCCAGAGCAAATAGTTTTGGCTGACGGAAAAGTCTCATAACAGTTTAATGCTGCATATCAGAGCGCTGCCTTTGTACTTTTGACTGAATTGTCTAGCAACTTATATGATGGCGGTTGTTGTTTAATAAATATTTTCAATAAATAATAATTGATATAAATAATAGTAGTATCTAATAATAATATTTAGTATGATACATTTTTGTTACATTATTCTGCCATGACAAGAGACAAGAGTTTTTATGAGTGAATCAGCAGATGTTGAAAGAGACTAAAACAGGATTGTTAACATGGATGTTAGTTTTACTTTCAACAACACCTTGTAAGTAGCAGCTAACAAATGCACTGAGCAGCGCTGTCATCAGAAATCACCAGTAACAAACGAGAGGATAGTACAAAAAAGATATAGCTTTCCTCAGCAATACTGTTTTATTGTGAATATGAGATTGATCTGAAGAATGAATGCAGTATAAGATGCAGGTAAACACATTCAATCTCTCTTATAATCTTCTATTCTACAAAATACAGTAAGCTTTTAATACAGTAATACAATAAACTTTTAATGAAGTAACTCGATGTTCAATCACTACTAGCTTGGGCTCAGCTGTTAAACTGAGATTTGAATTTGTGAAGAAAGACACTTTTTTTCTTATGTATTTACACACTCATGCCATCAAACTGTTGTATAACTTCAATATCACACTCGTAGCAGTGCAATATGACTTTATATCAGCATACTGTGATTACCCACGGCCGAATCACAGCCGTGCTGATATACAGCCATATCAAAAGCCATCAGTTTAGTATTTAATAACTGTGTAGCTATAGTGTCTCTATCAGCTACATGCTGAGGCTATGATTAGTACAATTAAAGAAGCATTAAAATAATATTTAACTTTAAGATTTTTGGGATAAAAATGCATCTCTCCAGCAGGTGGCAGTATAGACTGTCTGAATGGCAGTTGGCATGACGCCCTCAGGACTGGACCTCAGGTGAAAACACCTCACCGGGCTAAAGAGAGCGTGTCTGCTTCATCACTCTGGTCCACCCTGTCATTTCAGATCTGTGCAGTGGTGAGACGACAGACAGACAAAAGGAAAAGAGAAATACATTCTGGTACTCTGATGGATGAGTGTATTATCTGTAGTGATTTTATTCGCATTTGAACCGAGAATAGAGATGGTGGAAATAGGAAGGATTGAAAAAAAAATGTCTGTGGTAAACATTTGTCCACTGCTGCTAATACATTTATAGCTATATTTAAACAATATCCTTTCCATCACCTCTATGAAACAAGCCTGTTTTTTTTGTTAACATATACTCACCTTTATATTGTGATTACACAGTGCTGACATTTTACTTCTTAAACTTTTATTTTGACAAATTTCACCAGCCTGTGTGATGTTTGTTTGTGTCTCGCTAAATAGCCAATCCCCACAGTGTCCAAGTCATTTTCTTATTCCTTAAAAATAGACATGTTTTTTCCCATTTCCGTTCTGTCTTTTTTTTTTTTTAGACTTTCCTTCCATGGGAAATTAAAATGTGGATTAAAGGTTGACTCCGTAATCCAAGGGAGACTTGTAGGAAGTGTCACTTGGCAGGAGTTAATTAGGAGACCACCTCTGGGGTACAATTACTAATACCACCCTGCAATGTAATAACAGGCAGGAAATTCATTTGTTCTTTCTTCCTGTCACAGATTCCCAACAAGAGAGAAAGAGCTGTCTCTGACTATCTCTGTGGTGGCATGGGGGTTAAATTTATTCTTAAATAGAATTTCAAAAGTTCCCTGTAAGTATCCAGAAATGACCAATGCTTGTTTGATTTGCTAAAGAGGATATTGAGATGGCAGATGGTGTTTTATGTCAAGTTTTTTTGGGAGACTGATGAGAACCGAGAGAGGGACAGAGCAAACAGGCTTAAAAGAATGAATGGAGATTGACTTGAACAGTCTGGAGTTTAAACTCAGTTATCCTGTTGGAATAGAATGGAAGAGGTCGTTGTCTGACCCTTACACTAAAAAACTACACAAACATTGGATTGTTACATTTTGACCCAGGAGCCGGGTAACACAAAAACTACCCAAATAAGAAAAAAATAAAATAACCCAGGATTTTTTGACCTAACAAACATGTCAAAGTAAAACAGAAAAATGTTGCCAGCATGAAATGAGTGAAAACCGTTATTAAGAACTGCAAAACAAGGACTTTTTACTCTGTCTGGATCAGTATGAAATGTTGCTCAATCCATAGGGAAATGTCTAATTCTTATTCATTTAGCTTTTACAGTTCTAAGAAACACTGCCAAATTAAAGGAATATTCTGGATCAGTACAAGTTAAGCTCAATCAACAGCACTTTGTGACCTAATGTCGATTACCAAGAATAAATTACATGTGTTTCTTCTTTTACCAAAAAAGCAAACATCTAAGCAGTGAGATTTATGGAAAGGTGTATGCTATAAATCTACCGTCAAAAATATGTGGACAATGTTTCAGGTATTATGGGATTGTATATCTATTTTACAATTCATAACAAACTCAGAATTTCACAATTCTCAAAACTCACAATTTTAATAATATGATATCTGCCTTTTACCTTAAAATGTACTGATAAGCACCATAATAATACAGCTGGAACAACAACACATCATCATAAGAGGCCTTGTCCATAAAACATGTCCAATGTACATATACTGTATAAACAGTGCATACACACAGACAAAGCAGCATCAGCGTAACACACACACTTTAACTAAAATAATGCAATAAAAACCGACTAAATAACATCAAATGTAAAACAAAACACTTTAATGTATGTTACTATTGACAAAAAAGTATATCAAATATGTGCACTGACTTCTGAAAATGTCCTTTTACGGTTTTTCACCAAAAATTATAGAATAATTTATCGTTTTTATCGGCAAAAACCATGAATTTGATAGCATTTTAAATTAAAATGACATATAATGTGATGTGATGTTGTAGTGTATATGGTAAGGTAACTTACAGTTAACCAATTATCATTTAGCATTTTTAGAACAAGTATTTAACAGTTCCACAGCAGTTTTTCATTTCCAAAAATGACTGTAAAACTGACAAGAACAATTTTACATCTCAAATAATACAGTATTATCACACAATTGTATGTGCTAAATATAAAATGAATATGCTTTTGTAAAATTGTAAGCTTCAATTTTTTTGCACATTCTTCCCAAACCCCCACCCCCCTTTTCTCTCTCTCTCTCTCTCTCTCTTTTAAAGATAATGGAGTCAAAACTATTTTGATTTCTCTTCTCATGTGCTATCATCTCACTCTGAGATCTACAGCAAGACTGTTCTCTGCTTTTAACCTTATGTGCAAGGTTGTTTAAAGGTCACACACAGTCCTTTCAGGGCTGTCCATTAATGTTAGAACTGGCAGCCTGCCTGTGTGCATGAATGTGTGTGTATGAGTTTTCGTTGATCCCTTATGTGTGTGTTTATGTGATCTGAATGCATTCCCATCATAGTCTCTGAGTGGGTCTGGTGTATGACACATTTCTCATCTGCTCCTGCTTGTCTGCCGCCTCTGCTGCAGTCCAGGGAGTGACCGGCTCTCTGGTAAATAAGCAACTCTCGTCTGCATGACCTTTCTGAGTCCATCCAGTGTGGAGCAAGGAGAACCAAGCGGATAAATGGAGAGAGACAGAGTCAAGCCAGCACTACAGTGACACTGCTAAGAGGACAGGACAGAGGGGACACTGGCACAACAATGGAGAGAAAGAGAGAGAGAGACAGAGCGAGCTCAGAACAAGAAAGAGGGGAGAGGGTTTCTCTCATAATATCTCCCTCCCTCGCTGTGTCTAGTCCATTTGAAATACGATACTAATTACATTTA